>NC_054468.1:158448473-159101908 GCF_017639515.1 Carcharodon carcharias | reverse complement strand
GCTCTGAGTAGCAGGGTTGAGGAACTGACACTTCATTCCTAAGTTTTAAAAGGTGGTTTTGGTTCTTCTGTTCTGTAGAGATTTGACTGGCAAACAGCATTTATCGAAAACCTAATGTTCTGTTTGTACTGCTGTACAAGATTGTAGTTATGTTAAACAGAAACATTTAAGTGGAATTTTTACAACCTGAAAGATAACCTTTCAACTTTGAATTTGGTTGCCCATGAATACTGAGATGAAATGCCGAACTGCTCCCTGAGAGGTGGGTCAGTGCATTATGTTGTGTGCCACTGAGCCATCTAGACCAGAAAAGATGCTGATTTAAGACTTTGATTTGTGCTGAGTTAGCTGTTCTCAGTTGGAAAGAGGGGTGAAGGGAAGAAAACTGCAGATTGTGGAGGTATTTTGAATGGTCTCAAAGTTTGTTTGTTTAAGAGAAAAAAGGCCAGTGTATCAGTTCTTTATTTCCAATCTAGTAGCCATTGCATGTGTATGTAGGTGAGAACAGCCTTGATTTTTAATGCCTTCATCTCCACTTGGGCATGAAGAATAATCACTTAGGTGCGGTATTGGAATCTGTTGACATTGTGAAACCGTAACTCAACAGGAGTCTGAGGCAAGTTAGAGAAGGAAAATTGGAGAGAAGAGTGAAGGAAATAAAATTACTTCAGTTGAATGTCATGAGCAAGCAGTATGTTTTATGAGAATGAATCCACAGTAATAACATTGCCTCATTTGCTCAGTATTAAAATCACTGATGACTAATAATAGGAAAATGATGGAAGCACAGTAAAGTTTTCTTTCTTGTTCCAAAGAAAATGAAACCTACAGCAGAGCCCGATGTTGATATAACAATGTTTCAGTAGTTTTTGGAACAAAGCAGGAATTTTAGTTATTGAGTGTGCACGAACCAGCATTCACGGATCTGTCCCAAGTTGTCTTTTGCTTCCCTGTGTGGAATTCTGTTATTCATGTATAACAGATCAAATTTTGAATATTCCTAAAGTTACAGTTGTCAATTATGCTTATTACATTTTCATGTGACATTCAAGTGAGCAAGGTTTATTGTCTTGCTTTCTGTGTTACAGTTTCTCCTGCACTATACACTATACTCAGGCCAAGAGGGGCAAGCAAATGACCTGCTAAGCTTTTGCCACCCCATGTCCAGTTGGCCTCTGGTGGCATTAAAATCTCTTTGTTTTTCCCTTACTTCACTGGGCAGAGTTTTGGCCTAGGCTTCATGCCTCCCCATAATAATGCAGCTGAGATCAGGAAGACAGTATGTGGAGAATCAAGGATGCAGTGCCTTGTGCCATTACACTACATGACTCTTAGAATTGCTATTTATTAATGAATTAGCCACCCTCCAAGTCATTATACAGGAGAAGTCAAGATCAAGAGTAGCCTTTAGTTGAAGTGGGATTAGAAGGGTGGGGGAGTGAGTTGGACCAAAGTGTGCTGATATAATTCAGTCATTTTAATGTTGGACATTTTGTTCTGATGAAGGGCTAGTTTTGAAACTTCAACATTTTCAATCTTTAGCGATGCTGTTTGTCTTGCTGAGTGTTTTCAGTATTCTATTTTTTGATTCAGGCACTTCAAAGGTAATTTTAATCTTCCCTCCCCACCCCACCCTGGTCCTCCCCCAGAATGGGTGGATTCGGGTCGGGTGGGATCTTAATGTGTTAAAACGCTGAAACCCAACCTGCCTGTATCCATTTTTAATGGGGAGCTGGCCGGAGACCAATCCAGGGTCATTCATTTAAATATTGTAATGCAGTTGTGTGTCTCTGTTTTTTTTATCTTTCTTTGGGTTTAACGATGGCTGGTCAGGATCCCACTCTCCCACTGCTTTCCCTTGCCTGTGATCCACTGCCCCAACACCGTCCTGATCTCCAACCCATATTGTACATCCCATCCAACTTGCCATCTCTAAGCTGCAGAGCAGGAAACTTCTGGGAGGTGGTGAATTAGTGTAACAAGCTTGTATAGACAGTTCCATTGTGAATATAGTCATGGAGAAATGTTGACAGGAAGGTCAACCCTAGATAAGAATCTTATTATATTACTAGTCAATTGCTTAGTGTATTGAACACAGTCAGTTTAGAATGGTCTTTCTTTTTCAAGAGCGCAATATTGCTGGGTATCTGTCTTTCTCTTACAGTTGACTTGTATTTGTTCTGTGCATGTATGCCCACTCTCCGTCTCTCTTTATTTCTCTCTCCTTTTCCTGATTTTTGCTTACCCATCTCTTCTGATTTCCTTGCCTCCACTTTGTTGCTTTCTCTTTTCTCATTCGATGGTAAGGTAGTAAAAGCTGTTACCAACAGTGGCATGCTGTATTTGATGTATGGATTATGTGGAAAATGTGATTCTCCTCGCTCATTGAAATTTGTTTTCTGCAGCTTTTCATAATTATTTGAAGAAATTTTGGAGAAAAAACTGCTAGGAGCTGAAAAGACACTCCTACTCAGTGTAACTAACTGACCAGTACTGGTGCAGTATGGGAAATTAGGTACACTACACTTGCTTAGACAGCACATTCCAAATTCTGTTGACAGCCCTGGGCAAAACAAATCAGCTCCAAGCCCACACTTTTCTTTGAGGCTGACACCTTCAAACAAACATAATAATGATGTTCGAGAGAGCAAGTGTGTCCATGCAGGGAGGGTGAGACTGCGAGCGGAGGGGCCATGCAGGGTGGGTGAGGCTGTGGGCAGAATGGCCATGCAGGGTGGGTGAGGCTGTGGGCAGAATGGCCATGCAGGGTGGGTGAGACTGCGAGCGGAGGGGCCATGCAGGGTGGGTGAGGCTGTGGGCAGAATGGCCATGCAGGGTGGGTGAGGCTGTGGGCAGAATGGCCATGCAGGGAGGGTGCGGCTGTGGGCAGAATGGCCATGCAGGGAGGGTGAGGCTGTGGGCAGTCTGGCCATGCAGGGAGGGTGAGGCTGTGGGCAGAATGGCCATGCAGGGTGGGTGAGGCTGTGGGCAGTCTGGCCATGCAGGGAGGGTGAGGCTGTGGGCAGAATGGCCGTACAGGGAGCGTGAGACTGTGAGCGGAGGGGCTGTACAGGGAGGGTGAGGCTGTGAACGGAGGGGCCATGCAGGGAGGGTGAGACTGTGAGCGGAGTGGCCGTACAGGGAGGGTGAGACTGTGAGCGGAGGGGCCGTACAGGGAAGGTGAGACTGTGAGCGGAGCGGCCGTACAGGGAGGGTGAGACTGTGAGCGGAGGGGCCGTACAGGGAGGGTGAGACTGTGAGCGGAGGGGCCGTACAGGGAGGGTGAGACTGTGAGCGGAGGGGCCGTACAGGGAGGGTGAGACTGTGAGCGGAGGGGCCGTACAGGGAGGGTGAGACTGTGAGCGGAGGGGCCGTACAGGGAGGGTGAGACTGTGAGCGGAGGGGCCGTACAGGGAGGGTGAGACTGTGAGCGGAGGGGCCGTACAGGGAGGGTGAGACTGTGAGTGGAGGGACAGTGCAGGGAGGGTGATACTGTGAGCGGAGGGGCCGTACAGAGAGGGTGAGACTGTGAGTGGAGGGGCCGTACAGGGAGGGTGAGACTGTGAGCGGAGGGGCCGTACAGAGAGGGTGAGACTGTGAGCGGAGTGGCCGTACAGGGAGGGTGAGACTGTGAGCGGAGGGGCCGTACATGGAGGGTGAGACTGTGAGCGGAGGGACAGTACAGGGAGGGTGAGACTGTGAGTGGAGGGGCCGTACAGGGAGGGTGAGACTGTGAGCGGAGGGGCCATACAGAGAGGGTGAGACTGTGAGCGGAGGGGCCGTACAGGGAGGGTGAGACTGTGAGCGGAGGGGCCGTACAGGGAGGGTGAGACTGTGAGTGGAGGGGCCGTACAGGGAGGGTGAGACTGTGAGCGGAGGGGCCGTACAGAGAGGGTGAGACTGTGAGCGGAGGGGCCGTACAGGGAGGGTGAGACTGTGAGCGGAGGGGCCGTACAGGGAGGGTGAGTCTGTGAGTGGAGCGGCCATGCAGGGAGGATGAGGCTGTAAATGGAGCGGCCGGATAGGCAAGGTGAGGCTGTAAATGGAGCGGCTATACAGGGAGGGTGAGGCTGGGAGCGGAGGGGCCGTACAGGGAGGGTGAGGCTGCGAGCAGAGGGGCCATGCAGGGAGGGTGAGGCTATAAATGGAGAGGGAATGCAATAAATTATGCATGTACTATGCATTTATATAAATAAGGTTGCTGAAATGTAGGATATGATGGGAAATAATGGAGAACAGGTTCATAAAAAGGCAGGACTGGACTCTACTTATTCCTGGATACAAGATGCTCAGGAAAGACAGGGAAAGAAAGAAAGGAGGAGGATGGCAGTGTTGATTAAGAGACAATTACAGTGCTGGAAAGAGAGGATATTCTTGAGGGGGTCAAGGACAGAATCTATTTGGTTATGCTTAAGAAACAATGTATGTACCATTATACAACTAGGTGTATTCAAAACAGTGAATTCGCCAAATAGTGGGAACGTTATAGAGAAGCTAATTTTCCACAAAATTAGAGGAGTCCAAAAAGTATGGAGTAGTGATAATAGGGGACTTTAATTTCCTAATTTAGGCTGGGATAGTAATAGTGTAAAGGGAAAAGAGGGTTAGGAGATTCTGAAGTGAGTTTGGGATAATTTTCTTGATCACAGTTTCTGGCCCAACAAGAAAGGGCATTGTTGGATGTTGTTCGAGGAATTGAGGTGGGTCAAGTGTCAGAGGATAATATTTAGGGAACAGTGATCATAGTATTGTAAGTTTTAGTATAGTTATAGAAAATGAGGTGCAGTCAAGAGTAAAAATATTCAATTGAAGAAGGGCCAATTTCAGTGAGATGAGAATGGATCTGTCTGAGGCAAATTGGAATCAAAAATTGGCAGGTAAACTGTAAAGGAACAATGGGCTGCCTTAAAGGGGAAATGGCTTGGATACAGTCAAGGTATATTTCCATGAGGCGGGAAGGCAGGGCCACCAAAGCCAGAGCTTAATGGATGATGGAAGAGATGAAGAGTAAGAAAAAGCAAGAAGTGTGTGTATGACAGATGAGACTGTATGTAGGAAGTTCAGAGGGGAAGTGAAAGTGAAGTGAGAGGCAAAGAGAAAGTATGAGAAGAGACTGGCAGTCAGCATGGGTAATTCAATAGTCTTTTAGGACATTGAACAGCAAAAAGATAGTAAGAGGTGGGATGGTCCATTTACAAATCTGAAAGTAGATTTATACATGTCAGAAAGCATGTCTGTTTATGAGTACTTTGCATCTGTCTTTTCTAAGGAAGAAAATGCTGCTGAAATTACAATGAAAGAGGAAGCAGTTGAGATACTTGATGGGTTAATAATTGATAAAGAGGAGGTATTAAAAAGACTGACTGTACTTAGAAGTTGGTAAGTCACCAAAACCAGATGAACTGCATCTGAGGACACTGAGGAGAGTAGAGAGGAAATTGCAGAGGTTCTGGCCATAATTTTCTAATTCTCCTTAAGCAGGGCTGGTGCCAGAAGACTGGAGAATTGCAAATGTTGCACCCTTGTTAAAGAAAATAAGATGCAAGATAAACCCAGCAACTACAGGCCAGTCATTTGAACCTCAGTGGTGAGAAAACTTAGAGACGATAATCCTGGACAAAATTAGCAGTCATTTGGATGTATGAATTAATTAAGGAAAATCAGCAAGGATTTGTTAAAGTCAAATCGTGTTCAACTAACTTGATTGAGTTTTTTAATGAGTTAATGGAGGGGTTGATGAGGTGTACATGGACTTCGAAAAAAACATTTAAAGTGCATGTTTATAAAGTTGAGGTCCATGGAACAGAAGGGTTATGTGGCATCTTGGATCTGAAGTTTAGTGACAGGAAACAAATGGTAGTGGCGAACGGTTGTTTTTCACACTGGAGGATGATATACAGTGAGGTTCCCCAGGGTTCACTACTAGGAGTACTGCTTTTCTTGATGTATATTAATGACTCCAACTTGTGTGTACAGGACACAAATTCAAATTTGTAGATGACACAAAGTTTGGAAATATAATGCATTGTGAGGAGGACATTGATAGACTACAGCTGACGTAGACAAGCTGGTGGAATGAGTGGACATGTAGCATATGAAATTTAATCAGAGAAATGTGAAGTGATACATTTTGGTAAGAGAAAGGAAGGGAGGCAATCTAAAATGAAGGGTACTATTCAAAACAATTCAGGAACAGAGAGACCAGGAGGTAGATGTGTACAGATTTATGAAGGTGGCAGAGCAGGTTGAGAAAGTTGTTAATAAAGTATATGGGATCCTGGGCTTTGTAAATAGAGGCATTGAGTACAAAAACAAGGACGTGATCATGAACCTTCATAAAACGGTTGTTCATCCTCAACTGGAGTATTGTCTAATTCTGGGCACCACACTTTAGGAAGCGTGAAGGTTTTGGAGAGGGTGCAGAAAAGGAGAAAAGGTTTGGATGAGGGACTTTAGGAAAGTGGATAAATTGCAGAAGCTGGGGCTCTTCTCCTTGGAGAAGATTGAGAGGAGACTTGATAGAGGTTTAAAACGATGAGGGTTCTAGACATAGTAATGGGGAGAAATTGTCCTTTTAGGACAAGGGTCAGGAACCAGAGGACACTGACTTAAGGTGATTGACAAGAGGCAACAGTGACATGAAGAATTTTTTATACAGCAACTGGTTGGGATGTGGAGTGTACTTCCTGAGCAGTGTAGGCTGATTTAATCATGACTTTCAGAATGGAATTGGATGATCTTCAGAAGAGAGAACATTTGCGGGGGTATGGGGAAAAGGTGGGGTAGTGGGACTAGCAGAGTTGATTTTTCAGAGAGCCAATGCAGACACAATGGGTTAAATGCCCTCTTTCTGTGCTGTAACCACTCTATGGTTCCAAGATTCTCTTAAAGGCATCAGTAGATAAATGTAATTTTACTGTTGTGAAATATGTAGTTTTTTGATTTTGTTTAACTCCTTATTTTGAATTTTAGATATGTGGAAGGAAAATAGCAAGTAGAAAAAAATTAACATAGTTTCAGAGAATGTTGGAACCCAATGACCAGATGACACAATGAGTTTCAATAGTCAGTTCCATCATAAATATCACAAATTTTTAAAAGAGGAAGTTTATAGGGACAATATGAAGTTGTGTGGTGCAGACATCAAATGTATTCAGACCCAAGATATCAACCAGATGGATATATTTAGCGTATTTACTGCAATTAAGATATAGTGATGGTAAACACCCTGATGTTCTTGCCTAGAACTGCAACTTGCAGAGTAAATCATATGAATGTGAAGTAACAAAGAAGGCCTGACTGTATCTAACCTGTGTGTGGTGGGAAGACACTTTTTTAAAAATGTCCCTTGCTATGCTGTAACCCAAGTATGGTGCTACCATGCCTCTACTAACATTTATATATTAATGTATTTGCTCACAGGATGTGGACATCACTGGCTAGGCTAGCATTTATTGCCCATCCCTAATTGCCCTTGAGAAGGTGGTAGTGAGTCACCACCTTGAACTGCTGCAGTCCATGTGGTGTAGGTACACTCACAGGACTTTGACCCAGCGACAGTGAAGCAACACCTATATAGTTCAAGTTAAGATGGTGTATGGTTTGGAGGGGATCTTGCAGGTGGTGGTGTTCCCATGCATCTGCTGCCCTTGGCCTTCTAGGTGGTGGAGGTCATGGTTTGGAAGGTGCTGTTGAAGAAGCCTTGATGAGTTGCTGCAGTGCATCTTATGGATGATACACACTGTTGCTACGATGGAGGGAGTGAATATTTAAGGTGGTGAATGGGGTGCCAGTCGAGGGGTTGTTGTGGATAGTGTTGTTGGAGTTGAGCTCATTCCATCACACTCCTGACTTGTGCCTTGTAGATCGTGGACAGGCTTTGGGGAGTCAGGAGGTGAGTTACCCATTGCAGAATTTCCAGTCTCTGACCTGTTTTTGTAACCACAGTATTCATAAGACTGTTCCAGTTCAGTTTCTGCTCAATAGTAACCACGTCACTGAATGTCAAGGGGAGATGGTTAGATTCTTTCTTGTTGGAAATGGTCATTGCCTGACACTTGTATGTGAAAGTTCCAGGAATATAACCCCATTCTTAAATTTGTTGATAAACAGCTTGGTCAAGTGCTTATTCAAAGATATTGAAGAGCAACTTTCTTGATGTGATTTGGCTAACAGTTCATTGTGAAACTGACTTCAAAGTTGGTGACAGTTTTAAATGTTTCCACAGAATAGTAAAATTGATTGCAGTTGCTGTTTATTTTTAGTAATAACTGTTTACTGATTTTAATTTTTCTCTCCTCAGCGCAAGATGGGTAATTCAGACAGCCAGTACAATCTGCAAGGGACTAAAGGTAACAACACTGAGGAGAAGTCGATGCCTGGTGGCAGGCAGAAGCCATGCACTCTCAAAATTCGAAGCGTTCATGCCAAGGATGAAAAGTCACGCTCTTCTTTTGGCTGGGGATATAGTGGCAGCAACATAGGTTACAAAGCACGATCTCTAGGCAAAAACTGCCTTTCTCAGCACAAAAACAACCAGCGTTACTCTCTCAATAGTTCTTCACGTCAATGCAAGTCTTTGATAGGTAATAGTAATGCATATGCCAGATGCCATCAGGATCACCTGGGGAAATATGATCACGGGAATGATAAATTATTATCTGGAAACTATTTTCCTTGCATTCATCTTGACAAAACAGGCAGTTGCACTAAAGCTCTGGAATACAATGGCCATGTCTTAAATGGACATAGACTACCTGAAAATATAACTCAATCTAAGAAACCAGAAGGAGAAGGCAGTCCAAAGGTTCTCATCAAAACTCTGGGAAAATTTGATGGGGACATAAGGGTCGAGTTTCACAGTGGCAGTAGTAGCAGCAAACCACCCTGTGTTGAACCCCAAGGGCCAGTTCAGCTTTTGAGATATTCTGCTGCAATGGAGTCTGACTCGAGTAAACAAAATGTTGGGCAGGTTGATGCCAGTAAAGGAAACCTAATGGACCAGAGTCTTTTCCTTGGTGAGCAGAGATTTAAATCAAGCAAGGGTAGCTTAATTAGTTCTGAATATTCCTGGTCCGAATTGCCATGGGGACATTGTGCTTACGCCAGTGATTCTGATAAAATGTACACAACTGGGAAAGTTACTGAGGCAAGTAATCCAGAAGACATTTTACCAAATGATGAGCAGCTCTTCCAAAGATCATCTCTCTTTTCTCTTCAAACACTGTACAGTGATACAGGTGTTGGACTTTCCATGCCCTCAGGGAATGAATTTTCAGATGATTACAGAAATATGGCTTTCAATCCTCACAGTTTGTTTGAGAATGACTTTTCTAACTGCATGAATATGCTATCCGACGAGGAGGATAGAGGAACCATACAATATACCTCTTATACACTCCCATGTCGAAAGCCCAAACACCTCTCTGAGGATGGCTCCTCAAGAGCTGCCCTGAAAAGTCGAATGCGCCGTTTAAGTGCTTGGACTGGCAGCCTTACAAGAAAGAAGAGGAAACTACAGGTAAAGAACCTTTTCTTTTAGTGGAAACCTAAATATAAGTTTGAAAATTACCACACTGTTCTAACTTCAAATATCATACACATTAAGTACCATTGGAAGAGGAATGCATCGGTGATAGAACTGTTAATGGATTGCCAAATGTGTTTATTAAAATTAACCCCATTTACAAGCATTTGCTGAAAAGCTCCCATGTCCCTTTGCTGGTTTGTTGGTTTTGCACTCCTGTATAGTGATGCTAAATGCAGCAGCTTCTGTTATCGTAACAAAGCCATTGAAATATCAGGGACATCTTTATTGCCATAATAACTAAAATAAAGATCAAGACACAGCTCTGATCACCGTGTGACACTTTTTTTCTCCCCTTATTCTAATGCCGTTTCTGATCTGTGTCCACCGCACCTAGAGTACCATGTACAGTATCCTTAAGGAAGGATGTACTTGCTTTGGAAGCAGTTCAGAGAAGGTTCACTAGGCTGATACCTGAGATGAAGGGGCAGTCTTATGAGGAATGGTTGAACAGGTTAGGCCTATAATCATTAGATATTAGAATAATGGGAGGTGATCTTATTGAAAAATATAACATTCTGAGGGGGCTTGACAGGGTAGATGCTAAAAGGATGTTTCATCTTTTGGGGGAATCTAGAACTCGGGGGCGCAATTTGAAGATAAGGGGGCTCCCATTTAAGATGGAGATGAGGAGGAATTTCTTCTCCGAGGGCCATTAGTCTTTGGAATTCTCTTCCACAGATAGCAGTAGAGGCTGAGTCATTGAATATATTCAAGGCTGAGTTGGACAGAGTTTGATTGACAAGGAAGTCAAGGGCTATGGGAAACCGGTAAGAAAGTGACGTTAAGGCTACAATCAGATAAACCATGATTTTATTAAATGACAGCATGCTCGATGGACTGAATGGCCTATTCCTGCTCCTATTTATATTTCTTATTAAGTTTATTTCAATTTTATTTTCCAATGTACTTGAATCTATCATTCAAAAAATTGAACGTTTCAAGGCTAAAACAATTTACATATCTTCTCTCTTACTCAACCCCATTGTGGTGGGAGGTGGGAGGGAGAAATACCAA
Organism: Carcharodon carcharias; assembly: GCF_017639515.1. Taxonomy (NCBI): domain Eukaryota; kingdom Metazoa; phylum Chordata; class Chondrichthyes; order Lamniformes; family Lamnidae; genus Carcharodon; species Carcharodon carcharias. Next base: position 159,091,305 of record NC_054468.1, on the reverse strand, counting down.
AATGCTACTTGCCAGAATCTGCCCCAAAGGCTGTTTTTATAAGTGAATAAATGGCTCAAATCTTGAACTTACCTTGGTCAATATTTAACGCTTTTCTGCCACTCACAAATGACTATCTCCCCTCACTGAAGAAGTGCTCCCTGGATGTCCAAATTTATCTATGATGCACTAAGGTTGTAACTGTGTAAAGCAAAAGTCCTGGAACACCATCTTGGGACACGATGGGTTGTTATGAGTCCCATAGAGATGGGTAAGTTTTTAAAAGTGATGAATTTCCCAAACAATCAACAGAAATAAACTGATGAATAAGATTTCATTTTTAAGGCTTTTGCTGTAACAAACAAACTAAAATAAATAGGTCAAACATTACACTCTGTTATGTCCGCCACATTTCTGGCAGATATGTAGCATTAAAGGAACAGTTCCCATAGTTAGTCCCAGCTTTCCAGCAGGGGTTTACTTCTTCCCACCACACAAGTTCAAATCTTCCAGTGTCCTTCAACAATCTTCCCACTCCCCCCAAGTTTTCCTGGATATGACTATCACCAGCAAGGCATAGCTCTGCAACTCCCTGTAATTTTTAAGAGCACTGTCTTTTGAACAGAAACTGAACTCTCACCAGCATCTTGCTTGGTCATTAACATGTCTTGCATGGCTGTTAACACAAAAACACTTCATCTCGCTTTCCCACAGTCTTAATTTCTTTGTCTCTGCGTCTCAAACAGCAGCAGTTCTTTTTCTGTGAGATATTATGAAAAGGCATTAAAACTGCCACCTCACCTTAATGGGTTTCCATTTCCGTTTCTCTCCCCATGGCAATTGAATCACAGGAACATGTCTTCAAGCTGAGGTGCTTATCCAGAATTCCCTGCTTACTTTGAGTTAAAAAGGTACATTTCAAACCATAACCATCTTGTAAAGTTCAGTGTTCATGACAAGGTTTAACTTCACAAATCTTGTTCACTGACAGCTGATTACTAAAAGCTGATCTGGATTGTTGAATATTTCTTGAAAAGTGAACTCCTTCAATGACCAGGAAGTTTTATTTGGGATATTGTTGAGAGGGGTGCAGGTCAAAAATGTTATTGGTCTGTGTCCTAGGACCATCCGATTATATGTTTTTAACTGAATGGTCTATCACTCTTACAACTCAAACAGATAAACAAATATTGGATCTGAACATATAATTCCAACATTCCATCTGTGTATGATGTATATATAACACTCCTGATTCAAAATATTTCCCAGTTTTAACATACTTATTTTTTAAGCTAAGTCTGATTGCTTTAGTTTTGGATTTTATGGAGACAGAAGTTTATTTTAGAAAGCTGACCAGCTATAAAAAAAAATCTGTTCCCTCATCCTTTGTTCTCTGGTTAACAGCTACATTGGTGTAGAGGTTGTACCCATAGTTCTTATACCTATTGGTAAAATAGCTTGGTAAATTTCACAGTTCCACATTTTGAAAGTGGACCTGTGCGCTGGGTTCTAAGAATCACTATTGTACAATAAAGTGGACTGTTACTTGCAGCTTGTAGAACTCTTGACCAAAGCCTGAATTTTATTACCTTGCTAGTTCTGTTGATTGTTCATCTGCTGCAGTCACCTGTAGTCATGTGTCCATTTTAATAGCATGTCCAGAGTGGTAATTTTTGAAAAACCACATTATTGGTTTCATGGTCAAAACTGAAAAATGATGGCTCAGTTGTGTTTTTAAGCCTTTCTTATATTTTTAGACTTGAAATATTTGGGATTTTTATCCACTGATGATCTTGAATTTTAAGCAAGCTGCAGCAGTAAAAACAGATTGAATTTCCAGCCCAAATATTGACATTAGAAACTTCTCAAATATAGAGTACTGGTGGATAAATGTTCCATGGTTTGGCATTATAAGCAGTTCCTGAAAGAGTTGTGTGTTGGAGTATTATATAAATTGTGTGAAATAGATCTTCCCTATCTTTTAGTGACGTCGAAGATTGATTTTTTTTTCTGATTCCTTTGCTTTGCTGGGTGAGGAATTGATATTCCTCACACCTATTTTTTGGGTGGACAAACTTTGGGTCATGATGTCTTGTGCTAATTTCCATCCAAAATGTGGCAGCAGGCCAATTGGAAGCTGGTGACTTCCAAGTATTCAGGCTATCTACCTGAAACGAGTACTTGGAACTTTGTGCAAATCAGGGTCCTAAAATTGCTTTTGGACCCCGCTCATAATTGTTATCAAGTGGGAGAATTTGTTTTTATCCATTCGCTTTTGGGATGTAAGTGTAGCTGGCTAGGCTAACATTTATTGCCTATCATTAATTGTCCTTGACCTCCTTCTTGAGCTGGCAGGCCCATAATAGCCTAAATGGTAATTTCTTTTATATGTTTTCATGGGGCTCGGAGGAGCTCCACAAAAGTACTTCAGGCTCTGCTATCCTAGACTTGTCCTTGCTGCACACCACCGCTAGCCCCCCGCCCCCAGGGCTTACACTGCCTCTTTCTGAGTCAGAGTTGGCTGAATCTCCTAAAGCTGATTGACAAGCTGGATTGGCATACCCAATTATTGTCCGCAGGTAGCTTGAACCCCAAGGTGCAATTTCCATTTTGACATCTTTGAGCATGTGCTTCTGTTGCATTGTCCATTTTGTGCCAGTTTCTGCTGCATCACTAATTTCTCCCTTGCCGTCTCAGTTCTTCAGCTGCTGATGACTTGAGCTAGTAAACTGAAATGTTGAAGAACGTGAGCTTTAGGCATTGAATATCCTGGGCAATGTGCAGTAAAATTCATATGATGCTCCTGATTTAATACAATGTACAGTTAATATCACTTCTTAGCAATGCAACTCATGGGTTGGTAAGCACTGATCCTTTTTTATGACGGTATAAAGTATCACTAAAATAAAAAAGCAGTTAATTAGAGCTTAAGTAAATAGGAATCGAGAAATACCTATTAGAACAGACTTGAGTGCAAACCTCAGTCTTTTCACATGTTAGAAGGATCTAAGAATAAAGAGAAAATGCTGGAAACGTGAAATAGAGGCAGAAAATGGTAAACTACACAGCATGTCCATCTGAAAAGAAGAAAAGACGTATTAAAAAAGATAATTACCAGTTGAGCCCAGTGATCATTTTTAGATAACCAGTGGAGTTCTGCCCTGCAGGAAGAGGCACTCACTGGACATGCACCTCTGGAAGTTGTAGGTGCATGGCTCTTAAATTAGTGGACAGGAAATCAGAGGATGTACATCTCATGAAGCCTTCTTTGTGAGTATTGCTCACAATGCAAGTGTTGGATTGTGAAACTTCCACCTAATTAAATTGTGTGTCGTTCCAGTCAATTAACTATGATCACATCTGTCCTTCTCAGGACACAATGGACTGTGCCCATGGTGTATCTTACTTCTGTATTGAACATAACCTGTTGTGGCTATAGAAGCTGATTTGTAAGTGCTAGTCCCTTCTGCTAGCACAGATGAACAGCGTTGGCCCAAGGTCGACTGTTTTTTCCTTCTGGCCAGCTCTCTTTTCTGCCATCTGGTCATTTCTTTTGTCCTCTGCATTTCCATGCTCTTCCTGACTGTTTGTCTCCAGACACTCTGGTCAGCGTGAACTTCCCACACATCACCTCCGACACCAGTCAACGTGAGATCTCGCTTGCAGACATCCTTGTTTCGCAGATGTGCATGAACTGTTGGTTTCATTTGTGAAATGGCTGTAATCCATTTGGCTCACGAGTCCTAGCCAATGGATTCGCTGCTGACTCAAGGGCAAATATGCTGGGGATCCCTGCATGTTGGTGTATTTCAATATTCAGCACTTTATTTGGCACTTCCTAGCAAGACATTCATCTGAGGCAGCGGAGGTAGAAGTTTTTCTTGGCTTGCATTAGTTGTCTGTACCTTGTTACTGTAAAGGAAGGTGCTGAGAATGCAAACCTGGTACACATGGAACTTTGCATTCTCGGTTAAAAACTTGGGACTCCGGTGATTGGCTCATCTTAGTAGTTCCTGCCATGTCATGTTAATGTACTTTTATATCGACTGATGCTCCTACTTCTTTTCCTTCTGGCTATCCCTGTCTTTCCGAATTAAAATGCAAGATGAGGAAGCCTGCTTTTGTTCATTGAGGGCATTGGTTTATTCAAAGCAAAAACCTGAGGATGCTGGAAATTTGAAATAGAAAGAGGTAGTGCTGGAAAAACTCAGCAGGTCTGGCAGCATCTGAGGAGAGAGAAACAGAGTTAAAGTTTCAGGTCGATGCTCTGGCTCGCTATTCTGTTACACAAACTTAATGAGGCAAGTATTGTTTGTTTAAGTGGTTTGCTATTAAGTCCACTAGCACAGGGAACGTTTTTCTTCAGAGGCTCCCCAACCATGCTATAAAAATTCAACTCTTTCCCCCTGTAGCATAAGCGTTTTGTCTATACAAAAATTAGTTTTACAATTAAATATATGTCTCTATTTTTATTTTATCTAATGTGAGACTTTCTGCTGGTACTGAGCAACCAATCTGTCAAAATTGGACGTATGGGGGTAACAAGAATGAGTAAAAATTGAGAAATGATTGACCCAAAAGCCAAATAAGGCATGTAGAGACCAACACTAAAAGGAGAAATGGATAAGCAAAATGTAAGGGAATGGTAAACCAAAAGCTACAAAAATTAGTAAATGATGGGAAATCATCAACTGCCTGCAAAGACCAGCCCAAAATGGGAAATAGTTAATCAAAAAGGGAAATGATAAGTCAGATATGAAAACTAGTAAAAAGGTTAACACAAAAGTCAAAAATAATTTTCAGAGACCAAGTCTGAAGTGGAAAATGGTTAATTATATGCCTTTCTGAAAGTGTATTTGCAGACCTGGAATTACCTTGGTTAATGATTTTCCATTGTGTGTTTCTCCTCATCTGTATGGCTGCAGTTGAGTATTCCAGAATTCAGAGTCTGGTTTCCTCTGGAACTGACTGGTGCTGCTGTGTGCTATTTGGCTGCACTGGCTTTGAATAAACAAGGGAAGAAAGTGAAAAGACACTCCACTGTTGGCTTGTATGTATTGACCTGGTTTTCTATTACATCTTTGAGTTGGAATATCAGATCTCCTCTGGGTCAATGGAAGATAAAAGGGCTTTGCTGAACTGGGTAAGCCTTTGTGGTTCTACATTTGCCAGATGAGTTACAGGAAAAAAGACAACTCCCTGATGGATAAATCTGCAGCCCTGTGAAATGCTGAATTGGGTGCATCATTTAGCAACTAATGATATCAGAGTTAAAACTGACTGTCAGTCCCTGAAACCTATCAAGAGAGACCTGTTAAAACTACAGAGATCAAGGCTGTCATCCGTGTGTGCACCAATCACCTTGCCTTAGCGATTAATTTTCGGCTCACCAGTTGACACTTCAGGGGATGCATTTTGCTCTGGTGTTCTGAGTCAGATTTGGTGGACCCTTTGAAACCTTCTCTCGGACCCTCTAGGTGTTGAGAAACCTTTCACTAAAGGAAAATCCCTTCGTGCTCTATTGAATAGTGCAGGTTTCATAAGTGCTGCATCACTCCTCCTTTTATTGATTTGGTCTTGGGAAGGACCCTAATGCATCACCTGATTTCTATCTGTTGCTGGACTAGTGTCAATCTATAGTTAGCTTAATTTGAGCTTTTGCTCACACTTTAAGAATATTTGACATTACCCTCCCTAACTCATGAACAAGTCACAGAAATGACCTTTAATTATCCTCTACTCACCATAGATTCAAAGTGGAAGTGACTCTGGTGACAATACAATAGTTGGTCAATGTTGTGCCTGAGGTTTATTGATATGATTTCATTGGTTGTTAAACTGTCCTCTTGTTGAATTGCTATTATCATAGAAATTAATAGCATGGAAGCATTTGGTGACACGGAGCTATCCAGCCTAATCCCACTTTCCAGCTCTTGGTCCATAGCCTTGTAGGTTACGGCACTTCAAGTGAACGTCCAAGTTCCTTTTAAACATTATGAGGGTAGTAAGCTCCAGACCCCCATCACACCCTGGAAGAAAAAAATTCCCTTCAATTCCTCTGTAAGTATCAAAGCTCTTACCCTAAATCTATGTCCCTGGATATGCACTGTTCAATAAAGAGAAATAGGGTGCTCCTATCCAATCTATTTAGACCCCTCATAAATTTTGTATAATGAAATTAGGTCTCCTGTCTGTCTCCTCTGTTCTCAGGGAATGTCAAAATGTGCATGTTTTTTAATGATCATCTACAAAAACAATTTCAAGGTTTTGAAAAACAGACCTTTCAATGGCTGATGACAGCCAGGTAACTCAGGTTATATGTCAAACGTGTGCAGTGCATTTTTCAATTGCTCACAGCAGCAATAGTAATATTATTCAACATCTTTGGACAAAAATGGACAAGGAGGCTGAGCGAAGCAAGTGTGCAACTCCAAGTGTTTCTCTTTTCTTTTGTTTTGTTAAGCAAAACACAGAAGCTGATCAAACACATGTAGATGATGAATTGTTTGTTTAACATACTGTGTGCCTTGGACACACTTTCATATCTCGTGATTGTACCTCTTGGTTGATTTTAAAACCATAGTTCTGATTGATTGCTGTTGAACTCGCTTGAATACAAGTTATTTTACTTGGAGTCCCATGTTCAGCAGAGGGAAATGTGGTTACCCTAGCTATCTAATGGTACTGTGGGTGTACCTACACCACAAGGACTGCAATAGTTCAAGAAGGTGTCTCGTCACCAACATCTCAAGGGCAAATGGGGATGGGCAATAAATGTTGGACTTGTCAGTGATGCTCACATCCCATGAAAGAATTTTTAAAAAGTTCCTAACAAGGATGCAGGCCAGAAGCTCTGCCACCTCTGCCCCCACCCCGTGGAGGGGTCTGATAGAGCAGGTAACCAACATGTCGACCGTGCTGGTATTTTCACCCCTGTCTCTGTTCCTGGTCTCGGCATGTCCTCGAACTCAAGCCTGTTTAACTCGATTTCTCTTTTTACAGATGTTGTTTAACCAGCTGAGTATTTTCAGCATTTTTTGTGTTTATTTCCGATTTCCAGCATCCACAGCATTTTACTTTTGTATTATTGCAGATACATAATTATGTTTCCAAATAATCTTAATTCAAAGTTGATTAATTCTAATTATCTGACAATTATGTTTCCTTTGGTCCAAAAAGAAAATTTGGATTGGGAGTGGTTACCATAATAGGGCCTGCAGTTAATTCTATGCAAAATGTTGTGCTTCTTCTAGCTTTGTTACATTATCCAGATGACATTCCATTGATTTGCCAACATACTGTGGTCCAGTCTATTAGGATGCAGGTTCCCATAGTGAATGAGAGACTATCTGCGCACGTATCTTATGTCGCATGTCACACTATACTATCCTTTGTTGCTTGCCTGCCTTATCAGTTGAAGATCTTTGATTTCCTTTGATGTAGAAGAGGACAAATATCACACCCTTGAAATTTTAAGAGGAAATTGATTATTGTTGTAGAAACCAGCTTGTAGAAACCAGCTAGAAGAGACAATATAAACTAAAAGGCACATTTTTAAAGGAGCTGCAGGAACCAAGAGAGCTGTGGGTGTATAAGTTTAAGGTTGTTGCAATAACATATGGGATAGCTGATTTTGTTTTTAAAAACATAGGCCAGAATTGTCCCAGATTTGCACATAGTGCGATAGCGAGCGGAAAAAAAAATGTTTTACCCACTGGCCGCAATGATGGGTTTTCACACCTTTTCATCCCATTCCTGGTGCGTTCTGCCTCATTAATAATGCATCCCTGCGAAACACCAGATGGCTGCCGGGTCGGCCTCTGATTCGCCTGCCCCTGCTGTAACATCAGGCTGTCAGTAATCTGGACGCCATATTTAAAGGGTGCAACCATACAGAGTTAACACTCTCTCTAAGGGACCAGAAGCTGCTCCAAAGCCATGACTGCCAAATGGAGAAAATGTGCTGCCCTCAAATTTAGCAACGACTCCCTTGGGCGCCTGCTGAATGCATTGGAGGCCCGCGGGGTAGTCCTGTACCCCTGCTCTGGGCAAAGACCACAAAGTAAGGTCACCTATCCAGCATAGGAGTTGATGGCAGTGGTGGCTAGCACCAATACCTTGCAAAAGAGGACAGCCACCCAGTGCCGAAAAAGGATAACTGATGATCTCTGTTCTGCCAGGGTAAGTCACTCTCAACTCACAAACCCATCACACATCCACAGGGGTTTCACTCACTGCTAGTTCAAGGGGCATCACCATTTACACTCTCTCACACACCTTCATCTGCCCTGCAGATCGTGTCTTCATCCCATCCGTGGCACCACTTGCCACCCACATGTGCCAGGCATCCTTCTCACCTGTCCTAGCAGGCATTCAACTTACAACATTCTCCACCTGTGTTCATGCAGGACAAGCTAGCATGCAACAAAAGGGAGAGATCACAGATTGGTGGAGGAATGCCTGACATCATGGTCCTCACAGACTTTGAAAATAGAGTCATCCAGCTGGCTGGCGACGATCTGGACCATTTCTGTGCTGACAGTGAGGTCAGCGGTGCTCAACCAAATGAGAATCTAGCAGGGAAACATTCATCAGTCATGCTGAGTGTGTGTGACCCTGTCCTGCAGTTCCCTGCCATGTACTAATTATCTCTCTTTGCTTTTGCAGGCAAATCTGGGAAGCAGCTGAGGGGGTCCATGAGCCAGGTCCTCAACCCGAGCCCTGGAGACATGTCGGAAGAGGAATCTGATGACACCCTAATTGAAGATCCATCACAGCACTCACCCCTAATTGAAGATCCACCACAGCACTCACCCACACCCTCCATCAGTGCAGATAGACACACTGTGGTGGGACCTAGTTCTAGAGGAGCCTCAGGATCACAATCTGGTGAACACATCGCACTGTCTGATTCACAGCAGGTGGCGGCAGGGACTTCCCAGGTTTCTGGTGCTCAGAAGACTGCTGGAGGCCATAAATCTGCTGAGTCCGAGTTAGATGAGGAGCATCTAGACTTGGTCATACCTCAGCTGCTCGGGAACATTAGGAAGCGATGTCCGCTGCACTCCTCAGGTTACAAGGCCTAATGGAGGACTGTGTCCGCCTTCGGTCTGAGGTGATAGCGCCGGCATGCCAACGCACTGACGTTAACACTGGTAGGAAGGCTGCTGCCCTGGAGACCTTGTCCCAAGACGTTGCTTTTGCACTGCTGTGTGGGCTGAACTCCATCGCTGATGCCATGGTCAGCCTTCAGCAGTATCAACATGAGAGGGGAGCGGGGCATCTCGATCTCACTCCAGCTTTCCCCTTCTCAAGAAGTCAGCTAGGATCCCTTGGGCACTCATAGGAAGAAGGATCAGCAGGTGCACACCCTGGGGTCATCCACTCAGCTGAGCCTGGGAGCGCCTGGCCCATCTGAAACCCCTCTTCCTGTGATCCCAGCAGCTCCAGTTCCACAGATTGAGAAAGGTGCCACTACCACACATCAGGATCCCAAAAGCAGGCCAGGGTCCTCCAGATCTTGGCCCTCCAGGGGACACCCACCAAGGTCATCACAGTCAGGGCTTAGCAGTCAGCAGGCTGCCTCCTCCTCCGCTGTGGATGTCAGAGGAGCACCAAGACGTAGCGGCAGGGATAGGAAGGTTAAGATGATGTAGTTGCACAGCCTGGGCATGAGTGTCATTCGCTTGTACTTAACATTCAGTGTTCTAAATAAATTCCTTGCCTATAGCTCCTTGTTCTGATGTGCAGTGTTCATGCCACTCAGATGTGAAACTTTGGTTTCTGCACAATATAAAGGCAAGTGTCTCAGTCCAGGGCCTCTTCCTTGTGCAGTGTGTAACCTTCAGACCAAAGTGATGGTCTGGCTTCACACTCCCTGCACAAATTAGTGAGGCCTGCAACTCAATGGTCTTGTCATTGCTGCCAGAATGTTGTGCGCATATGTCACAGAGTTCTGTCATTCTCTCTGGTGTGCTCTCAGCACCTTTAAGATGGAGCTGGCCCCTCTTTCTTCAGTGTCAGTGACTGGTGATGCTGTGCTCCTGAAGGGGTCAGATGCTGAAGGCTGACAAAGGATCAGGTGCATTTAAAGCTTCATGTCTGCATATCCATGGCATGACCCTGGTCACAGAGCGCAAGTGAGCTGCCCTCAGCCAGATAGGAGTCAGATATTCCCAGAGGCAATGTGAAGATCTATGGAACGTCGCCACTGCATGTCGTCGTCATCATCCTCCTGGAATCGAGCGACTATTAGGGCCTCCACTGCATCTCCATGACAGGAGCCTTATCACACAGGGTGTATGCACTGCCATCAGCCGCACAGGAGTCAAACGTTCACCGATGCAAGGTGAGAATATCAGAACTGTCCTCACTGCATTTCAGCATCACCCTCCACGAATCTTGCAGCTATGAGGGCCTCCTCGGCATGCCTGCCTTGTCTGGCCAGTGCAATGGCCTCGTCACCGGCATTGTCTCCTTTGAGGACCTCATCATCGTCATCCCCTTTGACGTCCTCTTCGCCGTAGGATACGTGCAGCTCCTCCATCTCCTCCTCAGTCAGGTCCTTCCCCCTTTGCAGTGCCAGGTTGTGGAGCATGCAGCAAGCAACAGTGGTGCGCGATACCATCTGGAGACTGTATTGCAGTGCTCCACTGGACCTGACCAGGACCAGAACCTCATTTTCAAAATGCCTATCGTTTGCTCCACCTCGTTATACCATCGCTCTGCTGCAGTCTGAGGCTGCCACACTGGGCGTCATTAGCCATGTCCTCTGTGGGTAGCCCTTGTCCCTGAGGAGCCAACCCTGCAGCCTCTCTGGACCTGGAAGGTATCAGGGATCTGAGACCTGCTAAGGATGCAGGAATCATGGACACTCCCTGGGAATCATGTGCAGACCTGTAGGATGCAGTTGTTGCGGTTGTACACCAGCTGAGCGGAAGCCCTTGTGGTTGACATAGTCGGCTACTTGTTCCACGGAGATCTAAGCACCATGTGAATGCAGTTGATGGCACCCCTCACGAGTAGAAAACTTGAGATCTTCTCAAATCCCAGCGCTTTTGTTTCCTGACTTTCCTGATCTTGAACAAAATGCACAAAGTTCTGTGCTTTTGCGAAGATGGTGTCTGTGACCTCCTGGATACACTTGTGCGTGGAGGCTCGTGAGATTCCACACAGGTCACCTGTGGCATAAAAATTGAGCACCGTGGTCACTTTCACAGCCACTGGCAGTGCATGCCCTCGTGGCACCAAATCCTACAGCAAGTGGCTGATGTGACTGACCAGTTTCCTAGCCATGCGCAATCTTCAGTGACACTGCAGTCATCTGCAGAAATGTCAGGTGCTGGCTTTAGACCCTGGGTCTAGCAAGGCGCCTATGAGTCTTGGCTCATTGTGGATCTTCAGCTGCATGAGCAGCAGGCCCTGCCACCCCTTCATCTTGAGGGAGGTACTTTGCCCTTTGCCGAGCCAGGTGTCTCTGCCACTCTGTTATTCTTCTCTGGTCTCCGTAAGCCATGAGACATACCACTAAGTCACCAGGCTTCATGAGCCTGATGTTCTCATGCTGCAGGATCAAAGAGAGACGTGTGGGCGAGCATCGGTGTACTAAGAACCTCTGTTGGTTAAGGCCCCTTCATGCATGCAGGAGAGTGCTAGCCACCATTTGGATGGCCAGTGTGTAGTGCGCTCATTGACTGTCCAAATCCACCCACACCTGACCCACTCCATGTGATCAATTGGTGGCAGCCTCAGCTATTGGACTGTGCTGTGCCATCAGCTCAGGCACAGGCATTCTCCTAACCTGCACTGCAAGGCTGCATTTTTAGCTTGAACCATAATGGATACTGATCCAAACCTTAATGAAGATATTGCAAGGGGCTCTGCGCGCCTCCACCAGTGACTGCTCCATGGCTACTTTTCACAAGGGGATTGAACAAATTGTCCAGTCAGCCAATTGCTCTGCTGCCCTCTTAAAAACCACATTAATTTGATGTCTGCACCCAAGGAGTGAAAAGTTCTGCAGCATTTGGTGGCACTTAATGCTTTTGCATTAGTTGAGTGGAAAATCTTCAGAGGCCTGACTCCAAGCATGTCAATGGAGCTGCAGCTGAACAGTCTCAGCTGTGGAAAAATGTTCACATTTGACAAGCTTTCCCATGTTCGCGGCTGCTTCCCTCACCCATGTTCCCCACTGGCATGTTCCTGTGTATTTCCTTCAGCCTGTACTGATTTGTATACCCCACCTGGCCTGACCCGCACTGGAGCCCTTGCCTGGCACCGCATGGAAAGCCAGCTGGGAAAAAGCGACTTGCCTGTTCCCCCCGTGTATGCACAACGCTTTTTCCTTGATGTTCTATGGGCTATGTTCGTGAAAACTGTACAAGGTTGTGTACTCTCACCACTGAGTTCCCCTCGAAGTTCGGCTCGCCAGGTGCTCGCCTTTTAAAGGCAGTCGTAAAGCATGCTGTTCTGAAGTCACGCCGACGTGGACGGTAAACTTGGCAGGGGGGTATGATTCCAGCGGGCAGGGCTAATAATTAGATGCAAATATATTAAAATGACATTCCTGACATGCGACAGTGGGAAACGCAGCCCGCCATTGATAGGTGGAGTGGACAATTGCAAACTGGTTTCACAACAGCGTAAAACTGATTTTTGGCCTTCTTGCCATACTGTCTCCCCCCCACTCGCCATGATGCCTGACGCCAATGGGCCTGGAAAATTCTGGCCATAGAGTACAAAAGTAATCCAGCTGTGCTAATCCTTTTTAAGTCACTAATTAAGATCTCAGCTGCAGTATTCTATCCAATTCTGGACACAACACTTGAGGAAAGGTATAAATGCTTTGGAGAAGGCGCAGAGCAGTTTTACTAGAATGATGTCTGTGATGAAGGGCTTCAGTAGATGGAGAGGCTAGGGAAACTGGGATTATTCTCCTTAGGGCAGAGAAGGTGAAGTGGAAGTGTTCAAAGTTCGGAAGGGATTTTATAAAGTTAACGTGAAATTGTTTCCACTGAAAGGCCAGTAACTTAGGAAATATATTCAAAGCAATTGATAAAAAGAACCTAAGGGGAGGTGAGAATTGTTCTTATTACATGGAAGTTTATGATCTGAAATTCAATGCCTGATAAGATGATGGAAACAGATTGAATAGCAACTTTAAAGAGATTTGGATATATTCTTACTGGGCTATGGGGAAGACCAGTAGAATGGGACTAATTGGATAGATCCTCCAAGGATCATTTGCTGAATGGCCTCCTTTGGTACTCTGTGTCTAAGATTATATTGCTTTGCAATGGATAATAAACCTGGTCAGGTAGTGATGACAACCTTCAATTACTAAAAAATAACTCATCATTCTTAATATATTTGTATTCGCTTTGGCTTTTAAAACCTGATCATCATTTGTGCTATGTTGTTCCCATTCTGGTTTCCCTCACTTTCCCCAGATAAGGGAGATGAAGACTATGTCTGCCTGCATTATAGTTGCACAGCTCTCAATTTAAAGATAATACTCAACAAGTACTCAACAAATGTTTGGTTATGATTTATATGTGGGCAATGGTAAGATGGTATGTGATAGAAAATCTTATCACATTTGAATGAACAGTATATTTGCAATTTTCTGTTTAGGCTCCGAAAATGTTTTTCTGCAATCAGATAAAAATACTATCAATTTTTCAGGACTCTAGATCCAAGGATATAAATGAATATTGTGACAGTGGAATTGATGGCGTGACTGCAGACACCAGCTCTCCTTCCCAGGTATCAAGTTTATTGTGGTCACCTGGCTCCAGCTATACATTACCACCCAGAAGTAACTCTACCAATGCGGTTGGCAATGATGTCTTGAGACAGAGCATTTATGAGAACTTCATGCGAGAGTTGGAAATGGGTCATATATCTGTGGAAAATGCAGACCAGTCTACAGGAAGTGAGGAAACCAGCAGTGATTCCTTCAGCTCTTTAGAACAACTGGATTTATTGTATGAAAAAGAACAGGGGTTTGTTCGAAAGGCTGGCTGGTTGTCTTTTAAACCCCTTGTTACACATCAGAAAGAGAGGAAATTGGAGCTTGCACCTCGCAGAAAATGGAAACAATATTGGGTTTCTCTTAAAGGTAATTACTAAAAACCAGATTTGATTTGTAGGCCTGGATTTTCGCAGAGTAGGGATGACTTAGGAGCCCTTTAAAAATGGCAGGCGGGTCCCAATTCTGGGATTCCCGACCCCATTTCCAATTTTCAGGAATGCCTTTTAAGAGTTTGGGCTGCTTTGGGTCATGAGCCCACACCCTACATTCCCAACCTGGCCAACCCCATTGCAGGGATATGCATGCCCTAGTCCTCCGCAATTATCGGGCCAGCTTTTCAATGAGTTGTGATGAACCATAGCCTGCATGAGGGAACGTTTTGAAAGGTAAATTCAGAATGTTCTCCTCATGGACCCCTGTGCAAGCAGTGCCCCTCCACCCATCCCCATGACCCCTCATACTCAAACCAAGCTTTGGCACTTCCATGCCCATTCACCCCACCATACACTATATAGAACCAATGAATCCTATAATGACAGTAGGATATGTATCAAAAAAAGCTTTTTAAAAAGTCATTTATTCACTCATTATTTTCCACTTTCTTAAAAAAAACTCCCCTAACTACAAGCAAATGAAAGTGTTAATCACCCAGACCCTTTTAAAGTATCAATAGAAGAAACTGTAAACACTTGAAATGTCTTAATCTTGTGTAAATTAATTGTGCAATTGACAGAAGAGATCAGAGAGCCAGAGCAGTCAATCAAGCAATGTTTCCCTGGGGCTTAGCTGTTTCAATAATCTAATGGATGCCAGGTTCTGAACCAAGAATGCATAATGAGGCTTGGCTGTGAGGCCAGACATCCATTAAACTATAGAACCAGCTGTACCTTTTTAACATTATAACTGGGACTAAGTCCTACATCACTGAGGCGGACCTTTTAAACAACTTGCCTCAGCAACTGGCAGTCCCTGTGGCTGTCTCTGAACTCTTTCCTGGGTTGGCTGACCTGACTGCAACCTGCACCTGACCCCCGGAAATGAAGTTCACACCTTCGGAATCACTTTCTCCTTAGGCGGGTGAGCGAAGCCAGGAATTTTCCTGACTCCTGCTACCCAACTTGAGGATGAAAATCCAGCCTATAGTGCTCAGAAGTGTCTCAGACTAAAATTCTGGATGAAGTCTGATAATTAGAATGGCCAGGTAGTTGAAGTTCAGATGCCATTATGGTAAATCCAGACTGCCCTCCATCCAAGGTCAATTTTTCCTTTGTAAGTTGTGGTGTTCAGAACTGTTCACTGTAATCCAGGGGTCATCTAACCAGAGCTGTAGCTGTAGCATAACTTCTACCTCCTTGTGTACCAGCTCTCTAGATATAAAGGCCAGCAGTTTATTAGCCTTTTAAATTATTTTCTGTACCTGTTCTTGACAGTTTTAATGAACTATGTATCTGGACTCCCATCCACCCCACCCCCCCAAAGTCTCTTTGGGCCTCCATTGTTTCTAGACTTCCACCATTCAGAAAGTACTCTGTTCTATCCTTTTTAGGTCCAAAATGGATTACTTTTGCCTATATTGAAATGCATTTGCCACGGTTTTCTTCATTTAATTCATCTATTAATATCCTTATAATTTTATGCTTCTATCTTCACTGCTGCCTATCACTTGTGATGTTGGCAAACTCAGATATGTAGCTTTCTATCCCCTCATTTAAGTGGTTAATAAATACAGTGAGTCCATAAGACCATAAGACAGAGGAGCAGAAATTAGGCCATTCGGCCCATCGAGTCTGCTCCACCATTCAATCATGGCTGACAAGGTTCTCAACACCATTCTCCCGCCTTCTCCCCGTAACCTTTGATCCCTTTACCAATCAAGAACCTATCTATCTTGGTCTTAAATACACTCAATGACCTGCCCTCCATAGCCTTCTGTGGCAATGAATTCCATAGATTCACTGCTCTCTGGCTAAAGAAGTTTCTCCTCATCTCTGTTCTAAAAGTTCTTCCTTTTACTCTGAGGCTGTGCCCTCGGGTCCTAGTCTCTCCTACTAATGGAAGCATCTTCCCCACGTCCACTCTATCCAGGCCTTTCAGTATTCTGTACATTCCAATCAGATTCCCCCTCATCCTTCTAAACTCCATTGAGTATGAACCCAGAGTCCTCAAATGTTCCTCATATGTTAAGCCTTTCATTCCTGGGATCATTCTCGTGAAACTCCTCTGGACCCTCTCCAGGGCCAACACATCTCTCCTGAGATACAGGGCCCAAAATTGCTCACAATATTTTAAATGTGGTCTGACCAGAGCCCTATGAAACCTCAGCAGCACATCCCTGCTTTTATGTTCCAGTCCTCTCAAAATAAATGCCAACATTGCATTTGCCTTCCTAACTACCGACTCAACCTGCAAGTTAACCTTAAGAGAATCCTGGACTAGGACTCCCAAGTCCCCTTGCACTCCAGATTTCTGAATTCTCTCCCCATTTAGAAAATAATCTATGCCTCTATTCTTACTACCAAAGTGCATGACCTCACACTTCCCCACGTTGTATTCCATCTGCCACTTCTTTCCCCGTTCTCCTAACCTGTCCAAATCCTTCTGCAGCCTCCCTGCCTCCTCAATACTACCTGTCCCTCCACCTATCTTTGTATCATTTGCAAACTTAGCCAGGATGCCCTCAGTTCCTTCATTTAGATCATTAATGTATAAAGCGAAAAGTTGTGGTCCCAACACTGACCCCTGCGGAACGCCACAAGTCACCAGCCGCCATCCTGAGAAGGACCCCCTTATCCCCACTCTCTGCCTCCAGTTATTGAGGTCATAACACAGATCCTGTGGGATGTCACTGGTTGCATTATGTCAGTTAGAGTACCTATCCATTATCCCTCTCTGTCTCCCGCTCACCCGATTTCCTAACCAGGTCAATAATTTGCCTTTGATTCCATGAGCTTTAGCAGACAGTCTCATACAAGGAATTTTATCAAATGCCTTCTGGAAGCCCATGTGAATAATATGCACACATTCCTCTGTCCACTACTTAGTCAGCTCTTCAAAAATTTAATCCGATTCATTGGGCATGACCTACCCTTTAGTGAATCTGTGCTGGTTCTTTCTGCTGAGCTGAAAAGTTTCAAGATGTTCAGTGCCCTGTCCTTAATTATCAACTCTATCTTTCTGGCATGAGCTAGTCTGCTTATCCCAAACTATGAGAGTAAAATTCCTCATTAAAACCACTCTGCCTGTTTGATGCAAAGTATGCTTTAAATATTCAAATACTGCATTAATAACTCTGCTAATGGTATGTTCAAGGTGAACCATTCAAAGGTAGTATAATAAAAATGTATTCTCTAACCTGCTTCAACAAGTAAACATGTATAGCTCATTTATGACTTGCTTCCTATTTGAAGGCAGTTACTAAATTTGTAAAATTTTCATTGAATTTCATCATATCAGTGTTAATTGTTTGGTTAATGAGTTGAATACTGCTCTGTGATTGCTGCCAGAATCTCTTCCATCAGCATATTTTTCTAGGCACCGCCTAATCTTCTGGTTAAATATATTGTCATTGGCCATGTTAAGTTATTTGAACCTCGGATGGCTTTCAAATCTGAATTTTGTTTCACTAGTTTATAAGGTGAAAAATAAGAGGTCAGCACCTGATTTAGATTGCTAAATAGGAACTGGAATAGGCCATTCATCCCATCAAGCCTGCCCTCTCATTTACTTGGGTTGTCTTTAGATACTGATTTAACAAAAATATATTGATCCCTGTATCGAAAGCTCCAATTGTGCGAGCATCCATACCTTTTGGAGAAGTGTATTCCAGATTTCTGCTAAAAGTGCTTCCTGATCTCATTCCTGTTCGTGTATCTATGATTTTAAATTTTAATTTAGCCCATCATGTAGTTTCTCTGTTACTACCATGTCAAATTCCAATAACGTTTTGAACGCATTGAAGAGTTCACCTCTCAATCTCTTAGCTGATATTCTCAGATATCAGAAATCTATCTGTCTTCATAATTTAACCTCCTAACTCTTGTTGTCATTCTGCTCAAACTGTGCTATACCCCCTCCAATATATTCATCTTGAACTGAGCATAGTACGCCAGATAGATTCTGGTCATGGTTATATACAGCTGCAGCATGATTTCCTCCACTTTACATTCCCTGCAACAAAGACAAATATTCTATTTGTTTGAGGGGTGCCACTCCACATCACTCCCATTCTTAATGCCTGCCACGGGCGTATTGGAAGGATTTACAGGTTGATATTCGACCTGTTTGGCCATGTTATGAATGCACCTTCTGTGGCCATCCTGGAGTGGGACTTGAACTTGGACTTTCTGACTCAGAGGCAGGGACACTACCCACTGTGCCACAAGAGACCTTCTTGCTTCCAATATCCCCACTCTGTACCTCCTACCTTCCAACAAATTTCCAACCCAAATCAAACGGGTTTTTCTAATTCTGTGCACTCGAGATTTGCTGGTAATCTCTTGTATGGAACCATATAGAATGCCTCCTGGAAGACTATCTAGGATAATATCCTTACACATTGTCTTATTTACCTTGTTAGGGACCTCAAAAAAAAAAGTAAACTAGATTAGGAAACCTCCTTGGCTCCCTGATAAACTCACCAATTAATTATACCAATATGAATTTCACTTGAGAGCCACCTAGACCTGTAAACCTGCCATGCGATTATTTATAAAAATAGCCCTTCTGGCCAAAAACATGTCACTATGAAATTATTTGTACATCTGAGTTCCATTATAGTTACATGATCTAGGAAGGATCCAAATTTGACAAGTTAGACATACTATCAACCTAATGTCAAGGTACGATTAACTAATGACAGAATTGCATTGACAAAGTTATGTGGATGAAGAAAGGATCTACCACACCAACTGAAGAAAGAAAGGATTTGTTTTTATGTTGCATCTTTCATGACCTTATGATTCTAAAGTGCTTATTTTCTATTTTGATCAATGTTTCTCAAACAAAAGAGCAAAGGTATTCCCATATTTAGTAATGACACCAATGCGATGGCCATTCAAATGTAAGCTTCGATTATTGAGCTTTGGAAATAAATCCACACGAATGAGTTTGAAGCGACCTGATTGAAACTTGGAACTTCTTAAATACATTACATTTCACATCTAAGTGAGGGCAAGGAACCTATAGTAGGTTGCTTTATACCAATGCACTTTTCTGTTGTTGGTTTATGCAATCTATTTGTACAAGTAGCATTTCAGATAAGGCATAATAATTTCTTTCTTTTCTCTTCCCTTTTTAAAGGTTGCACCTTGCTATTTTACGAAGCCAGTGGGAAAAACTTCATGGATCAGAACAGTGTTCCTAGATATGCCCTGTTCGCCGAAGATAGTATAGTGCAGCCTGTACCGGAACATCCAAAGAAAGAAAATGTGTTCTGTCTTAGTAATGCCTTTGGGGATGTCGTCTTATTTCAGGTTTTTCTTAATTTACTTGTATTGTAGCCCATACAAACTATGGCAGGGGCACATATAAGGAAGAGAAGAACTACTGCTGACATTCAGAGGGTGAATGCAAAACAAAAGGATTAAATTTTAAAAATGCATATAATCACAACAACTTATATTTACATAGCATCTTTAATGTAAAATATACCCTAAGGTCCTTTTATGGATGGATGACTTTGTGAATCAGTAAGGGAGAAATTAGAGGTGATCACAGCTTAAAAGTGTGCTTTATTTAGGATACTTACAAACAAAACCATAGGGAGGCCAAGTAGAAAGCTCTTCTCTCTCTGAACATAGTGCCTCGATCCTTCCAAATCTTTTGGTAATAAGTTTTCAGAATTTTGTCATACTAAGTTTCAGATTGCTGCCGCTGTACAATAGCTGACTGGATGTGTTTGCAATAAATCTTAATATAATTATGGTTATAATGAAAGTAAATATGATTTGAAAGAGTGATGCATGAGTAATCTGTAAACCATACCAAAGTAAAGAGTAAGCTGGACTTAAGTTAAGCACTTTAAGAGAACATGTTCTTCATAAATTCCAATTCTTAAAATCATAGCTGTAAGTCATTTTGTTTGTCACTTGAACTTTTAAAGATTTCTGCATTTGGCAGTGTTCTGTTCTCAGAAATCTTCCATATTAAATGTCAGTGAATGTCAAGTTACTGAACTCCTTGTGACATAAACTAGAATTTTATAGCTCCCTGAGGGCTGGATGGCAGGCAGAGGTAGGGGATAGCAAGTGGGATGGTAGTAAAATTTGGTGCCATGCCAACAGTGCCAATTATTGACCACTTAAGGGCCTCCTCCTGTCATCCCTGGGATTTTACCCATAGCAAGGGAAGCCAGTGCCAAGTGTCCAGCCTACCAGGTGAAACCATCATAAGGTCAGAAATGGGAGTGCTCACTGATAATTGCATAGTGTTCAGTTCTACTTGCAACTTCGCAAATAATGAAGCAGTTCATGCAGCATATGGCAAGACCTGGCCAGAATTCAGCCATAGGGAAATGCCTTATTTTTGAGTCCCCTTTAGCCCATCAGAGTTCCTACCCCCCCCACCCCCCCGCAAGGTATTCCCCTTCTTTCTCTCCCCTCCCCTCTTGCCCTGTACACCCCAGTCCCCCAACAATCACACGGGGGCCTGAGGTGGAGCTTGC
Source organism: Carcharodon carcharias (assembly GCF_017639515.1). Lineage (NCBI taxonomy): Eukaryota > Metazoa > Chordata > Chondrichthyes > Lamniformes > Lamnidae > Carcharodon > Carcharodon carcharias. The sequence goes on along the minus strand of NC_054468.1, from coordinate 159,070,633 downwards.
TCTCCGCTGGGGGCAGAAGTCCTACCTCAAGCTAAGTAACAGTCTGGTGAGCCAACTAATCATAGGCAGACCCACCCCTGACTTTATGCTGGGGGTTGGGATACTGCCCCAGCATAAAATTCAGCCCATAGAGTATTTTTTTATCAATGTAAGTTTACTTCCTGTTCACCTTGTTTCTATTTGCCATCTGTTCTGTTTTTTGCTTCTGTTATCAGTTCAATCTTTGTCGTCACAAATCTTTCTGCTTTGAATTTGAGTTCCAAACAAAATATCGTACAAATAGGTGCACAAGAAATTAATATTTGATCTATTTTTTAAAAACTTTAGTAATATTGTCTGGTCCTGCAATAGTCTAGTAGCTAAAACTGCTGGAGGAAAACCATGTCACTAAGTGGCACTTAATCACCAATGCTCAGCTTGGGTTCTGGCAAGACCACTGGGCTCCAGATCTCATCACAGCCTTGATCCAAACGTGGACAAAAGAGCCGAATTGTAGAGGTTAGATCAGCGTTAACTGCATAATACCAAAGCAGCATTTGACTGAATGTGGTGGCAAGGAGCCTTAGTAATATTGAAGTTGATGGGAATCAGTCATCTTCTGCTGCTTCAAAAAATAATCTTCCCTCCATCATAAAGTCAGAAATGGGAATGCTCACTGGCGATTGCACAGTGTTCAGTTTAATGAAGCAGTTCATGCCTATGCACAGCAAGACCTGTCCAAAATTCAGGCTTAGGCTGATAAGTGGCAATTAACATTGATGCCACAATAAATTCTAGACAATAACCATATCCAACAAGAGAGAGTATAACCACCTCCTCTTGACTTACAATGGAATCACCATTGTTGAATCCCCCACCATTGACATCCTGTGGGCCACCATTGACAGGAAACTTAACTGAACCACCCATGTGAATACTTCAGCTATGAACAAGCCAAAGACTGGTATTCTCCAGTGAGTAACTTAGCACCTGACTGCCCAAAGCCTGTCCACCATCTACAAGGCACAAGTCAGGAGTGTGATGGAATATTCTCCACTTGCCTGGATAAGTGCAGCTCCAACAACACTCGAGGAGCTCAACACCATCCAGGGTAAAGCAGCCACTGGTACACAGTGTGCACTATCTACCAGATTCACTACAGCTGCCCACCAAAGGTTTGTTCCCAGCACCTCCCAAGTCTGCGACCTCCACCACCTAGAAAGACGAGAACAGTAGGTGCATGGAAACATCCCCGCCTTAAAGTTCCAAGTCATGCAACATTCTGACTTGGAAATCTATTGTCACTATGTCAAAGATTTTGAAACTCCCTACCAACAGTGGGGCAATATTCACTACACAGCTTAAGAAGATGGCTCATCACCAACTTAATGAGGTCAGTTAAAGATGGGTAATAAATGCTGGCCTTGTCAGTGATGGCCACATCCCATGGATTAATTTGAAAAAATACTGAATGATACAGGCTAGGGGGAGTCTTAAGTTGACTTCTTGGTCTGTGCTGAGTTAATTGATTTCATTATGTCAACAGATAAAGATGTTACATTGGCTACAGCTTTGGGATAGGGAGGATAGGAAAATATCCATCAGAGAATGTGTGAAAGTAGATTCATGTGAAGATTTTGTGGGGTTCAACCATGGTGATGTAGTTTGCTGATTATCTCTATCTAAGCCCATTCACAACTTCTTAGCATATTGCCAAAATACTGGGTGGCTACATTTGTAAAATTGCGCCTGCAGTCACTTAGGGAAGAGGATGGTGCATCTGCATGTGGTTGCATTTGCAGAAAAGAATAAAAATAGGAGAACTCTACAAACAGCGAATGTAAAGTTAAGTAAATTGTGGGCATGAATATACAATGAATGGTATGAATTTTTTTGGGAAGATTAATAAAAAGATCTCCAAGTATTAGTCGACATCGGGTGCAATGTCCTTTATAATAATGTCAAGCCATTAAAAAAGTAGTTCATGTCGGGATATTAGTAGAGTAAAAATCTACAGAAGTTATAGCAGGTTTTGATGATTCCCCATCTTCTAAGTCTGCAGGCAAGTAACTGCAAAAGAAATAGCTTCATCAGAAGTGAATCAAAAAGCTCAGGTGGAAGTTGAGGCCAATGCTTACATTTGAACTAACACATTAATTAAGGCCATTTAATTTTATGTTGACCAGGAATCAAATTTTTAAACTTCCTGATTTGTATATGCAATTGTTAGTGGTCTTGATGAGCTGAGACATCAGGAAGCCTTGCCTTTCTAATTTAAATTACAAATTCCTTTTTAATGCCTTCACCTGGTCTCCTGCTCAGTTTCCAATTGAGTTGAGCAAGACTGAATGTTAAGTTTTCTAAAATTTCAAGATCATTATCTGGAACAGCAACCACGCACAAATTTGTAAAATCATTTTACAAGGAAAAGAAATAGCATAAGTATGTTAGTTAGTTCAATCACTCTTTGTCTTGAGCTCAAATTAATTTTAATGTTTCAAAAATGTTGCTATAATTTTAAATGATTTACAAGGACTTTCATGTATTAAATTTTAATTATTCTGATTTTCAGGCTACAAGCCAGACTGATCTTGAAAACTGGGTAACAGCAATACATTCTGCCTGCGCGTCAGTGTTTGCAAAGCAGCATGGGAAAGAGGATACAGTCAAGCTACTAAAAAATGAAACCAAAAGCTTCATGCAGAAGATTGATATGGATGGAAAGATGAAGAAAATGGCAGAGTTACAGCTGTCTATTGTAAATGATCCCAAAAACAGGAAAGCTATTGAAAATCAGGTATTCATAAATCTTATTGATGATCTCCAGGAACTTGAATGACTGCAAATTGCGTTTTTTTTCAGGAAATTGCATGCTAGTGCAGGAGTGTAAGATGCAGATCTTCATAACCAGTTAGGTCTGTGTTCCAACAGTTATGGATGCGTGCCAGTATTATTCAGCGGAATTGTCCTAGATTTGCACTAAGTGTGGTAGCGGGCGAGTAAAGCAATAGTTTACCCACTGACAGCAGTGGTGGTTTTCCACGCTGTATCATCCCAAACCTGCCAGGTTATTTATGCATTCCCAGGAAACATGCCATTTCCATGGTGGGCGGGCTCCAATTCGCCTGCAACGCCGCTTCATCATGTCACATTTAAAGTATAGCCATGCTCAGTGCTTCCAGCCCAGGACTGCAGCAAAGAAGACATGGACCCAAAAGGCAAGAAGACTGCAGCCCTTTAGCGCCCTTTAGACACCACGGAGGCCTGCTGTGATGTCCTCTATTTCCACTCTGACCGCAGGAGGGGCAGCTACATTACCAATCCAGCTTGGTAGGCAATGATAGTGGTGATTGGTGCTAATGCTGCACAGAAGAGGATGGCCATCCAATGCAGATAAATGATGAATGATCTCATCCATGCAGCCAGGGTATGGCAACCATCTCAGCAGTCTAAACTCACACACTCAAGCCCATCACACATTCACTGGCATCTCATTTACTGCCAGCCCAAGGGACATCACCACTCATTCTCACACATATACCCTCACACGTCCATCTGGCCTTATCTCCTCTGGAGACTGCCTCCTCAGGCATCATCATCTTGAGGCCACTTGCACAGATCAACACGTGCCCCCCACAAACACCCTGGGTTACCCTCCTTCCCCTTTACAGCCCTCGTCCTGCAGCCTCTTCCCTTGCCTGAGGCCACTTCACCACCTGTGCCGTATTGTCTACTCACACCATATTGTCCGTTCATGCCGCCGAACACGCTCGACGCTGGCAGGCAGGAAAATCCTGGCCATTGTGCTGTAATTCAGTGCTGTATACTTGAACATGTAAACATGTACTTGAACGTGTAAAGATATGCTGACCATCTTCCACTCATATCTAATGTTAGAAATCTCCGGACTGAATATTTGCTTCATAACCTATGCAATTTCCAATTTGATTGATGTTAATCCACTGCCTGGCTACATGGTGCTTTGGCAATTTAATGAAAATCCAATGTTGAAGAGTTAAGAAGACTAACTTAGCATCTAACCTATCCAAATTGTGTTTCTCCTTTCTTTATGAGCTGTTCTTTGGTGAATGGAGATTGGATGGAACCAGCGAAATAATACGAAGAGCCTTTTTGATTCACACACAATGTCAGGCAGAATCTTGTGCTCTCGATGGTGGCAAGCTTGGAGGCTGGAAGGGCATGTAATTAGGTGGCGTGGTGATGTACTGGAACCCCGCTGCCTTCCCGCCTCTGCCAAAATTAAGTTCTGGGCGGGAAGACGCATGGTTGACCTTCTCACCAAGCTGCCTATTAAGGCCCTTAAGTGGCCAATTAACATCTGCTTATAGGCCTATTCTGCCGCCTCTGGTATTCAACCAGTGGTGGTCGGGCCAGTAGACATGCTGTGTGCACAACAGGTAAAACTGTGTGGGCCGATTGTCACCTTCAGGAAGAGAGGGGGGATGCAGGGTGGACATTTGATCATAGACACTCAGCACTTGATAGAGAGACTCAACATTGGGAAGGGTGGAACCGCTGAAAGCCACTACCTACCCTTGCTGCCAACAACCCCTCCCCCATCCTAACACCCCTCTCTCTGCACCCCCACCCTGCCACATTATTTACCTATGGCCTGGGTCAGTCCACGATCCTGGAACTACAGCAGCCGCCGTCTCCCCTGTGGCACTGCAGACCTCTGACTGGCCGGCAGCACTTGGTGTGTGAGACTTCCGCCCCTGGGATCTTGGTTCGAGGGGAAGGCCTGCCGGTGGACTCATCACTGCCTCATAGGCTTGTGGTTTAGCACGCTTTCCCAAAAAAAGGCAGCGCGGGTATCTCACCGGCTGGAGAGTGGTAAGACCCCGACACCTCAACAAGATTCCGCCCATCATCTCTGGGTCATTCGATTGTGAATGGGGAAAGCAGCAAGGAATATGCTTAGGACATTAAACTTTTGATCATTATTTTGATAAGGTATCTATTACCTGTTTTGATTTTATAATTCATAGGGCAGGATTTTACCGTCGGTGAGCGGGGGCGGGCCCACTTGCCGACACGTAAAATGATGCGTGGTGACGTCACCATGCCCCATTTAAATTTTCAGGAAGGCGGGGGTGCAGCAAAATCAGCTGTGTGCCTGCCGACCTGTCAATGGCCAACTGAGGACATTGACGAGCAATTAATGTAATTAGTGGAACTTAAGGTTGGCGGCCAGGCCAGGAGCCCTGGTGGCAACTAGAAAAAACATGAAGCATGATCCACCAGCGCGATGAGGTTTCATGTAGGATTTTAAAAATTTTAATAAAGTTGTTATGGAAATTATGAACATGTCCCAACTTCTAACATAAGGGGACATGTATGGGCATTTTTTTTCTCTATTTTTAATATTGTTGACAGTAGAGGTGATCTGCCTGAGGCAGCACTTAGCCTCAGGGAGATGAGTGCGCTCTTTTGTGCCCATGCGCGAAGGAGCGCACTCTTGATTTTAGGGATTCCCTCTCACCCGCACAGGGAGCGCATAGTGCTTCCCCACGGATGTCATGCTGGGTGGGTCTTAATTGGCCCGCCCACGTAAAATATCACCACGCCTCCGATTGGGGGCACTGATTGGAAGCGCGCCCGCCCATCAACTTCCCCCCCAACGGGGGGAATATTCTGCCCATAGTGTCTGATGTGATGGAACAAATCAGAAGTAGAATGCTTGATTTGTAGCACATTTGTGTGTTGAAACATAACTATATGTGTGGCTTTCCCTTAGTCCCAAACCTGAACTTAACTTAATGCATGTTTGGTTGCTGATGAGTGTGCTGTTACCTTGCATTGCAACAGGCAGAAAGATCTTTTCAATATGATAGCTTGAACAGGGGCAAATTGCTCTCTCCTAAGACCCTTGTATTCAGACAAATCCTCTAGCTCAATTTTTGTTAAATGCTTGAGTAAAGTGATTGATAGTCCTGTTGGGTACCAGTAAGCCTGCCCTTTCTGAAAGATAAATGATCTTTGATCCCTACCCATAAAAATACTTCAGTTTCCATGGGGAAATTGATATAGCTACACCATGCTGAGTACCACAACCTGCAGGATTTTCCCATTACATCTAATCAATTTAAACCATTAGGCTAAATATTTGAATGATTATGCGTTTCTAATTTGCTGTCAGAGGGATAATGATAGAAATCTGATCAAATAATTTTTTTGTGCAATTGCTTACCTAGTTCTCCAGCTGTGTGCAATTTGTAAACTTAGAATGGCAATTGGAAGGCCATACATGTTTTGGTGCTTTATGGTACGGTGGAGTTCATATAGCAGCCTTTTAGCAATTACTCTAACCAAGTGCCTCTGTTGAATGAGCTTGAGACCCCACATCCCTTCCTTTGGATTTTGAATGCATTTATTTGGGTCAGATACTTGGATTCTGCCAAATCTTTCTGTAGGTGTGGCAAATTAACTATGGTTATATTTAATGATTAAATGGTTATTTACTAAAAACTTAAGATGAATTGTTTTTCGGTTTTTGCCATACAGTATGGAATATTACAAATTATTCCTAAAATAGTTGAATTGGAAAAGAAGAAAACAGAGCTGTGGCCATGCATTTGAATACAAGTATAAAGCTGTGCTCATCAGCATCCCATCATATATAATGTTAGATGAGAGCTAACTGCCTAGTAGATGCTTGGGTAAGTTGAGAAATTTAAGTTTTAGTTCAGGTTTAGAAAGTTGGTTTTATGTCTATTTGTATTGGAACCAAGGCAGGTACATGGAGTTAAGATACAGATCAGCCATGATCTAACTGAACGGTGGAGCTGGCTTGAGAGACTGAATACCTATTTATGTTCTTAAGACAATGTGCAGAATTTTGCCCTCAGATCGCGGGCGGGCAGCCAAACTCCTCTGCCGAAACTGGGCCACCCGCCATTTTGAGTGGGTGGGCCAATTAAGGCCGGTCTAGTGGCCTTCCCGACAGGAAGCGCTATGTGCCTCCTGTGCGGGGGGATGGAGGGATTCCCCATCTGTCAAGGTGTGCTCTTTTGCGCATGCACACAAAAGAGCGCACTGCTCCCTTAGGCAAAGTGAGTTTACTGACAGGTAAGAAAAGTCAAAAAATAGAGTAATATTAAAATTATTAACATGTCCCCCTCATGTGACAATGTCACACAAGATGGGACAAGTTAATAAGAAACACATAAAATTTATTAAATTTTTAAAAAACGAACATGAAACTTCATCCTGCCAGTGGATGAAGTTTCATGAATAATCTGGAGCCCGCTGGGGCTCCTGGCCTGCCCGCCAGCCTTAAGTTGGACAGGCAGGGTCTTTAACAAGGTTAATTAGCGTGTCAATGGCCTTAATTGGTCATTGACAGGTCGGTGGGCACACAGCTGATTTCGCTGTCCGCCCAACTTCCTGAAGATTTAAATGGACCAGGATGGCGTCGGGGGTTCCTCCCGACCTCATCCTGTGTCATTTTCCCCTCGGCGATGGGCTCCGCCCCCAAATCGCTGAGGGGAAATTCCTGGCCAATGCGTGCAAAGCTAAGACATAATGAGACTGTTGTCGTAGTGGTTCTTACAAAATACTGAAGTGACACTGATTTGGCTGCACTTGTACTCCTGGAAAGTATGGGCTGAATTTTCTGGCTGATGTGCGGGTGGCGGAGCCCACACGTCAGCGCTTAAAATGTTGTGCGAGTGTCCTGACGTCAGTGTGCGGCATCGCGATGTTTAGGTCGGCAGGCGCGCTATGCAGCGCGATGAGCACCCGCCATTAATTAAAGGCCTTGTTAAGGCCATTAAGTCACCAATTGTCAATGATTTTGAGGAGCCCGTGCGAACTTCGGCTCGGCGCATGGGCCCAATGGGCAGGGGGGTAAGAGATTTTTTACCAAATCTCATCCACTGGCGGGATGAAGTTTGATTTTGGATTTTAAAAAGTTTAATAAAGTTTTTGTGTACTTCATTAACATGTCCCATCTCATGTGACATTTTCACATAAGGGGGACATGTTAATGATTTTTTTTACTTTTCTAGTTTTGAACTTTCACCACCTTTCAGCGATCTCCCTGAAGCACCACTTAGCCTCAGGGAGATGTGTGCTCTTTTGCGTGCATACACGAAAGAGCGCACTCTCACAGTTGGGGAATTCCTCCCCTGCCCGCACAGGAAGCGCATAGCACTTCCCGTCAGGTAAAATGGCAGCACAGCGGGGCCTGTTTCAGCGGCGACGATCTGCTGCCTGCCTGCTGAGTCGGTTGGGCCCGCCCGCCCATCAAGAGCAAAATTCAGCTCTATGTCATAACTAATGTTGTTTGGTACATCTGCATTAGTCAAAGAAAAAATTGTGGCTTGCGTGTTTAAACTAGATGCAAAGATGCGTTCTTTGACATTTTAATATGTCTGGGACTGAAAGTAATGAATACCCAAAAATAAATCACTCTTTCTACAGCAGAGTGAGTAGGTGTATTATTTCCACTCATTGAACAGGCTTTTTTTTCCATATAACTTGTTTGCCCTGGATATAGACATAATATCCTGCAGCACACTGAATGATGCCTTTATGCATCTTGGTAGAACATTCTATTGCATGATGACATTCCTGTTACCCTGCAGGGGTGGAAATCTCTCTCTCTCGACCCCTGTAAGCTTCTCCTGTAGTCATTAGCCATAAATCACGCACAGGGAAATTGAAGCAAAGCTCACTAATAGACACTATAGGCTGGCACTTCCCTGAGAACAGCTGGTACTATTTTAACATCTGAAATTGGTACAAGGTAGTCTTCAGACTTAACAGCATTTCACTGTACCTCACAAAAAATTCTTTTTAACGTTTATTGCCCTGAATTTCGCTTAAAAATCTTAGCAACTGTAAAGTTGCAGGATGTGATCGGGGGTGGGTGGAACTCACTGCTGGTATCTTTACAGTCTTCTGCATGATGTACAGATTTGTTTGAAATATGACTCCAAATCTGGACAGTAAAGTAAAAATGATGAAGCTTTATGGCTCAAAGTGTTGTCAGTGCGACAGCCTGAAATTTTATTTTGAAATCAGTCCCATCCCAATTTTCACCGCTCCCCCACCCCCCCACCTCCCAACCACCTTTCACCCAATGCTCTCACAATTGCTACTGCTGCAGAAGACGAGGGACTAATGTTATAGTGTTGCCTGACACTGCTTATCTGCGAGCAGTTGCGTGCTGCAAGCTTTCAAGTCTTGGAACAGATTTTACCTGAACTCCATAAGTGACCACCTGTCCTTCCTTTACAAAATCAAATATTCTGGAAGCTCTGAGTCTATGCATGTGTGAACGCAATCCTGGTGGGGCTATTTTAATTCTCTGCATTGTATCTTGGCTTCTGCAAAAAAGACTGGGCACTTGACTTTTATAGACTCTCAAAACCTTCTGATGTTGAGGCTAAACAGGCTTATAATGGACAGGCTAACTTTAGAAAAGTTGAATAAAATTTAAAACAAAATAAAAAGCTAAGTCAAGTTTTTGTTTTAGAGTTTATGACTTAATTGCTACTGCCTCATCTTTTTGCCTCCTTTTCAAATGGTTTTTGACAGATTAAGTAAAAAAAAGCATGAAATTGGACAAACCCCATCAACAACAACTGTATTTTTGTGAAAATATAGTTAACTCTTTGGTCTGGAGGGAGAACAATATATCAGTGGATGAGCAAGTATTTTGATTCTGAAGTGTTGCATAAGAAGATCCAACATGGAATCCTTCTTGAGCTAAGATTCACAATCTGACTTTCATGAGGGTGAGGGCAGAATGGCTGATTGTGAAGGACTGATATGATCTGAAAAATTATTTCAGCACTATTTTGAGTGTTTTCAGAAGCATTGATCGTGGAATGAAACTCAAACCCTCTTCGAGATTGAGTCATCTCCCTTGAGGAGGAAAATAACTTGGATACTGGGAGCTCAATTAAACTGGCAGCTGATGCCCCAGTTGAGAACACGACTGATGAGTTCTTCTGGATGACTTTGTGTATTACCTGTAGATAAAAATATGGAACAATTCAGTGGTGAGGTTGAACTATATTACAATGTAAAATACTATTTGTTTGGTAGTTCAGATCTTGAGTATTGCTGAAAAAAGAGATGTCTAGCTTTTTGTCTTGCATTCATCAGGGCACTCGCAAGAGTACTAATGTAAGGGGGAAAACAACAACTTATACTATATGTGAAGAGAGTGCTGATTGATGGTTGGCAATTGGTGTTGCTATAGAAAATGCACCACTGATGGTGATTGACAGTTAACTGCCAAACATTGTTTGAAATTTAAACCAGGCAGCTTGACCTTGATTGGTCAAGACATTGCCCTGAGGAATGAGTCAGTAAATGGCTGTCACTTACTTTGTTTAGCTGAAACTGGCGCAGTGTACGTACATGTTCTTTGCAGGCAGAAAGAACAAGAGTCCTGTGTATTAGTATACGTAGCTTTGAGCACACGCAAATGCACCACATTGCGAGCTAACTGACAATCTCAAATTGGTTGTCAGCGTAATTCTTAGCACATTGAGGACTATTTAGCAAATGTTGCCCAGTTGTGGAATCACATCTAATGTTGGACACCGTTTTTAGTTTTACAAGTACAGGTTGGTTGGGTACTCTCTGTACCCTACCCTTTGCGAACAGCGGCTGGGACATGCTGTTTGATTCAATCCACTAGTCTTTGGAACGTACGGGCTACATACCTAGCATCACACTCGCAGTGAAAGTCATTATTCATTTGTGTTAGGCAGAACAGCTTTTGGCTTGACAGCAGCACCCTGTTAGTGGCAAATACCACTCGTGTTGCTACTGCATAGTTGATCAAATGTTTGAGATACCTTGCCCTTCCAGGGAAATCCGTGGTACAATGGGCACTTTTCAGGGCCGAAAGTGTGCTAAGAATTATGCTGATGATCAATTTAAGATTGTCAGTTGGGCTCGCAATGTGGTGCATTTGTGTGTATAGGAGGAAGCTACGTATAATAATATACAGGGCCCTGTTTTTTGCAGACAGAAAAAACATGTACATACACTATGCTTGTTTCAGCTAAACAAAGTAAGTGACAGCCATTCGCTGACTCATTCCTCAGGGCAATGCCTTGACCAATCAGAGTCAAGCTGCCTGGTTTAAATTTCAAACAATGCTTGGCAGTTAATTGTCAGTCATAATCAGTGGTGCATTCTCCATGGCAATGCCACTTGCCAACCAATCAGCACTCTCTTTACATACTATATAAATTGTTATTTTTCCCCCTTATATTAGTATTCTTGTGAGTGCCCTGATGAGTGCAAGACAAAAAACTTAGACATGTCTCTTTTTCTCAGCAATACTAAAATAATATTTGTTCAATGTACAAAACATAGATGCCAACGAATGTTCTCTGGTGAGAGCATGGAAGTTCTGTCAACTACTATGTTGCATTTAACGGTATTTAGGATGCCAGAAATTAAAGCTTTTGAGATTTTATCTTTGTGTGGAGGAAAGGCAATTGGGAATTGGCTTGAGTATTTATAAGGTTTTCTTACTGAGCAAAAAATCAACTACAGGTTTAGAAGTGACTTTAAGCAGAGGTGATACCTGAACTGAAGTTGCATTATCCGTATTTTTAGAACCTGCAAGAAAGTCTACACCTATTTTATTCCAACATTCCTGTAATGCTTGTTGTGCAATATCTATTTACTGATGGTCTCATGTAAAGCAACTACATTTCTAAATTTCTGAAGTTGTCTTTAAATTTTCAAGAATGATCTGAAATTGTCATTTTTAATACAACCTTTACATACAAGATCATAATCATAGAGTCACCTATAGCACAAAAGGAGACCATTCTGTCCATTGCGTGCATACTGGCTCTCCGCAGAACAATACAGTCAATCCTGCTCGATCCCTGTAGCCCTGCAAGTTTATTTCCTTTAAGCACCCATCCAATTTCCTTTTGTAATCATTGATCGTGTCCACTTCCAGTACTCTCAGTACCTGGTCATTACCACTTGTTGTGAGAAGAAAGTTCCCCCTCCCATTCCCCCTGCATCTCTTACCAAAACCTTAAATATGTGTCCTCCAGTCCTTGTATCATCAGCTAATGTGAACAGTTTACCCTTGTTTCCTTATCCGGGCCTGTCATAATTTTTACAGCTCCATCCAATATCCCCTCAACCTCCTTTGCTTCAAGGAGAACAATCCCAGCATTTCCAACCCAATCTTGTAAATAGAACCCCCCATCTCTGGAACCATTCTGGTAAATCAGTTGTGCACCCTCTCAAGGATCCTCATCCTTCCTCAAGTGTGGTGCCCAGAACTGGATGGAATACTCTAGTTGGGGCCTAACCAGAGCTTCATAAAAGTTCAGCATAATTTCCCCTCTTTTTCAGTAAATGCCTCTGTTTATGAAGTCCATGATGCCATATGCTTTGCTGAGCACTCTCTCAATATGTCCTGCAACCTTCAAAGATCTAGGCCCCTCTGTTCCTGTATACTCTTTAGAATTGTGCCATTATGTCTATATCGCCTCCCTAACCCTTCTTCCAAAATGCATCACCTTGCACTTCTCATAATTAAATTCCATCTGCTGCTAGTTACAGCACTATGGATGAACCTATACCACACGGCCTGAAGTGGTTCAAGAACCTCAAGGGCATTTAGCAATGGGCAATAAATACTTGTCTAGCCTGTGATGCCCACATCCCATGAAAGAATTTTTAAAAAAGTACATGGATGATGTGCAGAAATAAAATGATCTTCAATTGTAAATGGACATCAGTAACTTTAGCCTACATAAAGTAGGTTAATGTTGATATGTTCCTCCTTTTTGATTGATGTCAGGCATAGTTATGTGAATTCTAACCAGTAACTTCTGGGTTACTTTTTAGATCTAAACAATGCAAAATCACCATTGACACTTTATGATATGTTCTGATAATGGAGCCTGTTCAACCATTTTTACCAAGGAATGGTGTTGAGGAATACTGAGAATATGCCAAAATTGTTGAACTTGACATAAAATACAGTGTCAAAACACCCCTTCCACAAAATTTATTTTGAATAGAAACTGCAAATAATCCATTAGGCTGTATGAATTGAAAACTGCGGTAAATAATTCTCTGCTAACGCCTTCATTACCAGATCCAGCAGTGGGAGCATAACCTGGAGAAGTTTAATGTGGACCTGTTTCGAATGCGCTGTTACCTGGCTAGTCTACAGGGAGGTGAGCTACCCAATCCCAAGAGCCTCCTTGCAGCAGCTAGTCGGCCTTCCAAATTGGCACTTAGCAGGCTGGGCATCTTCTCCGTCTCTTCATTTCATGCTCTGGTAAGGATAGACCTGGAAATTGTTAAGGGATATTTGACTTTCTCTATTCTTCTCCTCTCCTACAGCAACCCCTTTTCACATTTGGGTCATCATGTAATACATTGATCACAATGAACAATTTATATATATATATATATATATCGTGCCAGAGGATAGCTAATATAATCCCTATATAGGTATTTTAAAAGGGAGAAAAAACAAATCCAGGAAACTATAGACCAACTAGCTTAACACTGTTGGTAGGAGAGATAAAAGAACTTATGTTCAAAGATGTAATAGAAAACATCTAGAAACTGAACATAAAAGAAAGTAGTCAGGATGGATTTCAAAAGGGAAGCTTTGATCAAGCTTATTAAATTCTTTGACGAACTAACAGAGTGGATAAGAGTACTCTTTCATACATATGTTTCAATAGAAATTTATTTTTGCTACAGGACTCCTTAAGTTCTGATTTTTAATTCAAAATTACTTATTAAAATTATATCTTGAAACCAAAATAAATTTATAATTGCGATAGAAATAAGGCAATTTAAAATATGCATTCCTTTTTAATTGTAGATCAGGTGACCATGCTATTCCTGGTCAAATGCAAGAAAGCCCAACTTTGCCTCAAGAAGCTTCTTGTCCTCTTTCAGTTCTCTTACCTGCAAACTAAATGTGTGAAGAATACCAAAATTATACAGAAATTTTGATGGAAATAGTGAAAGATAGCAATGTGTATGGAAGACTGCTGGCATGTACTTTTTGTGATGTCTTTTCTGTGTTTTGTTTTATCTTATGAGCTAACAAAATGGGTGTAATCAATAATTGTTTGCATAGTGTCTAATATTGAGTCTTCAATTCCCAGAGTGTAGAAGCAGTAGACCTAACAGGGGTGAGTGAAAACTTTTACATTTCAGGATATAGCAGGCCCTGAGAAACCTTTAAATAGTTCGGTTGTAAAAGATTTCAGTCTAAAAACTTGGTCAGAAAAATTACTGAGTCTGTGCCTGAACATGAACTCACTCTGAAAAGAAGAGAAAAATTAATTAATTAATTAATTTGAAAGAATCGTGACTGAAAAAGCAGCTTTAAAGACCAGCAAAGGCCAGGATTCGAAGCTTCGTGGTCCTACTGCATAATGCAGAAACTGAGAAGACCGCAGCCAGTCGATCCTTGCAGCCATTGCTTAAAATTTTTTCAAGGCTGGCTGCAAGCACTATTGCACCTGGGGCCCACCAAAACTGGCAAGCATGGGTAAACCCTTTGTCTTCAAATGAACGGCGGAATCATTTTGAATTTCAGCAACTTCTTAACCATGGATCAAAAATCCAACTCTCTACATCAGTTTGGATTCATCGAAGGGCCAAACCTAATGGAAAATTGGGTGTCCTGGAGAAGAGAATTCTTAAGCTCCTGGTGTACATCAAGTAGAAAGTCACAAAAAATCCAGATTCATACTTTTTTATACTGGTTTGGTGAACTTGCTGATGAAGTAAGCAGTGCATTAAAGAATCCTCAACTAGCTTTGATGAAATGTTAAATGTTAAAATACGTTGATGAATATTTTAATCTTCAAGATGCGGATCGCACTGACCTTAAAAAGAGGCACAGAAAATCCCCGGTAAAGCATCGAAAGGATGAAGGCAGTACCTGAGTATACCAGGCGAAGATGCCAGAAAGGCAGGGAACATTCCGGAAGTTTGAAAAATACATCTTTTTGGAAATCCCAACACATTACCTGACCTGCAACACCAGGGGACTATGCAGAGCGAGCAGCTGGCTGTTAATGAAGGAAAGCTGTCTGATGAAACCCAAAATAAACAAAGCCTGCCAAAGGACAATAAAGTAAGACTGGAAAATATTCGTATCAGAACTGAATTGGAAGATTTGAAACTCAAGATTAAAGCTGAGTATATTGGAAACACACGAGATGCTAAAGTCACCAATGAACCAAACTGTTCAAGATCTGAATGCACAAATTTTTTGAGGTGTTAGAGGTACAAGAATGAGACTACAGAGCTGAAGAAAATGGTTAGCCATTTGGAAGAAACCTTGAAAGAACATTACATTTCCAAGGAGATATATGAAGAGGTAAAAATCAAGAACCTAGAATGGCAAGAGAAAGTGGAAGCACTTGCAAAAGAATGAGAGGAGTCTGAAAAACAGAAGCACGATTATGAGAATACTCAGTGATAGCACAGAGAAATTATACTCTGCCAAGGAAAAACTGATCGATGTAGAGAATCAACTTTCACATTCAGAAGATGTGTTTTGTAAGGAAAAATGAGAACTAACGAGTTCACAGGAAGTAGAACACTTGGATCTTCAATTAAAACTTGATGAACTTCAAGGAACGGTAGCATTATTGACAGAAGCATAGAATGATCTATATATTCAGTAGCTTTATAGCAGGTAAACCACATTCATTGCTGTAATTAGCCAAGATGATCAGAGAAGCCAGTTTCAAAAATAATTGAATTTTAGATTTATAATTAGTAACAAAATTGCCAAACACAAACCATAAAGGTTTGCAGCACTAGAGGCAACCATAAGACCCTTTGTGCTTGTATTGGTACTTGACTACAGCAATCCAAAAATAATTTTACTGCTTACCCTAGATCCTAGTGCATGAGGAGACAGCTCCTAGGAGAAGGAATTGCTGATGAATCAGAACAGTTGCTTGAAAACAGAATTAACAACAAAACTGATGAACTTGAACTTTGGTCCAATCTGAGCGACATGAAAGATGAGATGCACAGTATGGACGAGCAAATCCAGATTTTGAAAGTGGAAAAGGTGAATTCTACAGAAAAGATTGAAGATCTAACAAATGAATTGAAAGAGTCTAAGGAGCAGTCAGTGACCAAGGAAGAAAGATTTCGAAAAGAACTGAATGCCCAGGCCAAGTTGTTAAGCTTGTATAAGAGTGCCGCAGATAACCCTGGGGAAGAAAAAACAACTCCACTTAGCAGAGTTGTTGCAGAACTGAATGAACAGATCCATAAGCTCTCAAAACAACTGGAAAAGAAAAAGTAATTCAAAGTTTAGCTAAAATTATGAAACAATTGGGAATTAAGATTCCATTGTTGAAACCTGAACTTTCATATGTGTCACAGCAAGCCACAGGATGAAAGAAGAGGAGAAAACACTATAGGACAAGCACACCATTCATTCATCCCGGAAAAAACGGGGTAAACCAACAACTACCTATCACCACAACTGCCGAATTGACAGATAGTGGTTCAACGCCACGGAATGGAGAAAGAGGATAAAAAAAATAACCAGGTGCCAGGATAACCTCCAAATTAACAGAGTTTACCTGCAACAATGTAGCTTATCACTCCTTTGACAGTAGTGTGAATGAGATATTAAAGGGTTAATAGGCCTCCAGACCACCTGAACCTATGAACTCAGGGACTTGAAGGGGGAGATGGAGTAGTAATAATGATGTAAGTATGTGGGGCAAACTAGAATAACGTGAAATAAAGATAAAGACTTGTGGGGAGACCTGTCACATATAGGGTTAACGAGCTGCCTCCTCATGCACAAGGATCGAGGGTGAGCAGTGGAATTATTTTTGGATTGCTGTAGCCAAGTACCAATACAAGCACAATTGAAGGCATGGCCTAAATAGCCAAGTGGTTATGGTACTGGGTTTGTAACCCCAAGATCAAGAGTTCAAATCTCACAATGGCAAAACTATGAAACATGTAACTTCATCTGAAACAGATGGAAACAGGTTTGTACTCGAAAGAGTATCAAGAGTTCAAATCTCACAATGGCAAACTATGAAACAATGTAACTTCATCTGAATAGGAACAGATGGAAACGTGTTTGTACTCGAAAGAGTTACAAGCACAATTGGGACTGAGTACAGTATCACCCACACAGTGATGTGAGAGAACACACGGACTGCACCTAGGGATCAGTCTAGTGTTGGACAGAGCGGTGTGCACAATCGAGGATGGAGACAATTCCTAACTTGAACCCATTACTGTATATATGTACATAGTTCTTATAGTTAATACATACATACAGCTAACCCTACTGGCGAACAATAGCTAACACCCTACAACACCGACCATGTTCATTTTAATAGATTAAATTTTCCAATAGTTTATTAAATTAATTTTATTTGGCTCTTCTGCCAGCCGAGTCACTAAGACTGCCATTTAATGTACAGTTTAATGAGCTTGAGCATACATTTAGTGCAGCATGCATATAATTAATATTTGTAGTTCAAATACAAAAACCATTTTTGGGAAAAAGTAGGGAGCAATAGTCCAATGATTTCCTTAATACACTTCCGGTGAGAATGAAACTATATAGCTTTTTAAAAAAAAAAGTTATGTAATGCATGTGAACCATTTGTTTTCTTAACATGCATACATGTCCCATAGCGTGTATGTACTTCACTAGATACAGTAAATGTGTTCATGATGTTTTTTGATCTTCCCTTCACCTCTCACAAATCACGAGTTGTATTTTTGTTGGGATTGTGTGTCGCATTCTTTGCTCCTCCCAATCCTTTAAATAGACTTTTTACTGTATCAGTGACTCATGCACAGGGATCTAGGGTGAGCAGTGGGATTATTTTGTATTGCTGTCGCTAAGTACTATGGGCCTTATGATTGCCCCCCAGTGCTGCAAACCTTTATGGTTTAGGTTTGCATATTTAGTTGTTACTAATTATAAATCTAAAATTCAATTATTTTTGAAACAGGCTTTTCTGACCATTTTGGCTAAATACAGCAATGAATAATGTTTTCCTGCTATAAAGCTACTGAATTTATAAATCATTCTACATTTCTGTCAAAGTTAATTTGTAATCTCAAACTCTCAAAATAATAGGCATTTAAACAAAGTTTGGAATCATAAATGCCTTTACAGAGTTTAAAACTTTTATGGGACTGTCAAAGTTGCAGGAGGTTAACTTTTTGACCTGGTGGTGGATGTTGGTGGTAATGCTCTGGTGACCCAGAAGTTCAATTTTCCCCACGTGCTTGGAGTTTTAACTCCACAGCTTGTGTGTGACTTCACTGACAAGGTTTCTCACCCAACTTCAGTCAGATTGGCAGGCTTTGTTTCCAGTCGAGTGGGGAATTCTGGAGGACAGGCTGTAGTACCTAGTAGGTATGAGCCCTGACCCTGGAATTGTGCAGGGGTGGGGCAGATCAGATGAAAATTGGGAGGGTCGGGGGTGGGCCGATCATGAGGGTTTGTGAGGTTGGTGTGCTGGATCTAGCAGATAATTAGAACAACAATTGCAACCTGGATCCGACAGTCCTTAGCTCCCTGTAGCTGTCAGATTTCCAAAAACCTGGGAAAATATCTGTCCAAATTAACTTGAAAATAGTGCATAAGTGTGAGGCATGCAAGCTTATTATAATCCTTAAATCACCAACCCACCTCCTGGGAGCAGATTAGATCTTGTCCCTGACCAGCCACTATTAAGGCTCGGCATGATACTGAACTCTTCTTCCGCCGTCTTCGTCTCCGGGCTCACTTCTTTGGGCAGGAGTCCTCTCCCAGTTCAACGGATCCTTTTACCCATCTCCAATATTCTCCCTCCACCTGGACCCCTCCCTCTGGATTCTTACCTTCTCTCGATCTTTTCATTGAGAACTGTCGGCGCGACATTAGTCGTCTCAATTTCTCTGCTCCTCTCACCCATTCTAACCTGTCTCTCTCTGAACTTACTGCACTCCATTCTCTCAGGTCCAACCCTGACATTGTCATCAAACCCGCTGACAAGGGTGGTGCTGTTGTTGTCTGGCGTACTGACCTCTACCTCGCGGAGGCTGAGCATCAACTCGCAGACACCTCCTCCTACCTCTCCCTGGACCATGACCCCACCACTGAACATCAAGCCATTGTTTCCAGGACTGTCACTGACCTCATCTCCTCTGGGGATCTCCCTCCCACAGCTTCCAACCTGATAGTCGCCCAACCTCGGACGGCCCGCTTCTATCTCCTACCCAAAATCCACAAACAGAACTGCCCTGATAGACCGATCGTCTCAGCTTGCTCCTGCCCCACAGAACTCATTTCTCGTTATCCTGACTCCCTTCTCTCTCCCCTTGTCCAGTCCCTTCCCACCTACATCCGTGATTCCTCTGACACCTTACGTCACATCAACAATTTCCAGTTCCCTGGCCCCAACCGCTTCCTCTTCACCATGGACATCCAATCCCTCTACACCTCCATCCCCCACCAGGATGGTCTGAGGGCCCTTAGCTTCTTCCTCGAACAGAGGCCCGAACAATCCCCATCCACCACTACTCTCCTCCGTCTGGCTGAACTTGTTCTCACGCTGAACAATTTCTCCTTCAACTCCTCTCACTTCCTCCAAATAAAAGGTGTGGCTATGGGTACCCGCATGGGCCCCAGCTATGCCTGTCTCTTTATGGGGTATGTGGAACATTCCTTGTTGCAGTCCTACTCCGGCCCCCTTCCACAACTTTTTCTCCGGTACATCGATGATTACTTCGGTGCCGCTTCATGCTCTCGTCGGGACTTGGAAAAATTTATTAATTTTGCTTCCAATCTCCACCCCTCCATCATTTTCACGTGGTCCATCTCTGACACTTCCCTTCCCTTCCTTGACCTCTCTGTCTCAATCTCTGGTGATAGACTGTCCACCAATATCCATTACAAACCCACCGACTCCCACAGCTATCTCGACTACAGCTCCTCACACCCCGTTTCATGTAAGGACTCCATCCCATTCTCTCAGTTCCTTCGCCTCCATCGCATCTGTTCCGATGATGCTACCTTCAAAAACAGTCCCTCTGACATGTCCTCCTTCTTCCTTAACCGAGGTTTTCCACCCACGGTCGTTGACAGGACCCTCAACCGTGTCCGGCCCATCTCCCGCGCATCCGCCCTCACGCCTTCTCCTCCCTCCCAAAAACATGATAGGGTCCCCCTTGTCCTCACTTATCACCCCACCAGCCTCCGCATTCAAAGGATCATCCTCCGCCATTTCCGCCAACTCCAGCATGATGCCACCACCAAACACATCTTCCCTTCACCCCCCTTATCGGCATTCCATAGGGATCGCTCCCTCCGGGACACCCTGGTCCACTCCTCCATCACCCCCTACTCCTCAACCCCCTCCTATGGCACCACCCCATGCCCACGCAAAAGATGCAACACCTGCCCCTTCACTTCCTTTCTCCTCACCGTCCAAGGACCCAAACACTCCTTTCAAGTGAAGCAGCATTTCACTTGCGTTTCCCCCAACTTAGTCTACTGCATTCGTTGCTCCCAATGTGGTCTCCTCTACACTGGAGAGACCAAACGTAAACTGGGCGACCGCTTTGCAGAACACCTGCGGTCTGTCCGCAAGAATGACCCAAACCTCCCTGTCGCTTGCCATTTTAACACTCCACCCTGCTCTCTTGCCCACATGTCTGTCCTTGGCTTGCTGCATTGTTCCAGTGAAGCCCAACGCAAACTGGAGGAACAACACCTCATCTTCCGACTAGGCACTTTACAGCCTTCCGGACTGAATATTGAATTCAACAACTTTAGGTCGTGAGCTCCCTCCCCCATCCCCACCCCCTTTCTGTTTCCCCCTTCCTTTTTTTTCCAATAAATTATAAAGATTTTCCTTTTCCCACCTATTTCCATTATTTAAAAAAAAAATTTTAAAAAAAACCCCACTAGAGCTATACCTTGAGTGCCCTACCATCCATTCTTAATTAGCACATTCGTTTAGATAATATCACCAACTTTAACTTTAACACCTATGTGTTCTATTGTACTATTGTCGTTGACATCTTTTGATGATCTGCTTCTATCACTGCTTGTTTGTCCCTACAACCACACCGCCCCCCCTCCCACTCCACCTCTCTCTCTATCTCTCCGCCCCCCACACACACACCTTAAACCAGCTTATATTTCAACTCTTTCTTGGACTCGAACTCAAGTTCTGTCGAAGGGTCATGAGGACTCGAAACGTCAACTCTTTTCTTCTCCGCCGATGCTGCCAGACCTGCTGATTTTTTCCAGGTAATTCTGTTTTTGTATTAAAACTAGAGGTGGGCGGACAAGGAGCAGAGTTGGAGTTGGGATTTAGAATTTTAACCTCTCACCGACCCAACCCTCACTGTTTTTTGGGGTTAAATTAGCCCCAAAGCAGCTTATGGTGATTTATTTTTATATTATAATCCCAGTTCCATTTACCATTCATTTTTCAATAATTGTAAGTTTGAAAAATTTCTTGATTCAAACTTGACTTAATGACTTTTCTACATTCTCAAAATTCATAATGTTTTAAGGAGCAATTTAATACCAGCGATGGAAATCTGAAGTAAAATGCATAAACATCACGTTGTTTGTGCTTTCTTTTGAAGAATTGTTCCAGAGATGAAGCAACACTCAGAAAAAGAACATTGTCCCTGTCTCAGCGAATAAGAAGTAAAAAGGGTTTGTTCTCTTCACTGAAGGGGTTAGACGATCTTGGAAGAAAAGGGAAAGAAAGGAGACCCACGATTATGCAGGCATGTATTATTCAAATTTTTCAATCCATAATGTAACGTTCAAGAGTTGTGCTTGTTTTCTTATTCAAACTTCCTCTAAGTATGCTGCATTATGTAATTTATTCCTTTATCATACAAATACTGTGTTCTATATGGAAGAAGGTTCTTTCTTTTCAAAGAAAGTGAATATTATGAATTGCTTAATACAGATGAGGTAAAATATCTGTTTAAATGGACCTAGCACGATTAAATTTCAATAAAGCAGCTCATTGTTTGCTATTAACTTTCTTGTAATAGGATTGAGTGTGTTGTTGATTTGGCTCTTTGTGATTTAGGATGGAATATTCTAATCTCCTTTAATTTTGTGAAGTGCTACTAGAAACATGTCAGTATTTTGTAACCTACAGAAGTGGCATCAACAGTTATAGACTTGTGCTTTTCGTACCAAATAAACATTAATATTGTTGATATAAGATGAAGCATATTGAATTTCATCTAATCTTATGAAGCATTTGCTGATAGAAATATTGATGCTTGAAGTTCCTGTTAGAAATGTAGGGTTGCATCATGATTGGAATTGAGCTTGCAGAAGCTAGCAGGTAGCCAGTACACAGGGGCGATTTCCTGATAATTGTTGCCTATAGCTGTTACAACCTATTTTGGCCTAAAATGGAACTTTATCTCTGAGATGATCTGAGTACTACTTTAAATCTGTACTGTGACAGCACTGAAGAATACTGCAATCATCTAATCAGCAAAAGGGAAAACCTACTTTACCTCATCCTCACCAATCTACCTTCCTGTCGCAGATGCATCTGTCCATGACAGTATTGGTTGGAGGTAAAACCCACGGTTCTTGTGGAGATGAAGTCCCATCTTCACACTGAGGATACCCTCAATTGTGTTGTGTGGCACTACCATAGTGTTAAATGGGATAGATTTAGAACTGATCTAGCAACTCAAAAACTGGGCATCCGTGAGGCACTGTGGGCCATCAGCAGCAGCAGAATTGTCCTCAACCACAATCTGTAACCTCGTGGCCTGGCACATCCCCCACTCTTCCATTACCACCAGGGGATCAACCCTGGTTTAATTAAGAATGCAGGAGAGCATGCCAGAAGCAGCACCAGGCATACCTAAAAATGAGTTGCCAACCTTGTGAATCTACAATGTAGGACTACCTGGATGCCAAACAATGGAAGTAGTAGGCGATAGACAGAGTTAAATGATCCCACAAACCAAAGGATCAAATCAAAGCTCAGCATGTCCTTCCATGTCCAGTCATGAATACTGGTGGACAATTAAACAACTAACTGGAGGAGGAGGTTTCCACAAATATCCCCATCTTCAATGATGGAGCCCAGCATAACAGAGTAAAGGACAAGGCTGAAGCATTTGCTACCATCTTCAGCCAGAAGATGATCCATGTTGGCCTTCTCCTGAGGTTCCCAGCATCACAGATGCCAGTCTTCAGCTAATTTGATTCACTCTACATGATATCAAGAAATGGTTGAAAGCACTTGATGCAGCAAAGGCTATGGGCTTGACAACATTCTTGCTATAGTACTGAAGACTTGTGCTCCAGAACTAGCCACGTCTCTAGCCAAGCTGTTCCATTACAGCTACAACATCTGCCCAACAATGTGAAAAATTGCCTAGGTATGTCCTATCCACAAAAAAGCAGGAAAAATCCAACTTGGCCAATTACCATCCCATCAGGCTACTCTCAATTATCAACAAAATGATGGAAGTTGTCGTCATTGTTACACCTGTTCACTGATGCTCAGTTTGGGTTCTGCCAGGGCCACTCAGCTCTGATTACAGCCTTGGTCCAAATGTGGACAAATGAGCTGAATTCCAGTGATGAGATGAGAGTGACTGTCTTTGACATCAAGTCATTGAGTGGCATAAAGGAGCCCTAGTAAAACCAAAGTCAGTGGGAACCAGGGAGAGATTTCTCCACTGGTTGCAGTCATACCTAGCACAAAGAAGGTGCTTGTGGTTGTTGGAGTTTAATCATCACAATCCCAGAACTTTGCTGCACCTCAAGGTGATGTCCAAAGCTTGACCATCTTCAGCTGCCTCGTCAATGACATTCCGTCTATCTTAAAGGCAGAATTGGGGATGTTAGCTGATGACTAGACAGTGTTCAGTACCATTTGTGACACCTCGGATACTGAAGTAATCATCGTCCATATGCAGCAAGACGTGAACAACATTCAGGCTTGAGCTGATAAATGGCAAGTAATATTTGCACCACACAAGTACCAGTCAATAACCATCTACAGCAGGAGAGAATCTAACCATCTCCCTTGACATTCGATGATATTACCATTACATATTACTCAATTATCAACATCCAGGTGGTTACCATTAACTAGAAATTGAATTGGACCAGCCATATAAATACTATGGTTACAAGAGCAGGTCAGAAAGCTAGAAATTCTGTTTTTTTCAGTACCAAATTTAAGGTTGGCATTGTTAACATTTTCCCATTAGGAGTTTCAGTTGATAATTATATGTATTGTTAATTTAAAAACAATAATTAGATTAGATAGAACCTGGATTTTAATGCAAACTTTTTATTTCAAATCTTAGAGTTTTTTGAAACTTATTTGATTATTTCTTGCATTCCTACATACTCACAGTCATCCAGTGAGATGGAAGCACGAGCTCTTAATTGGGTAGTTGTGTAAAGTACTTACCAATTAACTTTGACATTTTGTCTGGTCTGTCTCTTTTTAAAATTGTATATTTAACAAATTGATTATTATTGGAATGTTCTAATTGCCTGTTGAAGTGCACATTCATGCAGTAGAAGCCTCAGGTTCTTACAACAGCTGAGCAACTCAAGGCTATTGTAGTAAACTGCCTCCTATATCTAGCATATGATTTCATTCAATGTGTTTATGGGTTATAAGACTCCTTCAGAACTTTGTGTTGGAAAGGGTCATCTAAAGGTAATGAAAGCATGTACATAACAAATGATTTAACCAGCTCTGCACCCTCATATTTCAGTGCAAAATTAGCTGATGCCTAGTAAGTGAACATGATATTTGATTTTAATACTGACAGCAGTTAATGACATGCCAGTATTAACAATAAACTAATCACTTCATACCGAACGTCTCCTTGCCTTCCCACCACCCCATTCTCACTTAGAAAGCTATATTATCAGTGAGTTGTTTCCTTCTGTGAATAATTACCTGTTATGCTCCATGAATGTTAAATAATTTATATTAAAAACAGAACACTGATAAATTAGTTTGTGTGGTGCTGAGATGCAGCTACAAATCTAAATCTTTTACCATATTCCTGTAACTGCTGCTTTAATCTCCTTAGATTTTTGAGTGCAATGGTAGGCCAGGCTGTGCAGCCTTACAGTTACCATTGACTTGCAGTACTTTTGATAAGGTGAGAGATCTAACACAGCATCTGTACATTGTGAATGCGTACAGAAATATAACATTCCATTGCTTTGTAAAGCACAATGCCAAATGTGCCAACATTTGTGGATGGGGAGTGAACCTTTGATCACAGGCATTTAAGGACCTTTAATAAATAATGTCCAATACACAAGATTACTTTTTGACTTAGAGTGCAATCATGGGATGCATGACTCCCTACTCCCCTACGTCCACCCCCTACTATCCATAGACCAGTTTCATCATATGGGTTATTTGCTTTCAGTTCTCCAAAAAAAGAATTGCAGAGTTGTCCTCAATATGTCTCCAAAATCCTTATACACTGTTTTTGGAGGGAATGCATATTTTCAACTTTAGTCTAGCTGAAAAAAAGAGACGTTTTTGGTTGAAGTTTTTCGCCTTGCACTCATTCGGACAATTTGCAAGAAAATACTAATGTCAGGGGAAACAGCATAGTTATGCTGTATGAGAAGAGGGTGCTGATTGGTTGACAAGTGGTATTTTCTTGCAAAATGTCCTAATGAGTGTAAGATGAAAAGCTTCAACCAAAAAAAATTTTCAGCAATACTGTACTACCAAACAACTTTTTTCAACTTTGTCCTTTTCATAATATATTATGAGGAAATAAAAGAATACCTATGTTGGTTTGGCCTTTGCTCACTTCTGTCTGTAATTATCTTGAAAGAGAGTCGGAAATACTTGTCTTTGAAGTAAATGCAGTGAGATTTTTGCATTTTTCAGATGGTCTTGAGTTACTGAACTTCTGAATATTATACTTTTGAGAATGCGATTTTGGAAATAATCTAATGGAGTGGTATTTTTTAAAGTAAAAGCAAAATGTTTAAGCAGTGTGCATTTTGCAGCTTCCAACATAACAGTTGGTACTTTACATGGTTTTAGTGAAATTAAGAATCACAGTCATTATATCAAATTAATGATGCCTGATCAGAAAGTAAAATAGCATATAAACTGGAATTCTCATTTAATAATATCCAGGAAAATCTTTGATCAAACAAGTGTATTGGTTTATAACAGATGAGGATGGGTGGATAGGGGGCGCAAGCATGGTGGCGATATATTAGATTTTGTAACATTTAAGGACTCCTGTGCAAACCACTAATCATTTCTT
Source organism: Carcharodon carcharias (assembly GCF_017639515.1). Lineage (NCBI taxonomy): Eukaryota > Metazoa > Chordata > Chondrichthyes > Lamniformes > Lamnidae > Carcharodon > Carcharodon carcharias. The sequence goes on along the minus strand of NC_054468.1, from coordinate 159,044,323 downwards.
GTTGCATATATATAATAGCAGCACCATTCTCCAATGAAACTGTTACCTTGGTACAAGAATTAATTGATAGTGTGTAGTGAAAAGCACGGAATAAACAGTTCTGATTTGTCCAGTCCTGCCCCAGTAAGCCGTCTATTCAATCATTGCTGTACAGACAGCAGTGCAACCATGTATTGTGCGAACAGCAATTAATAATGTTTCACCTGCACGTCTGTCAAATCGCAAAAAGCAAAGCAATATACATGTGTATTTAAGTGAGCGCACACAGTTTTATTAATGGAATTAAATACTGGTGACATTTTTCATGCCTGTGAAGATAGACTGTACTAATATTAGAAATTTAAAGACAGTGACACACTTGAGATCATTTTAAAATTAAAAAAAATATAATTTGCTTTTTTCTCATTTATGGAAAAGCACAATCAAACAAAAATTGTCATCAAGCCAAATAAGACCTTAAGATACATGACTAAAAGTTTGGTCAAAGAGCTGTGTTTTGTGGAGGGCCTTAAAAGCGTAGAGGGAAATGGATATTCAGAAGGGAATTCCCGAGCTTAGGGGCACCAGTTGGAGTTGGCCTTCAGCTGATACAAAGTTTATGATCTATACAAATATCTCCAGGAAGCAACGTCGCACTTGATACCCAAACTGTGGTTGATATGGCTTTGTACTACTGCATGCTTCTGTGATTGAGAAAAACACAACAGTAACATGCAACTTTGGCGTTTGCTCTTTTGAAACACTGATATCAAAACCTGCAGTGCAGTGTTATAATTTAAATAGCATAAGCTATCGCCTTTTGTCTCAAAGTATTTCCTCTTTGAGATGGCGCAGGCTACATTTCAGAATTAAGTGCCATGTTTTTAATTTCTGCTAGCTGAATTTATCTTTGTGCTGCATCTTAAGAAAGCAATCTGATCAATGATGGAATGAAATTGCAAGCAGGAAACAGCCCTTGTTGAAATCAGGAGCAGTGTGGGCAAGGTGAGGACAAAGAACAGGATGGAGTGAATAATGGAAAATTGGTTTTGGGGTGGAATTTTTAAGAATGTTCTTTAAATTTGACATCAGGGATGCTCAAAGTTTTCGCTCTGAGGACTACTAGATTCTTGTGACAAAATCTGAGTGCACAGCATTTTGTTATGCAACCATACATACCTCATCGTTGGCATTATTCCACCTATGGAAGATGATGGACGTGAAGCAAATAAAATCCATTGGGGATGGGGTAACTTCATTTGGAACACTTTTGCTGATGTCTGAAGAGAGCAATCCATGAGAAATAGATTCTGTCACAAGTGCTGCCTGAGACGTAGTTATCCGGTGTCATTGTACGCTGTTCTTTTTGGTATTGGTGCCCATTGCCAAGCTGCTGTTGCCACTGAACATCATGGTGGTGCAAGCCAGCCCACAGCTATTGTTGCCATTTTCCTCGTCATCTGCTAGTGTCTCCCAATTGTGAAAATCAATTTTTAGGGTCTTCTTGTCAGGCTTGCATACATCCTTGAAAAAGAGCTATAGATGACTATGTGGGAGGTAGGATTAATAAGTTTGCGGATGACACAAAGATCGGCTGGGTGGTTAACAGTGACAGGATGGTCAAATGGGCAGACAAGTGGCAGATGGAATTTAACCCTGCAAAGTGTGAGGTGATATACTTTGGAAGGAGTAATTTGACAAGGAAGTATTCAATGAATGACATGACACTAGGAAGTTCTGAGGAACAAAGGGACCTTGGCATGTGTGTCCATAGATCTCTGAAGACAGAGGGGCAGTCAGTGGGGTGGTGAAAAAGGCATATGGCACACTTGCCTTTATCAATCGAGGCATAGATTACAAAAGTAGGGAGGTCATGTTGGAGTTGTATAGAACCTTGGTGAGGCCACAGCTGGAGTACTGTATGCAGTTCTGGTCGCCACATTATAGGAAGGATGTGATTGCACTGGAGGGGGTGCAGAGGAGATTCACCAGGATGTTGCCTGGGATGAAAAATTTAAGTTATGAAGAGAGGTTGGATAGACTTGGGTTGTTTTCGTTGGAGCAGAGAAGACTGAGGGGGCGACCTGATCGAGGTGTACAAGATTATGAGGGGCATGGACAGGGTGGATAGGGAGCAGCTGTTCCCCTTAGTTGAAGGGTCAGTCATGAGGGGACACAAGTTCAAGGTGAGGGGCAGGAGATTTAGGAGGGATGTGAAGAAAAGCTTTTTTAGCTAGAGGGTGATGATGGTCTGGAATGTACTGCCTGGGAGGGTGGTGGAGGCAGGTTGCCTTACATCCTTTAAAAAGTACCTGGATGAGCACTTGGCACGTCATAACATTCAAGGCTATGGGCTAAGTGCTGGTAAATGGGATTAGGTAGGTAGGTCAGGTGTTTCTCACGTGTCGGTGCAGATTCAATGGGCTGAAGGGCCTCTTCTGCACTGTATGATTCTTTGATTCTGAGCTTTTGGTGTCCAACTGGTTGTCAGGCTCCGATTTCCTCACCATACAAGAAAATCCTTGGGTAGGTGACTGCTATCCATTCCGTGAACCTGCCCGAACCAGCGCAGTTGCCTCTGCATGATGAATGCTAACATACTTGAGAGCTTTGCTTTGAGAGGACTGCTGCATTTGTGATTTTGTCTTTCCATGAGATGTTCAGAATGCACGTCTAACAGCGAAAATAAAAGTTGTTGAGCTTGCTTTCTTGTTAGCTGTAAGTCCCCCATGCTTCATAGCCATACAACAAGGTGCTGAGTGTTATAATATGGGTTCTTTTGATGTCTCAATGATGAGATCTTGAGACTTGTGTATTTAAACATGAACTGTTTATTGTTAACCTTTCACTTTTTACAGATCCCAGGTTACTGTCATGCATGTTGCTGTGATCTTCATGCAGGCTGATTCCAGTGTGTTCTTGCTAGATGCTTCTCTGAGTCATACCATGTGATTCTATGCATCATACCATGGGGATGCTATTCTCCAGTTCCACACTAACTTTTGCTGTGCTGAGCACCTTTACATTACAATGGCATGCAGACACATGCAACATCATACAACTTTTTTCTCCAAAGAAAATTTCCTCTCTCCCAGTGGAATATTACAATACAGTCTTTACTAGCTATTTCTTCTCTCCCCACCACCCCACCTCAAGTCTGACTTTATAAATTCAGATGATCTTGAGGCTTGACAGTTCTTCCACATCTTGGTCTTTCAAGTTTGGAGGAATGGTAGTAGTACTCTGTCTTTGCGGTACTTGGCAATCTCTATTTGACTCATTTTTTATGCTCCTTTGAGTTGTATTTCTTTTTATTAACAACTCATCTACTTTTTTCATACACTGTGGGTTTGTCCCATTCCTTCTGAGGAGAATGTGCCTCCTTTCATTCCTAGAACGGACTCGAATTTTCTTTATTTGTGATGTCTGCCATGTTCTTGCTGGACATTTATGCTTCGCAAATGGAACCTTCATCTTCACTTGTTTCAGAATTTCAGCTAAACACTTGGATGCTGTTTTATTTTCAAATCCTTTTGCAAGCTAATGAACCTTTTCATTCAGCTCAGCATTTCTCTTTCTAGTGCCTTGCGCTTCAGCGTTGGATTTATATTTTCTGATCTCATTCTGTTTTTTCATTTGCTGTCTGCAACAGAAATTAGTCCATGTCCTTCATTTGGGACTCACTGTTGGCCAGGTCTGTTTCCGGTGAAGTCTTAACTTGTTTCAGCTCTGTAATTGTGCAATTCATGGATTCATTATCTGCTCGCAGTTTGGAAAGTTCAACAGCTTTTCCTTTTAGTGCCTCCTCTTTTCCATTCAGCTGCTTCTTTAGCTCTTCAGTCTGTTTATTGTAGTGTAAAGAACGTATCATTTTTTCCAATATTACTGCAGGATATTGTGAAGCAGGCTTGTGGGGACTGTGTGTATGTTAGGTGTCTGTGACTAATTTAATTAAACTGATGATTTAAACCTTTCAGCCTGGTTGTCTGTAAAAGCAGGCATTTTGAAATTGAGATGGACGAGCTAACATGGGATCCCAGTAGATACAGCCTGAATAGGAATGTGCATTAGGAGATAAGTAAGTGAGTTTTTAGTTGGTGGATTTCAAAGAGAAATAACAGGAAGTTTTATGACTGGCAGATATCATAAATAAATAAAGCAAAATTATTCAGTTATTTTTCCTCAAAGTGCTGGCCATAATGACAACATGAAATATTTTTAGATTATGGGAAAGGTAGAAGTGTTAGTTGTTCCAGAAAGCAAGGTTTTGTTATAGGCCTTGGATTTACATTGTCGAGGGAGAGAGAAGCTTGTGACATCCTCCCCTATACGATAATATTGTTGAATGTTTTATAGCTTAAGAATCTATAGGGACGGTTGCCTGTAAAAGGGCATTTGCGAGTCTAGCTATATATAAATCTTTTGGGAAATGTTATAAGACTAAATTTAACTGTAACTATAATCTTGTGTATTTAAGTTTTCTTTTCTTTTGTTAATATATGTTTTAATTTAATATATAAAATCTCCAAAAGTGGAAATGGAATCTTTACTTCTGACTTTATTACACGTACCTTCTTACCTTCTCATAATAAAAATACAAATTGCAAATTGTTGTGATAGCATGGCCAAGTTTCCCTTTGTGACCTGGTCAGTCTGGCAACTACCACCTGTCATATCATAACAGTAGCTTTCTGCTTCCTCCTGGAATATAGGACATTGCTCAGTCTTCTTTGCCAACTGATTCTTTAGTTTGTTCAGAGTGAAGTAACATTCATTTTCTTTTTCTTCATCATTTTCCAGAGGAATAAACTTTGTCCGAAGGAATTCTTATTGCATGTGAAGGTCTGTCAACAGATTTTCCTTTACTTTCCGAAGCTCACTTGTTTCACCTTGACCTTTTCTGTAATTCAGCATAGTGTCGAGTTTCTTCTGTTATGCTTCCATTCTGCTGTTTAAGATGGTCTTCACTTTTTCATGTTGCTGAATGGTTATGTATTCCTTTTGCATTTGATCGTGAAGAACAATCAGTTCTTTCAACTGTTTATTGTTGACCTCTTGCCAGCTCACTCTGGGCTTCAGTGCATCATTTTGTTGCTACTGATGATTCAAACACAGCTTTTTCTGAAGTAATATTCAACATTCTTTTTAGTTCCTCATATTTTTCCATGGCAACATATTGATTCTTCAAGGAGCCTTTAAGGGTCATAACTTGTTTGCGTACTTTTACTGCCTGCTGTTTTACCTGGCTGTACATCTGGTTGAGTTTTCCCAACTCCTGTTTTGATTTGTCAGTTGTGCTATTGAGGGTTGTTATTTCCTCCTGATACCTTTGTGTCATCTTTGAAATTTGTTTGTTTAGATCTTGAACAGCTTGGTTTACTGAAGACTTAGTTTATCAGCATTTTCAGAGGTATATACTCAGCCTGACTCTTGTCCTTCAAGTCTTCCAGTTCAGCTCTGATGCGAACATTTTCCTGTAGAACTGTTCATTTACTTTTTGCACATTTTGCTTCTTTTGAGTTACTTCAGATCACTTCCCTTCATTCATAGCTATCTGCTTACTTTGCCACCTGTCTCCCTCACTCTGGGGCCTTTTGGCTCCCTTTGTGGTTTTGTGTTGCACTCCCTCTGGGGTCTTTTATTGCCCTCAGAACTTTATTTGGGTTTGCCCTCTCCTTGGGGTCTCTTGATGCCCTCTCTCTGGAGTCTCTTCCAATTTTCTGTCCATGGCTGCTTTATTTTCTTGTAGTTATAGATTTAAATTGCATTGGGTCTTTAAGACTATGAGTGCAGTAACCATTTCTTTTACAATCAGGCTGTCGGCTTTCTTTGTCAGGAGTTTCCTATGCTTTTGTGCTTTTGGTGGACTGTCTGGTGATCTGCCACCTCATTTTCTAAAATAAAACTTGTAAACTTTGAAAACTTTTCCTTCTCTTTTTAAATCTACTGTAGTGATTTCTTTTCTTTCACACTCTCTTTTACACATTGGGAGTTTCGACGGTCTTGAGGGGCCTTTTTTAAATCTGAAGAGACAGCATTTCCTTTTGCTCTGATTGCTGTTTTTCTTTAAATTTTTAGAGCAGCAGCAATACTTTGACTTCCTTAAGCTCTGCAAGCTTTTTCTTTTGTTTGTACTATGCTCTGCAGGCTTCTCCATGTAACTCTGCCAGCATTTTTAATTTTTTAATGCTGCAGCCGTCTTCCAGCTACCCCCTTGATACTGTGCCCTTGAGACCACCAGTTATTCTAAAATGAAAGTACAGCTACATTTTTGTATCTTTGCTCACCATCTCGTAAACTATGTCACTCAGGTTCTTGCAATTTTCTGTAATGCACTTCCGCTCACTCTGGCTGATTCCTCACTTTCAAGCCTGTAGTGAAGCTTATTCAACTTATTCTTCAAGTTTTCTTCTTAGATATGCACCTTTTGAGTTAGGCTTCAATTGCTTTCAGTTTTTCATATCTTTTGATGCTATTCTGGGTTCATATGCATTTAGCTGCCACCTTTCATATCACTGTGGATCACCATGTTGGATTATGGTACTCTCTGATGTGATATATTTTAGAAACTCCCACCGCTGCCAACCATGTTGTACTATGCTGATAACGCTGATATCCCAGCACTGTCACCATGTTGTAATATGAGTTCTTTAGATGTCTCAATGATGAGATCTTGAGATTTGTATACTTAAACATGAACCATTGTTAACCTTTAACTGTTTACAGATCCCAGGTTACTGTCATACATGGTGCTGTTACCAACATGCAGGCTGGTTCCAGAGTGTTCTTTCTAGACTGTTCTGAGTCTTACCATGTGACTCTATGCATCATACTGTGGGCAGTCTTATTCTCCAGTCTCACGTTAACCCTTGCTCTGTTGAGCACCTTTACATTACCATAGCATACAGGCACATGCAACATCATACAACACAGGCTGCATAAACTAGCATCTTTGTCCTAAGAGTTAGCTTGTGTTATTCCATGCACATTTTGTGAATCGGCCAATGATAGTAGCTGCTGTCCCTGTACATGTATCAAGTTCTGCTTGAAGGGACAGATTGTGTTGTCACCATGAATCCAAGATTTTGCTAACCAGTTCCAGCAGGGTGTTATTTAGTGTGATCAGGCTGGGGGGGGCTGGAGATGTGACCCTATCCCATAACCATTGTTTTTGTGGCACTTATCGTCATGGAGATTAAGTTACAGGCACTGGAGAGATTAACATGCCTCATATACAGTTATTTTCAAATCTTCACACTTTTCCCTTCAAGAACAGTGTGAAGTGGTGGAAGCATATTCAGGCTGATGAACAGTTTGATATGCTGCGACATGCTGGGATAAATTCCTGGGCTTCCACAACCCCCACTTAAAGGGGTAGGGTACACCTGCTGGCTTAATTCATTACCTGCCATGTACTGGTAGATTGCCATGATACAGGACCTTCTGCCTCTTCCAAAATTGCTGGGAGGAGGGACCTCGTCAGAAAGCTGACAAGCTTCTTGGGGGCACAATGTTGTGGTCTTGCCCTGAATCTGGTCCTGCCTGTGCAGCCAAATGAAAATTCAGTCCTGTGCTTCTGCCTATAAAGCCATGTTTCTCATTTGCCTTTTTAAGGATCTTTTCAACTTGTCTTGCCACTCTCAAAGATTCGTGTATATACACCCCCCAAGACCTCACTGTTGCTGCATGTATCCCTTTTAAAATTGTGCTGTTTGGTTTATATTGTTGCTTCTCATTGTTCACTTCAAACTTTGAAGTTAAATTTTATCTGCCATGTGACTCTCCATTTCATCAATCTTTCTATGTCCTCTTGATATCTGATGCTGTGGTCTTCTTTGTTTTCTACATTTGAGTTCTGTGTCATCTGCAAACTTGGACATTATCCCTTGTATGTCTAAGTCCAAGTCATTGACATATATCAAAAAGAGTGGTTCTAATTGTGGGACATCTTTCTAATCTGGGAAACAAACATTCACCATTACTGTCTAATTTATGTTTCTTAGCCATTTTGCAAACAAGTCTGTTATATGGTACTTTACCAAACACCTTTTAAAACACCATATCAAATTGCAGCCCTCTCCATTACATTATCAAATAACTCAATCAAGTTAGTCAAATATGACTTGCCTTTAACAAATTCATGCTGACATGTTATTTATTAATTGCCACTTGGAAATATATGGATTAATTTTGTCTCAGGTTCTTGTTTCTAAGTTTCTTCACTACAGCTTTTAGGCGGATTGTCCTGTAGTTATCATGTTTATTCTCCTTTTCTGAGCAGGGATGTACTATTTACAATTTAAGTGCTTTGGCGTCACTCCCATACTCAAAGAGGATTGAAACATTGTGGACAAAGTTTCTGCAATTTCTACCCTACTCCCCTCAACAACTTATGATGTAGTGGGTGGCTTTTCTAATCATGTCATTCTGCAGGAAGCTTTTATACAAACCTAAAATAATTGCTACAGCATATACTCGTATAAAAGTTGAATTTTTGAGACCAATTTTTTTAGGCCAAAAGTCATGGAGTGACTTTTACACAGGTAATGCTTTGAGGGTTTGGCATGCGGGCTTGATTCACAGGCAAAGAAGACTGTCACAAAGGAATAAAGTAAAAATGAACTGCACTAAAGAATTCATATTATTTCTCTAACATTTTTTTATAATGTAACACATTATATAGATTTTTTCCAATGAATATGAATGTATACCATAATCAATTGACCATAATAGTACACATTGAAATCCTTCAAAATTACTCTGATCACTATCTGAATCACTGAACAATTTATCCCAAGAGCCTGGTTGTATAACATCATCAAATGGATCTTCCTCATTGCCATTGTCGTCTTCATCATGATCAGTGGTAGTACCAGTAATTTTGGTATCATCATTCCACTAGTCTTTGGTACTGTTGAGCACATTTGATATTCTACATTTTAGTTGTGATATTTTGACAAAATTAGGATCAAGTTCATTCCGTGAGGGGCTCACATATTTCATGACCCAGATCTTCCTGTTGCTTGCCATTTCAGCACACAATCCTGCTCTCATGCCCACATGTCCGTCCTTGGCCTGTTGCAATGTTCCAGTGAAGCCCAACACAAACTGGAGGAACAGCACCTCATCTTCCGATTCGGCACTTTACAGCCTTCTGGACTTAACGTTGAGTTCAAAAACTTCAGACCATGAATTCTATCCTCGTCCCCCTTTTTATCCCTTTTTACAAATTCGTTTTTATTTTTTAATTTTTATTTTTTATTTAATTTTATTTTTATTTATTGTTTTATCCCCACCTTTTATCCTACTTTCGATCTTTTTCCCACCACTGTCCCCTTCTCCCTGCCCCCACAAGGGCCATTGGTCACTTGTTCATGTTGTTCTTTCCAGAGTGCTTATCCTTGTCCTGCTATTATCATATTCTGCTTTCTGACCTTAATGCCACCATCAGCGCCTCCTTTAGCCAGTACCACTGCCATTAACAACCTTTTGTCCTTTTGTTCATGACATCTTTGTCAATCTCCCCTTTGCCCCCAACTATTGCTGGCCTTCTATCCAGCTTCACCTGCTCCTCTCCCCTTAAACAGTATAAATTTCATCACATTTTTACTTCTCTTTAGCTCTGAAGAGTCACCTGGACTCAAAATGTTAACTGTTTTTCTCTCCACAGATGCTGTTAAACCTACTGAGTTTTTCCAGCATTTTCTGTTTTTGTTTCAGATTTCCAGCATCCACAGTATTTCGTTTTAATCTTCTCATGGCCAGTTGGCTTTACAGGGATTCACCGATCTTGTTAACAGTCTTGTTTGCTGGCATGTCAAAGTTCATCAATGTTTCATCCATATTTCCAATGCAGGCCATTCTTTTCTTGATGCTGGATGACAGTACGGTAGAATTTGATGATTTTATCGTTGAGTTCAAATCACAGATACTGTGAAATTTTCATTTTCTGATGGAGTACAGAATCACACCTTTTCACGAATCTTGTGCACCACCTGGCACTGGCCTTGAATTCTGAAATAGCATCGTTCTTCGCTTCTCTAAGGGCATTGAGTCAGATGCACCCGTAGGTGGTAATATGACCATTTTGCTAATTTCTGTTAAAAATTTCTTACACTTTTCTTCTCCAGTTTCATTAGGCTGCATACTTGTTATTCCTTGTCTAAGGCATCGTTATACCTCATGTGGTACACGTTAGTCTTATGGATTAACTGGGAAATTGCCACTAGAATTGGCAGTGAGAATATCTAAAGGTGCCATCATGTGCCTTTAAATTAATGAACCGTAGTAATTACCAGTAAGTAATTAACAATCTCAACACGGTTTGATCCCTGAAAACTAGGGTTGATTCTTACATGAGTTATATGAAAAATTACAGATTTTAGGCCACAATCATGGGAACTTTTGCACAAATGTGTACAGTATGTTGCATATTGTGTTAATTTATTTTATTTGTCTTCATTGTTGAAATTTCTTTTTACAACTGCTGTGAACTCCTGAGTCCTTTCACAATGCACAGTTATCATAACCTCTACAAAACTTGTTATACAGATAGTCCTTTCTAAACGTTCTAAAGTAGAAGCGAGGAAGGGTATGAGTCCATAGAAAACATTAAATACTCTTCTCAGACTTAACAGGAGTATTTCTCCTTCAGATTAGATCTCCAAAAATGGGTATATATTGGTTAATTCTGTATCTGTGCAATACGATTTTCAGAAATTAGTTGCATATGTTCCAATCACTATAATTAAAACATTTCATTTTATCCATTTTTGTTCTTGATGCCTCTCTGATTATTACTTTGCAGTGTGGCAGTTTATAATTTCAGAATCTTTCTTCTTGGATTGTCATCAGCTTGCTGGTGATATTGGTTTTCTCAATAAGAGGCTTAAGTGAAATGACACAACTCCTTTCCTTTAATATTGACCGTTTCTCTTAAACTTCTGCAGTTAGCAAACCAAGCAGCATGTTCCATTTCACCAGCATTTCTTGGGCAAGATATGAAATGCTTTTGTAGAAGCATTTAAGTTGTGAGAGACCTGTCCCAATGCCAATTACTTCGTGAAGATGTCATTAAGAAACCAGCTGAAAGCCAAATATGACCACCAGATTTCAGGAAGACCCTTATTTTGTGGGCCTTCCCAGCTGCTTGTCTTAGTGAATCCCAATAATTTTACATTTTGGTTTGTATCCAGCTGTGGGAATTCCACACGCGTGCAATAAATAATCATGTAAAATTGACACTATATGTGAAGTATTCAAAATAAATTTGTCTGTGTTCTACGTTTATCAGAGGATTAATTCACTGATGATTAGGTTTTTCAGGTAAGAGTTGTGGATTAATGAAAGTAAAAGAATTTCTTTCCAAAACATCCATCGATGATGGCAAGGCTAAATTCCAGTTTCAGGTGACCATTGATGCTGAATGTATGCTGTTGCAGCCTTCACTTGCAGGCTTGTAGTGAAAGGTTTCCATATGTTGTTCAAATCAGCCTGTGGGTGGTCAGATTATAACCCTTAATGTATGTATGTATGTATGAATGTATATGTATGTATGTGTGTGTGTGTGTGTCTCCTCCCATGAGACGTCTACAAATAAACTGTTAGCTCACGTATTGGCACAGGAAACTAGCTGTGGCCATGTCAATAACATTTTTGGTTTTTGATTGGCAAAAAGAAAAATGGCCTTGGAGTTCATTTTTAGGCAACTGAAAACCATTTATTTAAAAAATGTTCCCACCTCCAAAGTGAATATTGACAGTCAGAGGAAAGCACATTAAAAAGTTTTTAAGGTATATAAAATGTAGAAAAAATAAAATGAAAGCAAGAAGGATATAAATGGAATAGAGAAAGTGAGGCTAATGGAACTAAAAGGATTTTTTAACTAAATTGTTGACATATATTTTTATCCAGGATAAATAATGAAAGAACTCCTATTAGATAAGCATTATTATTGTAATTGTATTTGTTTTAGGGGCACACTATATCAGTTGAAAAGTTACAAAACTATTGAGCCGATGGAAAAGCTTTTCTTTTGTTGGGCCTGTCAGCAATCTAGGGGTAATTAGCTTACTGTTGGCAACGTTTTCTCCTGGTTACATCAGTTAGATTAATTGGCAAGAATTATGTGATTCAATATTTTTCAATGCTTAAGTATTGAGTTGACTTCAAACTTTCGTGTTTTGTTTTATTCGTTCACGGGATGTGGGCATCACTGTCTAGGCCCTTATTTATTGCCCATCCTAATTGCTCTTGAGAAGTGTTATTCTCAAAAAGATCAACCTATACATGTTATACTTGACACTAAGCATAACATACACATTTTTTTCATGTAGGGTTAATTATGTTGAAGTGCAGCACTTAATCTCCTCTGACCAAGACAAATTAGGCTGTCCCTTTGCTAAGCAGCTAGCTAGTAAAGCTTTATGACCTGACATGTGTAGGTGATGCTACTAAGGAATGGTTTCTTCAGTTGCCTAAAGGTCTTTACTATTATGTCTGAATCCTCTTTAAGGTTGCAAAAATAATAGAACTAAAAATTCCTTTCCCCCATGACCATCTCCTTCCTGATGGCTATGTCCAGCCACCACTCTGTTGACCAGGTGGAACTTGCTCTGTGGAAAATTGAAATACCTGTATTCTGTCACTATGCTAAAATCTACTGCACTATAAACATTTTAACATCATACTGCCACAGCTTCAATTTTGGGATTTAAGCAATGCAATCAAGAAATCAAGTAAACATTGATATTTTTGAGAACATGTTGATACATTTTTAATTGACTTCATAAAGATCCATCCCCACCCCCACCCCATCTGATTTCCCTCTTCACTGTCCTTCCGTACTTTGCCTAAGTGGCTATTCTCCAGATTTGAACAATAACCTGTATCACTCAATAGCAACCATCTGTGTCTCATGTCTAGAAATAGTCAGACCAATTCGAATGCAGCTCTAGCTTGTTTATTCTCTGGTCATTACTTCATTGTTCTTGCTGCTTGCAAATTGGTTGTGCCATTTCCTACATTACAAACGTGACTACACTTTGAAGTATTTTGTTGGCTGTAAAGTGTTTTTGGACATCCTGAGGTTCTGAAGGCATTGTGTAAATACAAGTTTGTTCCTTTTTTGACTGAAGTTCGACTTTGCTAACAAAATAAACACCATGCTGTACATTTTCCCTCCGTCTCTTGGGAGGAACTTATAGTGTGCTTTATATCCTTCAAAGTTACTGAGTAACAGCAGCAACTTATATAGAGCCTTTAACATCATAAACTGTTCCCAAGTGCTTCACTGGAACATTCTAAAACAAAATATGACACTGAGCCACGTGAGATATTTGGTCAGATAACCAAAGGCTTGGTCGGAGAGAGAGGTTTTAAGGAGTGCCTTAAAGGAGGAAAGCAAAGTGGAGAGGTGTAGAGAGAGAATTCCAGAACTTAAGTCTGAGACAACTGAAAGTACGGTCACCAGTGGTTGAGCAGGAATGCTTAGAGGCTAGAATTAGATGAGTGCAGATATATTAGAAGGTTGTGCAGCTAGAGGAGATTACAGAAATAGGGAGAGGCAAGGCTATGGAGAGATTTGAAGACAAGAATGAGAATTTTAAAATCAAGATGATGTAGGTTAATGAATACGGGGTGATAGGTGCACCGAATGTGCACCCCCTCACTCACCTCAACAGTGTTCTCCTGCCTCCCTCACCTCGACAGTGTTCTTCTGTCTCCCTCACTTTTTTTTATTCATTCACCGTGGGCTTCTCTGGCTGGGCCAACATTTATTGCCCATCCCTAGTTGCCCTTGAGGAGGTGGTGGTGAGCTGCCTTCTTGAACCGCTGCAGCTCATATGGAACACACATGCTCTTAGGAAGCAAATATCAGGATTTTGACCCAGTGACAATGAAAAAACGGCAATATATTTCTAAGTCAAGATGGTGAGTGACTTGGAGGGGAACTTCCAAATGGTGGTGTTCCCATGTATCTGCTGCCCTTATCCTTCTAGTTGGTAGTGGTCGTAGGTTTGGAAGGTGCTGTCAAAGGATCCTTGGTCAATTCTTGCAGTGCATCCTGTAGATGGTACACACTGCTGCTATTGTGCGTCGGCGATGGAGGGAGTGATGTTTGTGGATGGGGTGCCTATCAAGTGGGCTGCTTTGCCCTGGAAGGTGTCAAGCTTCTTGAGTGTTGTGGGAGCTGCACTCTTCCAGGCAAATAGGGACTATTCACATTCCTGACTTGTGCCTTGTGGATGGTGGACAAGCTTTGGGGAGTCAGGAGGTGAGTTACTCATTGCACAATTCCTAGTCTCTGACCTGCTCTTGTAGCCACAGTATTTATATGGCTAGTCCAGTTCAGTTTCTGTTCAATGGTAAACCCCAGGATGTTGATGGTGGGGGATTCAGATATGGTAATGCCATTGAACATCTAGAGCAATGGTTGGATCCTCTCTTGTTAGAGATGGTCATTGCCTGGCATTTGTGTGGTGTGAAAGTTACTTGCCACTTGTCAGCCCAAGCTTGGACATTGTCAGGTCTTGCTGCATTTGGACATCAGTTGCTTCAGTATCTGAGGAGTTGTGAATGGTGCTGAACATTGTGCAATCATCAGCAAACTTCCCTACTCTTGAGCTTAATATGGAAGGAAGGTCATTGATGAAGCAGCTAAAGATGGTTGGGCCGAGGACATTACCCTGCAGAACTCCTGCAGTGATGTCCTGGAGCTGAGATGACTGACCTCCAACAACCACAACCATTTTCCTTTGTGCTAGGTATGATGCCAACCAATGGAGAGTTCTCCCCCAATTCCCGTTGACTCCAGTTTTGCTAGGGCTCCTTGATGCCACACTCGGTCAAATACTGCCTTGATGTCAAGGGCAGTCATTCTCACTTCACCTCAGGAGTTTAGCTCTTTTGTCCATGTTTGAACTAAGGCTGTAATGAGCTGAGGCGGGGAACCCAAACTGGGTGTCAGTGAGTGGGTTATTGCTAAGCAAGTACCACTGTTGATGGCCCTTTCCATTACTTTACAGATGATTGAGAGTAGACTGATGGGTTGGCAATTGGCCTAATTGGATTTTTGTTTACAGGACATATCTGGGCAATTTCCCACATAACCGGATAGATGCCAGTGTTGAGCTCTACTGGAACAGCTTGGCTAAGGGCGTGGCAAGTTCTGGAGCACAAGTCTTCAGTGCTATTGCCAGAATATTGACAAGGCCCATAGCCTTTGCAGTATCCAGCGCCATCAGCTGTTCAAAATCTACCCTATTTAGCACGGTGGTCCCCAGAGCATTACCCTGGATCTCTGGATTATTAGTCCAGCGACAATACCACTATGCCATTGCCTCCCCACCTCAACAACAGTGTTCTCCTGCCTCCCTCATCCCCTGGATAGTGTGCTCCTGCCTCCCCCATCCCTCTGACAGTGCTCTCCTGCCTCCCCCATCCCTCTGACAGTGCTCTCCTGCCTCCCTCATCCCTCTGACAGTGCTCTCCTGCCTGCCTGATCCCCCCAACAGCGTTCTCCTGCCTCCCTCATTCCCCCCGATAGTGTTCAGCCTTCATCACCCCCGACAGTATTCAGCCTCCATCACCCCACCCCCCCACAGTGATCTCATGCCCCCCCACCCCTAACAATGTTCAGCCTCCCTCACCCCCTCTGACCCCACAAAAATCTCAACCCCGTTCACCCTCCTCACCCCTTGACAATGCTGACTCTTCTAACATCAGCTGGAGAGGAGCCAGGGATTCCAGAAGGTGAGTCAGGAGAGGGGCTGTGAGAGGGTGTGAGCACTGTCCAAAGAAGTGGGAGGGTGGTGATGAGCACTGTCGGGAAGGAGGGTGTGAACATTGCTGTGGGTTCTGGAGTGCTTTGATATTCCAGCTGATTTAGAGTCTTGCTGGGCTTTTTCCCTGTTATGAAAGACTCTAAGTAAATCCATGTAAGTATAGGGAAAACAGCCCAATCATGGTTCTGGCCAATCATGGAGCATTCCGGGCAGGGTAGAACCATCAATCAGAAGTTTGAACTTCTTGTGTAAGTACTGGGGATGTGTTTGTATCGAGACTTCCAATAGGTCTTGCGCATAACACTTGGGGGGTACCTCTTGTGTCTGACTATTCAGAGACCGAATTATCTGGGCTAATGCTTCAGTCTTCCCAATATTTAATTGGAGGAAATTTCTGCTAATCTGGTGCCAGATGTTGGCTAAGCAGTATGACAATTTAGCAACAATGGAGATCGAAAGATGTGGTGGAGGAATAATAGGACATGTCCCAATTCTATGGTGTTCAGCATAATTTCACTAATTCTGTGTATTTGTTTTATTCATTTGTGGGATGTGGGTGTTGCTGGCTAGGCCAGCATTTATTGCGTATCCTTAATTGCCCTTGAGAAGGTGGTGGTGTGCTACCTTCTTGAACCGCTGCAGTTGATGTGCTGTAGGTACACCCACAGTTCTATTAGGGAAGAAATTTCAGGATTTTGACCCAGCGACAGTGAAGGAAAGGCACAATAGTTCCAATAGGCTCAAGCGTGAATTGATGGGGAACTTGCAGATGGTTGTGTTCCCATGCTTCTGCCCTTGTCCTTCTAGGTGCTAGAGGTTGCGGGTTTGGAAGGTGCTGTCAAAGGAGTTGAGCTGTGATTTGCTGCAGTGCACCTTGTAGATGGTACGCAAAATTGCGACTGTATGTCGGTGGTGGAGGGAGTGAATGGTGAAGGTGATGGATGGGGTGTCAATCAAGCCAGCTGCTTTGTCCTGGATGGTGTCGAGCTTCTTGAGTGTTGTTGGAGCTGCACTCATCCAGGTAAGTGGAGAGTATTTCATCACACTCCTGATTTGTGCCTTGTAGTTGGTGGACGGGCTTTGGGGGAGTTGGGAGGTGATTTACTCGCCACAGGATTCTTAGCCTTTGATCTACTCTTGTAGCCATGGTATTTACATGGCTGGCCTAGTTCAGTTTCTAGTCAATAGTAACTTCCAGGATGTTGATATTGGGGCATTCAGCAATGGTAATGGAATTGAATGCCAAGCTGAGATAGTTAGGTTCACTTTTCTGGAGATGGCCATGGCCTGGCACTTATGTGGCATGACTTGCCTGGCACTTATGTGGCATGACTGTTACTTGCCATGTATCAGCTCAAGCTTGAGTATTGTCCAGGTCTTGCTGCATATAGACACAGACAGCCTCAGTATCGGAGGAGTCATGAACAGTGTTGAACATTGTGCAGTCATGGTGAACATCCCCATTTCTGACCTTATGATGGAGGGACGGTCATTGATGAAGCAGCAGAAGATGGTTGGGCCTAGGACACTACCTTGAAGCTCTCCTTCAGCGATGTCCTGGGACTGAGATGATTGACCTGCAACTACCACAATCATCTTTCTTTGTGCTAGGAATGACTCTAACCAATAGAGTTTCTGCCTTGATTCCCATCGACTTCAGTTTTGCTAGGGCTTCTTGATGCCACACTTGGTCTAATGCTGCCTTGAAGTCAAAGGCAGTCACTTTCATCTCAAGTCTTGAGTTCAGCTCTTTTGTCCATGTTTGGACCAAGGCTGTAATGAGGTCAGGAGCTGGGTAGTCCTGATGGAACACAGTTGAGACTTTTTCTTAGCTTTCCCTTTTGTAAATGAGTTCTCATCAATGAGTACTGGCACTAAAAAAACTCAAAACTGGAAGCAAATGTATGTAACATGAAATTGTAAGAAATTCTTAAGTAATATGTTGCCTTTAATGGCTCATCATATTCTATTATCATGTCATATGTCAAATCAGGTTATTGGTTATGATTCCTGGAATAGCTCGCTGAACCACAGTTGAAAGCAATGCTTTGATATATGCCACATATTTACAATGAAGTGAATGTTAGTCTCTGCAGATCTAAAATATACCTAAAAAAGTGCAGCACTTTTGTTTATATGAGGCAATTTTAAATTCACTGGATGGGGCTCTAATTGTAAGAGTTCAACAAAAACAGTTTAACTATCAAATGTTTACAATTTTTCTGGTTTTGATCGCTTTCAAATAGCGTTTTCTTTGGAAAGCAGTGAAACTGGGATAGTAGAGTTGAAAAATGTTCAATTCTGCAAGAGCTGTGTATTGATACAATTAGTGCTTTTTTTTTTGCAAAAATATACTTTATTCATAAATCTTCAAAAACATTTCGAACCATTTCAATATCACCGTTACAAAAATACAATCAGGTTCAACTTTTACAACATGAATCACAAGGTGTATCAGTACAAACAATGAATATTACAATCATTGGCAGACATTCATTTTAAGCTGTACAGCCTGAGGGGCTCTTTACAGTTCCCAGCCCCTCAGTGTACTATGGCAGAAAGGTCTTAGGCAGCGACCCTTCCCCATTGCGCCTTTATGGCGGCTCCCCAAGCTTAACTGTGTCCCTCAGCACGTAGTCCTGGACCTTGGAATGTGCCAGTCTGACAACTCTTTGTGCTGGAAAACCAACAAGTTTCGGGCAGACCAAAGAGCGTCTTTCACCGAGTTGATGATCCTCCAGCTGCAGTTGATATTTGTCTCGGTGTGTGTCCCTGGGAACAGCCCGTAGAGCACAGAGTTCTCTGTCACAGAACTGCTCGGGATGAACCTCGACAGAAACCACTGCATCTCTCTCCAGACCTTCTTCGCAAAGACACAATCTACAAGGAGGTGAACAATGGTCCCTTCCCCACCACAGCCACCTTGAGGGCAACGTTTAAAGGGGGTGAGACTCTTGGCATGTAGGAAGGATCTTACAGGGAGGGCCTTTCTCACCACCAGCCAAGCTACGTCCTGGTGCTTGTTGGAAAGTTCTGGTAATGAGGCATTCTGCCAAATGACTTTGTCAGTCTGCTCAGGGAACCATCCCACAGGATCCACCTCTCCTTTTCCCTCAGGGCCTTTAAGACGTTACGTGCCAACCACTGCCTGATGGACTTGTGGTCAAAGGTGTTTCTCTGCATAAATCTTCCCACGAGTGACAGGTGGTACAGCACGGTCCAACTACTTGGAGCGTTCCGCGGCAGCGTGGCCAGACCCATCCTTCGTAACACTGGGGACAGGTAGAACCTCAGCATGTAGTGACACTTGGTGTTTACATACTGAGGGTCTACGCACCGCTTGATACAGCTGCACACAAAGGTGGCCATTATTGATGTATGGTGGCCATCATACTGATGTATGAGGGCGATTTTGGGCACGTTTTTTCCCCCTTTATCTAGAGGCTTGTACATCGTGTCCCTGCGGACACGATCCATTTTCGACCTCCAGATAAAGTGGAAGATGGCTCGGGTGATCGCCACCACACAGGAGTGTGGAATGGGCCAGACCTGCGCCACGTACAGCAACAGCGAGAGTGCCTCACACCTGATGACCAGGTTCTTACCCGCAATGGAGAGGGAGCATCGCTCCCACATGCCCAGTTTCCTTTTCACCATAGACACTCGCTCCTTCCAGTTTCTAACGCGTGTCCTGGTCCCTCCGAACCATATCCCCAGCACCTTCAGGCCGTCAGCCCTGACAGTGAAGGGGACAAAGGATCGGTCAGCCCAGTTCCCAAAGAACACAGCCTCGCTCTTCCCATGATTTACCTTGGCTCCTGAGGCAGGTTCGAACTGGTCGCACATGTGGATAAGTCTGTGCACCGACAGCGGATCCGAGCAGAAGATGGCGACATCATCCATGTACAGGGAGACTTTGACCTGAGTGCCTCCACTGCCTGGGATCGTCACTCCTCTTATGCCCGGATCCTTCCTGATGGACTCAGCAAAGGGTTCTATGCAACACACAAAAAGAACAGGCGAGAGAGGCCAGACCCATGACTCCAGATTTAATAGGAAAGCTATCTGATTCCCACCCATTGATAGAGACTGCACTACTGATGTTAGTGTAGAGCAGTTGGATCCAATTGCGAATTCCGTCCCCAAACCCCATTTTGGAGAGCACATCCACCATGTAGGTATGCGATATTCTGTCAAAGGCCTTCTCCTGATCCAGGCTGATGAGGCAGGTATCCACACCCCTGTCCTTACATAGGCAATCGTATCCCTGAGCAGCGCGAGACTGTCAGAGATCTTCCTGCCCGGCACAGTGCAGGTCTGGTCAGGGTGAATCACCAATTCCAGAGTGGATTTGACCCGATTGGCGATGACCTTGGACAGAATCTTATAGTCCACATTCAACAGTGAAATGGGTCGCCAATTTCTAATTTCCTCCCTTTCCCCCTTGTGCTTGTAGATGAGGGTGATAATGCCTTTCCTCATGGATTCTCTCATACTGCCGGCCAGGAGCATACTCTCGTACACTTCTAGCAGGTCCGGGCCGATCCAGTCCCACAGAGCCGAATACAACTCCGCCGGCAAGCCGTCGCTTCCGGGAGTTTTACTCTTCTCGAAGGACTCAAGGGCCTCAGTCAGTTCGTCAGGAGTTAGCGCTTTTGTATTGATACAATTAGAGCTGCTTCAGACATCTAGCAACATCATGAACTGAAAGGCTCAGATATATTACATGGAAGATATTAGATATGTGGGAGTATCACAAGACAGTAATTGAGTCAATGGGTTCTCTAGCTTGAGAGTGAGTCATAAGCCTTTTATAATTGAGATTTCAATCCCTAGGTTAGATATGAATCTTGAGGGGGTAAAGAACCCCTTGGGGGTTCAATGTTCCAGCTTTATTTCAGAATTTGATTTGAATTTTGGTCACGTGCTATATTTTGTTACATGCTTATGCCAATAACTCTTCCCCCATTTTATTGGGGCAGGTTGACAATGTCAGTGGTAATGCAGGTGTACGCAGGGATAATCTACAGTTGTTTACATTGAAATTCTAAAATTCTAGGCTCAGTATGCATTTATGTAAATTGAAAAGTTGTAGCTATCATAATTCTGCTAATGAAGTGCTTTTATCTGAGCAATTTCTTGTTCAAGCACCAGTAACTTGCAAAAAATCAATTTGGTTTAACAATATTAAATGTTAAATATGTCTTTCTTGGCTGAAGGCAATTATAGAAAATGAGAGGAAAATTAATTTGTGGTTAATTGGTATTAACTTTATTTCAGCATGAGCAAGATGGATCTTTGAGCATCCACTTTCCAGCACCAGAGGGTGCAATCTGGGACAGCTCTTCAGAGTGTACTGCTCGTGTCTGTTTCCCTGACAACCAAGCAGCGATCATGACTATCAAACCAGATCATACGGTGGAAGATGTTCTGATTATGGCTTGCAAGGTATTTTTTTTTAATTGAGAGAAAATAATTTTATGAGCATGCTAAGATTATAAAAATGTTGCTTAAAGTTAACTGCAGATTTGTTAGTTCACTTCAGGATTTTTAGTTTACCTTGCATGCCTAACTCTTCAGATACAATATTTCAAATGTTGTCTATGCATTACTAGTTGTATGATTTAATTATGTGGTGTTGCTCTAATGTCACATTCATGACTTTGAGTCTGGCCACAGACTTATAGCTAGTCATAGGAAAGTCCTGCTCCCTAGCAATAATGCACTTATCACTGGCCTGGAAAGGAGAACTGAAAACTCAGCCTTCCAGCAGTGATGGCAATATGGCAGAGGCAATGGCAGTGTTTTTGATGGCAACCATTTCTCCCATCTCTGTAGACGGACCGTGAAATAAATTTGCGAGTTATTGTTTCCTGCATCTGAAGATAGTGGCATTACCACATTTGGCATTGTAATATAAATGGGGGTAGAATTTCTGCTTTGAGCACAGTTGACGATCTGGGTGCAAGCTGCGCCTTAAATTGCATTTGTTTTCAGAAGTAATTTTCTCTTCTTCCCCTCAAGTTGCTACTTAGCCATTTGTCTGTCGGCGAGCGTAAAATCCCCTGTGAACTAATACATCATGAAAAATCATTTTTTAAAAAACTTTTGCTTTGAAAATATTTCTTGATATATTTGAATTGTAACTTGGTATTGTTTGATTAATAGAGCTGAAAAATGGGTTTATCAAAAAAAAATCAGTGTCCACTCCAACTGTGTAACCCAACTTTGGGTAACTGAAAATGAATAAAAAAACAACCATTCACAACTTTTGCTAGTTAAACTGGTGTATGGTAATTAGTTTCTTTGCAATTAAAAAAAAAATCCTCAAATTTTTAAAATGTGCCTATTGGGTCCTTGCACCCAAAAAAATCCTTAATTTTATGAGCCATCTCAAAAGTCTGCAAGCTGGCAGAATTAGTGAAATCTCATGTTTGGGGAAACATGTGCTTAATTTGTGTGTGGAGCCTGATTCTATCGCAATGTTTTCTTTAAACTGGAACAAAAGATCACAGAAGCTCAATTTGTACTGGATCTAATTAGTGCTTGAAAAATTGCAATCTTTTGTGGTGACTTGGCTGACTTCAATCAAAATATACTGAAAGAAACAGTGCATGATATTGGAAACTCCAGACCATGGTATTATTTAATATGGCTATGGGAGAGTGAATGTGGATGTGCTGAGGGAGTGTTGTAGGGTTATTTGCTGACTTTTGGAGTCCTGTCAGACATTGGTGCAACCTCGACAGTCTACCAGAACAGTTCAGACACATACAGACTGAATAATTATGACCGTGACTTTTTTCTGTTTCCTATCTGATGTGTCGTTGTCAAAGTTACTTAGTGTGTGTGCTAGAAATAATTATTTAGCTTGGAATTTAACCTCTTTTGGCTTTTTCTCCATTTATAAACAAAACCATGTATTTTGCACCTTTTTATTATTTGTAGCGTATGTTAATTGTGAGGGGCCATTTTACTTTGATCTTGAATTGTGATAAAGTGAAGGCCAAAATTATTAACATGCTTTACTGTGAAACCTTTCAATTGCTGCCTTGATAGCCATTGCCTAAGATGACTTCCAAACTGTTTTATGCATTTGTGACTATAGTGGTTGCATGCACACTGGCAGACATTGAAGGTAAAGATTGCCCCAGATGGCCTAAAACTACAGTTTGATGTAATTCTGAACCATACTGACCATGAAGATCCCAGTGTTACCCTTAGGTCAATGACAACACTGGCATCTACCCAGCTATGTGGCAAATTGCCAAGGTATGTCCTGTACCCAAAAAGCAGGAGAAATCTAACCCAGCCAGTTACTGTCCCATCAGTCTACCCTCGATCATCAGCAAAGTAATGGAAGGAGTCATCAACGGTGCTATCAAGCAGCACGTGCATAGCAATAACTTGTTCACTGGCACCCAGTTTGGGTTCCGCCAGGGCCACTCAGCTCCTTACCTCATTTAAGCCTTGTTCAAACATGGACAAAAGAGCTGAACTCTTGAGGTGAGGTGAGAATGACTGCTCTTGACATCAAGGCTGCATTTGACTGAGTGTGGCATCAAGGAGCCCTTGCAAAACTGGAGTCAGTGGGAATCGGGGGGAAAACTCTCCACTGGTTGGAGTCATACCTAGCACCAAAGGAAGATGGCTGTGCTTATTGGAGGTCAGTCATCTCAGCTCCAGGACATCACCGCAGGAGTTCCTCAGGACAGTGCCCTTGGCCTGACCATTATCAGCTCCTTCATCAATGAACTCCCTTCCATCATAAGGTCAGAAGTGTGGATGTTCGCTGATGATTGCATGATGGTCAGCACTATTCGTGACTCCTCAGATACTGAAGCAGTCCATGTCTAAATGCAGCAAGACCTGGACAATATCCAGGCTTGGGCTGACAAGTGGCAAGTAACATTTGTGCCACACAAGTGTCAGGCAATGACCAGCTCCAACAAAAGGGAATCAGACCTTTACCCCTTGATGTTCAATGGCATTACCATCACTGAATCCCCCACTATCAACATTCTGGGGGGTTACCATTGACAAGAAACTGATCTGGACTAGCCATATAAATATTGTGGCTACAAGAGCAGGTCAGAGGCTAGGAATTGTGCAATGAGTAACCCACCTCCTGACTCCCAGCTAATTACCATGTACTCATTACCTTTTTCTTTTTGTAGCCTATCTTATCCCCAAAGCCTGTCTACCATCTACAAGCACAAGTCAGGAGTGTGATAGATCACTCCCCATTTGCCTGGATGAGTGCAGCTCCCACAACACGCAAGAAGCTCAACACCATCCAAGACAAAGCAGCCTGCTCGATTTGCGCCACCCCCACAAACATTCACTTCCACAACCACCGACACACAGTAGCTGCAGTGTGTACCATCTACAAGATACACTGCAGGAATTCACCAAGGCTCCTTCAGCAGCTCCTTCCAAACCTATGGCCAATACCATCTAGAAGGACAAGGGCAGCAGATGGATGGGAACACCACCACATGGAAGTCCCCTCCAAGTCACTCACCATCCTGACTTGGAATTATATCGCCGTTCCTTCACTGTCGTTGGGTCAAAATATTGAAACTCCCTTCCTAACAGCATTGTAGATGTACCTATAGCGCATGGAGTGCAGCGGTTCAAGAAGACAGCTCACCACCACCTTCTCAAGGGTAATTAGGGATGGGCAATAAATGTTGGCCCAGCTAGTGAAGCCCACATTCCGTGAATGAATTAAAAAAAAGAACTCTGCAGAACCCATCAATTGACCTGATAATTGCTGGACTGGGAAAGAGAGAGATAAACCAGTGTTCTTGCTGCTGGTCATCATCCAGGGCCCTTTCTAGTAAATATACGTGTGTGTGGATTAGGTGAGAGGTAGATCAAGCTTTGTTCTGATGGTCCCCATAGTAAATTAGTTGTGAACACTCACTGGATAGGTTTTTATTATTGATATGGACAGCTACAAGGGACATAACTGATTGAAAGAATGTGTGGATAATTACACCAAATATTTGCTCATTTAGCACCCATCCATTATTTCAAAAGAACTTTGTACTAGTGCCATGATCAGATAGTTATGTTACATTTCTCTCAAGATAATGTCATTCAATTTTCCCACAATTTCCCAGTGTTGAAGCTGTTTTAGTGCTCTGTCCTCTACTACCCACCCATACAAAATAGCTGTGAGGTTGTTATGGACTTGATTTTCTAGACAGGTTTCTCATAAGAAATAGTGAAATTTATTTACAGGGCTTCAGCAGCATGCTTCCATCAAGAACCACAGCTAGACACAAACTCCATCCGCAAGGTTCCCCATGCTTAGGGCTGATTCATTCACACTGTTGAGTGATACTACACAATACAATAAGTCTTAAAGCTGCAGTCACTACATTCCTCCCCCTTTAATTTTTTTTTACAATTTGTATTTACAAGAACAACTACATTCATGACATTACAAATATATACACTGGCTACGGAATTATAAGTTCCGTCTCTCAGGTGGTTTCCTGATATGGGCGAAACATTGTAGCTCCATGACTTTAGAATCTCGTACTGAATCTTCATTATCTGGAACTGCAGCAACATTAGGTAACCCCTTAGGCAGGTCAG
Source organism: Carcharodon carcharias (assembly GCF_017639515.1). Lineage (NCBI taxonomy): Eukaryota > Metazoa > Chordata > Chondrichthyes > Lamniformes > Lamnidae > Carcharodon > Carcharodon carcharias. The sequence goes on along the minus strand of NC_054468.1, from coordinate 159,018,950 downwards.
TGTTATCCACTCTGACACAGGCATCTGGTATATCTATCCTTGGTTGATCAACCACAACGGGCACCATTTCTACAATGGTTACAGTTGGAACATCAGTTTGTCGCAGTATCCCCTTTCTTCTCAAATGATCCACGTGTTTTTGGGTGATCCGGCCCTCCGCTTCTATGCAGTACGACAATGGTTCAGTCACTGAAACTATTATACCAGGTAACCAACTTGATCCACCTCTGAAGTTTTGTACATATACTGGGCGGAATTTTCCATGTCCACTGGCATGATAGGTGGCATGAGCCGACAATATGGCACGATCTGTTTCATGACTGTGGGAAGGCAGGTCGCAACTATGCGCTCAGCCCGCCGACAGCAGACCACATTTCCCGCCATCGGTCGTCGGGAACCTCATTGTAATATGTCAGCATATCATTATCAAGTCATCCTGCCAGGCTCTTGCATCCCTTGCTGGATCATCCGTCGACGTCGGCAGGAAAGCATGCTGACGTGTTTCACAGCAGCACATAAGCGATGTGCACTTTGGGTGAACTGGAGATGAGAGCACAGCAATGTTCTGCAGAGCTCGCTAGGGTTGCTTGTTGCTGTGCAGGCGTCAGGGATGCCGGGCGGGGGTGGGGTGGGGGGGTTGGGGGGGTTTCGGGGTTAACTGCCGCCCTGCCTTGAAGGTGTCTTTTGAGGCAGAGGAGAAGTGGGGGGCAAGTGCAGCTTTGCTGTTGAGGTGACTGGTTGGGGGTGTTGGGCAAGGGCAGCCCTGCCATTGAACATAGCACACAAGCATTCGGGGGGAGGGGGGTGCGGTTAGGGTGGATGAGGGAAGTGGCCAAGCATTTGGGAAACGTAGATAGCGACCATTCCTCTGCAACTGAGACAGTTCAGGCGCAGCTGCGTTTTATGTGTTTGGAGTTGGGCTCTGATCTTATCTTCCCACTCAAGCAATGCAGAGGCATCAAAGTGCCACCAAGTTCTGCAGAGCTTCCCTGCCCCACCACCCTCCTTTACCCCACGGCACAGACTGTAAATCATGAGCATTTTAGTGGACTGCAGAGCAGTTGGACTGCACACATTGTACAATCGCCTCGCTAAAGCTGGCCATGTAGCAGTCACTGCTGGAGGCGCTCACAGCCTCTTGCAATGTCAGCATCCCAGTTTGGACCAGTCTCCCCCATGATTCAAGCTAACAGGGCAGCCATGCAGCGCGCTAATCTCTGGCCATCCAAGTGTTGGTCAGCACTCTCCAGGAAGCGTTAAGAGGCCTTCACACTTAACAAGGGCAGGTTCTTTGTATCTTCATGGTAACCATGTGTCTCTCTCTTTCATCCTGCAGGAGGAGTACATCAGGATCATGGAGCCTGGTGAACTAGCTGTATGCCTGATGGCCTACGGAGCATGAAGAAGATAGAGAAGGAAGCAACTGAGGCTCCTGGCTGCTCAGAGTCAGGAGCAGCAATCTCAGGAAAAAGGGGTGGCTGGGGCTCCTGCGCACGCCGCCCAAGAGCAATAGCGAGCCGTCGCTGGTCGGTGCCAAGTGACATCCAGGGCTGCCTTTCATTCCTGCAGATGACCGAGAACCAGTGTGATGAATACTGAACATGTATAGGGAACTGGTCCCTCACATTTGCCATTTACTGCAGGATTTGGTGCCACGGGGACATAGAGGGTAAACACTGCCAGTGGCTGTGAAAGTGACAGCGGCGCTCAATTTCTGTGCCAGTGCCTCCTTTCAGGGCTCCACAGGTGGAATCTGTGGGATCTCTCAAGCCTCCACCCACAAATGCATCCATGAGGTCTCGAATGCCATCTTCATGAGGGCACACAACTTTGTGCATTTTCCCTGGGATCAGGACAGCCAGGATGCAAGAGCGAATGGTTTTTTTAAAAATTCATTTGTGGGATGTGGGCTTTGCTGGCTGGGCCAGCATTTATTGCCCAACCCAGTTGCTCTTAAGAAGGTGGTGGTGAACTGCCTTCTTGTACCACTGCAGTCCATGTGGCGTGGGTACACCCACAGTGCTGTTAGGAAGGGAGTTCCAGGATTTTGACCCAGCAACAGTGAAGGTACGGCGATATATTTCCAAGTCAGGATGGTGACTGACTTGGAGGCGAACTTCCAGGTGGTGGTGTTCCCATCTGTCTGCTGCCCTTGTCCTTCTAGATGGAAGTGATCATGGGTTTGGAAGGTGCTGTCTAAGGATCCTTGGTGAATTCCTGCAGTGTATCTTGTAGATAGTACACACTGCTGCTACTGTGCGTTGGTGGCGGAGGGAGTGAATGTTCGTGGATGGGGTGCCAATCAAGTGGGCTGCTTTGTCCTGGATGGCGTCAAGCTTCTTGAGTATTGTGGGAGCTGTGCTCATTCAGGCAAGTGGAGAGTATTCTATCACACTCCTGACTTGTGCCTTGTAGATGGTGGACAGGCTTTGGGGACTCAGGAGGTGAGTTACTCGTCGCAGGATTCCTAGTCTCCGACCTGCTCTTGCAGCCACAGTATTTATGTGGCTAGTCCAGATCTCGGGTTTCCCACAGGTGCAGGGTGCAATTGACTGCACTCATGTGGCACTCAGACTTCCTTCACAACACATCGTGGACTACATCAACTGCTGAATGTGCAGCTGGTGTCCGACTACCAGAAACCCATCCTACAGGTGTGCGCATGGTTGCTAGGGAGTGTGCATGATCTCCACATCCTCAGTTGATCACAGATCCCTGGAGTCTTCCAGGGCCCGCAGAGGCAGCAGGGATGGCTCCTCGGTGACAAGGGCTACCCGCAGAGACTGTGGCAAATGACACCCTTGCAGCAGACTACAGCAGAGTGACGGTATAATGAGGCTTATGCTGCAGCTCGCAACTTGGTGGAGCAGACCATCAGGATGCTGAAGATGTGGTTCCACTGCCCGGACCAGTCTAGTGGAGCTCTGCAATACAGTCTGCAGAGGGTGTCACGCATCATCGTTGTCTGCTGCATCCTTTACAACTAGGTGTTCCAATGGGGAGACGAGCTAGCTGAGCTGGAGATGGAGGAGCTGCGCATTTCTGATGAGGCTGAGGAGTTCCTTTGAGGTGAGGATGACGGGGATGAGTTCCTTATACTGGCTAGACGAGTCCTACGCACTCGGGAGGCCTTCATAGCTGCCAGATTTGTGGAGGATGATGACGGCGTGCAGCAAGGTGATCCCACAGTTCCTCACATGCATTTGTGAACGTTTGACTCCAGTTTGGGTTATGGCAGTGCAAATACCCTCTGTGATAATGCTCCTGTCATGAAGACACAGTGAAGGCCCTAATAGTCGCTTGATTGCAGGAGGATGATGACGACATGCAATGAGGACACTCCATAAATCTTCACACAGCCTCTGAGAGTGTCTGACTCTTGTCTGGCTGAGGGCAGCTTGCTTGCGTTCCGTGACCAGGGTCATATCATAGAGATGCAGCCATGAATCTTTAGAAGCATCTGATGCTTTGTCCTGAGAAAGAGCACACATCACTCATGGCATGGTTGTTTGATGCATGTTGCATTGCTGGATCTTCACTTAGTAGAGAAGCGCCGACTTCATCGTCAGCACAGGACACAGGTCCAAATTTTCGCCGGCCTCCTGGATGGCTCTGTTTTCAAAGTCCATGAGCACCTTGATTTCGAGCATTCTGTCACCGGTCTGCGACCTCTCTTTTTGTGTGCCAGCTTGTCCTGCATGGATAGAGATGGGGAAAGTGTAAGCAGGACACCTGCCAGGCCAGGTGATAAGTATGCCTGGCCTGTATGGGTGTTGAGTGGGCCTATGGACGGGATGAAGACAATGATGGTGAGTATGAGAGAGTGAATGGTGATGTCCCTTGAACTGGCCGTGAGCGCAGGCCCTGTGGATGTGTGATGGGTTTGTGAGTGTGAGAATTGAGTGATGAGGAAAGTGACTTACCCTGGCGGAACAGAGGAGATCATTTATCCTCTTGCGGCACTGGGTGGCTGTCCCCTTTTGCGGGGTGTTGGCGCTGACCACCGCTGCCACCGCCTCCCAAGCTGGATTAGTGCTGTTGCTGTCCATCCTGTGGCCAGAGCAGGGGTAGAGTACATCTCAGTGGGCCTCCACGGCATCCACAAATCGCTTGAGAGACACGTCGCTGAACCTGGGGGCTGCAGTCGTCTTCAGTTTCAGGCCATGTCTATTGTGAAGCAATGGTGAGCTGGAAGCATTGATATGTGTGCTTGCGGCTGAACTTTAAGCATGGCACCCAGCGTGATGCAGCAGTAGGGTGATGGTGGGTGGGCTCTCACCCACCTGCCATGGAAATGGTGTGTTTCTCAGGAGTGCATAAATAATGAGATGGGATCAGAACGATACGGCGGGAAAACTGCCTTCGCAGCTGATGGGTAAAATATCGTTTTACCCATTTGTTACCGCACTTAGTGCAAATTTGGGAAAATTCTGCCTACTGTTTCAGCGACAGTAAATTCTCGCTCTCGACTATGCAAGTCATGAGTCACTTTTTGATTCCCTGTTCTCTATCTTCCCCTTCAAATTGGGAAGTACCAGGCTTTAATCTCCTACGAAGGTGGCGCTTCATAAATAATTCTGAAGGTGTTGAACCTGTAGTAATGTGGGGGGTTGTTCTATAGTGAAACAAGAAACATAAAAGTTTAGTTTCTGATGACCGTCCCAATAATTTTTCTGTCTCAACTTTATAAGTTTGTGCTGCCCTCACGGCCAATCCGTTAGACAATGAATGATATGGTGTTTGATACCATGTAGTCTCACAAATCTTTGAAATTCAGAACTAGTAAATGCAAGTACCATATATAAAAACAAAAAAATTGCAGATGCTGGAAATCCAAAACAAAACAGAATTACCTGGAAAAACTCAGCAGGTCTGGCAGCATCAGTGGAGAAGAAAAGAGTTGACGTTTCGAGTCCTCATGACCCTTCAACAGAACTGTTCTGTTGAAGGGTCATGAGGACTCGAAACGTCAACTCTTTTCTTCTCCACCGATGCTGCCAGACCTGCTGAGTTTTTCTACGTAATTCTGTTTTGTAACGCAAGTACCATTGTCTGAGACAATGACAAACCATGTATAGAAAACTTTGGCGTAACCTTTCTATATTCGCATTTGATGTTGGCAGTCTAACTTCGTATGAAGCAAGCTCTCCATTGTCCTCTGGAAAATTGTGCAGGCCGAAGAAACACCGAAAGGCAGGCATGTGTGTTGATATAACCCTTTTTGTGTGTTTATGGTCACAAATCCTCTAGATGTATCATCCAGTTCCAGCTGCTGAGATGCATGACTCATATCTAATTTAGTGTACATTCTCCCTCCCTCTAATTTGGCATACAGATCATCGATCCTGGGGATAGGGTACTTGTCCAACTTGGCAGCCTTGTTTACTATTAACTTATAACCCCCACAGATATGGATGGTCTGATCCAGTGTCAAGACAGGGAACATGTGTGCTGTCCATTTCAAAAATTGAACTGTCTGAATAATACCCAGCTTCTCTAAACAGTTTAGCTTGGTGTCAGCCTTCTCTCTTCGGGCATCAGGCATAAGCCTGGTTTTAAAAAAAAGAGGAGTTGCTTCATTGTCAACATAGATCTTAGCCTGCAGTCCCTTGATTTTCCCCAGTTCCTCTCGAAAGGCCTGGTCATAGTTCTTTAGCAGCTTTGCTCTGGCAGTCCTCCAACTGTCAGCTGGGAAATTTCAGACCAATTTAGTTTAATTTCTAATCACGACCTAGAAGGCTTGGTCCTTCACCTTCCACTACAATCACAGGGAGGTGTGCTGTCTGGTGCTTGTAATAAACAGGCACAGTGGTAATACCTTTCACTTGTATGTCTTCACCAGTATACATTTTCAATTTGGTTGCAGTCTGTTCCATATTCAATTGTTGAATACCCTTGTTTAAATTTTGGAATTTTGGCTGATGCACCGGCTTCACTTTCATAAGGCTTTCCATTGACATGCAGAGTAACAATGATTGGCTCTGTTTTCCCTACTTTCACATTAAATAGAAAATAAACATTGGAATTAGTGGTTTCTGGTTCTTCCACATTATGTACTTTGATCAGTGTTGTTTGCTGCCTGGGAGTATGTCTCAATCCTGCTTTATATTGCTTCAGCGTGTGCCCCCTTTTATGACAATAATGGCACTCCACCTCTTTAAAATGGCAAGTTTCAGGGATTTGGTTACTTCCACATCGGTAACAAATCATTTTCAGATTTGCTGCTGAGCTGTCTCCTGTATATTTAGAAAAGATTTTGGATAGTAGGGATTGCTTCCTGCTTTGCGGCTGATTCCTGGTTTTCACGCCATGCCCGATGGTCTGTTCCTGCTCCAACTGGAAAATGGTGGCATTTTGTACATCCTGTCAGGCCTATGAATCCTGCTTAGCATAACAAGTGCTATTTCCAATGCTCTTTTAAAATTGATATTTACTTCAGTTAATAACTGTCATTGAATGGCATCATCATGCACACTGCAGACCAAACAATCCCTTAACATATTGTTTAGGGTCTCCCTGTTCAGTTAGCTGTTTCAATTTTGCTACACATGTTGCTATGGTCTCCCCTTGGGATCTTATTCTTGAATCAAATTTGAACCTCTGCATGATTATAGAGGGTTTGGGTTGAAAATGACCCTTTACAAGCTCTACCAATTTGCTGGAGGTTTTCGAATCGGAAGCATTCGGGGCCATCAAACTACAGATTAAATTATAAATTTAACTCCCACAATCCTGCCAAAAATTGGCATACCTGGTGAGTATATTTTCCCTTCCTTCTGTTTAAAACAAGATACTCTCATTCACTGGGCGAGGGACAGTACCAGAACCAATTTATCCTCCCCACCAGTTGTTCTGGACTTGATTTTCCAGACAGGTTGCTCATCAGAAAAAGTGAACTTTATTTACAGGGCTTCAACAGCAGTTACATGCTTCCATCTAGAACCACAGCTAAACACAAATTCCACCCCTAAGGTTCCCCACGCTTTGGACTGATTCGTTCACACTGTCACATGATACTACACAGTACGATAAGTCTTAAAGCTTCAGTCACTACAGTCTTTAAAGCTACAGTTACTACAGAGGTTGAGTTGTTTAAAGGTTTATTGAAAAAATTCCACAGTAGGATTTGCAGCAAAACGGTGAGTCATCTTTGAACCTTTTCCCTTGCTCTACTGTTCCCTTCTGGCTTCAAGTTAGTTTTAGCTCACCGATGAGAAATGGACACTTGTGTGAGGTACTGGAGCGTGGTGGCACCCAAGGAACTGTATCCAGACATGAGTCAGTCTTTAGGAGAGGAGGAAAGATATTGGAAGAGGAGTGGAAAGCAATAGAAGGTTAAAACCTAGAAACAACCCTTACTTTAAAAAAAAGGTTCCCCTGTCAATCATACAGGGGTTAAAACTGTTGGTGCAATTTATTTTGCAGCCTGCGACAATGAATCTATGGTTTGAAATCTCAGCAATCTGTCATTCTCCACATGAGGGCCAGTAGTATGTCTAGAGCTACTCAGTTTCATTTCAAGTTCTCTATATCCTGTTGTTCATCAACCGTCACAAGTTCTGCTTTGACCTAGCTATCTGTTGAAGTTCTGTCGCTGATAGATCGTGTCCATTAGTGAAATCATCAGCATTACAAATTAAATTGGAACAAACAGAGTGACCTTTCATGTGATCAGCAATCCAAATCAGTTAATCATTCTGTGATGTTTCTCAGTGAGATACTGTATATAATTTTAAACACTATAGTTCAGGAAAAGTTGAAAGAACAGGATTTGAAGAGCTATTCATTTTTAATTCTCGTGCAGTGCCAAGTCAGTTTTGCTGCAGTACGAGTTATTGATTTGTTACAGTGTGTTAAGTGTGTTTTTAAATGGTGAGCTTGGAATAGTTCATATCTGTCTGAGCTCCTTATGTTAGATTGGGATATTCATTAACTTGTGGACAAGGGCAGTGTCTTACTTCAGGATTATGCTCATGACTCCTTGAAGGCTAAAGTATATAAGAACTTCAGAGAAACTAAAGTTAGCACTGTGAACACTGACGGAAAATCTCAGATCAAACATTTGCCCACGCACCAATTGCATCCCTGGCAAGTTGCCTCACACCAAAAACGGAATCATGATTATAATAGCAACCAGCTGCATGCATGCGTGTAGGTCATGGGATGGCCTGTTAAGCTCAGTTCACTGTACTTTCATTTTTAATTCACATCACAGCTATTCTTCAGTTATAAATAAAGCAACCAAATTGAATCTACAAGAGGATATGTTTGTAGCTGATCACCTATCACGTCATTTGGAAAGAATGATTTCACACCAGAAAGGATAGGCATGTGGAGTAAAAACAGCAGATGACAAAAAAGTTTAGAAGTTGAAATAAACTCTGGTAGCTTGATCTACCATTATATACATTTTAATGACTGGGAATAATTAGCTTGTCAGCATTTATTGAGCAGTGATGGCACCCTGATGGTTGGATGATGCCATGAACAGTACATAGGTAAAGCTAAATAAACTGGAAAGAAGAGATGGGAAAGGAAATGTAAATTGCACATTGCGTTTAGGACTGCTGTCTTTCTTCATACATGAGAAGCAAGAGAAGAATCAATGTTTGATCTATTAATGGGAAATAAGCCAAGGCAGATAAGGGAATTAAGTGTAGAGTAACATCTGGGCAAAAGCAATCATAATCTCATAAGCTTTAAAAAATAAAGACTTAGCAAAACAAAGACTAAGGTAATTGGAAAACAATCTCATTTTGAAGGGTTGAGGAACAACAAGGGATTTTTTGAAACACAATAGCTGTGCAAAATATTTAAGTGTGCTCAATAGAAATTAAGAGAAATATATTCTACTAAAATACAAGAACAAACTGGTCAAAAATGAAATGCCATAGGTAAAGAGATAACATCAAAATTGAAACTGAAGGAAAATGCATATGCTCAGTACATAGACAATAAAGGGAGATGACAAACAGAAATAAAAATGTTTCGGAAAATAGTTTTAAAATTAGGAAAGTAAAGAAGAATTAAGAAAGGTTATCAAGGAAAGTAAAAAATAAATTTTAAAATATTCTACCAACATACACAATTTTTAAAAAAATGCCAGGACAGGGCCATTAAAGAATACAATTGAATAGCAATTTTACCAGGGAGACTAACAATGTGCAGAAGACATTAGAAGAAAAGACAATAAAACTCCTGGGGCTGGATTTTGTGTGCCCCCCTCCCCACTGGGTCTATTTCCAATGGTTGGGGGGGGGGGCACATAAAATCTGAGGGGTGCACAGTTCACCACCTTCATGCCCAGCCCCTAGCTATCCCCCATAATAGGGGAGGGGGCAGGCCCTGAAATTGATAGCACGCACACCATATTTAAATAATCAATTAAAGATCAATTGAGCTTGTTACAAAGCCAGTTGACTGGGATATTGCACTGCACATGCAATAACAAAGTTGTCATGGGCAGGAGCGGGAAGGCCATATTTTGAGGCTAAATTGAAAAAAGAGGGGAAGGAAGGGGGAAGAGCATTGGGGCAAACCCCAAAATATCACCACCCCCCCCGTGGACTTCATTGCTCACCATCTGCCATCCAAAACCCAGCTCCCCAACTCCTTTCTCCCCCCTCCAGGCCCTCGGATCCCTCCCTGTCCTAAAAGCCTGAGACTTAACTGTCTGCGGCAGCCATTGTTGTTCTTCCTGCTCCTCCTTGCAGTCTTGGCAGTGCCCACTACTGAGCTTTAGTGCTGCCGGGACTGCTAGAGGTGATGGCCAATCATATTGTTTGGCAGCTCTTGAAGATGAGACTTCCTGCCCACTGGGGGGCGGAAGTCCCACTGAGAGCTTGTTTAGCCTGCTGGCAGCGCACTGTGGCTGCGGGTCAGGTTTCTTTCAGGTGTGCCTACTGCTGTTCAAGTTTCCTTCTGGGGAGGGGGCAGGGTGGTGGAGTGAGCCATCTGTCCCCTCCCCCTCCATAAAATCCAGGCCTGGATTGATTGCATCTGTGTGTGGTAAAATAATTTAGGGAAGGTATAGCATAGGCAGTATTACATATATAAAATAAATTAGCAAAATTAGTTATTTAGACAGGAAAATGGTGTTCCACAAGGTTCAGCACTGGGACCACTGTTCAAAATTTGCATTAGTGATTTAGACTCTGATCAGATGACACTGATTTGTCCGAGTATATTTAATAATGAGGAAGAACGTGTAAAAATATCAGAAGATATTAATTAACTTGCAAACTGGGCATGTAATCGGTAAATGACTTTAAATGCCATGTGGTGAATTTTGGTCTGGAGAATAAGGAGGCTACATACTGCTTCAATAATGAGCCCAAATGGGGTAGGGAAGCAAAAAGATCAGGGCTACAGATACACAAACCATTAAAAGTGGTGTCATGGGTTAATAAGGTATTGTATTTTAAAAAAGGAAAAATGGAAAACTAGGGTTGAATTCCACTGGAGTTACAATTGTAAAGCAGTGAGGTTGATGTTAACCTTGTATGGACCCTCGGTTAGACCACATTTAGAGTACTGTGCATAGATCTGATCTGTATATTATAAAGAGGATGTAGAGGCATTGGAGAAGGTGTAAAACAGATTCACAAAGATTATACTAGAGCTGAGAGGGTATATTTACCACAAAAGGTTGAACATTCTTCAGCTCTGTTCTTTAGAAAGGGAAAGGCTGAGGGGTGACCTAGGGCAGAACTTTACATCTGCGGGAGGGCATACGCCCAATGCAATGAGGCATAAAATCGTGCGAGATGATGTCAGACGAGCATCCCAATGTCATCGTGCACTCACAGGATATTTTGCTCGGTGGGCGCGTGCAAGAGTCTGAAGCCCACCCGCCGGCAATTAAGCCGGCAGTTAAACCCATTAATGGCGCAATTGTCTGCAATTTTTCGTGGCCCATCCAACCTTATGGTTGGCAGATGGGTGTAAAGGCCAAGCGGCCTTTACATTTTTCATCAAACCTCATCCAAGGGCGGGATGAAATCTCTGTTATGAAATAAAATAAAAATAAATATCGGGGGTCAAATTTTTTTAGGTGCTTGATTGTAATGCGTGAACATTTTTTTGCAGCTTTTACAGCTTTCTTTCATTATTTGCAGGTCTGCAGCTCCCTGAGGCAGCTGCCTGCCTTCAGGGAGCTCTCTCGCAGCGCTCACCTGCACCTGCGATGACGTTATTGCCCACCCTCTTCCCATCCCGGCAGCGCTGAGCATTTCAGCACGTGTTTCAAGTTGGCAGTTGGGGGTCCATTTCCCAGCTGCTCCCAGACCCAATGATCACACATGCCTGACTGATTACAATTTTCCAGATCATGGAAGTGTCTGATAGGGTAGACAGAGAGAAAATGTTTCTATTTGCAAAGCTAGAGGCAATAAACAGTGTTCCCGTTAATATTTTTTGTGGTTGAGGTAGAAACCGGATTGGAGAGATTCAAACATGGGAGTTCAAGGAGAAAGAGTTTAAAAAAAAAGGACAAAAAGAATGGGAAAGATAATAAGGTAATATCAAAAAGGGTTTGGTGTTGACTTCATTTCATAATGATACAAGTGTTTTACTGTCAGTTGAATCACTGTTTAAATTTCATGCACACGCAATTATTTAAAGAAGCCAATTTGTGCTTGGCCTCTGTGGGGATTTCTGGGTTGCTGTGCTGCTATGCAGCTTAGAGGGATCATTGGCCATAAATATATAATGCTCACTAATAAATCCAACTGTGAATTCAGGAGGAACCTCTTTCTGCAGAATGATAATGCATGAGAACAAGGTGCAGTTGAGGCCCCTCAGATTGCTTTGAAGGGGAAGCTGATGAAGGACCAAGAAAAAACAAAGGGATGGGAGGAGGCTTAAGTGAAACATAAATTCTGGCGCACACCAGTTGGCCTGAATAGCCTGTTTATTTCCTGTGGACTCTATTTAAAGATTCCTATGTGAGTCAAGCTAGATTGGCCTTCTTAAATTTCAGTGATTCAAGTGACAGTAAAACACTTGTATTATTGTGAAATGAAGTCAATACCAAACCCTTTTTGATATTACCTTATTATGTTTCCCATTCTCTTTTTTGTCCTTTTTTTTTTACTCTTTCTCCTTGAACTCCCATGTTTGAATCTCTCCAATCCGATTTCTACCCCAGCTCTCGCCCAAGTCACAAAGAACATGCTATGTGACTGTGACAAAGGTAAACTATCCTTCCCAATCTTCCCAACCAGTCTGCACCCTTTGACTTGGGTTGATCGCACTACCTTTCTCTAATGCTTATTCACTGTCATCCAACTGAGTGGGACTGCACTCGCTTGGTTCCATTCCTATCTATATCTAATAATAACCAGAGAATTATCTGCAATGACTTTTCTGCCTTCCAACAGACTTGCTTCTAGCATTCCCCAAAGATCTATCTTTGCCCTCCACCCTTATTTCTCATCTACCTGCTACCTCTGGGACATCACTCAGAAACATCTAAGTTTCCACATGTATGTTGTTAACACCAAGCTTTACCTCACCATCACCTCTCTCAATCCTTCCACAATCTGTCAAACTGCTGTCCAACATCCAGTTCTGGATTAGCACATATTTCTTACAATTAAATATTAAGAAGACTGAAGCCAGTGTCTTCAGTCACCAGCACAAACTCCGTTCCCTAACTACCAACTTCATCCCTCTCACTGACAAATGCCAAGGCTGAACTAGACTGTTCACTATCTTGGTGTCATATTTGATCCCGTGATGAGCTTCTGATCACATATCGATGCAATCAGTATGACCATCTATTTCCTCCTCTGTGACGTTATCTAACTCCCCCACTGCCTCCCCTGTCCCCCACCTCTCAGCTCATCGACTATTGAAACCTTTATTCTTGCCTCTATTGCCTCTAGACACAACTGTTCCATTATGGCTAACCTCCCACAAAATGCTTACCCTTGTTCTCAACTGCTCCTTGGCTTTGCCATGTCTGTAATCTCCTCCAGCCCCACAACTGCCCGAGATATCTGTGTTCACCTAATTCTGATCTGGTGAATCATAGTCATCATGGCACAGAAAGAGGCCATTTGGTCCATCAATACATCCATTCCATTCCAATTTTAATTGCTCCACCATTGGTGGCTATGCCTTCAGCTGCCTAGACCCTAAGCTCTGGAAGTCCCCCCGTAAGCCTCTTCTCCTTTCTACCTCACTTTCCTTTTTTTAAGATACTCCTTAAAAACCCAACCTTTAGTTAAACTTTTAATCATCTGCCCAATACCTCTTGATGTAGCTTGGCATATCTTGTAGTGCATCATATCTTTTATAATGCCCCAGTGAACAGCTTGGAATGTCTTGTCACATTAAAAGCACTATAAAAATGCAAGTTATTGTTTCTCTCTCCCTGATTTTCTCACCACTTATGCGTCCCTCCTCCACGTTGTGACTGCCAGCTTATGTTCCTGTTTTTGTTGTCCAATGAGAGAAACACGAAAAAATAAACGCAAGTCGCTCTTTATTTGAGAAGATCTAAAGGACGTTCACCTATGCCATGCATTCTGGGAATGCTGTCCTCTACTTTCTTTCACTCTCCAGCAGGATTTAATTACTCAGTATTGCCATCTAGAGGATACTTCAGTTGCGTTCCTGACCGACCACCCCCCCCCCCCCCATCAGGAATAAAGTATTTTCTGGATTTGGGATCCCCTGAGAGCTGTCTCCAGCAACTCGGATGATCAGTAACATAAATTTCCCACCTCAAAGTCACGAGATCAAGCCTCCAGAAATGCTTCCAACCAAAGTTGACAACCCCATGCTCCAGTGGGAGGGCATGAGATTGTGTTTTTCCAAATGAGGGAGAATTTGGTTGGCTGCATAAAGCTGGAGTAATGTTCTGGGCATTAAAAGACAAAAATGCAAATCATCCTTTCTCAGTCCCTGTTTTAATTAGGATGAACATGATTAGACTGACAAGTAACTATACCAAAGCCCAATCCTGCCAAAATAAATTCTCATATACAATGGAGAAAAGATGAGCTGTCAAAAATTATTTTAATGCAATACTTTTTGAAGTATGGACTTATTTAAAAATATGACTTCGAAAATAAATTTAATGATTCTGTAGATTGCTGCTGGATATTAAAGCTGTTTGTAATGTAATCAGTCTAGGTTTACAGGTCAAGTCATAGTTGATGATTTGGAAATTAAGCATTCTGAAACAAAAAACAGCAGAAAGTATGACATTCATGCTTTTGGGCATATTAAACTGTCTGTAAATTGAGACTTTTCTTTCCTCACATATATTCCACATTTTATCTTCCTTGTATCTAACTTGGCAAATTTCATTGAGACAATGTCCCTCTTAGGATTTGGCATCTCACTGAGATCATCTTAAATCCTAAGGTCCTGTTTTTTTTCTTTACTGCAGTGTTATGGCAACTTCTTTCCAAGTCTTAGAAAATTTGTCTACTTCAGAATTGCTGGAAATTAGGTATCAGCGTCACTAAGTTGAAGTTACAAGATTAAGGTTACTGTTCCAATTTTTCTTCATTCTTGCCCCTGGTTTGTGCTCTTCTCCATTCCCACCACTCCATTCCCCCACTGAGGATGTTTTAGTCCAATCAGGACCTTATCATCAACTGCAACTATTCATAATTTTTCCATTACCATCAAGCCAGGGGACCAACCCTGGTTTAATGAGGAGCATGCCAGGAACAGCAACAGGCCTACCTGAAATGGAGAAACCAGTCTGCTGAAGCTACAGCATAGGATTGTAATATGTGCTAAAAAGCAGAAGCAGCATGCTACAAACAAAGCTAAGTGATCCCACAAACAATAGATTAAATCAAAGCTCTGCAATCCTGCCACATCCCAATTTTGAATGGTGGTGGACAATCAGCAAAGTGATGGAAGGTGTGTCAACAATGCTATCAAGCAGCATCCACTCAGCAACAAACTGTTCACGAATGTTCAGTTTGGGTTCTGTCAAGGCCACTTGACACCAGACTTCGTGAGCCTTGGTCCAAAAGTGGATGATAGTGCTGATTTCCAGAGGTGAGATGAGAGTGACTGCCCTTGACATCGAGGCAGCTTTTGCCTGAGTGTGACACCAAGGAGCACTAGCAAAATTGAAGTTAATGGGAATCATGGTGGGGGGGGGGGGAATGCTGTGGGGGAGCTCTCTACTGGTTGGTGTCATCCCTCACACAAAGAATGGTGATTGTGGTTGTTGGAGGCCAATCATCTGAGCCCTAGGACCTCACAGCAGGAGTTCCTCAGGGTAGTGTGCTAGGCCCAACCATCAATGGTTGAACCAGCTGCTTCATCAATGACCTTCCCTCTGTCATAAGGTTGGAAGTGGGGATGATTGCCGATGATTGCACAGTGTTTAGTATTGTCTGCAACTCCTTAGATACTGAAGCAGCCTGTGCCAGCAAGACCTGGTTAACATTCGGGCTTGAGCTGGTAAGTACAAGTAACATTTGTGTCACACAAGTGCCAGGCAATGACCATCTCCAACAAGAAGGAATCTAGCCATTTTCCCTTGACATTCAATGACATTACCATTGCTTTATCTCCCACCATCAACATCTTGGCAATTACTATTTCCAGCAGATCAGTGCTTGGAATTCTGTGGAGAGTGAGTAACCTCCTGACTCCCAAAAGCTTGTCCACTAATTAAAAGGCATAAGTCAGGAATGTGATGGAATATTCTCCCCTTGCCTGGATAAGTGCAGCCCCAACAACATTCGAGAAGCTCAACACCATTCAGGATCAAGTAGCCTGCTTGATTTGCACCCCATCCACTATCGAAGCACAATGGCAGCGGTGCCACCATCTACAAGATGCACTGCAGCAACTCACCAAGGCTTCTTCAACAGCACCTTCCAAATCCACAACAGCACCTAGAAGGAAAAATGCAACAAGAATGGGAACACCACCACCTGCAAATTCCCCCCCCCCCCCCAAGCCACACACCATCCTGACTTGGAGCTATCTCGCTATTCCTTCACCGTCGCTGGGTCAAAGTCCTGGAACTCCCTCCCTAACAGTATTGTGGGTGTACCTACACCACATGGACTGTAGCAGTTCTAGAAGGTGGCTCACCATCACCTTCTCAACAACAATTAGGGATGGATAATAATGTCATTTCAACACTCCACCCTGCTCTCTTGCCCACATGTCTGTCCTTGGTTTGCTGCATTGTTCCAGTGAAACCCAACGCAAACTGGAGGAACAACACCTCATCTTCCGACTAGGCACTTTACAGCCTTCCGGACTGAATATTGAATTCAACAACTTTAGGTCTTGACCCCCCTCCTCCATCCCCACCCCCTTTCTGTTTCTTCCCCCTTCCTTTTTTTTTTCCAATAAATTATACAGATTTTTCTTTTTCCCACCTATTTCCATTATTTTTAAATATTTTTAATCTTTTATGCTCCCCCCACCCCCACCAGAGCTATACCTTGAGTGCCCTACCATCCATTATTAATTAGCACATTCGTTTAGATATATATCACCAACTTCAACACCTATGTGTTCTTTTGTTCTGTTGTCTGTGACATCTTTTGATGATCTGCTTCTATCACTGCTTGCTTGTCCCTACAACCACACACCCCACCTCCACTTCTCTCCCCCCACCCAACCCACCCCCCCCTCCACACACACACACACACACACACACACGCCTTAAACCAGCTTATATGTCACTCCTTTCCTATTTCTACTTAGTTCTGTTGAAGGGTCATGAGGACTCGAAACGTTAACTCTTTTCTTCTCCGCCGATGCTGCCAGACCTGCTGAGTTTTTCCAGGTAATTCTGTTTTTGTTACGGATAATAAATGCTGGCCTTGGTTCCATGAAAGAATAAATAAAAGAAAAGAAACTGAACTGGACCAGCCATGCAAGTACAGTGAACACGAGCAGGTCAGAGGCTGGGAATTATGCAGTGATTAATTCATCACCTGACTACCCAAAACCTGGTCACTCTCCACTTGCCTGGATGTGTACAACTCCGACTGTATTCAAGTAACTCAATACCATCCTGGACAGAACAATCTGCTTGATCAGCACCACAACCACTACCTTAAGGAGTCGCTCCTCCACCTCTGGTGCATAGTGATAGCCTTGTGTACCTTTTACAAGATGCACTGCAGTAATTCATCAAGGTTCCTTCAATAGCACCTTCCAAACACGCAGCCTCTATCACCTAGAAGAACACAGGCAGCAAGCACGTGGGAACACAATCACCTGATGCTCTCCTTCAAGTCACACATCATTCTTAGTATATAATTGCCATTCCTTCCCTGTCGCTGGTCAAAATCCTGGAACTCCTACCCCAACAGTACTATGGATGTACCTACACTGCAATGGTTCAAGAAGGCAGCTCACCACCACCTTCTCAAGGACAATTAGGGATGGGCAATAAATGCTGCCCTAGCCAGTGACGCCCACATCTCGAGAACAAAGTTTTAAAAATGTTCGGTTTTGAGCACAGCAACTTATGAAAGTCTTGGCCTTGGAGAGAGTAGTGCAGACTCACCAGACTGTTACTAGTGCCAGTGATGAAAACAGATTGCACAAATCTGGCTTCTATTCCTTTGGGTTTAGAAAATTGAGGCATAATTGAATTGAGCGATTTAAAATGATAACATGATTAAATAGGGTATGTATCCAGCACAAGTAGGCATTTTCTTAGACTTAGCCCATTTAAGGGTGAAAGAAGAACTTTTTCACAAAGTTTGCAGAAAATCTAGAACTGTTCCCTCCAAAAGACTGTGGTTGCTGGATCAATTGAAACTCTTAAGATTGTGATCAGTAGATTTTTTTGTTTAGGTAAGGGTGACAAGGGAAATAGAGTTGAGGTACAAATAATCCACGATGTAATTGAATGGTGGAACAGCCTTGAAAGCCTGCATGGCCTATTCCTACTCTTGTGTAAATGAAGATCTTTTCCTTCAGCAGATATCCCAAGTGGGAGAAATTCAGATCTATCTTTCTTATACACCACTCTTGTTGTGAAATCTCTGATGGTCCACCACATTGTCTGCATTTTAAACATTAACTCGTCTTCTCTCATTTCAGGTGCTGACCAGTCTGCTAAGTGTTTCCAGCACTTCCTGTTCATTTTTATTCCCTGTTCCTCTGAAACTTTCTGTTTCTATATACACACTGCTTGGGGAACACTGCTTGTCACATGCTGTCAGTCAAAAGGATCCCTTTATCCCTAATCTCTGTCTCTTGCTCCCAATCAATTACCGACCCAAACCATAAGGCTACCTCCATTGCCTTCTTTTGGCTCCTTCTGTAATAGAAACATTATAAAAAATGAGTCATCTTGTGTTTTGTGTGGTTCCCAACTGTCTAGTAGGTAATAGTTTTGAAGAATACATTTTCTATAACTGACAGTACCTGTACTCCCCATTTAAAAAATGCCATAGCAATTTGCATGCAAGTCCTTTGCATTTGTGTATCAATCTGATGGTATGTTGTACTTTCCAGGGGAAAAGAAAATCTCCACTGGTTGATTAAAGCATTTGACCTACTGTTTCTTTTCTCTCTTCCTTTCCTGTACTTCATGATTTCCTTTCTTCAGCGATCTCTGCTATCTACTACTTCTGAGCTGATTATCTCATTCTCACATTTCAAGTCTGCTGGTGAGTGGAGGGCATGAACTCAATGGTATACTGACTGCATGAGTGAGAATGCCTACTTAATTACTTTTGGTAAAAGACCAGTATTATAAAGGCAATATGTAAAACTGTGTCGTTTTTTTTTGCACTGAACAAAATATTTGAGACAAAAATCAAATCAAATAAATTTTAAATATATCACTAAACAATTGTAATATGCGTGGTAGCTCCATTTAAAAAGATAAAAATAAACACCACCTCCTCTCACCAATGATCTCCTTGTTGCCTTCATATGGGGGTGACTTGCAATTTTTTTTAAAGAAGGAAACCAGTTTCTCCAATTGCTTTGCCGATTTTGGAGAGGGAGAGACAAATGGTCAGTTTTTCTCTTCAGCTCTACCTCCATGAGATGAAGAGGATATCCGATTAAACTGCATCTAACTGTGCATGATGATGGCTGATGAATCATAGGATTGCTATGATTGGAATGCAAGTACTTTCATTGACTAAGATTGTAAATTTGTAGTTGACTTATTGTAATATTGTATTCCTGTTGAATATTGATGGCTGTATATGTTTATTTTCCTAAAAGATACAGAAAGTATTTTCATTGCAATTATTATATTCATTATCACTCCCACTGTGTTGTCAGGCTTCATATTTGATATTTCCTAAGCATAGATTTTACTTCTCCTGTGGAGATATAATAAAGAAAGACTTGGATTGAGATAGTGTTCTTCATGTTCTCAACACCCCAAAGTGCTTTACGGCCAATGAAGTACTTTTTTGGAATGTTATCACCTTCGTAATGTAGGAAACATAGCTGCCAACCTGTGCACAGCAAGATCCCACAAGAAGTGATGTGATAATAACCAGATCTGCAGTTTGATTTATATAGTGTTGATTGATTTCCAACTTTGAGTAATGGTGAATTATACTGATCTGCACACTCTGCTAACGAGAGCAGGTTGATCAATTGCCATCTTAGTGGGAATTATGCAGCAACAAAAATACAAAATCACTCCATACCAGATTATTTTAGGTTCTAACGTTACAAACCTATGATGTATGCAATAATTAACCAATACCTCTGTCCCATGCAGATAAGGCAGCTGGATCCAGTTCATCACTGTGTTCGCCTTAGAAAAATGGTGCAAAATAACATGGAATGTTATGTTCCTAACAGATTGGACTACATACAGGAACAGGTAACATTTGACACCATATGTTATATTAAAAAAAGGTTTACCTCCCCACTTGAAGCCACTATTCATACTGCTGTATAGTTCCATGGATGCTGGCATCCTTCAGGCCATTCTATGCATGAACTTCAGCTGTACAAGCATGAAGAGTATTGTAGCCAGAACCAGCACACAGTCACCAAATTTCCATTCACACGAGCACTTTGTAGAATAAATAATAGGTACTAATCAGAAAAGATAAAAAAACCTTATCATGTCTTACCTCATTATTGGCATAATACTGCAAATGGAATTCTACCCAGAGAAGTGTGAGGTGATATATTTGGGGAGGTCAAAAGAGGCAAAGGAATACACAATAAATGAAAGGGTACTGAGAGGCGTGGAGGAAGTGAGGGACCTTGGAGTGAATGTCCACAGATCCTTGAAGTTAGCAGGACAGGTTAATAAGGTGGTTAAGATAGCATTTGGAATCATTTTAATTTATTAGCCGAGGCTTAGAATATTCGAGCAGAGAGGTTATGCTGGAACTATATAAAATATTAGTCAGACCACAACTTGGGTACTCTGTGCAGTTCTGGTCACCTCATTACAGAAAGAATGTAAATGCATTAGAGAGGGTAGAGAGGAGATTTACAAGGATGTTGCCACTGGACAATTGCAGCTATGAGAAAACATTAATAGGCTAGAGTTATTCTCCTTGGAATAGAGGAAGCTGAGAGAGATTTGATTGAGATGTACAAAATTATGAGGGACTTGGAGAATGGATAGGAAGGGCCTATTTACATTAGCAGAGAGGTCAGTGACTAAGGGGCATAGATATAAAGATTAGAGAGGAGATGAGGAAAAGTATTTTCACCCAGTTTTGTGGGGGTCTGGAACTCACTGCTTGAAAGTATAGTAGAGGCAGAAACCCTCAACTCATTTAAAAGGTCTCTGGATATGCACCGCAAGTGCTGTAACCTGCAGGCTACGGACCAATTGCTGGAAAGTGGGATCAGGCTGGGTGGCTCATTTTTGGCCAGTGCGGACACGATGGGCGAAGTGGCCTCTTCTGTGCCTTAAACTTTCCATGACTCTATGAGAACCAATGAATCTCTGTTATGTGGTAGCCATTTATACATAACAGCTCCTACAATCTGTAAATTAGGTGAATAGCTAGTTAATCTCCTCTTGGTGGTGTTGGTCAATACTTTTAAGCAAGTAAATGGTGCATCATTCTAATCTATCAATCAAAAGAAGTCTTGTCCAGTATTGCAACACTCCCTCAGTACTACCATGAAGTGTCAATTATGTGATCAAGTCCTGGGTTGTAGTTTGAACCCACAGTCTTCTGACTCAAAAGTAGGAATGTTACCGACTGAGCCAAGCTGGAACTGTGGCTTTTTCTTCCAAATGTGCTGAGGCTAATAGTAACATCTTAATTGCTGATCAGCTGAGATTCGCTAACTTAGGATACACTGTATAACTGGAATTTTTTGCTTTGTATGGTTCAACACTATATGGGTTAGTTTTTACTCACTAGGTCATCAAGGGATTTGCTGACTATTACTTTATTTTATGTAACATTTTGCATTTTCAAACACCAGTTTAGATCACTTCAGTTAGTTTCCATCCTCCCTGTAGCACTATGATAGCCTCTTCATAGTCACCAATTATATCCTGTATGTTTGAAGTATATTATTCCTCTTAACCTCCTTAACTTCACTGCATATCTTTAATACAAGGCAACCATGCCAACTTCCTTCACTACCTCATGGTGTTTTCCTTTGCAAGATCCATTCCTTTTCTGTCCAAATGCAGCCAGTGTATCTTGAGCACCAGCTTCTCCTGCCCTTGCCTGGTCACCTTCCGGAAGGATCCATCTATTAATTCCTGTTCTCAATTGACATGCTGTCCCTTGATGTGTCATCCATTGCTACAGGGTCAGCTGAAGGCTCTCATCACACACTTCATAGCTGCTTTCTCCAGATGAACTAAGGTGCATGCAACTTCTGGCATATTTGTCACAGAGCTGAACTTTCAAGCCTTGTATCCACTTTCAACATTGTGTGTTTCCACCTTCATCTCACCCCATTGTCACTGAAATCCTTTTAATTACCAGTGGAGCCTCAATGCCCTCGTTGCTAATCTCCTTCCCTTCATTCTCCATAAATTCCCAAGTCACCCAAACATCTGCCTAAACCTTGCCCTGCACTAATCCTGCTTGCCCATCAAAGCTCACACAGGCCATCTATTGCCCAAGGCATCTAATTTAAAATTGTTTTGCTGATTGATAAATTGGTTCATGGCTCATTCCCACCACGGATCGGCAAATTTCTGTGGTTCTTTGTAACCTGTACCTCTGGCTATCTTTTCATTCCACCTCCCTCCACTTAACTGTTGGTTTAGCCTTCTGCCATTTCAGCCCTCCTTTTTGGAACACCCATCCTTAACCTCTCCACCTGTCCACTTTTCTCTCCATCTTTAAAAACAACCTCAAAATCCAGATCTTTGGCCAAGCTTTTGATCACTTCTCCAAACACTCCCATTCATTCCTTTCTTTTGTGTTGGGCCTTGGGATATTTTCTACCTCAAAGGCACTATGTAAATGTGAATTATGCCCCATTTCCAATTTCTTAATTTGGAATGAATTCTGCATGTATTCAATTCAACTTAACCTTCGGTATTTTCAAAGCTGTACAGTATTAGGGAAAGATAGCTATGTGTCCCTGAAATTTAATCTGAAAAATTGTGATCATATGGATATACCCTGTAGCTAGAACATCCAGAATCTTGTAAAAGATTTTAGTTGGCAGCAACCTATTTCCTCATTTTTAAGACCAATGTAGCTTGATATTCTCCCTCTTTTTGGGTGCAGTTATTTGATGAAATAGAAATCGCCATGATGAATATTTATCACATACACCTTGAGAGGAGAGGAGCTGAAACTGCCTTTGGTAAGTGGTTAACATTATGTTTGGTACTTTGTCAGTTTTTCCAATTTAATTTAAGGAAGGCTCCAAATATGTCCCAGACATGAAAAGCAATGTCCAACAGTTCTCTCATTACTATTGTTTTATTCATAGTCATTTGGTAGTACAGAACTTTAGTATTGCTGGAAGAAGAGACAAGTCTTCCACCTATCAGGACACTCTCCAGAATACCAATATAAGGGGATAACAACAATTTATACTGTATATGAAGACAGTGCTGGTTGGTTGGCAAGTAATGTAGCTATGGAGAATGCACCACTGATGGTGACTGACAGTTAACTGCCAAGCATTGTTTGAAATTTAAACCAGGTAGCTTGACCCTGATTGGTCAAGGCATTGTCCTGTGGAATGAGTCAGCAAATGGCTGTTACTTGTTCAGTTGAAATAGGCATAATGCATGTATATGTTCTTTCTGTCTGCACATGTTCTTTCAATCACACAAGCTCCTGAATGGGCCTAAGGCCGTCACTTTCGTGAAAAGTGCCTAGCCCATTTCAGATTACCCTGGAAGGGAAAGGTATCCCAAAATTTTGAGCAACAGGTGAGGCTAGCTGTTTCATGTGTTGCTACTGCAAGTGGTATTTGCCACTAACAGGATACCATCAAGCCAAAAAGACATTCTGCCTATCACACAAATGAGTAATGTGGTATATGAATTTCAGTGGCAGTGTGATGCTTGGAATGAAGGGTGTACATCCCTTCATTCCTAGCATCAAGGCTGGCAGATTATATCAAACAGTGTGTTCCAGCCACTGTTCCCAACAGGCAGGGTACAGACTGTATCCAACCAACCCGTGCTTACAAAACTCAAAACACAGTGTCCAACATTAGATGTGAATCCATAACAGGCAACAGTTGCTGAATAATCCTCAGTGTGATAAGAATTATGCTGACAACTAGTTTAAGATTGTCAGTCATGCTCACAGTGTGGTGTACTTGCGTGTTCTTGAAGCTACATATATTAATATACAGGGCCCTGTTCTTCGCAAACAGAAAGAACATTGTGCCTGTTCAGCTAAACAAAAAAAGTGACAGCCATTCGCTGACTCATTCCTCAAAGCATTGACTTGACCAATCAGGGTCAACCTGGTTTAAATTTCAAACAATGCTTGGCAATTAACTGTCAGTCAACATCAGTGGTACATTCTCCATGGCAAAGCCACATGCCAACTAATCAGCGCTCTCTTCACATAAATTGTTATTTTCCCTTTATATTGGTATTCTTGCAAGTGCTCTGATGAGTGCAAGACAAAAAGCTTAGACATTGTTTATTGCTTAGAGACTTGTGTTTCATACTACTTCAATGTTAATAAATTGAAAAGTTAGTGAATTTATAAAATAATTTCATTCAGAATTTAACTACATTCATGATTGACTTTTTAATAACCAATTCCATTGCACAAATTTATCATTTGAATTTCAGATCAGTTATATAAGATAAACATGCTTATGTTCAAATATTTTACAATTCATCAGGAAAAAAGTAATCCCTTTCCAAATGCATAAATCAGTATAAATTCTGTTGCTCTAAATGAAAACTTCTCTTGTGAAACTTGAATTTCCATTGCAACTTCAGTGGGATGTTAAGTCTTATTAAATACGTTCAAATCTCTAATAACATAGATGTTACTATCAAATTGAAGAGTGAAGACAATTCATATTACCTGAAGTGATTCTGCTTGGCTCCAATGATTAAGGCTCCCTACAGGTGAAAGGCTCATCACTTTGACTTGAGACTTAGGGGAGTGTAGCTGATGCAGTGTCAAATGAGTTGTAAAACCTGTTTAGGAGATTCCTTAGACATGCACACTTTTTCAACTTGTGCATAATTAATTTTAATATTTAGAAAATGTGGATCTTGATACCCGCGTGAGCTGAGTTTTCCCAATGTTCAGTGACTTGGACACTATTGTCCTAAAAATGTATGTTTAAACGAAGGGATTAGTATCAATTCCAGATATGCCATAACATAAATACGTTTTATTTTGTTCTTGATTGCAATTTTCTTCAGTGCTGGTTCTCATGCAAAAATCACCATTGCTGCAATTTCTGTGCCTTCCCCCCACCCCACCCCCCCATCTACCCTGCTGAGTTTTTTTATATATTCTTGAGACCTGATCATCACTGGCAAGGCCAACATTTGTTGACCATCCCTAATTTCCATTGAGAAGAAGGTACACCCACAGTTGGAACAGTGAAGGAACAGCAATATAGTTCCAAGTCAGCATGATGAGGAACTTGCAGGTTATGGTGTTCCCATGTGCCTGTTGCCCTGTCCTTTTAAATAGTAGAGGTTGCGGATTTGGAAGCTGCTGTCAGAGGAGCCTTGGCAAGTTCCTGCATTACATCTTGTAAGATTGGACACACCGCTGTCACTGTGTGCCATTGGTGGAGGGAGTGAATGTTGAAGGTGATGGATAGGATGCGAATCAAGCAGGCTGCTTTCTCTTGGATAGTGTCAAACTTTTTGATTGTTGCACTCATCCAGGCAAGTGGACAGTATTCCATCACATTACTGACTTGTTCCTTGTAGATGGTGGATAGGCTTTGGGGAGTCAGGAGGTGGGATACTTGCTGTAGAATTCTCAGCCCCTGACCTCTGCTCTTGTAACCACAGTATTTATATGGTTGGTCCAGTTAAGTTTCTGGTAAATCGTAGCCCCCAGGATATTGATGGTAGGGGATTTTGCAAAGTCATTGAATGTTAAGGGGAAGTGGTTAGATTCTCTTATGTTGAAGATGGCCATTGCCTGATACTTTCCTTATCTTGCTGCTTGCAGGAAGGAATGTTTCAGTATCTGGAGTTGTGAATGGTACTGAACACTATGCAACCATCAGCAACATTCCCTCTTCTGCTTTGTAATTGTGGAGTACTCTGCAACATTTATAATGCTAGCTGGTCTCTAGTTGCAATGCTCACAGTCAAAATAAAACTTGGTGCCTGTGCTTGGGATAGTTCAGAGGTTCCAGATGTAGATAACTGTGAAGCAAAGCACAACCTTAGCATTCTACCATGAATGTTTTTATTCATACAATTTGTATTAAAAAAAATCCCCTTGTCTTTGCACGTACTATTTAATATTTATATTCATCTGTAATACTCAGTTCTGTCTGTCTGAGTTGTTTTGATTGGTCAATTTATGGGGCATGTCTGGTGGATTTATTTGGTGGGTGGTGCCTGGCACATACACAGGCACATGAGGGGTGTAGAGTACAGGAGTGCACACTGGGCTGCTCACAGTTGGAAGGAGGCAAGGGGAAAACAAAAACAGGTATGGGGAGCCCAACAGCAAAGTTACCATGGCTGAAGAGATTATTTCCTTGAATGATGGGATGGGATTGATAGGAGAGATGGGGATGGCATGGAAAAGATGACCTGTCCTAGAAGGAATGAATGAGATAATGGAATTGGTTAAAT
This sequence comes from Carcharodon carcharias, assembly GCF_017639515.1. Taxonomy (NCBI): domain Eukaryota; kingdom Metazoa; phylum Chordata; class Chondrichthyes; order Lamniformes; family Lamnidae; genus Carcharodon; species Carcharodon carcharias. The sequence goes on along the minus strand of NC_054468.1, from coordinate 158,992,753 downwards.
GTGGTAAAATGGGGGTGACAATTATTATAATAATGCAACTTATCATTCAAAAGCTATACTTTGCGCTAAAAATGAAAATTGACTACATTCGAAGGAAAATGTTTAGAAAAGCTGTCAGGTGAATTAAAAGAATAGTCAGTGTTATACACTGTTATCTTGAAGAAGAGCAGGGGAGTTATCTCCTGCATCCAGACCAATATTTATCCTTCCTTTAATATCACCAAGAAAACCAGATTATCTGGTCATTCTCGCATTGCTGTTCGGGAGCTTGTTGTGTAAAATAGGCTGTCACATTTTCTATAATACAGCAAACTACTTCTTCAACTAAAATGCCTTGTGATATCCTGAAGTTGTGAAAGCCATGATATGCAAGTCTTTTCTCATAGCCCTGAAAATCTCTCCTTTTTTAAGTATATGTTCAGTTTCACTTGCTTAAAACTTATTGATCTCTAATTTTTCCCAGTTCTGATGAAAGGTCATCGACCTGAAACATTAATTCTGTTTCTCTCTCCATGGATCTTGTCAGACCTGCTGGCCATTTCCAGCACTTTCTGATTTTATTTCAAATTTCCAGCATCCGTAGTATTTTATTTTTGTATGGAGAAACTGGAATTGGGTGGGAGGGCTCTGTTTAATTTGGGGCTTTCTTGCTTCAATGCCATGAATGCTTAACTGCTGTTTCGTTTCCTGTTCACACAATTGTTATAATTGATGACCAATCATATTGTATCTGTTGTCATGCAGCAGTCAGAGAAGTAGATCTTTAAGGAATTTGAAAGTTTGTTACTAATATGGATGGTGGACAAAGAATTTAAGTTTATACCAACGCAGGCTTTGTCATAGCGAAAATCTGGCCCTGCATTAGTATAAACTTAAATACTGAAGATCGTTGTCGTGGCGAAAATTCCGTGAAAATGGCCAGAAATCCTAAGTCCGCTCTTGAACATGACATTTCCTATTTTCACATGAAGTCGGGCCAGGGTTCATGCACGTACAGTTTATGGAGGCAGCTGCCTTTGCTGAAATGGGATTTTGGTAGGCCAAGTGTGCAGATTAGACCGGGTAAGAGGGGGCCTGAACTTGATGGATTTGTTTGGATAGTCAGGGCACCCCTTTGGAAAGGTATGGTACCCTTTTGGATATGGCCCTGGGACCCTTTGGGAGAAGTAAGGCACCCTTTGGGATTGTTAAAAGTAAACATGATAGTGCATAAACTCATTGAAAATGTCGCACTGTCGAGAACTGTAAAGGACCTATCAAGCTATCAAAAAAACTCAAGCTATCAAACGACTGTCAGAGGATATTAGATGAGTTGGCATGGAGTGGTAAGGGCAAAGGGTGGTGGCTGGGGGCATAGCTTAGCATTAGTTGGCACTATGTTGGCATAGGGCTACAGAGATCTGTGGAAATGTGGAGGGCATAGGTGGTATGAGAGGCATGGGTTGGGTAAAGGGGCATTGAGGATATGAGGGACCATGGGGGTGGGTGGATGGCATAGATTGGCAGTGATAGGCATGGGGAGTGTATGGGGATGTGAGGGGGCTGGAGAGCTGTTTTTACCTTTAATCTTAACAAACTGGCAGAGCACAGAGGCAGGCCTTCCGCCCAGCCTGCCTCCTCACCCGGCTGCCTCTGCACTCATTCTGGGGCAGTGTGCCTGACCTCCAATCCAGCCTGCCACTCGCCCGCCCCCACCACCCATGAATGAAAATCCCAACTGTGGGCAGCCATTTTTAAAAGGAAATCTCCCTTCTCTGTGCTCCCAACCAGGGGAGAAAATCTGGGCTACAGTGCTCCCTGAGATCAGTTACTAGCCAAGGTGCTTGTTAAAAGTGATGCAGTGTGAAATACCCAGTTGAGAATACCATGTAATGAGGAGGGAAAGGAAGCAACATTGGTTGGTTTTCCTCCATACTGATGCAGTTTGCTGAAATGTTCTTGTCCTTGCATTTCAGTGCAATATGCTTACCTCAGCATTCTTATGCCAAATATTTATCATCCATGGTGCTAACTTCTTAATATCCTTCAAATTTCTTATAAAGGTAGCCTGTGAATATTATCCTAAGTGCAAATAATAAAACTTGCAATTATATAGTACTTTCAACTTGTAAAATATCCCAAGACAATTCATTGAAGCGATATCAAATAAAATTTGACACTGAGCAGCATAACTAGAAATTAGTACAGGTGACCAAAAGCTTGGTCAAACAAATAGGTCTTAAGGAATGTCTTGTCAGAGGAGAATGATGTAGAGAGATAGAGAGGTTTACGGAGGGAATTCCAGACCTTAAGGCCTGCTCAGAAGCTGAAGACAGTGGCACCCATTGGTGAAACAATGAAAATCAGTGAAATGCAAGAGGCCAGAATTGGAGGTGTGCCAAGATCTCGAAGGGTTTTAGGGCTGGGAAAGGTTGCAGAGATTGTTGCAGGGGTTGGGGAGGAGGAGGTTTAGGTGGGTGAGTTCTTGCAGGAATTTGAAAACAAGGTGATAAATTTTTAAATTATGCATTGCAAGCCCAGGAAGTATTGATGAGTGAAATGAACTTTGGTTCAACCCAGGAAAAGCTATGGGCCTTGACAACATCTTGACAGTAGTACAGACTTGTGTTCCAGAACTAGCCACACCCCTAACCAAGCTGTTCCAATAAAGCTACAACACGAGCACCAACCCAACTGTCCAATATTGCCCATGTATGTCCTGTCCACAAAAAAAAGGACAAAAGGGGAATCCAGCCAATTACCACCCCAACAGTCTACTCTCAGTTCATCATCAAAGTGATGGAAGGTGTCGCAACAGTGCCATCAAGCGGCTCTTAGTCAACAATAACCTGCTCACCGCTGCTCAGATTGGGTTCTGCTTGGGGCACTCGGCGGGCAGGTGAAAAGGCATAGCAGCCTTAGGAAACCTCATCCATGGGCGTGCTTGAGAATCTCCCTGAGGCACAGAGCTGCCTCAGGGAGATGAAGAGTTTTCAAAAAAGAAATAAAGAATTGAAAACTGTTATAAAACATGTCCTCTCATGTGAAGGAACCAACAAGAGGGCAAAACATACTTGACCTTATCCTCACCAACCTGCTTGCTGCAGATGTATCTGTTCACGACAGTATCGGTAGTGACCACCACATAGTCGCTGTGGAGATGAAGACCCGCTGTCACATCAAGGATACCCTCCATTGTATTGTGTGGAACTACCACCAAGCTAAATGGGATAGATTTCAATTAGATGTCAAACTCAAGACAGGCCACCATGAGGTGTTGCTGGCCATCAGCAGCAGCCGCAGAATTGTATTCAACCACAAACTGTAATCACATGGCCCAGCATATCCCCCACTCTACCATTACCACCAAGCCCGGGATCAACCCTAGCTCGATGAAGAGTGTAGGAGGGCATGCCAGGAGCAACTCTAGGCATAAGTAAAATGAGGTGTCAACCTAGTGAAACCACATCACACACTACATGCGTGCCAAACAGCAAGTGATAGACAGAGCTAAGCGATTCCACAAACAATGGATCAGACCCAAGCCCTGCAATCCTGCCACATATAGTTGTGAATGGTGGGGGACAATTAAACAACTCACTGGAGGAGGAGGAGGCTCCACAAATATCCCCATCCTCAATGATGGGGGAGCCCAGCCCAGCAACAATCTTCAGCCAGAAGTGCCGAATGGATGATCTGGAGGTCCCCACCATCACAGATGCCAGTCTTCAGCCAATTTGATTCATTCCACGTGATATCAAGAAATGGCTGAAGACACTGGATACTACAAAGGTTATGGGCCTGACAATATTCTGGCAATAGTACTGAAGGCTTGTGCTCCAGGACTTGCCATGCCCCTGGCTAACCTGTTTCAGTACAGCTACAACACTGGCATCTACTCGACTATGTGGAAAATTACGCAGATATGTCTTATACACAAAAGGCAGGACAAATCCAACCTAGCCAATTACCACCCAATCAGTCTACTCTCGATCATCAGTAAAGTCTTGGAAGGGATCAATAACAGTGCTATCAATCTGCACTTGCTTAACAATAACCTGCTCACTGATGCTCAGTTTGGTTTCCACCAGGGCCACTCAGCTCCTGACCTTGGTTCAAACATGAACAAAAGAGCTGAATTCCAGAGGTGAGGTGAGAGTGATTGCCCTTGACATCAAGGCAGCATTTGACCATATGTGGTATCAAGAAGCCCTAGCAAAACTGGAGTCAATGGGAATCGGGGGGAAATCTCTCTGCTGGTTGAAGTCATACCTAGCACAAAGGAAGATGGTTGTGGTTGTTGGAGGTCAAATCATCTCAGTTTCTGGACTTCACTGCAGGAGTTCCCCAGGGTAGTATCCTTAGCCGAACCATCTTCAACTGCTTGATTACTGACCATTCTTCCATCATATGGTCAGAAACGGGGATGTTCAGCACAATTCGTAGCTCCTCAGAGACTGAAGCAGTCCATGTCCAAATGCAGCAAAATCTGGACAATATCCAGGCTTCGGCTGATAAGTGGCAACTAACATTTGTACCACACAAGTGCCAGGCATAAGAATGGATGTTATTTTAAAAATATTTTAGGGGAATCTTGTGTTATTCTGTAAAGAAGGTTGTGTGTGTGTGATTTAATTAAGCTGGGCAAGAATTTGAAGGATGTCAGGTTGTCTGGGGGTTTGGAAACATGAAAGGGATAAAGGTGTTAAGCTGAGGTACAAGTAAATAGGTTAGATCTAACATTTGCATTTTTAGATAAGAGGTGTTTGAATTTCAAAGGAGAGTCAGAGGTTAAAAGGAAAATGTTTGCATCTTGCAGGGGTCCATAGGTGAATAGTAGTGGGGATATAATATTTTTATTGACACAAAGGCAAAGACAAAATGAAAGATCTTATATTTGGAAGGGTTTGAATTTCAAAGGGTGTGAGAACAATAGGACTGAGATAAAAATGGAAAAAGGTATATTAGAGTTACTGTAGATAGCTGGGTTTTTAGCAAATGAACCGGAGAGATGGCTGTATATCTGTTAAGACTTAGCAGGAGCTTTTTGAGCTGATGAGAAGTCTTGAGCTGCAGCAAGCAGTTTTGTTCTGAAGTGAATTCCACCACAAAGTGGAAGAGGGTAAAGGTCATATGGTACACCTTGAAGCTACAGCAGTTTGCCTTGTGTGATATTACTGGATTTCATATTTAAATAAGGGAGTTTTGCCTGGAAAGTGTTTACTTGTGGATTTGATCAAGTAGAGAATTTTTGGGAGAATGTTTTGGGGGACTAACTAATTGTGTAACTGTAATCTTGTGTGTTTAGGTTTTCTTTACTTTCTTGTTAATAAAACTTTTTTTAAAAAACATAAAACTTTTACAAGACCTCTTACTGCTGAGGTTGGTACATTGTCTTCTCGTTGTCAGAATACGAAAAAAAGGTTGTTGCCCATAAGCCAAGTTTCCCTCTGGGATTTGGTTTGCACAGCAATTAACACCGACTGTGGTCATAATACAGGCAATGACCATCTCCCAACAAGAGAGAAAAGAACCATCGCCCCTTGACATTCAAAGGCATTACCATCACTGAATCCCTCACTATCAACATCCTGGGGATTACCATTGACTAGAAACTGAAGTGGACTAGCCATATAAATTCTGTGGCTACAAGAGCAAGTCAGAGGCTAGGAATCCTGCAGTGATTCCCCCAAAGCCTGTCCACCATCTACAATGCACAAGTCAGGAGTGTGATGGAATAGTCTCCATTTGCCTGGATAGGTGCAGCTCCCAGAACACTCAAGAAGCTTGACACCATACAGGACAAAGCACTCTGCTTGATTGGGACCCCATCTGCAAACATTCACTCCCTCCACCATTATGGTGGCAGCAGTTTACACCATCTAGAAGGTACATTGCAGGAACTCACCAAGGCTCTTTAGACAGCACCTTCCAAACCCACAACCACTACATTTAGACGGACAAGGGCAGCAGGCAGATGGGACCACCACCATGTGCAAATTCCCCTCTAAGCCACCCACCATCCTGACTTGGAAATATATTGCCGTTCCTTCACTGTCACTGGGTCAAAATCCTGGAACTCCCTCCCTAACAGCACTGTGGGTGTTCCTACACCACATGGACTACAGCAGTTCAAGACAGCTTGATATTTGGTTCAGGGTCAAATAGGGCGTTAAAGTTCTGAACCCTTTTGAGCTAAAAATGTTCTGTCTGATGCTTTACTGGCATTTGAGTATTTCTTCTTGGAGTGTAGCTGATAGCAGTAATGAACAGAAGGACAGCTGGTGGGCAGTAATCCCTTTACCCGCGCTTGAGCATCTTGGCCTAGATAGTCATTGTTCACTGTTGCGTGTAAAATTAGTTGCCCCAGTGATCTCCTGTATGTTTGGTGATGTGAGAGGTGATTTTCTTACATATAAGATTTCTGGAATTCAAGAATTCCTGTATGTAATCAACCAATTCAGAGAATGAAATAGTGGATGAAATGCAAATATACCACATTCACCAAAATGTAATCTTTTAGAAAAAAAATGCATTTAAGTTATACATTTTAGGGAAAACCTTTAACTCTGTATGTTTAAAAGTTGATATTTTAATGCAATTAGACTTTCACTTGTGGCTGTTGTGTTTGCAGAGTACTTTCTGGCTTGTGACCTGGAAGTTCATGCCCCACCTTACAGCAATGTATTTTATTTTAATTTTGGGCATTGCAGCAAATAGAAGCAATTTACAAATATCTGTGACTCAAAGTAGTATAAATTTGATGTAATTCACATTGCTGCAATTTTGTTATTTCATGAACAGTTTATTTTGTGTAAAACACTTAACACTAGATATTTACTGTTAATTCCTAAGCTGGTGCTTTAGTGTCACAAACTTTCCTTGGTGCTAGAAATTTACTCTTTTTGCTTCACTCTTTAAAAGGTTTTGCTGTTGCCGGTCAGGTTGATGGAAAGCAACAACACAATTCTTTGTTTGTGAGTGATGTTCTCATTGGTGGACTGGCCTATAGAGAAGGTATGATTACGTATATATAAAGAAAGATTGTGTGGTTACTTAAGTGGTAGATTTTAGCACTGGCATTAATAGTATACTCCACTTTGCCAGCCAGTGCCTACACTTTTAATAGCTGTCCTCTAATCCTTGCATGATAAAACGTCCATGCATGGTTTCTGAATGAGGACAAGACTGCCCTTGACTATGATGTCCCATAGTGGAATAGTTTGCTGAAACTCATTGTTTTGGGCTCACACATGAATGACATCTTGGCCAAGCTGCCAAAGAGCTATAGGTGACATGCTGCATACTTACATATTTGGGGTGATCATTTGAACTTGTTGCTAAATTATCAGACTGCTTATCTGACAGATGTGGCTGAGCACAAATTTCCTCGAATTAAATATTGGGAAGACTGAAGTTATTGTTTCAGTCCCTGCTCCAAACTCCGTTCCCCAGCTACCGACTCCAACTTTCTCCCTGGCAACAATCTCAGATTAAGCCAGCCTATACATAACCTTGGTGTCACATTTGATCCCAAGATGAACTTTTCTGACCTCAGGTCCTTGCCGTTGCTAAGACCGTCTATTTCCACCTCTAACATTGCCCAACCCTTCCAAAGCTCATCTGCTGCTGAAACCCTCATTCGTGCCTTCGGGTACTTCTGGACTTGACTATTCTAGCACACATTCTACCCTCCATAAACTTGTGATCATCCAATACTCTGCTCCCTGTGTCTTAACTCACAGCAAATCCCATTCTCACATCACCCCTGTGCTCGCTGTCCTACACTGGTTATGCAATATCTTGACTGTAAAATTCTTATCCTTGTTTTCAAATTCCTCTCTTGCCTCACCCCTTCCTATATCTGTAATCTCCTCTCCACATCCTTCTGAGACACCTGCACTCCTCTAGTTCTGGCCTCTTATGCACTCCCAATCATAATTGCTCTGCCATTGGTGGTCGTGCCTTCAGTTGCCTAGGCCTCAAGCTCTGGAATATACTCCCTACATCTTTCCACCTCTCTACCTTGCTTTCCTCATTTAAGATGCTCTTTAAAACCTTCCACTTTGATCAAGCTTTTGGCTATCTCACCTAATATCTTCTTATAGAGCTTGTGGTCATACTTTGTTTTGTAATGGTCCTGTTAAAGGTGCTATATAAATGTAAGTAATTTTTTAATCAGCTTTCCTGTGAGGGTGCCTGGTTTAGGCAATACCATGTAGTGCTGTGGGTCAGATATCTGATATTCCTGTGGCATCTCCTGGTAGGTAAGCTTGTAAGAATCTTAGAATCAATAGAGAAATTACCCTGAGCACTGTTTTTAACAAGTTGGAATTAATGTGCTTGTGCAAAGTTTTTATTTATGCTATTTTAACAAACTGAAGTATAAAATGATTTATGACACGACTTGTATGGAGTAAAGATCCTATACTGGTAATACTAATGATTTCATTCATTTAAATTAAACATTTTTTTAAAGAAATGAGTAGGGAAATATGAAATAATATACAGTAGGTTAGTTAAGGCAAGGGTAAATTGGTTTGGGAGACTTTCTGAGCAGTGTCACTTTTTTTCCTTTCCTTAGGTGCCAGAGTGGGAGATGAGATCCTGATAATAAATGGTGAAGTGGTTGCTAATCTACACCATACATATATCGAATCGTTGTTTGCAGAGAACCACTTAACACTGACTATCAGGAGGTTCTCATTAGACTGGAACCAAATGTTGACAGAATGCAATGACTCATTAAACCACATGATGGTCCCACCTCCTCCTGACCAATCAAAATTGCTGGAGGAGTTTATTGACAACCTCCTCCTTCCTGTTCCTTCTGGTGAGTTCTAGGTTTCTTTGTGATTACAAAGCTGAGTAATGTTTTAAAGAAGTGATGGTCTACTTTCTCTTAAAGAATTAGTGATATTTCAGACAGCAAATGATTCAGGGCTCACCTTAGAATCTAAACAACAGCTTTGTGATCAGTGTTTATCTGCTACAGGTCATCTTGGTTCTGCTAAAGGTCATCTTAGTTGTTATCTGTACAATATTTTGATAAATAGCTTCTGCCATTTGCTCCTCTGCTTCCCTGTTAAAAAGAAAAGCTTGCAGTGGAAGAAGTATGGTCTATATTGCTGGCATGGTGCAGGAATCATCACTGGAATTTTTGATCAAAGTGTACTTTAACTCTTAGCATGTGGCATTAGTGAGCAATAAAACAAGTTCCATTAGCCACAGATGATCTGTTGCATAGCTATAGACTGCTCAAATCATTGAAAACATTTCTTGTTTTCAAATGTAACACACTAGTACAATTTGATTAAACTGTTGCCTCGTTATTTACTGGTTTTCTACTGAAGAGTTAAATAGTTTTTTTCTGATCTCCTTTTCTACTTATTCTTGTGCCTTTTGCAATGTCACTCATGATATGACCAATTGGGTGACGCAATGTGGTGCCACTTCTGGTCTGAGGAGAAAGGAGGGACACTCTAGTATGAAAGACTTCTAGATTAGAATATAAAGCATGAAGTGATGGAAGACTGTTTGGCCCATCAAGTTTACTACTTCCATAGACAGTTTTGATGTGGGCTACATCATTCAATCTTGTATGGAGAGAGTCACCGGGGGTGGGGTGGGGGTGGTTGGGGGGGGGGGGTGCTTTCAGCCCATCGAGTTCATACCCCGCTACTCTTTAAGGGCAATTGAGTCAGCCCCTTGTAGCCCCGAAATTTTATTTCCCTCAAGTAACCATCCAATTTCCTTTGGAACTCATTGTCTCTGCTTCCAAGTCCTTCATTGGCAAAGTTCTGCATAAACATTGCCTGGTCCTTTAAAAAATATTGAAGCTAGGGCCAGAATTTTTACCTTGTTGGGCGGGTGTGCATTTGACCCGAACGCACGTAAAATGATGCGTAATGACGTAGGGCGAGCGTCCCAATGTTACCGCACACTCGCACGATGTTTCAGTCAGCAGGATGCGCAGGAGTCGGCAGTGCCCACTGACAATTAACAGGCCTATTAAGGCCATTAAAGTCCCAATTAAATGTAATTTGTCACTACCCGTCCAACCTTACAGTTGGTGGGCAGGCAAAAAGGCCAAGAGGCCTTTGCGATTTTTAGGAAACGGCATCCACAGGCAGGATGAGGTTTCCAACAGCAATTAAAAAAAAAAAATTCATACTAATTTCTAACATGTCCCTGGTCATATGACAGAGTCACATGAGGGGACAAGTTTATTGTTTATTTTCCTTTATATATCTTCATCTCCTTGAGGCGGCTCTGTGCCTCGGGAAGCTTTTCCTGCGTGCACATGCGTGAAATTCCCCACTCGCAACCCCCCCCCCCCAACACAGGCAGCACTGAGTGCTGCAGTGTGCATTTCATGCTGGGTGGGCCTTACCGATTGTCGGCGGTGATCGGCGTCTCAACTGGCTCTGCCGAGCCCGCCTGACGAGGGCAAAATCCTGGCCTAGATCTCCAGAATGTTTGTTCAGTCCTGTACGTCCATTTTCTGACCAGACCAGTGTTGAAAAGTGGAGATGTGAGTTATTATGTCTAGTTCTTTTACCAATGTTTTCGCCACCCATCCTAATATCTCCTTATGTGGCTTGGTTTCTTTTTGTTTAATGCTTTTGTGAAGCACCTTGGGATGTTTTACTATGTTAAAGAAACTATATAAATGCAATTTGTTGCTGACCAAGCATTAGTGTGCTCACAATACTAATTAGCTCACTCAAGACTATTGCCAGCAGGCTTTAGATGAAACCACTGTAGCTTTGCAAGTGTGCTCCTTCAGGCTTGGTTTGACTTCTACGTCTTTAGAACATGACACAGCACTCTTCCAGTAAAATGAATCTACTGCCACTTTGCTAATTGTCTAAAGTTTACAAATGATCCAACTTTCAGCTTACTTAAATTTCCCTCAAACAGTTGCTGGATCTTGAAATTTAAATAACTAACAGCTTGAATCTAAAGGAGCTGCCAATCATATATATAACTGAATCAAGCAGAAAGTTATATTTGAAATGTATAGCTTGATACTTCTCTCATGTACATTTGCACAGAAATAACTGAACAAGACAGTGCAACATTTGTATTGAGTTAAGTGCAGACATAATACTCATTGGAGCTGTTCTGTACTGCAACTGGAGTAAAGGGGCTGCCACCAAGGCAAAATTCTTTACTTCATCATATCTACATAACAGTAAATTTTATCCTTCTCTCAGTCTTGACGGTTCACATATGGTGATACTGGAGTAGTAGTGTAAAATGACCCCATCCTTTTTTTTGTACTTCACTATCAGTGGCTGTTCATCTCCCACAATAACTGCAAAGAGTGAATTAAATTAACAGCGGCAGTGTGGCTAATTGTATTGTCTCAATGCTACTTGCAGTGATTTTTTTGATGAAAGCTTACACAGAATCTCTGAAAATTCTTTTTTAATACTTTATCACTGCAACAGGATGCTTTTCTCCAGCAACATAAACATTTTTCAGGTTCTGATTATTAGTGATTGTTATAACCATGGACTAAAATATCTAATTTGCCACAAATGGGAGTGAAGCCTACATGACGCATCCTCCAAATCCCTGCTGTTTAGCCAACTCAGAACCCTGACATCTGCTGGCACTGGATGTGAAGCATTTGCAGTGTAAGATGTGACTCAAGTAAGTTTTGGTCAGATTTAGGAGTTGGTCACTAAGGATTAGACATAATCTTATGACTTTGATAAGCATCAAATGCTATGGAGAAATAAGTTCTCGAATTATACGCAAAAGTAGAAGTGTTATAGAGTAGTTATTCACAATGTAGCATATTGTATGAAAAAATTGATGCAGCAACCTTAAAGAAGGATGATATTAGCAGTTCATGGGAGCCTACTTAAAAAAAAGTCAAGAGCAAGTTGCATATGTTTGGGCACTTCTTGCCTGCTGCAGGCTTCCATTGTTTACTATTATTTTTGGGTTTGGTTAGTTATTGCCCAGTGCTTTCATTATATTTTTGGTGTCATTCTCAGCCAGGTAGGTTTATGACCACTGATTTATTGAACAGCTGGAGTGCTTTTCTACTTGCATCTGAGTAAATGAATATTATTTGTGCTGCAGTGTCCTTTCTCTTGTGAACATTTTTAGCCCTGTCGTATGAAATAGTTTATTTCTTGGTCCATCAGAATCATCTAACTTTAAATTTTTAAGACCGCTTCTAAATCTGACTTGGTTGATTTAGTATTTTGACTTGAAAGTGAAAAACACTTGTAAACTGGAATTCAGTGGGGTATTGCAGCTTTGGATTGAATTATTAATACAACTAAATAGAGCTGTGTGGACTGTTTTGCACAAAAAAATGTTTAAATTTCTATAAATTTTAGATTTCTCTAGCGTACCTGATGTGCCTCTAACAAGAAGTGTCACTACAGACTGTGTGGAGTCACTGCATCAGGTTGAAAATACTGAATCATTTTTAAAGGTAAGTGATGAAATTCTATGAGTGCATTGTATGCCACCATGTGAGCTAAATTCTGAACTAAACTAAACGCTGCAGTGGACTAAGATGAACTTTTAAGCTTTTCATAGGCTGCAGTGTTATTTTGATAGGCTGGGGGAAAGATCTGAATCAAGTTATTAGAGTGGCAGCACCAGAATATATAGTGTATATCGGAGCAAAAAATTGATGTAGATATTGTGAATTTTAGGTTGTGTTTGTAATGAGATTCCAAAAAAAGCAATGAGAAGTTTGTTTCATTTCCATGCTGAAATTCATTGAAATTAATCAACGTACTCATTGCTGTGGTTAATATTTGTCTGGCTTTCCAATTGCCTTTTGACTTCGTGTCTTCAAAACCTAATGTGCCTTTACTTCAAAGCACATTTCTAAGCAAACTTAATGTGTTTAATAGACTATTTTTCCCTTTTGCAAGGATTGCACTCATTCCCTGTTTTGCTTGAGAAGGATTCTGAATGCAAGTAGCTCTAGTCTTTTTTTGATGCATGTAGTTGTATTTTTGTCTGCTTTCACTTTTCCATTTCCCCCCCCCCAAGAAGGTTTTGATTTCTCAGTGGTATAGCTTGGTGCCCTTCAGTACCTCAACCAAGTGACCAATATTTAAATCTCTCCAAACTTGCCTTAGTGTTATGCTATTCAGCCATAGACGGCATTGCATCCAATCCCAATCTCAATCCCAGTTTCAACAGAAGTCGGTGGCTAGCCATCAAGCAGGAATCTTGGCTGTTCAGTTCCCTGCCCCCAATAATCCAGGATGTTTAGGCTTACTTACACTTTGTTAGCTAGGGGCCAGAAATGGCCCAAGTGGCTTAGTTACTTCCAGGTTAATCACTCTCCCTCTATCCTCACTTCTTCCCCTCTGGAAAATCTGACTGGGTTGTAGCCCAACACAAGACACTCTGCAGGGGACCAAGGAAGATTGGAAGAAAGTAAAAGCTGGATTTCGAAGGATGGGCTGAACTGTGAAAGTACAGCCAAAATAGCAGTTCATCCCTATCTGTTTGCAATTAACCAACCACCTATTATTGTTCCCTGCATTATGGTCACTTAACTTTTTTTTGTTTCAATTCAGTTTTTAGTTGGGCAAACCATGTATTTATTTGGTTGAGCATTAATATTTATTTTGTTATATTGGCTTTAGCAGTTATGTTCAGAGATTCATGCTAAATAGAGTGATATTTAGTGCATTAGACTGTTTAAATGAAACTGTTGGATCCTTGTTGAAGCAAATTGCTCTGAACAAACCAGCAGAATAAAACTTTTAAAGATAGATTTTGAAAGGCTTTACTTAGTTAATGATGATTATTGTCATCAAAAAGAGACAATGCAATCTGCATGTACATTTTCAAAATTCCAAATGAATCTTATCTCAGTCCCTCTAAGAGATGATGCTGTAAGGAATAATTTGAGACAGTAATCCTCCTTCTGTACTTTATTAATCAAAGTGCAAGAATTAAGTGTTTAAATTAATTGTTTTTTAATAAAGAATCAGCTTCGGTTTTCTGTTACCTTGGATCTCCGTGAGTGTTAGCTGCATTGGTATTTCAAAATCATCCAGTGTTTCTTGTTGCAATGAATAAATGCATTCACTGGAAGTGATGTTGTAATTTGTAAAAATAGATGTAGCAAGATACAGAAATAAAGCTATTTTTCATAACATATTTCATGTGATAAAATTACTTACCCATTAAGTGAACTATTCCGGTGTAAATATTTTGCAATTGGCACTTGTCACAATACAATTACACAATTGTGAATTTTTAAAAAAATCAACATTTCTGCAGAAAATACACAGCGGGTCACTCAATCCATCTTTTCCCTTTCCAGTTGTTAATGTTTTGACTGTAGATACATTGTATAAACTAGTCAGATGAAAATGAATAATACTCAAAATAAAAGTGGAAACTTTAATCACATGCGGCTTCCTTCAGGTTCAGGTGATGCATCAGGTTCAGGTGATGCACGTAATTAATCTCTCCTGATTATGATGTGCTTGCTATGTATTTTCAGCAATTTCTGTTTTTATTTACTGATGTCTGAGATTGGAGCTCGCTGATTAAATGCTGTTCAGAATCAATAAGATGAGATGCAAGTTCAGTTACAGTGAACTGTCAGTTCAATTTGAAACTCCTGCATTGAATCCATGGGTGAGTCATTGCGTGTCACATGTAAGAGCACAGTGTGTTACTAGTTCATCAGGTTGTCATTCTGGAGCTGACGCGCACCCTTGTGATTCAGAGATGGCTTCCTGAATGGAGCTGAACTAATGAAAGTGTTCCATGTTTTTTTTGTTCTAGAAGAAGTGTTCCATAATTGACTTTATTCAAAGGATGTTTCAAACATAGAATATTATGCCTTGAAGACCAAAACACTCTACTCCTCTTGAAATACTGTCATGGAATCTTTAACATACACTAGAACTATCAGAACAGGCAGCTCTGGGACCTTAGTTTAACATATTACCCAAAGGATGTCATCCCTGACAATAAAGTGGTTTCTGCAGTACTGCATTCAAATGGAAGCCTAGATATTACTTGACAAGTTAGACTGCAAACAACACATTATAGTGAAATAAAAACAGAAAATGCCGGAAAAGCTCAACAGGTCTGGCAGGTTGGAACCAAAGAAGAATCATATTGATAAAAACAAAAAAATTGCAGATGCTGGAAATCGAAAACAAAAACAAAAACAGAATTACCTGGAAAAACTCAGCAGGTCTGGCAGCATCGGCGGAGAAGAAAAGAGTTGACGTTTCGAGTCCTCATGACCCTTCATATTGGACTGGAGATGTTAATTCTGTTTCTGTCTCCTCAGATGCTGCCAGGCCTGCTGAGTTTTTCTGGCATTTTCTGTTTCTATTTCCGATTTTCAGCATCCGCAGTAATTGGCTTTTAACACATTAAAAATAGCTAAGATATGAACAGCATGTCACAGTGAATTGATTGGCATGATGTAAGTGGCATGTCAATAAAATTATCACTTTTGTTTCAGCAAACTTTTCATTTTTATGTCTCAAGCAAAATTGATTGTAGTGTTTACAGGAGCTGCTCGTTTCTGGGAATTTAATTTTAAATTTAAATTAAGAGAATGTAGCTTTGAAACTGAAATTTGATATTTTGATGAAACAGTTGAGCATTATAACAAAACTCAGGGCTGCATCTCAAATTAGTAAGCAGAATTGTCCTGTTAAGCTGTGGTTGCACATTGAAGCACATTGTGGCTGTGAAGATATTTACATTTCCTGTTTACTGAAACCTAGTTTTGGCCATTTAACAAGGAGGCTATGCTATAGAACTTGATATTCTGCAGCATGTGAAAAAGTGGTATAGCTAGTGTCACTCGATTAGTGATGCAGCTCTCAATTTATTTAAATATTCCCTCTCCACACCCTCAGCTTCCCTTCAGTTTAGAGAGTGAAACTGCATAAACCTGAGACTTTCATGTCTAAGAGCTACCTCCACTGCAGTAAAGTGCTCATCCAGCAGTCTGCCCAGGTCCTAAAATAAAATGTAAAATGAGAGTAATGGCATTAATAAAAGGAATAAAGACTAGGATTTGAATTGGAATTGCAAGATGCTTCTCTGAAACAGGATCATTAAGCTGTTCAAATATCAGCTATCTAGCAAGAAGTTGTGTTTTTTTGTTAACAATTTAAGGAATTTGGATGTGGCCCATTTTCCATCATTATGTAACTCTTTGGCATTGGAGATGCAATAAATACATTTAAGATGATTTTGTCTTAGTAATGCATCCCCAGAAGCTAAGCTAGAATCTTATTGAGGCACTACCAGCTAGTAGCACTAGAGGATAAATATCCATTTTTAGTGCTACCTTGTAACCCTACTTAGGATCCTAATAAAACCTAGCTTAATGAATTGCAGCTGTGTGCCAATTTCTCAACAGTAATGCTAACACTGCTGTGTAATTTTGCACACCATTATCATTTGAAAGCACCCATTACTGTCAAAGCCACATTCAAGCCTTGTCAGCTCCATTGGTGCCATCTTTGAACAATGAATAAAATTATAACATGCAACGGGAGGAGAATTGTACTTTTGACAGAAAACAGGGCAAGTGGTTTTAAGAAAAGCTACTTTTAGTTTTTCTCATTGCCACAGCTCAAGTGAATATACTGACAGGCGTCATCCACGTATATAATCTAAAAGTAATTTTACAAACAAAAAGCTATGTTCGTGTCATACTCCAGATGCTTCTATAACAAAGTAATGCATAGCTTGTGCCTTCTTTGTGAACATCAGGCAGAATGACAAAATGGGAAGCTTATACGTTTGGTGTTATTTATCAGCAAACGATTTCCTACTGGTAGACAATGATGTTTGAAGGCGCTGAGTGTGAGGAGGAAGTAGTTGTGAAGCATCTCTATTTCTGCTCATGACTGTTCAGAGCTAATTTCATGACACTCCCTTTGCTTTCCACATCTTTTGTATTCATTCCTTAAGTTAAAAACAGTGGATGTCAATTTGCTCCCTGGATTCGGCTAGACAGTTTTTCTCCCTGAGTGTGGATCTTTGAACAGTAACACAGGTAAGAATAGGGCACAGCACTGTTTGAAGTCCCAATTTCTGAAAAATAGTAATAGTAAATTAAAGAAAAGTCATTAAAGGTGCCCCCAAATTTAATATCGTTCTTGAGTAATGAAAATATCTGTTGTGTCAAATGATGTTATAGGGCCCCGAATCATTGTCCCTGGCAGGTGTATAACTGGTAACTGTGCAGTGTGAAAGTAAGCTTCCAAATGTATTTACCCCTCATTTTTACAAATAGAAGCCTATTAATCTGGCAAAATTGTTACTGCAAACAAATTGTCTCCTACGCTTATATTATTTCACACACTTTGTGAAATACTTTAGTCTGTGGTATAAAGAACAGAGCCTGTAGCATTGTTAACTTGTATAGAAGAAGAAATAGAATATTCATTAGCAAGGAGGTAGATGTCTCATTTTGCACTGAGGTAGATCTGTAGTAACAGGAAAAGGAGAAACGTGAAGAATGGGGAACTTGCAGGGAAAAAAACAAGGTGATCATAGTGTCAATTATGTTTTCATTTGGATAGTGTTGCCTTGATTTTTTGGAGACAGAGGAAGTAACTTTTTAAAACTAGTTAGGGAGTTGGTGACTGTGCATTGGGAGATCTTGTTAATATTTAATTTTGTGCTAAATTTGGGGTTGATTGAGACATTGATTAACAATGGCCAGTTGTCATTGAAGGAGTTAATAGATGTTTTTACTGACATTGGAATGGAACAGATTGACTTATGTAGAATGCAAAACATCTCAACGGTAGTTTCTTTACAACTTGGAATTTTCTTCTAAATGTTGTCATGTTGTTAAATAGCTGAAGGCATTGATCTGACGTGAATATATTTGCATAAGTGCTGGGGGACAAGGGCTATCGTCTGCAAAGGTGGCTCATGACGCCAGTACGCCGTCCAAGAACAGAAGCTAAGCACCGGTACAATTGGAGCCAGGGTACCACAAGGGCTGTGGTGGAGAGAGCCAACGTCCTTCTCAAGATGCTCTTCCGTTGCCTGGACCGCTCAGGGGTCGCACTCCAGTACCCCGCAGATTGCGTCTCTCTGATTGTGCAGAGCGCAGCAGACAACCACTATCTTGCGCTGGAAAGGGGGGATGCAATTGATGAAGAAACCCTTGACGGCCTGGATGAGGCTGCACATGATGAATTCAGCAGTGCCTCAGAGGATGAGGAAATACAGGGCGAAGATGAAGGCCACAACAACGACCTGTGTTTACAACAAGGAGGCAGGGACACCCGCGACAATTTAATCCAAAGAACCTTCAGCTAGCTCCACACATATGGATCAGCAGGAGCAGCATTACCTGGAACTTCCACACGTGGCACTTAGGTGCTATCTCTTCCACCTGAGCAGCTGCAAATAAGGCCATAGTACAGAAACATCAATCTCCACTCTAACACTCATGATAATTATGTGAAAATGAAAAAAGCACCACAATGAAAAGACGCTCAGCCATGGTAACAAAGATGGACTATATTCTGTCCACAATTAAAGCGCACATGATTATTCGACAATGTTACAAAAAGGGGTCCCTATTCTAAGGCCAACACAAAATCACCAGTGACATACCCGGGGAGCGCCTAAGGTGCCTTATGTTTTCGTTTGCGGGTGCTACGTCTAGGTGTTGCCCCATCGCTCGGAGTGGCTTGTGAGACAGTCTGCTGACTCTGCTGTCCTATTGGCCTAGATGACCTTGGCGGGCATCCTCTGGCCCGTGGAGCCTGTGATGGCCCCGCCTGGGAGGGAGTGGCCAGTTCCTGAACTGGCACCTCCCCAGTTGTCGCAGCCTCAACGGAAGCAACGTTGACTGGCAGAGGGGCGGAGGAGCTGCTGCCCTCATCCGGAGCGCCCTGAGAGGAGCTCGCAGTGACGGCAGGCAGCTGCTGCGCCGACTTGAGGTCCAAATCTACCTTCCTGCTCACCGCAGATGCATGGGCACCGAGTGCCGGCGCTTGGTGTCCACAACATCTCCCACAATGGAAAGCACCACCTGTGGCCAGAACTGCTGTGAGGGCTTGCAGGTCAGCGCGTAACCCAATCATATTTTGATCCATTTGGTGGAAGCCCCTCTCTATGAGAGTCACCAAACTCTCATTGAAGGAATCCTGATGCTCTGCTCTGAGGGCGGATTCTTCATGTGCACTCTGCCTAGACTCCTCCGTTGCAGAGAGTAACTGAACCATTCCCTCATGCAACCCTGCCAGATGCAAACGCACTTCCTGCTGCCTTTCCTGCAACTGCTGCAATGGGGACAACTCCGAGGCACGTCATCAGTGCCGGACTCAGCATGTGCCTCGTCCCCTGCAGCCTTCCAGCTGCTGGAGCCAGCGGCACTCTCTGTCCCTACCATCTCTTCCAGCGATCGTGATGTGCCCTCTCCACTGTGACCTGGGACACTAAAGGACAGTAAAGTCCCCACCGAGGTGTGTATGTCTGCATTGGTGCCTGACTGGCTGAAATGATGTGCCGCAAGTTGCACGTGTTGCCCCTCAGGTGTGGAGGGGGGGCTGCGTTGAGGACGTGCGGGTCACCCTGAAATTAATGCTGAAATTAACAACAAGGACAGTGCATCAGTTAGCATACATTCACTTCAACTTTTCATCCCTTTCCCCCCATCCCTCATACGTAGCTCACCCTTAAAGACTCTTAAAAGAAGAACATTGGTGAGGTCCAAATGAGTCAAGACGGGCCCCAAGCGTTAAACGCACATGCAAACAGGCTGGTTAGATGGCCTCATGAATGGAACATGGCTTGGAAAGAACCAGAGGAGTGGGAAGAGTGCAGAGGTGGATGCATTGTTGCCTGGATAGTTGCGCAGCTTAGGAAACATTTCAAACAGTTGTGTCATTTTCCGCCGAACTCAGGAGATTGTGAGGTCATATTATTGCCCTTCATTCTGTAAGGAGGGTCATAGACCAGGTGGCCAGAAGGCAACGTTTCCCCTTGGTGCAGGGATGAGTAACATGGTGGCATTCATCTAAGTTGAGTACCATGAGGTTCACAGCTGAGGTGCTGAGGACCTTCTGGACAAAGTAATGTGGGGCGCACTGGCTGAAAGGGTGCATGAGGTCCCAAACCCTGAAAATGGAGTAAGTCTTTGGGTGTGCAGCGGCAATCCAATGGCATGTGAGACCATGGTGATAGTGGTCAAAAATGGGATAAGATGACTTTGGAAGGTGGTGGAGAGGCTATTCCTCAAGGGGACGAGGGTTCCTCCTGTATGACCCAGACATCAGAATGCCTCAGTCAGTGAATAAGCATTGTTGCAGCATTAACTATTGCAGCAACCATCAGTGGTTTGGATGGTGGGCACACAGAGTGGATGGGGCTGTCGACCTCAAATACCTGCCCGCTGGACCCCAGCCTCGCCACCCCCGGCCGCCCTGGCCTCCTGCCTCCAGCCTCCTGCCCAGCTCCATGGCTTGCTTCTCGAATGGGGTGAGGCGCTGGAGGAGGGCGTGCCCACCACCAGTCCTCAGGCACTCCTGGGCATTGTGGTTACTTTTTGCCTGCAAAACACATAAGAGGATTTATTGGGGCAGGTTGCTCATGTACTCTGCATGCACATGCCGCATCCCAACCACAGAGGGCCATCTGAGGCCTCCAGCGGCTCCTGTCCACACTACTAGTGATGAGTCCCCAGAAGATAGTATGGCTGGTCCCAAACCCCTCCCCCAACGGTCCCCTTGGACACATTCGGTGTCCATCACTTTGAATAGCACACTGGTCCTAGCGCCCATGCAAAGGAGGATCAGATGTGTGTGGTGCCGATGCCAGCATATGGGACTTGCCCAAGAGAGCTTGAGGCACCCCTTGGACCATGTCATTACCATCAATATGACAAGTGTTGGAGTTCTGAGTATATGTCTACTGGCCTCCCCTGCAGGTTGCCCCCAAATTACTCAAATGCCACAAAGACCAACATATGCTGCGCAGAAAGCCCTTTTTCTCCTCAACCACTAAGGCTGATGTAAGCATGGTCAGTACCCATTTGCCCACTCAGCGTGCGACAGATGCCCTTTGCAGTAATGGCAGCCATACATGGTTGGGGGGGGGGGGGGGGGGGGGGGGCGCTAAGGCTTAGGCTGCCTTCTGCCTCAAATAGCCCAGACAAACATGGCACTCACCCATCCGGAGCGCAGCAAATCATTGAAGCATTGTGTGCCAGTGCATCTGACGTCATCATGGGCACTTAGAGCCTCACCCACCTCCTCCCACACCTGGCTGATAACATGGGGGGTCCTCCTCCTCCCATCCGCAGGATACAGAACATCATGTCGCTGGCCTACCTCTTCTAGGAGGACAGCAAGACATGCGTCCAAGAATCTGGGTGCACAGTGGACCCCCGCTGGCCTCCCCCACCTCCTCCTCCTCTGCCTTCCTTGGAGCATTTCTACCTCTCTGAGTGGCCATGGTGCACTGCCTCAAGCAGGCTGCCTGGCCGCTCTTTAAACAGGCTGTCGGCTCCCCATTGGAACCGGCAGTCTGAGGCCACCCGCCCCCGCAACTATTTTCCCATTCTCCACGGGAGTTGCAAAGCCACGGTGTGGGCCTTAATTGGCCCGCCCACGGAAAATGGTGCTGCAGCCTATTTCGCCAGTGGCAATCGCCTGACTACTGCCGAGAATGTAAAATTCTGCCCCCATCGGAATTTTAGCTCTCACTTGAAGGAATACAGGAAATTAGCAAGCTGGAAACCTGTTTCACAGGTCCACTATTCTCTGGGAGCAGTTCTGCGCTTACATAACTTGCAAGCATAGCTTAACCTATCCCCCAGTTGAAATAATTGGTCTACAAAAAATGACAACAAAAACATGTATGTACATAGGACCTTTAACATTATAAAATGTCCCAAGATGCTTCACAGGAATATTATACAACAAGATCTGACACCGAACCACACAAGGTGTTATTAGGGCAAATGGCTTAAAGCTTGGTCAGAGCAGTAAGTTTAAAGGAGCATCTTAATGGAGGAAAGTGGTAGAGAACAGGAGAGATTTAGGAAGGGAATTCCAAACCTTGGAGCTTAGAGAGCTGAAGACATGGCCACCATTGGTGGAATGATTAAAATTGGGGATGCATAAGAGGATGAAATTAGATGAGTGCAGATATTTCAAAGGATTGCGGGAGTTGAGATTGCAGAACGAAAACAAAAGTTCCTGGAAAAACTCAGAAGGTCTCACAGCATCTGTGGAAATGGATACAGTTGACATTTCAAGTCCGTATGACCCTTCATCAGAACTAAGACATATAGAAATGAGATGAAATATAAGCTGGTAGAAGAGGGTGGGTGGGACAGGTAGAGCTCGATAGAGGGCCAGTGATAGGTGGAGGCCAAGAAGAGACTGCCAAAGATGTCATAGACAAAAGGACAAAGGGGTGTTGACGGTGATGATGTTATCTAAAGGATGTGCTAATGGGGACATTAAGGATAGAAAGCAGGACAAGCAAGTGGCAGATGGCCCTAGTGGGGGTGGGGGCGAAGGGATTGAAATGGTCTAAAAGGTGGAGATGAAACAGTAGATTGAAATAAATTTAAAAATAGGAGGGAAAAGAAAAATATATTTGTAAAAAAAATTATAAATTATTGGAAAAAAGGGGATCGCAAAGGGGGTGGGAATGGAGGAGAGAATTCATGATCTGAAATTGTTGAACTCAATATTAAGTCCAGAAGGCTGTTAAGTGCCTGGTCGGAAGATGAGGTGCTGTTCCTCCAGTTTGCGTTGAGCTTCACTGGAACATTGCAGCAGGCCAAGGACGGGCATGTGGGCATGAGAGCAGGGTGGTGTGTTGAAATGGCAAGTGACAGGGAGGTCTGGGTCATGCTTGCGGACAGACCGAAGGTGTTCTGCAAAGCAGTCACCCAGTCTGCGTTTGGTCTCTCCAATGTAGAGGAGACCGCATTAGGAGCAGCGAATGCAGTAGACTAAATTGAGGGAAGTGCAAGTGAAGCGCTGCTTCACTTGAAAGGATTACAGAGTTGGGGAGCGGAGAAGCCATGAAGGCCTTGAAGACAAGGATGAGAATTTTTAAATTGAGGCATTGCTTGATCAGGAGCCAGTGCAGCTTAGAAAGCATAACAGTGACATAAATGACACTTGGCATGAATACAGGCCCAACCTGTCCAACCTTTCCTCATACAATGACCCCACCCCAATCCCAGGAATCAATCGAGTGAACTTTTTCTGAACTGCTTCTAATGCAATTATGCCCTTTATAAAAAAAGGAAACCAATACAACACACAGTACTCACCAAATCCCTATACAACTATAGCATAACATCCCTACTATATAATTCCCCTTGCAATAAACGACAACAATAAATGACAACATTCCCTTTGCCTTCCTAATCACTTGCTGTACCTGCAAACTAACTTTTCGTGATACATGTACCAGGACAGCCAGATACCTCTGTACTTTAGAGTTTCGTAATCTCTCTCCATTTAAATAGTATGCTGCTTTTCTATTCTTCCTGCCAAACTGGAAAATTTCACATTTTCCCACATCATGCTTCATCTGCCAAATTTTTGCCCATTCACTTACCCTATCTGTGTCACTTGGTATATTCCTTACATTCTCTTCACAACATACTTCTCTACATAACTTTGTACCATCAGCAAATTTAGCAACCATACATTCGGTCCCATCATCATTGAAGGTGGCAGGACAGGTTGAAAGCATAGTTAATAAAGCATACAGTATCCTAGGCTTTATTAATAGAGTTCAAGAGCAAGGAAGTTATGTTGAAACTGTATAAGACTCTGGTTCAACCTCAGCTGGAGTATTGTGTCTAGTTCTGGGCATCGCACTTTAGGAGGGGTGTGAAGGCGTTGGAGACAGTGCAGAAAAGATTCACAAGGATGGTTCCAGGGACGAGGAACTTCAATTATGTAGATAAATTGCGGCCATTGTCTTTGGTCCCCGCTCCAATCTTCATTTCCTATCTACCAACTCTGTCGCATTCCCTGACAACTGTCTTAAGGCAGAACCAGATTTTTGGAAGCCTTGGAGTCATATTTGCCATAGATGAGTTTCCAACCACTCATCTGCACCATCACTGAGACTGCCTATTCCCACCTCTGTTCCTGCCCAATTCAGCCCCTAGTTGGAACTATTGTCCTTGGAGAAGAGAAGACTGAGAGAAGATTTGGTAGAGTATTCAAGATCATGAGGGATCTGGACAGAGTAGATAGGGAGAAGTTGTTCCCACTTGTGAAATGATCAAGAATGAGAGGGCACAGATTTAAAGTAATTGGCAAAAGCGACATGAGAAAAGTGTTTTTCATGCAGCAAGTGGTTATGCACAGCCTGAGAGCATGGTGGAGGCAGATTCAATTAAAGCATTCAGAAGGGAATTAGACTGTTATCTGAAAAGGAAGAATGTGCAGGGTTATGGTGAGAAGGCAGGGAAATGTCACTAGGGAAGTTGCTCATTTGGAGAGCCATGCAGACACAGTGGGCCGAATGGCGGTCTCCTGCACTGTAACAATTTTAAGATTCAATAAAGACACAGGCAGCAGAGTTTTGAATGACCTCAAATTTACAAAGTCCTGGTTGGCCTCCTACATTCCACTCTAAGTTCGAACAGTCAAGTCTAGAGGTATTAAAACTTGGATGAGGGTTTTAGCAGCTGGGGCAGGGACGGAATAGGCAGTCTTAATGATGGCGCAGATGAGTGGTTGGAAACTCATCTCTATGTCAAATATGACGCTAAGGCTTCCAAAAATCTGGTTCAGCCTTAGACAGTTGCCAGGGAATGTGATGAGTTGGTAGAGAGGGAATGAGTTGTAGCGGGAACCAAAGACAATGGCCACAATTTTACTTGGAGGCGGTGATCTTGCTCCCTTGGCTGAAAGATTGGGGGCAAACTGCCTTCGATTGGCTGGGTCAACCCACAGCCATTTTACAGCAACCACATCCAGGAGGAATTCCTCTCTTCGACAGCTGTTGGCCAATAAAATGGCCAGCAGCTTGCTAGCCCCAGCAATGGCACCAGAAGCAGTGGCTACTGCTGGGACTATAGTCCCTGAAGAAGAGATGCCTGGACTTAAAAGGTAAGCCTTGGGTTTCACCAGGGCCAGGCTGGCAGACCCCAGCAAGGGGGTTGGGGGGCGGGGTTCATCACGGTGATGGATGTTTGGAATGCAGGGTGGGGGGAGCCCTCCATTTGGCACAGGATGTCTAAACAGGTGGGACATGCCTCAGCCCACAAAAAGGACACCAGGTTTCAGCTGGTGGTCTGGCCACAAGGTGTGGGCACCTCTCACCATGGGCAAAATCCCAGCAGGTACTTAATGGCCTCAATTGGCCCTGGGTGAATAGAGTGCCTGACACCACCTCTGCCATGGGTAAAATTCAAGTGAAGGTAGGGGACGGCATAGTGCCATTAGCACCAATGCGCCCAATTTTACACTTCTCCCCTCCTCAACACCAACCCCCACCCCCACCCCCACCCCGACCCCGACCCCGACATGGGGAGTTAAAATTCTGCCTAAAGTCTTTGATCTTCCCAACGCTTAACTGGAGAAAATTTCTGCTCATCTAGTACAGCATGTCAGATAAACTGTCTGATAATTTAACAACAGTGGAGGAGTTTGGAGAGGTGGTATAGTCCCTTCATTATTTTATAAACCTTGATCAAATCATCTCATATCTGCACTTCTCTTTAGTATAGAGGCCCAAGTCATTGATGCCATTTGGGTAACCAAGACGTTTTAAACTGGCAGTTAATCTTTTGGCTTTCCTCTACACCCTTTTCAAGATCTCAATCTCAACCAGAACATGAGGAGGCCAAAACTGAGCAAAGTTAAGTCTTACAAAGTAAAAAAAAATGTATTTTTTTTTATTATGAATTGCCTCACGAATAAATACAAGAACCATGTTTGCTTTGACTAGAGCTTTCATAGTGCATTGTTGCCACAAACTAGCACTAGTAACACAGCCCTGGTATTCTAAGAGACCAGAAGGACAGTTGGATAACAAAATGACAGTCTCTCACTGGTGGAGTCATGGGTGCCAATACCCACATGATGATGGTAGGGGCATGAAAGACCTGTTCACATTGTTGTATTGCTTTGACTTTGCTAATGTCTCACTCAAGCCAGTTGTCAGTTTTAGCATTAGGTTTGGACAAAACTGGCGTGATTCTTAGTTTTCAAAACTTTATTGGTTTAACCTCTGTGGGAATGCTCTTAATTTGTAATAAATCCACAGAAAAAACTCCTTTCCTTTTATCTGTGCTTTTTCCTTTCTTCATCTTTCCTTCACTTATTTGTATGTTTGTGCTTTTCTATATTTATTTTCTGAATTCTGAATGTAATGGAAGCAAGTCTCTTATTTATTGCCCATCCCAAGTTACATTGAGAAGGTTGTATATACCTTGCATTAGTACTTTCATAATGATAATGGGGGAAGGCAGGGGCTATTAAAGTAGCCTTGGTGATTAACTGCAATGCATCCTGGAGGTCATGCCTACTGTAGCCACCATGTAACAG
The DNA here is from genome assembly GCF_017639515.1 of Carcharodon carcharias. Classification (NCBI taxonomy): domain Eukaryota; kingdom Metazoa; phylum Chordata; class Chondrichthyes; order Lamniformes; family Lamnidae; genus Carcharodon; species Carcharodon carcharias. The sequence continues at coordinate 158,966,228 of NC_054468.1, read as the reverse complement.
TGATGAAAGGTGCCAGAGGGAAAATGGGGAATAATAGATCAGTTAACGTAATGTTTGTTAGTGATGAACTTAGGAAATAGGAGCAGGAGTAGACCATTTGGCCCCTCAAGCCTACTCCATCATTCAATGATATCATAGTTGATCTTCTATCTCAGTGCCATTTTCCCACGCTATCCCCATATCCCTTATCATCTTTAATATTTAGAAATCTATCGCTCTCTGTCTTGAATATAGTCAATGACTAAGCCTCCACAAGCCTCTGGGGTTGAGAATTCCAAAGATTCATCCCCTCTGAGTGAAGAAATGCCTCCTCATCTCAGTTCTAAATAGCCTACCCCTTATTCTGAGACTCCATCCCCTGGCTCTAGCAGCAGCCAGCCAAAGGAATCATGCTTCCTGCATCTACCCTGTTGAGGCCTGGAAAGGTTTTGATTCAATCAGAGAAAGTATTAGAGTCCATAATTAAGGAACATGTGACTGAATATCTTGAAAATCTTCAGTGATCAAAAAAGGCAAAAATGGATTTGTAAAAGGGGAGGTCATGCCTGATTAATCTGACTGACTGCTTTGAAGACGTAATTGAATTATTGGGCAGGGGAATGTCTATGGATGTTACTTATATGGACCTCCAGAAGACATTTGATTAAGTCCTTCAGAAAAGACTGTGAACTGAATTTAGCTAAAGTCATCTCATGGAATTGAAGGCAAATGATTGACCTGGTTAGGAAATTGGCAGAATGGAAGGATGCAGAGGGTGGGAATAATGTACAAGTTTTGGGCATCACACCTTAGGAAGGTTATATTGGCCTTGAAAGGATGTAGCATAGATTTTCTGGAATGATACCAGGACTCCAAGGATAAAGCTATGAGGCAAGATTAAGGAAGCTTGGGTTGTAAGCTGTTGAATTTAGAAAGTTCAAGGGTGAGTTAATTGAAGTTTTCAAAATATGATGAAGAACAAGTGGGGTACGTTGGGGGAAACTATTTCCACTAATTTGGAATCTTAGGATTGGGGGCATCATCAAAAAACTAGAGCCAGACTTTTTAGGAGTGAAATTAGAAAATATTTTTTTCTACACAAAGGGTGGAGAAGTTTGAAATTCTCATCTGCAAATGGCAATTGATGCTGGGTCAATTTTTAATTTTAAAACTGAGATTAATAGATTTTTGTTAGCCAAAGGTATGAAGGAATATGAGGCAAAGTTAGGTATATGTAGTTCAGTCACAAATCAGCCATGACCTCATTGAATGGGAAGGAAATGGGCTTGAAGGGCTAAATGACCTATTTCTGTTCCTTTTTTCCTGTGAAGTGGGTGGATGTTGAATTCAATAGCACATCCAATCAAATCAATTGCTTTTTGATCACTGAAGATTTTCAAGATATTCAGTCACATGCTCCTTAATTATGGGGGTGGGGTGGGGTGGGGTGGTGGGGTGGGGTGGGGTGGTGGGGTGGGACTGAGTCTCAAAATAAGGGGTAGGCTATTTAGAACTGAGATGAGGAGAAATTTCTTCACTCAGAGGGGGTGAATCTTTGGAATTCTCAACCTCAGACAGGTGGTTTGTGGAGGCTTAGTCATTGAGTATATTCAAGACAGAGAGCGATAGATTTCTAAATCCTGGATAATCTTGAAGTTTTTGAATATTGTTGCAACTTTCTAAGCCTTATAGGTGGTTGCGAAGCTATGAGGAGCTTGCTAGTGAGCCATGTGTTGCATCCTTTGCCGATTGTGCAGGCACAAGATCAAAAATTATATATTACTTTTAACAAAGGAAAATTACCCAAGATGCTTGACAGGAACATAACAGAAACAGTTAATAGACAAAATTTGAGAGCGAGCTATGTAAAATGGTATTGGACAGATGGCCAAAAGCTTAGTCAAAGAAATATGTTTTAAGAAGCCTAACAAAGGAGGAGAATGGAAGGTTTACAAAGCCACGGTATTCTTATTTATGGGCCATAACTTTGGTGGAGTAGCAGTCACAGTCGGATTACCACTCTGCTCCTAGTTATTTACCCTGAAATGCAGCCGCACCTTTCTCGCCTGACCTCCCAACTTGGGCTGTGTGAGAAAAGTGCAGTGCAGCAGGTTACCAAGACCTACTGTTGATGGCAGCAGAGTCAGAGGTAAGGAAACCATGTCCCTGTTTTTACAGCACTAGCTGCTATTATGTGTTGGGAGGCTAGGGTGATTCGGGGGGTTGGGTGGTCAGTGATGGGAATGGGGAGAGTCATTGGGGAGAGTGGTTAGTTGGAAGGGGGTATTCAGAGAGTAGGGAGGGCAGTCCGGGGGTTGGACTGGGGATGTCCACTGCTCGCTGTATATCACACAAACTCATGAATGGCCCAAGGCCGCCATTTTTGGTCCTGAAAAGTGCTCAGTCTACCTCAGGTTACCATAGAAGGGCAAAATGTCTCAAAAATTTGAACAACAGGTAAAACTAGCCATTTCATGCAGCCACTATGCAGCAGCAACACGAGTGGTATTTTCCACCAGTAGGATGCTGCCATTAAGCCAAAAAGACATTCTGCCTACAACACACATGAGTAATATAGTTTATGAATTTCAGTGCCACTGTGATGCCAGCTATGTAGCTCGTATGTCCCAATGACTGTTGAATTGTATCAAACAGCATGTCCCTTCAGCTGTACGCAACAGGCAAAGTACTGATATACCCAACCAGCACGTGCTAGCAAAACTCAAAACATAGTGTCCAAATTACATGTGATTCTGTGATTGGACAACACTTACTAAACAATCCTGATTGTACTGAATTACACTGACAACCAATTTAAGATTATCAGTTGGGTTCATAGTGTGCCTCACTTAGGTGTGCTAGAAATTATATATATTCTCACACAAGGCCCTGTCCTTTGCAAACAGAAAGAGCATGTACAAGCTTTGCGACTTTTTCAACTAAATGGGGGATTCCCTGGTTCATTCCCATGGTAGTGCCTTGACCAATCAGGCTTGACCTACCTGTTTTGTAATTAAACAAAAGCTTTGCAGTTAATTGTCGCCTGGTTCATTCTCCATGGCAATGTCTTTACCAATCAGATTCCATTTGCCAACCAATGAACACTTTCTTCTCATGTAGTACAAATTGTTGTTCCCTTTACAATTGGTATTCTTGCGACTCTGTCCTGATGAAACATATACGATTCTTAGAGGTTTGACAGGGTAGATGCTGAGAGGTTGTTTCCCCTTGTGGGAGAGTCTAGGAACAGAGGACATACTCTCAGAGTAAGGGTCGCCCACTTAAGACAGAGATGAGGAGGAATTTTTTCTCTCAGAGATTAGTTAATCTGTGGAATTCTTTACTGCAGAGGGCTGTAGAGGCTGGGTCACTAAGTATGTTCAAGGCGAAGATAGGCAGATTTTTAATCAGTAAGGGAATCAAGGGTTATGGGCAAAAAGCCGGAAAGTGGAGTTGAGGATTATCAGATCAGCCATGATCTCATTGAATGGCGGAGCAGACCCGATGGGTCGAATGGCCTACTACTGCTCCTACATCTCATGGTCTTATGGTCTAAGACGAAAAACTTCAACAGCATGTGTCTTTTTTCAGCAATACTCAAGTTTTGTACTACCAAACAATTATATATTAGTCACTACTTCCAGCGCTATCATGGACATGTTTGTACAGATTGAAGAAATTTCACTTTGCTCTATCCCATAGTCTCCTCCTTTACTTCTGTCCCTCACTTTTCTTCATTCTCCCTCCATTTTACCGCCTCTCCAGCTCCTCCATTCTATTCTGTTTCTCTCTCCCACTTCCTTGTTTCTCTAGCTGCCTCTCCTTAATTTCTGTTTCGTGCTGTTTTCATTTCTGTTTTGCTCAGGCTGTCTTCCAATCTGTTTTTTACTTTCTCCATCTGTGTTGCTTGGGATGAGTCACACTCCTGAGACAACAAAGGGGAGCTTTATCCATACACGAGCCAGTCTTTGAGTATCTGGTGCTGGCTCTGGTGCAAAATCTGGGAAACATTATGATGCCATTTACACAAACAATGCTTTAATTGTGAATCTCCTGTGGAATTACTTATTAGCCCAGATTTTGCAATAGAAATAATAGCGAAGCTATTGGTGCTCACCATTATTTATGAATAAATTGGACTACTGCTTCTCGTGTCCACACATGCACAGTAAAAGGCAGAAATCAGGAAGTTGCTGTCTGAGTTGTTCCCCTAGGCAAGCTTTACTACCTCAGTGCCTCGGTGGGAGATTCAGCATTAAAGTACATGAACCAGGTAAAGTTGTTGCACTTAGCTACTAGTTATCCATTTAAACATGCCAGAAAAAGTCAAATGCAAGTCAATTTTTAACGCCGTGTTTTGTTAATTACTATAAAACAACCTTCCTGGCCCTGAAAATTAAATTTTACAAGTGGTGATTCATTCTTTCAGAATTTCATTATTATTGGAAATCTTATAAAAATGTGTTTTGTTTTTGTTTTTTTGTCTCTTATTGTGCTCTCTCCCTCTCGCTTGCTCTGTTGCTCGCTCTCCAATTTAGATTGTCAGCCATGGCTCAGTTGCTATAACTCTTGCCTCTGACTCAAGATTCTGGGTACAGGTCCCACTGCAGAGCTTGAGCACACAAATCTATGTTGACACTCCTAGCACTTTCGCAGGTGCTGTCTTCCAGATGAATCGTTAAACCGAGTGCCCATCTCCCTGTTTGGGTGGATTTATAGGATCCAATGGCAGTATTTTGAAGGGCAGAGGAATCAATCCCTGGTGACCTGGCCAATATTTATCCCTCAATCACCATCACAAATAACAGATTATCTAGACATTTATTATCAAATGGGAGTTTTGGGAGTTTGATGTATACAAATTGGCTGCTGCACTTCCTACATTACAGCAGTAACTACATTTCTAAAGTACTTCATTGGCTGTTAAACATTTTGAGATGTCTGGTAGTCATGCAAAGCACTATATAAATGCGGGTCTTTCTTTTTTTTCTCCAATTTCACTTTTCTTTTCAGCTCTTTATTTTACTTTCTGCTTTTACATTGAATTAAATATTTTATTTTATGCTTCCTGATTGTACATGGCTCTGTCAGGTTTATTCAGTTTGGCTGGTTGTAGAGCCCTGTTTGCCCTGATTGTGTACACAACACATGCCCTGTAGAGGTCACTGCAATGAAAAGGATCTTTAAATACCATAAGTTACTGCTCAAAAACCCACAAAAAGTCTGTGGACAGCTGTAAGCATGATGAATAGCTAGTGTCATTCCTTTGTTGTTGACCATGAAGTTTAGGCCAGTGAATCAGAAGATGACTTCTGTAACCGGCTAGAGCAGAGCTTACAAACAGAAAGTTATAGCAGTCTTTTCAATGGGCCACTGCTGTTCATGAACTCTGGTTTTACTATAACCAGCACTCCCCAAATTAGTTGTATATTCAAAACAAGTCACTGTTAAGATTAATAGTAAGGCCAGTTAGTGACCGAGCATGACAGGACTTTGATGTATGGCCCCCATCCTTGTATGTGATCTCTTTGCAATGTTAAGCTGCACTCTGGTATTCATTGTCATCCAACAAAGCCATTTGCATAAAATGATATGCATGCATTCTGGGAGTTGTTTTCCACCTCACAGCTGAGCTTTCATATTACTAAGAAAAGATGATACACACTCTGAGAATGTAGCTGAACTCAAGTGCCAGGTTCCATATAGACGTGTAGGCCTGTGATGGAAAACTTAAGAGATTTCAAACACAGAAAAGGTTCAAAGCCTCACAACAGCCTTGATCCAGGCATGGACAGACAAGCTAACTGTAATCTTAAATGTCATGATCCTGCAAATTACTTAACTTCTATGAGTCTATTTATATTTTTGGTATTATATATTCCCACGTTACTGAGAAATCAAGATGAATTTTAAAAAAGAGTAATTTTATTGATTGTCCTTGTACTGCTCTTTAGCTTATTGATTACATTTATGCTGCTGAGATTTATTAACTTTTCTAACATATTTATTGCTCTCGCTGACATTTGAACTATCAGCGTGATAGTAGCAACATGTTTGATTTTATGACTGCATGTGTGGTCACAAGCCAGATGCATTTTTTTTAATAAATGTGAATTACATCCACAGCAGACTTAAAATTAATTAATTTAGATAGGAGGTATTGCATTTTTCTCTTGTTTTAAACTTAAGAGAATGATGAGCTGAATGGATAAATGTGGGCGTAGTCCTGCAAAATGTATCTTCTGGTGCACTAGATAATACAGACCATCAAGGGAACATTGAATACTAAAAGAACTTATCTGCATTTAGCAGATGTTTATCTGGTTTTCTAGCTGTTAGGGGATAAAAAGAAGATGGCAGAGTGTAAAATTATGTACAGGTTTTCTGTTGAAACTTCATGAAAGGTGAAATAACCATTTCTGTAGTGCACATGCATCCAGGTGTTTAACGATCAGGCTTACTTTTCACAGTCTTACTGGCCAAATGGAATGTTGACTTTAAAAAAAAATCTTATTCTTGGGCTGTGCTGGGTGACATTTATTACCCATTCTTAGTTGCCCTTAATAAAGTGGTGATGTGCTGGAAAAGGGGCCTAGAAATTTGGTTGAGGCCAGGCTCCTTGGGAATATAGCTACAAATAACGGTCTGCGTTCTGGCCCACCTGAAAAGGATGACCGATTAATCTTGATTCTAGTTTCTATTTGATGTAATCGGCTTGTTAGTATTTGTAATAGCACCCACTTGTGGCCATTCTGTATGTATATAAGCAAATCAGAATAAAGCAGTAAGATAAAAGCAAAATACTGCGGATGCTGGAAATCTGAAACAAAAACAAAAATAGCTGTAAAAACTCAGCAGGTCTGACAGCATCTGCGGAGAGGAATACAGTTAGAAGAGCAGTACTTCTTCAAAGAAGGCATTCCAATAAAGCAGTTTCAGTTTGGATTGGAACTCCCTGTGTAAGCAGCAATGTTTTTGTCCTGTAAAGATATCACAGTATGCCAGTGAGGATGGAGATTATGGATTCCCTAGCTGAATAAATTTGACTGGAGAAGCTTCCAGCAACCCAGCAGAAGAACTGAGAATTTTATTTTGTTTTGCTGACATAGGCTTAAAAAATATAGGCTTAGAGGAAAGGCTGTTCTTATATGTGGGTGGACTGACCTTCAAAGATAGCTGCATCAACAGATATTGTTGAGCATCGGGGAGAATACAGCCATGACTGAAAGTCTTTCAGTGCATATGTGGAGTGACTCAAGATGTTTTTCACTGCTAGTAATATCCTCGAAGATTCTGCTATTCCAGCTGTTAATCAAGGGAGTGGGGGAAAGGAAAAGGGTGATTTTCTTGATGGAAGGCCCAGAAGTGTATGAAATGCTCAAGAATTTGCTTGCCCCTGTTAAGCCAGAAGAGATGCTGCTGTTGGACATCTTGTGAAAGCTTGAGCAGCACTACAGTCCCAAGCCATTGGAGATTGCTGAAAGCTATCAGTTTGTAACCAGGAATCAGTTGCCCAGTGAGGACATTGGAGAGTTTATTGTTGCTTTGAAAAATCTATCCATTCATTGTAATTTTGGAGAATTTCAAGAGCGAACATTGTGGGTCAGATTTGTGCATGGTTTAAAAAGTAAATGCATTCACAGTAAGTTGCTGGCATTGCCACAGTTAACTTTCAACATAACTTGTCAACAACGTTGCCAAACATGGAAGAACAGAGTTGAGAGAAGTCGGAGTCATCAACCTCCAGTTATCTGCTGAAGTAAATTAGCTGCCGTTAAGTAAGCTAAAGGCAGTTAGCAGTAGCAGTGGTCCCGTTACCAGCGTTTAAGCCAAGATTACGTATATAATTGTCTATCTCTGAAGGCAGTGTGCTACAGTTGCAAGAAGAGGGGTCATCTTGCCAAGGTGTGTCAAAAGAATGTAAACGGAGAAAATGCTGACTGGAGAAAATGGCAGTCACTGCATACCATTGTCGTACAGCACCAGGTCAATGAGGGGTCAGTTGAGACGCATACGATCTGAAGCACAAGGATGTCCAGTAGAGTTTCACAGGGCACCGTAGTCCAAGTAGTGTTGGATGGAGCTCCAGTAAACATGGAGGTTGACACGGAGGCATCAGATAGTGTGATTCCTGAATCACTGTACTGTGAAAAGTTGAGTCAACATCAACTTCAGAAATCACACACAGAATGATGAAGTTATGGAGGAGAGAAAATCTCCATTATAGAAAGTGTGAAAAATCATTCCAGTTGTGTAACAGTAAATTGGTAGATGATACAATGCTTGTACATTACGCCGTATCCAAAAAGGTTAAGCTGGCATGTGATGCTTCTCCATATGGTGTAGGTGCTGTGATCTCTCATATGTTGGATAATGGTGAGAGAGACCAATTGTATTTGCCTCCCACATCCTCAGTGCCAGTGAGCGAAAATATACTCAGAACATGAAACTTTGTTTTTGATTTTTGGGGTAAGAAGATTTCATAAATACTTGAATGGTCATATTTTCACAATTGAAACTGATCATAAGCCACTGGCTATTTTGAATTCAAAGTCTACAGTTCCCACTTTAGCTGCAGCCCAAATCCAGGGATGGGTGTTGATTTTGTCTGCCTATCAATATGACAATAAGTACAGACAATTGGAAGATCATTGTTATGCCAGTGCAATGACTGGATTACCATCCCCATCTGAAGTAGAACCCAACAGGGAAGATGTATTTTTCTTTTCATGCGTAGCTGAGTTGCCAGTCACAGCTGATGACAATAGTAGAACAACTTGCAGGGACCCTGTATTGACAAGCGTATAAAATTATATCGGAAATGGATGGCCAACACAGATACTGGATTGAGAAATCAGGCCATTTTTTTATGCAGAAGAATAAGTTGGCAGTTGTTAAAGATTGTGTTATATGGGGAGCCAGAGTTGTAATTCCTGAGAGGTGCAGATTGCAGTTGCTATGTGATCTTCATGATCAACATTTCAGGATGAGTTTGACAAAGAGTTTAGTGAGAACCTATCTTTGGAGGCGATGGTTCTATAAGAACATAGAAGACACAGTGAAACAGTGTAGAATATGTCAAGCAGTAGAAAAGAAGCTGCCATCAGTACCTTTTCAACAATGGAAATGGCCAGCTAGAGTGTGGCAGAGGCCGCACATGGATTTTGCGGAATTTGAAGGGCAACAGCTATTCATTGTGACAAATAGCCATTCAGATTGGGTTGAGGGGTTCCAGTGAATTGAGCAACAACTAGCAAAACTCTCAATATCGACATGTCTGATGAAGTGGAAAATTCAAGTGATGGTCAAGGGCAAAATCAGTCTTCGTTGGAGAAAACTTCTCCTCAGACTCAGGCTAAAAGAGGTCAAGTTTCTTTCCCAAGTTCTGAAAGTTTGGTCCAAGGAAGGAGGTATCCTCTTAGGAATAGGAAATCAGTGGTTAAATTAGATTTGTAAATAAATGGAAAACAAGAAATCTATATAAGTTGTATGGAATTTGAATTTTGTGTAACTTATTCTTTAAGAAGGGGGAAGTGAAATAGCACCCTCTTATGGTCATTTGTGTATATGTTTACATAAGCAAACCAGAATAAACCAATTTCAGTTGGGTATTAGAACTTCATGGTCCCAATTTTCCAATCTCCAGATTTGAGTATGACCCGAGATGTGTGTCTGGACCTTATGGAGGTCCTGACACATTGATCTCCATGGGAATTGCCAGGAACTTTCAATTTCCGATAGGCAATTCCTCTACTCCCAGGGATCCTCTGCAAAAGTCTCCAACTATGAGTTAGAGTCAGAGACTTCAAACAGTTGTGATTTACTTACCTGAATAGTTATCCAGGGAATGTGAGGCAGAAAAACCCTAGTCTAACTCCTGGGTAACTGTAGAACTGATATGCCCTTCAATCACTCACACTGACCAACTCACTGACTAGACCTGACTACCCCATTTCCTGACTTCCCTCCCAATCAAGCTAACTCCTGACTACCCTCCCCAATCAAACCTGACTAGCCCCCGACCTGACATCCCCTCCCAACCTGACTCAACTACCCCGTGACTCACCTGCCACCCTGCCCATCTTCCACTTCACTCACTTACCTCACCCACCCTACTCATTTAACGACTTACCCACCTTACCTACTTACCTCACCCACTTTACCACCTTACCCATTTACGCATTCATCCACTCTCACATTCACCAACATTCACCCTGAACATTCAAACTTACCTTATGGCAACTAGTGCTGTAAAAAGTGGGAGTGTCTTCTGAGCTGATTCTCTTTGCTGCTACCTGTGTAGATTCCTGGGCTAAGTGACATCTGGCTGCTGCATCAGAAGTTGGATCCTTTTAAATGTAATCAGGTAAGCGCGCAGTTTTCTGACTGATCAGAGTCGGACGCAGTGGTTCCAATGCTGCGTGGAAGATGTGGACCTACGTGTATGCATCAGTGATTTTGGCCTGCAAAGATATCTCAGCATTAGATATCAGCTTGATGACAGCTATAGTATATTTTGTTAATTGTCATATCTATGTGTGTATTGTACTGAGTCTGTAATATTGTGACATAATTAAGAAAATCTAGAAGAGTTGCTGAGAATCAACACTGGCTTGAATGACTAAATTAGGAAGCACATAAAATGTAATGCTTTTAATATGACAGTTTTTATATTTATGGTGTATTTGTTGCTTTAATTTTAAAAATGATGCCTGTGATTTTATGCAGATTTTAGGAATGTTTGAGCTCAAACCTCATCATCATCTCCAAGCCACAAAAAACTTTTAAAATATGACACAGTTTGTAATAATTTATAATGGAAAGTTAAAGCATATGAATTGCTGAGCACCTGTGTCAATTGCATTTCTATGTTTTTGAAATTGCTTGTGCTAGCTAATACTGTCTCTCAAATTGGGCATAGGTTATGGTACCCAAAAATTCATAGGAAGTTTAATGTCAAGGTGCAGTGGAATGGTGGGATGCAGGTTTGATTGCTCCAAAAGCAGCTCAAGTTCTGACATATCCATCAGTGTTTCAAAACTGCTTTTGGAAAGCTACATCTTTCTATCTTCAGAACCATATACTGCTCTCATGGATAGTTAAAATGGTCACATGGGTATTATTAGTGGTTGCCTACCTAAATTTAACCAAAACAGATTTTGTAATATGGTTGTTTTAATGATGAAGCTCAAGGATATATTTTGGGAGTTTAACTGTGTAATTTTGTCTTTCTGATTGTGAACTTCTGATTGGGCTTTAAATCCAGGCCATGGTTGCCTTCTTTGAGACACAAAGAATCCCATTGTACTTTTTGAAGAGATTCTCTGGTAATTTATCCTGTTGTTTGTAGGAGCTTGCTGAGTGCCAATTGACTGCCAGGTTTGCCTATAATTACGGCAGTGACTACATTTCAAAAATACAAAATTGGCAATGAACCACTTTGGGGTATTCTGAGATAGTGAAAGGCACCATATGAATATATTTGAATGAATTACCACAGTGGCACTTCCTGCAGCATCATCTGATGAGGTCCAAGGCCCAATATCTGGGGCTTACTAGACCTCATTTTTTGTGCACATGGGGATTGACCATAATGCCCTGTACAAATTTTGTAGGACTTAAATAAAACTTTTGGATCCCCCAACTGTTGCACCTTATTACTTGTCCCTGAAGCTATAAAAAAATCTATTGCATTTTTTATTTTTAATCCCTTAACCATGTCTTGGCTTTGCTATTTTCCTTTTTCCCTCAAAGCAATACTTGTTACATTCATAAAAGTTCTTAATTATTAATTAAATGGATCCTTCTCCCATAAATAATCCAAAAAGAATTATCGGCTCCAGCTTGTCCTTGTGAGGTCCCATGCAATCTGTTGTCTTTCTTTTGCCCTAAGCTTTTATTAAATTGCAAATCTAATTATACTGAGTATTGATCTTAAAAGTTGTAGAGATTTGTGTTACATTTCTTTACCTTGGCTGCAGAGACACTGGCAATAATATTGAAAAGCAACTCAGGAATACAAATCATCTTTGTAAATGTGCAGAAATTTGTTATTTTAGTTGGCTGGGATGCAGTAAGTGAAGTTATTAGTCTATAGCTTAACTTAGTAAAGAGGGCTATCATATCTCCCTGATGTAATGGGTATTATTGGGTGCTTGGCCCTTTGATGTTTTTAATTTTTGACCGGTGGTAAAATGAACAGTGTGCTTAAAGCGAAGAGTTTTATGTACTTGGCTGCTTTCTGACATTGATACTACAAACAGTAGAAACTAAGCCAGTTAGGCAGAAGGGTCTTCTTGCATTTCTAAAATGATGTAAGCTTTCATTTTCTTTTGATTGCTTTTAAAATAGGTATTTTCTATTCAGGTCCTATTCCCTGGTTTTTTTCTTTTTGGTCAATATCTTCATTTGTTTTTTCAAGTCTCTCTTGGTTGTTGACCTAGCAACACGTACGCAGTTTGATTTTTTCTCTGTCTATACCTGGATTCTTAATTTTCTACTGGCATCCTCCCCTACATTATTGGTTTCATTTAAGCTTTTGCTTTTCTTCATCTTCAAAGAATGCACTCTGGAGGATTTCAGGTTGATTTCAAATGTGCATCATGAAGTTTTTTGCTTTGCTGCTGAGAAACCACTATCCTAGTTGAAGTGTAAACTGATTTTGTAGTCTGGGCCTTACATGTTAGATTCAACCCACCTTCTTTCAAATGAGCCATGAGCTAAAGGAATGATCTAAATTTGGTTTGATTGATTTCTCACCTGGGTTGGTTCACTTCAAAATCGAAAACCATGTCTCCTCTTTTCAAAAGGGAGCAATAATACATGTGGTACATATTTAATAAAAAATGAAGGGAAATAACTATTCACTTCAGTAACTCAAAAAAAATTTCCTCATGCCACAGATTAAATGTTCTGCTTTGCTTCAAATGTATGGCTTGACTGCTATGGGAATGCACTTTAGTACTGTATCAGTATTCTGTTTTCATTTCTATATCAGTCTGCACTCTAGAGAAATCCACGTAAGTATACTTCTGAAACAAAAACAGAATTACCTGGAAAAACTCAGCAGGTCTGGCAGCATCGGCGGAGAAGAAAAGAGTTGACGTTTCGAGTCCTCATGACCCTTCGACAGAACTTGAGTTCGAGTCCAGGAAAGAGCTGAAATATAAGCTGGTTTAAGGTGTGTGTGTGGGGGTCGGAGAGATAGAGAGACAGAGAGGTGGAGGGGGTTGGTGTGGTTGTAGGGACAAACAAGCAGTGATAGAAGCAGATCATCAAAAGATGTCAACGACAATAGTACAATAGAACACATAGGTGTTAAAGTTAAAGTTGGTGATATTATCTAAACGAATGTGCTAATTAAGAATGGATGGTAGGGCACTCAAGGTATAGCTCTAGTGGGGTTTTTATTTATTTATTTATTTATTTTTAATAATGGAAATAGGTGGGAAAAGGAAAATCTTTATAATTTATTGGAAAAAAAAAGAAGGGGGAAACAGAAAGGGGGTGGGGATGGGGGAGGGAGCTCACAACCTAAAGTTGTTGAATTCAATATTCAGTCCGGAAGGCTGTAAAGTCCCTAGTCGGAAGATGAGGTGACAACACCTCATCGAAGGGTCATGAGGACTCGAAACGTCAACTCTTTTCTTCTCCGCCGATGCTGCCAGACCTGCTGAGTTTTTCCAGGTAATTCTGTTTTTGTTAAGTATACTTCTGTTTGGCTGATGTAGTCTGCACTCACTGTTCATGTAGGGACATTCCTGACTTCTCCAAGCAAAGGAAAGTTAGGAATGGGTTGTCCAGGCAAATCTTGGAGACTTCTATGTGTGTTGAGGCACTGCTGGTTTAGAACCGTCAAAAATCACAGAGCTCACTGTTTGTACAGCTGGGACCAGCCTATCAGTCGGAGTATTAGATCTGCAGGAAATCTACAAGCTCCTATTGACAGTACTTGGAAGATGGATCTAATATGTGGCTGTTGGGTCAACAACCCTCTAAGAATCTGACTCAGAATCAGTTCTGATCAAATTTCCTATCACCAGGCTTATCAACTGGGGCAGCGTCACCCCGAAGGTGAACTCGCCCCACCCCAGACCCCGAACAGATACCAACAACTCCTTCTGAAGAGCAGTGAGTAATGCAAGCCATGACAAAATGTGTAATTGCATTTCTAAAACCTCTAGATCATAGCATGGACACAGACCCACTACTATTAAAGATGATTCCACTTATTGGAGGTCTAGAGCTTCAACTGAAACCCAGATAAGGTAGGCACGAAACTTTAGACCTAACTCTAAATCTACTTACATACCCCACCTCCAGCAGCTGTCATTCCAGATTGAGAGGCTGCTTGTTGTAACTTTAACTCCATTCTCACATCTGAAGGCAAAGGGAGCACGTGATTTGGGAACAAGCTAGTAAGCTGTACTTAAATGACAGTGTATTTACTAAGTAACCTCTAAATAAGGAATACAGCAGTGGTTAATGCAATTTCAATGTGATTAAAGCAAAGGGATAAACTCCCAAGTCTCCGCCCTTGTTTTGAACTTAATCTGCTGTGGTTCTTCCCAGCTACCTTGCAATGAAGTAATTTTCCAATTGCTGGTTTGCAGTGTTTGGAATCACGGAATGGAGAAGTATCTGTTGTTCTATTTTGCAATGTTGTTGATGAAACTTGCACTGGAGACTAAGCTTTCCTGTCTTTTGGATGATCTTATAGCTTGCATTAAGCGTTGTGTTTCTACTGGGCCATTCTGCAGGGTACGTTACTAATGCTGGATCTTGTGTAGCAAAATTTGTTTTGCTAAGGACCACAGGACAGCAGGTTTTTTGTTCATGGATTTTGTCTGAAGTTTGTTTAGGATAGTTCTGCCAATCTGCCTAGCACTGCTGGTTGGTACTACATGGTTAATATCTGACATATAATGATTCTTGCGTAGTGGCCTTGTTTGATATCCATGAATTTGTTCTGAAATGTGGCTGTTGATGTTTTTCAGAACAAATGGTTACATTTTGTGTGCAGAATGAATCATTTTCGGCTTTTCACCAAAGTCCCCTTGAGTATCAGTACGTTCCAAAGGCTGGGCGCAGCAGTTGACAATATGTAACTTTGAGTTGTAAAGCTATTTTATTCATTACATTGCCTCCTAAAGATTACAGCTAAAGCATTGAATTGTGGTGCACTAGAATATTCAAGATATAAATTGACTGTTCGAAGTTTTTGTTGGCATAATGGTCCATAACTTCTAGCTAGTGTCCAAAAGTGCTGGCCCGCAGGAATTAGAAGAAATAAATACCACTTACCTGGTCTTGAAAATTATGCTGCCATTTCTGTTCACCGGAGCTGCTTGGAGCCTGCAACTTGAAGACTCCTCGCAGGCCCCAGCGAAGTCAAACTCTAGCGGATTCAAGGACACCGCGCCCCATTTTTACAGCACTTGCTGCTGTAAAGCAAATAAGTTTAAAGGGACAGGGAAATTGACTCTCCAGAGGGAAGGTAAGTGGATAGGATTTGGGGGGGTGCGAGGATGTCCAGGGCGGCCTGGGGCGGTGGGTTGGAGGTCCATTGGGGTGTCGGAGGTTGGGGGGGTGTGCTTGGGGGTTGTCAGAGGTTGGGAGCGGGCTTGATGGGTGTTAGAGGTCAGGAGTTTTGGGGGGTGTCAGAGGTCATGGGTGGGTTTGGGGGTTGTCAGAGGTCAGGGGTGTTTGGGAGGTGTCGGGGCGGTTTGGGGGATTTTTAGGGGTGTCAGAGGTTTGTGGGGGGGGGGGGGGTCGGAGGGGATTTGGGGAACGTCGGAGGGAATTTTGGGGATATCGGAAGGGGTTTGGGGAGTGTCGGATGTCGGAGGGGGTTTGGGGAGTGTCGGATGTCGGAGGGGGTTTGGGGAATGTCGGATGTCGGAGGGGGTTTGGGTGATGTCGGAGAGGGTTTGGAGGATGTCGGAGGGGGTTTGGAGAGTGTCGGAGGTCGGGGAGAGTTTGGGGAGTGTCGGAGGTCGTGAAGGGTTTTTGCAGATGTTGGAGGTCGGGTTTGGGGGAGTGTTGGAGGTCGGAGGGTATCGGAGGTCATAGGTTGGGGGCTGTCAGAGGTCAGGGTTGGGGGATGTCGGGCCATGGGGGTGTCACAGGGTGTCCGAGGTTGGATGTGGCGTTGAAGATGGGGGGGGGGGGTGCAGTGTCAGAGGTCCGGGGGGGGGCATCGGCAATCGGGGGTTGTCGGAGGTTGGGGGTGTGGGGGTAGTCCCTTGGGGTCAGTCTGGGTCTTTACAACAGTTACTCAGAAGTTAGAAGAGGTTTTAATTCTTCTAACTTTTTCCAGGTAACTATTGGAAAAACTCTGGCGGAACCAGCCGAAGTTTGTGATTTAAACTTCATTTTCGGATGGTTCCCAGGCAACGCAATTGTCCAGAGGAAGTGTGTTCTTCCAGGCAATTACCATGTAAACCCTTCCCTGGGAACTTCACAGAGTGATTCCCCAGTGCACCTTTGGGGTAGCATCTCTGGTGAGCTCAGAAGTTACCTGCCAAAGATTTCTACATTCAATATCATTCTTATTAATGCATTGTATAGGCTGGAACATTGGTGATTGAAAAGCAAAGTCTGTTGTGCAGTGGGGGAAATTGTTACAATTGTGCTGATGGAAAAGTGCATAATTTGTCAAAGCACAAATCACAGTTCAACCTGCTGTTAAAGTAATGCAGGTATTTGGTATGGATGCATTTTCATACATTGATATTTGCACATCATAATGTCAAGACATGTGATATGCAATGTCTTCCTGATTGCCACCGTTATTGGAGGAAAAACTCCTGCAAAGTACAGGTAGGATATTCTTCCCAAACTCATTATTCTACATCCTCCCCAATTGTAATGGTAGGTAGCTTTAGCAGAAGCTGTGACCATTGGTTGCTGCTGTAACATCTCTGTTGGCTGAAGAATGATGCCTGCTTGCAGGAATAAGCCCAGTGAAGGAAAAATCGATTAGTAAAAGGCTGATTGAAGGTGCTGTAAATAATACAATGTATACTATGTACTGACCGACACTGAATGGCTAACTCAGGATTAAATCAAGACAATGTCAGCTCTGGCAGTGTTGGGAAAGGAAACAATCAGCCAAGACACTTGCTGAGTGCTGGAAAATGCAGTTGTGACGTGAAGTGAAGAAAAGAGTGAGCACAGCTGCCAACATTCAGGAGTCAGGAGTGTGATGGAATACTCCCCACTTGCCTGGATGAGTGTAGCTCCTACAACACTGAAGAAGTTTGACACCGACTGGGACAAAGCAGCCTCCTTGATTGGCACCCCATCCACAAAGCATTTGCTCCCACCACCACCACCGACGCACAGTAGCAGCAGTGTGTACCGTCTACAAGATGCACTGCAGGAATTCACCAAGGCTCCTTCAACAGCACCTTCCAAACTCATGACCACTACCATCTAGGAGGACAAGGGCAGCAGATAGATGGGAACACCACCACCTGGAAGTTCCCCTCCAAGTCACTCACCATCCTGGAAATATATCGCCGTTCCTTCACTGTCGCTGGGTCAAAATCCTGGATTCCCTTCCTAACAACACTGTGGGTGTACTTACACCACATGGACTGCAGTAGTTCAAGAAGGCAGCTCACCACCACCTTCTCAAGGGCAGGTAGGGATGGGCAATAAATGCTGGCCCAGCCAGTGAAGCCCATGTCCCGTGAATGAATAAAAAAAACTCACTGCACTGTGTCTCTTGGATGTGGCATTGCAAGGTGCACAGAGCCCTTGGAACTTGAAATGTTTTCCACTCTTTTTGTATAATCGTCAGGAGATGAACTGTTCATCGCAGAATAACCCTGTGCTTCCTGAAACCCCAAAGCCTCTCATGTGCCCACAAAGCACAAATCAGGAATGTGATAGAATACTGTCTCCTTGCCAGCAGTGGGGCAGCTGTAACAGAGAAAGAGGCTCGATTCCATCCAGGATAAGCAGCCTGCTTGACCAGGATTCCATGTATCTACTGGTTTACTGTGGCTGCAGTACACTACCTATTTGATGCACTGCCACAACTTGTCAAGATTTCATTGGCAGCAACTCTGAAACTTGTGACTTCTACCACCTCTAGATAAATGGGTGCACAGAAACAGCGCTTCTGTGGTCCCCTCCAAATCACACATCATCCTGAACTGGCCATTTATTGTCATTTCTTCATCAGTATTGGGTCAAAATTCTGGATCTCCCTAAATAATAGCACTGTGGAAATACCTTAATTACATGCACTGCAGCAGATTGAGAATGCAGCCCAGCATCACCACCTGAGGGCATCTAGAGATGGGCAATAAATACCAGTCTTGCCAGAAAAGTTTCCTTTCTTCAGAATGTTTTCTCAAATTTCTGAT
Organism: Carcharodon carcharias; assembly: GCF_017639515.1. NCBI lineage: Eukaryota > Metazoa > Chordata > Chondrichthyes > Lamniformes > Lamnidae > Carcharodon > Carcharodon carcharias. The sequence goes on along the minus strand of NC_054468.1, from coordinate 158,947,872 downwards.
GTTTTCCAGGTTTTATTTTTATTGTAGGAAGATTTTGTTATGTTATCATTCCCCTGAAGGCACTTGACTGTTACAAGGTATTGGCAGCCACTGATTTCCTTGTTCTTGACTGTTCTTCATGGGCATATTAAGTTAGGCCACTTGAGATCTGTACGTTTAAAAACATAATGTGCACTTACACGGTTATCAGTGCCATTTTATATTAATTTACTATTCACTCTGTTATAATTCATTGTTAATTGCTTTTCCTCCATGATATGCTGAATTGAATTTTAGACAGGATATATGCAAAATACCTAACCAGTCCTGAGAATGCTTGAAACATTTAATGGAAGGCAGACTTTGTCAGAAAAAATTGTAAATGACATTGATCCATTAGTAGGGTCAGAAGAGTAATTTGTTGGAAAAAGAGGAAGGATTACTGTGCATAGGTTTTATTTAACACCATCTGTATAGTTTTCCAGCTGTAACTCTCAGTTCTATCTATAGATGAGCCTTCCTTTAAACTCAGAAACCCAGATGACGTACAGGACATGATGATTGAAAACCATACAATAAAAGATGGTGTGAATGAAAATGTAATAATTATATCACACCAAGCTTCAATTGTAAAGGGCTGTAAACTGTACAGGGAATGGGCATTTGAGAAAAGTAAGGAGTTTCACAGTTTTGAGTTCCTAGGAAGGAATTAATTTGAGGAGTAACTCATAAACTCATTAATAGTTGGAAAATTTCCTGTATTTAGATCAGAGCTGCAGAGCAGTTATCATTAATTGAAAGGGTCCAGATGTGAAATACAAAAGATTAGTAGCGATTAATTTCTAAAACCAAATATAGAAAAAAGCTGAAATTAAATTTGAATTTGTTGACAGGGCAAAATAAACCTGTATTTATAGAAATGGCTACTGAGGTAACATTAAAAGAAGTCAGTATACCTTAATGCATATGTTCTTTCACAACTCAACTCTTTGTGCTTGCCTCAGGAGTAGGGCAGGGGGATCTGTGAGTGCAGGGCAGGTAGTTAAGGTGATTAAGAAGGCATGCAGGATACTTGCCTTTATTAGCCGAGTCATAGAATGTAAGAGCAGGGAGGTGATGCTGGGTGTGTACAAAACATTAGTTGGCCCACAGCTGGTGTATGGTGTACAGTTCTGGTTACAGCTTTACAGAAAGGCTGTGATCCCAGTGAAGCATATATAAAGGAGATTTATGAGAATGTTGCCAGAAATAGAGAATTTTAACTATGAAAAAAGATTGGAAACACTAGGGTTGTTTCCTTGAGATAGAGAAAATAGAGGAGGCTAAAGGAAGACTTAATTGAAGTGTGTATATATATATATATATTTATATATATATATTATGATGGGACAATAGAGACGATAGAAAGGATTTTGGAGAGAAAAGGGAGATTGGAGATGGGGTGCTAGTTTGCAAGGAAGGTGGGTCAAGGGTTGGGTATTTTATTTAGGAGATGGGTGATGACAACAGATTTAAATGAGAGAGGGACATACCTGGAGAGAATGGTTTACAATAACAGCTAACACAGGGACTGGAGGGGAATTTGGGTGATTAGCAGTAATAGATGTTTAAAGCGTCAACGCTGTAGCAGGGTGTCTAATGGCATCAACTATTGGTTGCCCTTGCCTGTTTAGGTTTTTAAGTTTTTTGAGTGGCAAGCTGCCTAAAGTACAATCTGATAAATGGTAAGTAGGGAAACCAGACAGTGAAACAGACTGTAACATGCTGCTTCTGTAAAGGTAATGGTGGAGCAGGACATCTCAGACAGCAACCATTAGATATTGGCATTTAATTGCACATCTGTTCCTGCCATTTATGCTTAAATAACAGCAAGTACCACTGGCCTCATCGTTATTTTGACATCAAAATTGACCCAGTGACAATACCTGCCTCTTAGTGTTGTTTGTACCTTTTATGGCTGAAATATTGCTGCAGTTGCTGTCTTTAGTACATACTTTGGGGTGTCCACAAATTGGATTTTGGAATCAGCCAGCTTCATGTTCCCAATTCCAGATAGAATTTCTAGAGTTGTGGTTGCAAATGCTTAGGTTTTCATTGTAACATTCATCTCCAAAAGTAGTGTAGTGTCCAGTTATGTATCTTTAACCAGATTTTCTGACTTGATCTTTTCCTGGTTTTAAACCTTGATGAATATGCATTGATCCTGATTGTTCAAATAATATGACTACTATACAGTTTTGTTTAAAATGTGGACAGGGCAGCAATTTTTTTTGCCGAGGAAAGGAATTTACATTTCCACTCCTTTTTCAGCACAGAATGCCATTTTCCAACAAACAAGTAGACTAGTATTATCAACTGTGGTTCGATGTACAATTAAGTCCTGCTGTTCATATGAAATCTCGCAAGGGGTGAAATCAGGAACAGTGACCATAGTTTATAATGGCAGTGACTTAGGTTCCAGCCATCCCCAAATTTGACATTTTTAAAGGAAAAGAGGGAATAAAAACTAAGTTTTTGTGTAAATTCAAGACAATTTACTGCAGAAATTGTTTGGCAACATAAGAAAACAAGAACAATGTAAAACTTGTCATTTACAGAATAGAACTAATTACAGTACATGATTGTACTTTACCTGAGAGTGGAGGTAGAGAGAATGGGTGACGAGGCTGATGCAGAGGTTGATGTGGATGAAAAGAACAATGCTATTGTTGACTGCTTCGCCTTTTGTTTTTTGATTTTGTAACGCTCTAGGTAAGGAGCTGTGTCAATCACTCTACAAAAGGCAATGCTTCTTTCCATGCTTGTATCATTGTTTGTTACCCGTTTTTTTCACACTTTTGACTGACCTTATGTGATCTGCCATTGTCTTGGTTGTGAATTGAGCCTTTCAGGCTCTTCTTCTCCTGTTCTTCCTCATGATGAGATTGAAGCAACTCATTCACTTCAGCTGTGGTCATGTCTTCAAATCCCTCCCCTCCAACTTGATTTACCAAGCCAATAATCTTGGCCACTTCAGCATCCACATGGGGGAACCCTGTGAAATCATTCACAGTCTCAGGCCAACATTTTTTCCAGCAGGCATTATGAGTTGAAGCTCTAACTTCTTCCCATAAGCCTTTAATTAGGCCTACTGCCATGAGGATGTTCAATTCCATCCGGCAATCACAGACTGTGGTTGAAGGGTCTGCTTCCAGAAGGTGAAGGATGTGGCTGAAACTTTGTCGAGTATAGTAAGCCTTGAATGAGGCAATGATCCTCTGGCCCATGGGTTGGATAAGTGAGATTGTATTTGGGGGTAAAAACAAAATGTCATCATCTGGATGGTTCTCTGTGAGAGAGTGTGGATGCCCAGGTGCATTATTGAGGAATAGTAGGACCTTGAAAGACAGATCCTGTTCCCTCAGTTACTTCTGGCAGAAAGCAATCCTGGCAGAATGCAGCAAGACTTAAGCACCGTTAAGACTTGGACTGATAAATGACAAGTAACAATTGTGCCACACAAGTGCCAGGCAATGATCGTCTCCAACAAAAGATATTCTAACCACCTTTCCTTGACACTCACATCTTTCACCATCAACATCCCAGGGGCCATCATTAACCAGAAACATAACTGGACCACCTATATAAATACGGTGGATACAATGGCAGGTTAAATGCCGGAAAGCTAGTGGCTCCCTTCTGTTTATAGAATCCAAGCCAGTTGGTGAAGTCAAAACCAAGACACAGAGCTGTTCTTTTATCAAGGGAGTTTGTTGACTTTGGTCAGTCTCATGGGTCTCACTACATATCCAGTGTCCCAGCTGTCTCCTATTTGCTCAAAGTATTTAATTAAACAATGTCCTTCACCTGTGTATCCTAACAATATAATTATCATACCATACTTCCTGACTCCCCAAAGCCCATTCACCATCTACAAGGCGCAAGTTAGGAATGTTATGGAATAATCCTCACTTGTTTGGAATAGTGCAGACCCAGCAACACTCTAAGTTCAATACCATTAAGGACAAAGTTGCCCCCTTCATTGACATACAGTCTACCACCTTAAACATCACTCTCTTCACCACCAGCCCAGTGTGCCTTCGCTGTGTGCTTTAAAGCTGTACTGCAGCAACTCACCAGTGGTTCTTCGACAGCCCCTTCCAAATCCATTACTTCTACCACCCAGAAGGACAAGGTGCATGGAAACACTTGCAAGTTCCTCTCCAAGTCTCACACAATCCTGACCTGGGAATGTATTGCCATTTTTTTCATCATCACTGGGGCGTAATTCTGAAACCTCCTATCTTAACAGTACTGTGGAAGTACCTTCATCACACACTACAGCTGCTCAAGAAATTGGGTCACCATCACCTTCTGAAGAGCAATTGGGAATCATAGATTTGTTACAGCACAGAAGGGAGGCCACTTTGCCCATCACGTCTGCACCAAGTCTCTGCAGGAGCATTTACCTAGTTCCATTCGACTGTTTGCACCCTGTAGCCTTGCATATTCTTTCAGATAACAATCTAATTCCCTCTTGAATGCCTAGTTGAACTTGCCTCCATCACATTCTCAGGCAGTGTATTCCTGATCCCAACCACTCGTTGCATGAAAATGTTTTTACTTTTGTCACCATTGCTTCTTTTGCCAATTAGCTTAAATCTGTGCCCTCTTGTTCTTGATCCTTTCACCAGTGGGAACATTTTTTCCCTATCTACTCTGCCTGGACCCCTCATGATTTTGAATACCTCTATCTAATCTCCTCTCAACTCTTCTCTTCAAGGAAAGAAGTCACAACTCCTCCAATCAATCTACATAACTGAAGCTTGCCATCCCTGGAACGATTCTCCTGAATCTTTTCAATCAATTATGGCCTTGCCAGTGACTCCCACACCTCATGAATGGAATTAAAAAATTCAAAACAGCACTCTCTCTAATTTCAAGGAGCAGCTAGCCTTTAGTGACCTTACAGCAATACTTGATCGATCACAAATTTTCTTCTGAGTCTGGTTCAACTTGTATAAGACATTTTTTTGGCCTCAGCTGGAGTATTGCATCCAGCTCTGGGTGCTGCACTTTAGGCAGAATGTGAAAGCACTGGAGAGAGTGCCGAAAAGATTCACGGGAATGATTCCAGAGATGAGGAGCTTCAATTATAATGATAGATTGGAGAAATTAGGACTATTTTGCTAGGATAAAAGAAGGCTGAGAGGAGATTTCAGAGAGTTATTCAAAATCATGAAGGGTCTGGACAGAGGTTTGAGAACAAGAGGGCATAGGTTTAGAGTAATTGGCAAAAGAAACAAAAGCGATATGAGAAAAAACTTTTTCACACTGAGTGGTTAAGGTCTGGAAAACACTCCCTGAGAATGTGGTGGAGGAAGGTTCAATTGAAGCATTCAAAAGGGAATTAGACTGTTATCTGAAAAGGAAGAATGTGCAGGGTTCCGGGGAGAGGCCAGGATAATTACGCTGAGGAAATTGCTAAGTCAGAGAGCCGGTGCAGACATGATGAGCCGAATGGTCTCCTTGTGTGCTGTAACCAATCTGTGATGGGTCCACATTAGCTTCTGAGAAGGCTAAAGCAGTAACATATTAAAATGAATGGAGCTCATTTCAGGATTCAACCGGAGTGTCACTACAAACTATATTAATGGGCAACACAAGTCTCCATGAGGCAGAAAATACTATGCAATAATGAGGGCACTTCCATAAAGTGTGGTGTTGGGGGGGTTGGGTGTGGAGGGGATGAGTGGCAGGTAAATATTTACTTGGTGTTTCCTTCTCTAAGGAACTCTTAAGATGTGTGTGTGTTCAGATGTGATTCTTTCAGATTGTTTCACTGAAATTTGTAAGTGAAATTTACTACTCTGTTGAAGTATTTCCTGATGCTGCAGCTAATAAGGGTCTGCAGTTTACTACCTGCTGAACTGCAATTTTGGGCCTGGTTTGTGCCATAATTTTTCTGGTCTCAAATAATATGCCATTAAATTGCTCCTAACTTTAGTAAATCAAGCATTTTGGAGTTGACTTTAAGATTTTTGAAAAGTGAATTTTGGAATAAAATTTTGTTTTCATTTTTTCTTGTTTTGCTATGGAAAAGATTCAATTTAATTTTAAAAAATGTTATGAGGGGTTTTGAACTGACACTGCTGTTTTTTTATGAAACATTTTCCTGAATTTCATTGAGATATGTCTTTTAATTATGTTATAAACCAGCTGCAGCCTATTTTGAAAGGTTGTTTCTGCTCTCTAGCATCCCTTCTGAGACAGGTGGTACAGACAAAATTATTGCTATAATCAACTTTTCTTTTAGGAAAAGAACAGAAAATAGATATAGGCAGAAGATTGATTTTAAAAACTGTCTTCAGCTTTTGAGAGCAATACGCCATTAAGGTTGGATCCTGGTATTTTGTTGGGTGTGTGTGAAATCTGTGAAGCATGCTTGTGAGATCTGTAATTTCATATTTCTTATGCAACCATTTACCAGTTTGGTGGCCAAGTCGAAGAGATTGCTTTCATTCAAACAATTTAGTCAGGGTCTGGTTGATGGAGTACTGGATGATTTGCAGCTAATTAAGCTTTACCCTCTCTCTAGCTTTTTATTTTACTAGTTTACAGCATGACTTGTGTGCATGTTGCACCGTGCTTTTGTTAGTGCTGACTGACCTTATGGCTTGATGTTGTATACTGATGGTAACCTCCTCTCTGATATCTCAATCCTTGGTCCACTTGACTAGCATCTACGTGGACCCTGTCATGAACACTGTCCTATGGTCTTCTCAACTGCCTAGGAGTTCTATTCCTGCCAGAAGACGTATGCAGCTTGTCATTAGTTGTAGCTGGGAGAGCCTTTCCAAATGATTTTCAGTAACATCTCCATGAAGCGGTAGTTTGATGTTATTTGTATAATAAAAACTGTGAAACATTCTGTTTTCTAGTGTCTTGAAGTCATCCATGTGGAAATACTGTTTCTTCATCACTGAATGGCTTTTCATTCAGATTGAAGCTGATGGAATTGTACTGGAATGAAATTCTGATAAGCATTCATTCTGCAGTATTGTGCAGCTGTGCTCAGGCTGCCCAAGGATTAACGCTTCTATGCCTGTTTCTAGGAAAAAAAGACCTAGAGTCAGGAGACTTGCCTTGGTTTGTAAAACCAAACAGCAGGCAGCAGCAGCCTATGGCTCATTCCATAAGATGTTTTCCATGGTGAGTCTTGAACTTAATATAGCCCTGTTTTTGAAGGACCTTCCTTCCAGGGTATACACTGGAAAGCTAAAGAAAACTATATTAGACAATCAGTGTCAGTACAGGAAGACTTTGATTTTGTTTGTTGAAGAAACATTAATGTTGTGGGAGTATTCAATGAAAAGCTTTGTGATTTATCTCTGAACTCCAATATTGGTCCAGTGTTGAGATTATTACTATGGAGAAACAGTAAGGGATTTGTTTTTCATGTACTGTGATTAGACTATTAAAATTTTAGAAAAGCATGAAAAACTTTACTGTGAAATTGGGAAACAATATAGAGCAAGAGGACGAGGTTTATAAAACAAATGAGTCACTTGGCTCGCTTGCTTTCAACATTGCAGAAATCACCCTCTTTGATAATTAAGAAATAATAAAGGGACTTGAGAAATTTTTAAATGAATGCTGTACTTATATTAGTTTGGATAAATGTTTCTTCATCCAACTCAGTACCTCACTGATGTAGATGTTTTAGGTGTCATCTGGAAGACTTGAAAGTTATTCAGGATGGCTTCTCAGGATGCTCCCAATGACTACTTTTTGATAAAAAATTGCACCTGACAAATATTATTGCTGTGTGCTTCCAATGCTGCAGCTTTATTTCCAGTTTCTTTTGAGGTTTTGTTATAAATTAGTTCTCATGGTTAAATGGGTAGATGCACTGTCTAATGCGATCCTGAGCCATACAACAAGGGAGGCTCCAAATTTGTTCACTCGACGTTGTATCAGGTTATTGTCAAATACAGTGGCAATTAGGGTGGTAAAATTGGCCTCAATGCCCAGTTTAAAGAAGAGAATAAATTGAATAAGTTCAGTATACAATCATCACTGCTGACATGTGTAGGTGAAGAAATGATCAAACACTGATAAATAGCTTGCGGATGATTTTAGATGAAGGGCAGCGAAATCTGGAGGGCTGCTGATGCCCCTTAATGTTTATTTTAGCATAATTCAGTATCTTCACTGCTACTTGTGCCTGTACAGTTGGACTACATTTTGTAAATTAAATTATATAGCATTGGGAGAGTTTATTCAGAAATAGTTGTTCTGACTTGATGACCTTTGTTCTAGCGCGTATTTGCCACCCAAACAGATTTATTTGCTGCAGAAATCGTGTGGGATAGAGTTTAGGATGAAAGGTTTTTAAACGTTGGGCTGGGTGTGAGAATACTGGTGTACACCATTATAGGATCTTTTAAAATGCACATCCATACTTCAGCAGTAAGGTCTAGAGCAGTGAATATCATTGAGAGTTGCAGAAAGAACGTTCCTTGAATTGTGAAAATGTGTACCTGTGGAAAGTTTAGGAAGCCTTTATATAACCTGTTTATTAAGGCTGGTAAAGAGAAAAGAAAGACTAGAATTTAAGTAGTATTCAGGACATCCTAAAGCATTTACAGCCATGGAAGTAGTTTGAAGTGTAGTCACTGTTGCAATGTAGGAAATCTCCGTAGAGGTAATAGTATTTTTGTTCAATGTTAACCTTTGGCCTTCATTCCCAAGGTTTATTTTAAGTATAGTAAAGATCTTAACAACAGGACCTTATTAATGTTGTTTAGCCCTATTTCCCACCCAACAGCCAGTCAAATGGAAAGACTGGTCAGTGGGTGGGCAGAGTACTATAGAGTAGATAGGGAGAAACTGTTCCTGCTCGTAAATGGATCGAGAACCAGACTGCGCAGTTTTAAAGTGTTTTGCAAAAGAAGCAAATACGAGGTGAGAAAAAACTTTTTCACACAGTGAGCAGTTAGGGTTTAGAATGCACTGCCTGGAAGTGTGCTGGAGTCAGGTTCAATTGAGGCATTCAAGAGGGCATTGGATGATTATTTAAATAGAAACAATGTGCAGGGTTACAGGGAAAAGGCAGGAGATTGGCACTAAGTTAAAATGCTCAAGAGAGCCGGTGCAGACATGATGGGCCGAGTAGCCTCCTACACTGTAACGATTCTGTGAAATAACACCAGCAGCAGAACTGCCCCCAGTAATTGGGAATCCAGAGAGGCCCGTGATCAGGACCCCCATGGGGAAGACTGAAAGAAGTACTTCCACTTGCTCAATTTTCTGACTCCTGGGAAACCCATGTAGACCTGCAATTGCATTGTGGGTGCCTGATTTTAACTATGCTAATGAATTTTCCTCGTCTCTGCGGTGGGATCTATCGGATTCCCCAATATCTGCTGCCATTTTTACGAGGGTAGGCATGTGCCTGGTGGGTTTGGGTCAAGTTGCCCATATTTCAGATGTATTGTATGAGGGCATTTCTAGAATGGTGCAATTTGTTAATCTTTCCACATTTAACTTTTTGGGCATGGGTTTTCCAGTTGCTCCTGAGATGAATCCTTGTACAGAAAATTCATTTTAACTTTATGATTCTTCAATTCAGCTTATTGGTTGAAAGAAGTGTCTTATCAGTGCTGGTACTAGCAGGTGCTCTGTGATGTTGGCAGATGGCTCTTCAATCTGTGCCTTCAAAGTTTATGGCAAAACAATTACTTACTTTTATTCTTTAAAACTGTATTCTAATTACTTAAAGTAACCTAAAATTAAAGTGAATGAAGAAATGTGTTAACCTTTCCTCTAACTGAAAATCATCACTGATAGCAATTATGCTGTACCGTTTGATGTGTTGTTATGGTGTTCCTATGTAGGTCAATCTTTCGTAATTGCCATTTGCGAACGAGCACAGAAACTTAGCAAGTGTTAATGTAGACAAAACTAACTTCAAAACTAATGGGCATCTTGCCTCTTTTCTGTGTTTGCAGCTGCTTACACTTAGCCCCCAACTCAAAGCTTTAATCAAGGTTATGGCATATGCTACTTTTCATCTTTCTCTACTTTCTCTCCTACCTTTCACCAACTGCTCTCTTGGTTTTTATCTCCATTAAATTGCTGACTCCCCAACTTCCCGTCCTTAAACTAGCTGATACTGTAAATGGCTCCCTTTCCTTAGGTACTGCCATTCTTCCTTTAACATCTGCTGTCATCACCCTCCCCTCATCAAAAAACACATCCTTGATCCTTGTGTCCTTGCAAACTTCTGCCCCATCTCCAACATCCCTCTCCTTTCCAAAGCCTTGAGCTTGTTGCCTCCCACATCCTTGCCCGTTTTTCCTGCAACTCCATATTTTGATCAGAATTCTGCCCCCACTGTGGTACTGAAGCATCTCTGATAACAGAAGTCAAAAATAATATCCTATGTGACTGTCGAATGTGTGCTATCCATTTTCATTCTTATTGATTTATCTGCAATCTTTGACATGGTTGATCACACCCTCTTTCTCCAACAATTATACTCTGGTGTCCCACTGATTAGGATTGCACTTGCCTGATTACATGCTTAACTATCCAGTCATAGCTAGAGAAGCTCTTCTTACAGTTGGCGCACTGTTGCCTGTGGTGTTCCCCACAAAGATTTATCCTTGGTCCTGCCCCTCCTGTACCATATCTATAGGCTGCCTCTCTCGGCAACATTATCCAATCATATTCCACATGTACGCTGATGGCACCCAGCTCTACCACCACCTCTCTCTTGACCAATAAACTGCATTTGTCTTCAGATTTCCAGGACTGGGTGAGTTGTAACTTCCTCCAATTAAATATTAAGAAGACTAAAGGCATTTATTACATGCAATTCTGGTCACTACATTACCAGAAGGATATGGAGGCATTGGAGAGGGTACAGGGAAGGTTTACCAGGTTGCTGCCTGGTCTGGAGGTTATTAGCTATGAGGAGAGGTTGAAGAAACTCGGATTGTTCTCACTAGAGCGACAGAGATTGAGGGGCGACTTGATAGAAGTTTACAAAATTATGAGTGGCATGGACAAAGTAGATAGTCAGAAGCTTTTTCCCAGGGTGAAAGAGTCAATTACTAAGGGACATAGATTTAAGGTGAGAGGAAAAATCTATAGAGGAGATGTGCGGGGCAAGTTTTTTACACAGACGATAGTGAGTGTCTGGAATTTGCTGCCAGAGGAGGTGGTGGAAGCAGGGACGATCGTGGTGTTTAAGAGGCAGCTTGACAAATACATGAATAGGATGGGAATAGAGGGATACGGACCCCGGAAGTGCAAAATGTTTTAGTTGATGGGCAATATGATCGGCGCAGGCTTGGAGGGCTGAAGGGCCTGTTCCTGTGCTGTACTTTTCTTTGTTCCTTGTTTGGTCCCATCCAGAAACACAATCCCCTTGCTACCCATTCTATGTCATTCCCCGGTCATGGTCTCAGGCTGAACAAGACTATTTGCATCCTCAATGTCGTATGATACCTTGACATAAGCTTTGGACCCCAACTGCCTAATTCCGACACTATAATCCATCTCTATCCTGCCTTAGATCAACTGGGATGAAACACTCATCCATGCTTTTGTTACTTCCCAATTCAACAATTCCAAAATCATCCACACTTCATAAACATGAGTTTATCTAAAACTCTGCTCCCTGTTTCCTTACCTGCAACAAGTCAAGCTCACCCATTATCCCAGTCTTGCTGACTTACAGGTGTTGATTGATCAAGAGCCAAAGTATTTAAATCTCCCTGTGGCCTCACCACTCTCAATTCTATAACCTCCTCCAGCTCTACAACTCTTCAGGACCTCTGCACCAAGGCTACTTAGGCAGCACCTTCCAAACCCATGACTGCTACTATCTATAAGGACAAGGGCAGCAGATAGCTGGGAACATCACCACCTGGAAGTGCCCCTCCAAGCCACCCACCATCCTGATTTGGAAATATATCGCGGTTCCTTCACTGTCACAAGGTTAATATCCTCAATTTCCCTCCCTAACAGTACTGTGGGTGTACCTACACTACAGGGACTGCAGCGGTTCAAGAAGGCCGCTTACCATCATCTTCTCAAGGGCAGTTAGGGAGGGCAATAAATGCTGGCCCAGCCAGCAACACGCACATCCCACAAATGAATATATTAAAAAAACTCTCCCTCACTGGCCCCTTGTGAATCCCATATTCTCTTTGTCACCATTGGTATCTATACCTTCTACTGTTTAGACCCTAATGCATGGATTTTCTTTCCTAAACCATTCCACCTCATTCTCCTAAGATGCTCCGTAAAACATACCTTGTTGACCAAAGTTTTAGTCACCCTATAATCGCTCCGCTTTTTGGCACGGTGTCAATTTCAGTCTTATTAACACCCCTGTGAAACTCCTTGGAACATTTTCTTACATAAAAAGTGCAATTTAAATGTAAGCTGTTTTCCAGTGAATTCCAAATATTAGCTAAAGTATGGTAGAACAAAGAATTGCCAAAATATAAAAGTTGTTTTCAAGCACAAACGTTTCAAATCTGATCTTCGTGCTTCACTAAATCAACGGATTGCTTTATCTGTTGTTTTAGCCACATTAACGCAAAATATTAACACTGGCCTCAAGCTCTACAAATCGATAATATTTCTTTAATTGGTGAATATAGTGCATTAAAAATGGCTTCAATTATAACATTTATTGGCCCTAATATTTACAGGGAGTGAGCAGGGATGACCTAATGATCGAGAAAGTGGAGGTTTTACTGAATTTAACAGAAGGACCACATTTGATTATTTTATTTCTCTCCATTTCCTGCCCAGCAGCCAGCCAGATTGAGATATTGTGCGGTGGTTAGATTGCAGGACTGGGGGAAGCAGCCCTACTCCACTTGACCCACAAGCAGTGCTGGAAAAGCATAACTCCTAGACCTAGTGATCCCCATTTCCTTTTAACTGTTGGGCTTTCTGTGCCCTAGAAAACCTAGTCTACAGCTTCTAAATGCAAATGGCTGCTAAAATTTGAGATACACAGCTTTACTGACACAAAATTATTGATTCGTCTGTTGAGCAGGTACTCACCTGCCTCCCCAACCTTCCCCAGTTAAACTGGAAGTAGGTATAGATTTTAACTTTGTTCCTCTCCACCTACCCTGGGATTTTAAAATCCCCCCATTGTTTTAACTTTTCATAGCCATATATTTGCAGTTGTTTAATGCATAACAAATACAAACTATTCACAGCGGAACAGGTTTCCCAAATAAAATATTTGTGTACCTTTGACTTGGTATATATTGTTCAACATATTGTGTTGTGTATCTGTGCAATGTTTACCTTGACTAACGCAACCTATTCAATGCACACAGCAGCTGTGGTTTTAAGGTAGTTTTGCAGCACCTTTTTCCGTTTCAATATTTTTGTTGGGGTATATTGTTTTATTTTAATAAAATAGGATTGCAAAAACAGGGGAGATGGATGAAATCATTTTATGCATTAAGTTGTTGCAATCTAGAATGCATTGTATGGAAGAAAGCAGATTCAATAATAACTTTCAAAAAAGCATCGGCTATATACTTGAAAAGGGAAAATTTGTAGGGCTATGGGGAAAGAACATCAGAGCTGGATGAATTGGACAGCTCTTTCAAAGAGTCAACCAAGCTTTTTAAAATTTATTCATTCTTGGGAATGTGAACATTACTGGCTGGGCTAGCATTTATTGCCCATCCCGAATTGACTTCAAGAAGTTGGTAGTGAGCTACCTTCTTGAACCGTGGCAGTCCATGTGGTATAGGTGCTGTTAGGGAGGGAATTCCAGGATTTTGACCCAGCGACAGTGAAGGAACGGTGATATATTTCCAAGTCAGGATGGTGGGTGACTTGGAGGGGAGTTTGCAGGTGGTGGTGATCCCATGAGTCTGCTGCCCTCGGCCTTTTAAGTGGTTGAGGTTGGGTATTTGGAAGGTACTTTTGGAGGAGCTTTGGCAAGTTTCTGCAGTGCATCTTGTAGATGGTACACACTGTTGCCACTGTGTTGGTGGTGGAGAGTGAAAGTTGAAGTTGGTGAAAAGGGTGCCAATTAAACAGGCAGCTTTGTCTTGGATGGTGTTGAGCTTCTTGAGTGTTAGAACTGCACTCATCCAGGCAAATGGCAGTATTCTGTCACACTCCTGACTTGTTCCTTGTAGATGGTGGACATGCTTTGGGGAGTCGGGCAGTGAATTACTTTCTGCAGAACTCCCAGCCTCTGACCTACTCTTGCAACCACCATTTGTCTTTGGCTGGTTCAGTTAAGTTTCTAGTGAAGTAACCCCCAGGCCATAGACAGTGGTGGATTCAATGATGGTAATGGCATTTGAATATTAAGGGAAATGGTTGAATTCTCTCTTGCTGGAGATTGTCTTTGCCTAGTACTTCTGTGGTGCAAATATCAGCCCAAGCCTGAATACTGTCCAGGTCTTGCTGCATGTGGGCACAGACTGCTTCAGATCTGAGGAACCGCGAATGGTATTGAACATTGTGAAATCATCAACGAACATACCCTCTTCTGACCTTATGTTAGAGGGAAGGTCAGTGACAAAGCATCTGTTATTGGTTGTGCCTAGGACAGTACCCTGAGGAATTCCTCCATCTATATCCCGGGTTGAGCTGTTTGGCCCCCAACAACCACAAAAAATTTCCTTTATGCCAGGCATGGTTCCAGCCAATGGAGAGATGTCCCCCTGATTCCCATTGACTTCAATTTTGTGAGGGTTTCTTGATGCCATACTCTGTCAAATACTGTCTTGATGTTAAGGGCAATCACTCTGAACTCAACTCTGGAATTAATGGCTTGCTTCTGTGCTGTGAGATTCTATGTCAGGTGTTTTGTGAATTTCTTACCTTTCCTCCCTTCTTCACTGCTTTAAGCTCTTGGTAGGGTACAATTCTATGTGTGCTAACTGACTGCAAGGCTTCACTCAAATGGCTACTCTTAATGTGTGAGCCTGGAGATTAAGTACAAATGAGCTACTTGACTATGGCATTGCAGCTAAATCTTATCCTGCCTGCATTCAGTATTGAGATATATACACTTTCCAACAGGAATTACTGGATGTCAATAGGAATTGTTTCCCCTCTTGTTAGCTATGGATTGCTGAGGTTAATTATTGCCCTGTAGCTTCTGCCATTCCTGTTATCAGCTACAGATGGGGAATTGCTGATCTTATTGTTTGGTCGTGCCGTTACCACTGGGCAACTGATGGAGCTATACGTGTAATACTACAAGTGTTAAGGGCTCCAACACAGAAATCTGTAGCTCTTTCATGTCCAATGATTTGCCTGATAAAGTCCATGCAATGGCTAGCACTGTGGTGGCTAATAAATACCTATACAGTAGGTTAGTTATATTTCATTGACCACTAAGTTTTAGTAATATATATAGTTCCTTCAATAATTAATGTTGAATTAAAAAACAAGCATACATCGGTTTTTTGAGTTGGTGGTCTCATTGGGGACTTGCAGATTTTTTGTCCTCTCCATTCTAACACCTGGAGCTGACAAAAAAGCTACATTGCCAACCATGATCTCAAAATTGTCTGTAATTATGGCTGTTTGTACATAATGCTGCTGTGCTCCCAACTCCTGGCAGACGATGCATCAGAAAGTAGGTTTAAATAATAGTGCTCGGCAAAGCTTTGCAGCATCCTGCAGGCATTTTGTATTCTGATCCAAAGGAAAGTTAGTAGTGGACAACATGTAGTCTCTGTGCAGGCATAAGCACCTACCTGCCTTGTAATACGACAGTGCTCATGATAAATGTACCAGGGGTCAAAATATTTTTTTTGAAGGCTGTTCTTGAGATTTGCTGGAGGGCTATCTTTTGACTTTTGGGGCTACTTTTTGGTTTTCAGGGGCTCTTTTTTCATTCTCACTAACTCCTTTGTTAGGTGATGCAGTCAAGTAGTAATATTACCTTTTGTATTTGTGGTGTTTTTGGACTCATGCAGAAGAAGAATTAGAAAAATTAATCAATAATTATGACCCCTCCATTAAACTTAAAGGTACAACAGAGGAGGAATGCATTAATTTCCTAGATTTAAAGTATTTAAATTGGCACAAGAAAACAACAGGCATAAGTTAATAACAAAAAGTTTTTTTGAAATAACTGACACACAATTCTACACACAAAAAGCCATCACCCTGATCACACTATCCACAGACTGGTAAGGTCATAGCTAATGCGTTTTTGTTGTATATACACAAAGCTGAAAGATTCTAATCAGTCAGTTACTACCCCTTTTACTGCATTTCAGATCATAATCTCAGAATTAAATTTAGCAATTGATCTAGCATTGATGTTGATCTAGCACCAATTGCTGTTTGCAGAAGAGAATTCCAAACTTCTACCACCCTTGTGTGTAGAAGTGTTTCCTAATTACAGTCCTGAAAGATCTGGTTCTTACTTTTAGATTATACTCCCTACTCCAAGAATCTGCTAAATTAATTGATCGTTTACCTCATTATATTTCCTTCATTACAACAGTAACTACACTTCCAAAGCATTTCATTGACAGTAAACCACTTAGGGATTCCCCGAGATCCTGAAAAGCAGGACAAAAAAGGAAGTTGTTCATTACTGTTTGAGGGCTTGGTATATTCACAATGGTTGCATGTTTGTCTCTAAAACAGACCCTGCACCTCAAGTAATTCACAATATATGAAACACTTTGAGATGTGATAACACACAAATGCAAATCTAACTTGTGAAATAAAACTGTTCAGTACTAAATTATCCAATTAACACAGTATTCATTACAATAGCATCCATTACACTTTTTCCCATGCAGTAGCACTAGCTCCCAAACTTGAACAGCCTTAAGTCAGAGACTCCACATTAATTTGCAAGGAACTCATTACCTCAGTGACTTCATGCTTTCCTGACGCTAGCTGAGTACTCCTTTGTTGACAGGTTAAAACAGTTCCCCCTCCAACACAGCCTCTCCCTTCCTTTGCAGTCTCTCCATTTGCTGTAGCCATTCCATCACTGCATCTCCCACTATAGCTGCTTCCTTGCCACCAACCCCCCACCCCATATAGCCACCTTCTTGCTGCCTCTCCCCCAGACCTCAGGCTGAGTACCGCAACTCACCTTCTTACTGCTCGCCCCCTCTCCAATCATAGGCTCCTTGTCTCCAGTGTTTGTTGCTGATAGGCTCACTAGCCTATCAGCAGCAAGCGTGGGAGAGAAACAGCTTGTGGTTGGAGGAGCAGCTCCTTATTGAATCTGTCAGTTCCACATATGGGGGGTGACTTTTCTCTGAATGGTCGCCCTTTGATTGAATTTTCCCATGCCTTTTGGGGACGTTCAGGGACAAATTCGCCCACTGCCCCATGTATTTTGAACAGTGGTGTATACCTATGACTATCTGATACTGTGTTTCAAAAGGAACTAGAGCATGTGATGTGCATCAAGAGAGGAGTGGTGAAAAATAGTAAGGCAAGATGGAGGAACATCCATAGAACATTGCATATTAAAAAATTAAATTCAGGATAAATGGGCTTAATTTCATACCCTAATTATTATAACTAACCCAGTTGACTGAACTGAGAGACATTTTTAAGAATATTATTTCTTTCTGTTCCTTTCTCTAATTGATACTAAAGACTCGTGCCACAAATCTAATTGTTATTGCAATGATCACCTGGGGGAGAATTTTCTCCCCGTCAGGCAGGCCAGTTGGGAGCGGGCGGGCGTGGAGCTGATTGCTGCCTGCGATCAGCTGTGTGTTGCCATTTTGTGTGAGCGGGCCAATTAAGGCCTACCCAGCGTGACGCGCGCCTGGAAGCGCTCCCTGTGTGGGTGTGCGAAAGAGCGCAGAAGGAGATTAATTTCATAATGTGAATTTCAAATAAAGAAGCTGAAAAATCATTTACACATGTCCCCTCATGTGACAGCATCCCATGAGCTGGGACATGTTTTTCAAATGTTCCAAAAATATTTATTATATTTATACACCCTTCATGAAACCTTAACCCACCCTTGGTTGAGGTTTCATGAAAAATGCGAAGGCCGTCTGGGTTCTTTGCCTGCTCGCTAACCTTAAGGTTGGACGGACAGCTTTCTCAATTGCCTTAATTGTTTGATTAATGGCCTTAACAGGCCTTTGACAGTTCAGCGGGCTCGCAGCCAACACCAGCGCACGCCTGGCGAATGGAAGATCAAAATAACAGACGCATGCCCGACGTCACCATGCGTCATTTTACACGTCGGCGTGTGGGGCCCGCCCCCACACGCCAAACAGAAAATTATGCCCTGCAGTTTTCTTCAGGTGAGACAGACCTGTAACACTGCTGGGGGTGGTAGCAAGATTTCTTCTGTTAGCTATTTGTACCAAAGTTGAAACATAGTCAAAATATTCCTGTTTAGTGCATGGAGGAAATCTTCCCTCAGCCCATAATATTTAACTCTGCTTTGATTCACTAATTTTTCATATTACATCTGCTATGTTATTGGGTATTCAGTGGAACACACGCCTAACTGTGATGCACAAAAGGCTCGACTCTCAAGGGCACTGTTGATTCAGGGTGTGGTGTGCATCTGTTAGTTTCTCTCTACACAGCACTGAACGCATTTTATTGTCTTTGTCTATGAAGTACAGGACAGTGACAAACTAATGTGGATATTTAGAGGCTGGGGTCCAATTCTCACCCAGGTATTTATTTGAATATTTGTTACAGTGAAGGCAATGGGTTCAAGGTATTAAAAAGCAAAGAAAATTATAAATTATTTCATCTTTGTGAAAACAATTTAAAGTTAAAGAGAATATAATGGAGATTAATGGCTGCAACTCACCTATGTTTGACCTAGGAAGTTTTAAGATCACCTTTACATTTTGTACATAATGCCAGTTTTAAAACTATGCAAAAATAATTGCAGTCAGTTAATTAAGAGAAATATTAATTTTATTCACTGAAAAGTTTTTTTATTGAGCAATGGATTTTCACTGAAATAAATCATGAGCTGGTCCAAAGCCAAGAATTTTTTTCCTTTTTCTTCTCTCTGCTCTTCTCCTGCGTTCTCTACTGAAGATGTTGACTCTTTGATTAAACTTCCAGATGTAATGCATTCACTATTTATGCAACAATTTTAAACGGCGCGTTGGCAAGACTTTCCACAGCAAAATGGGTCACAGTTGCGCTAGACTTCCATCTCAGCTGCACACCTTCACTTTCAACAAAGGTTTTTGAATAATAGTCAGAAACAAGGACTGCTGGCTGCTTTCCCTTGAATCCACACCGGCTTGGATCACCTAACTTAGCAAAATTCAGACATCAGCCCTCCGCATTCTAAGACCATGGTCAAATACCTTAAACTATTCTTCTTTTGCCATTGGTATTAAATAGTAAATTTCTCTTCAGTGATCTAATATTCTATATAGTTTTCAGTTCATCTAATGCAATAATAGAATAGTTCAGTTAACTTGTCAGTTAGTTGACTTTGTTTACTATCCCTTTTCTCCCCTCCCATAGAGTGCAGAGCAGGTTTCTACATTCTGTCGAAGTTTATATGAACTGCAACCGTCAGATATGGATGGACAGAAGGAGAGCCTTGATCAACATCTGAGGCCACTAGCACGACACCTCTCTGGTGCAGAGAGACTTCGGAAAGTTATCCATGAACTAATAGACACAGAGAAGTCCTATGTGAAGGTATGTATGAAAGTTAAATTAATGGTGTGCATGTATTCTTATGAATGAAATTAAGCTTTATAAAATGGATGGCTCATACTTTATCATTAAATAAGAAATTTGCCAACTTCTTAACTTGTCTCCCTCTTCATGTTATGTCGCTGACTCTTGCTAAGGAATGCTTCCACAGCTACCTTCAAGCATCTCATCCATAGTATATACTGTCGGTAGGCAGCTGGCTGATTCTATTTGGATCTAACGTTCATCATGTGCTTTCCAGCTGGAGTCCCTGGTTAATAATCAGGAATGGAAACCATGGTTGTTCTTTCAACACCATAATCCTGGTGTTTTGAAGCCAATTGTAGTCTCCCAGTTGGCACCCCAATTAGGCAGACTGTGTGTGAACACTGTGGTTGGTGTTTCTTAGTGCTACACTCACTAAACCACCAGGAAGTCTCAAATAAATAACTGTTCTCCCATCCCAATAAATGCCACAGTTTTACTGAAGTGCTACAATTTAAAATAATTGCTTGGAGTCGCCTTTCCCAACATTAATTACATTTATCTTTTCTATGTCCTGACTTTTGAAAGTTCCTGACTTTGAAAGTTAAGATCTTAAAGGCAGAATACCCTAGTCATTGTTTCCTCCACTGCTGCTGAGTCTACCATTTTGAGGGGGAAGGAGACATGATCTAATCCAATATAATTGATGGTTCAGGCGATTTGGAATTTGGTGCCATTTTTATGTTGCAAACATTTTGGAGCCACTTAATTATGTGCCAACTGAAAGTTGCTGTATATTTGCAAAATGAATTGCAATGACATGGACAGAAGGTATTGGAGCACCACAGAGAATCCGTTCATGGGCCTGATTTCTAACTGAACTCATGATGTCCGCTCACTCTGCTCACTCAAAGTACAATTAAGGACCGACTGAGGCCTTGGGCAAAGGTCACCCAGCTGCCTTTATTAATGGTGTATTTTGGGCTCATCACCGTGAAATGTTAGAGCTAGGAATATGGAGCAATTTACATTGCAGGGTCCTGGTGTCAGACTCAAGCACTTTAAATATGGTTCAGTTGAATGTACAATGAGGCTTCCTTTACCCTGGCCCAACAATGTGACACCAACTTCATAATAGTCATCCCCAGTCAGTGTGCTATTTTTCCATTTCCCAAGCCATCATGCTGTGTTCTGTGAGATTGTAATTTTGCTTTTAATTAGGACATGTTTTTGTTGTGGGAACTGCATTAATTGGCCAGGCTAACTGGCTTATGACGCCCACGATATGGCAAACAGAAAGCACGCATACATTTCTAGCTGGGACTGCACCGCACACCATATTGGAAAGGAAAGAATAGATGCCTTTACCCACACCTGAGGCTAACATTGGATCCTTTGCATATACAAATAAACATTTCCAAAATTGGTTTCCCCTCAGGCAGCCAGCACCATTGCAGGCTGCACAGGATAAACCAGCCCTAGGGATTCCCTGCAACAAAGAATGAGTAATTTAACTGAACGTGGTGCTGGGAGGAGCAGAGCATGAGTGTTCTCCCCCTCCTCAGATTCAAGGAAGCATTTGTTGCTGTAACTGTGACCATCGATTCATGATCTCTGCTGTTCCTAATCCTCAGTGCTTCCCTTCCCATATTCCTTCACTCATCCTGGCCTCCCCTGCCAATCGCCCCCCTCTTCCAACCGCCCTGATTAGCTCTCCATGATTTATCAACCTTTGGACCCTTGTGATGCTAGCAGTGCCTGGTATAACACTAGCAGACTTTGATGCCACATCAGCTTTTTTATAATGAGGTCCAATATCTGGGTACCTCAGACTTCTTCATTTAAGTGCAGGGAATGTGCCCTGTGACACCCACCCACCCACATTTCTGGGCCCCAGCCTATTTCCCGCACCTCCCTTTGTAGATAGAATTCCCATTTCACTTTTCACTATTCTACTGCCTACCTTGCGTTCCCAGTTAAATAACTCAATTGCTGTGTGAAATATCACCTGACTGTAGAAATCTGTTCACGTTACAAAAACTTCCAATACCCAAAAAGGCACAGGTGATGTGCTCATGAGACCTGGACAAATGCTGAGAAAACAATTGGCATCATAAGTATCTGCTGCTAAGCAGGTAGATCGAGAGGAGCCTGTATGTGGAGAAGCTCCATTTGTTGGGAGTAGCACTGGTTTAGTGGCCTCTGCTGGCTCACGTAACCTCACTGGAGTCTCTTTCACTATAACATATACAGATTAATTTAACTGAATCCACTTTCTTGCTCTCTGATCTCTACTTTAGATTGCTAATTTTCTACAGATTCAGATTTTGCAGCCTGTACCCATTATACTTGTACAATTTGAGGGCATTATTTCATGGAGTCATTTAATAGGTTGGTCTGCTTGGATCATGGCTGCGTTAACCACAACATTGTGACTGTTATTGGTCTGAGCAACATGCATAAATTCTGAGACAGTAATTGTGCTGATAGCCCGTGGCACAAGTACTCACCTGTCAGTGGTTGCCTGAAATTGACACTGTTGCTTCGCAACCAGCCAGTAGAACCCGTGGTGCAAATCTCCTGAGGATTTAAGACGTCATTTAAAAGTCAACATATCTAGGGAAGTAATTTAATTCCATCAGCACATGACCTGAATTGGGGCAGCCCTCTTTGTAAACCTTGAGAGGATTACATTAAGTTACTGTAAAGGTTATACTGATCACTGCAGGGCTGAGCTATAAAAACATGAAATTCTTTCTCACTTGTAAAAGTCTCAATAATGCAAGATAAAGCTGAACAATATATTTCTTGCTATTATTGAGCATTTATTAGGGTCTGTGCGTATCCTCAGTACTGAAGAGCTAAGTTCTGGAGTTGTTAAGTATAAGCTCCATTGGCTACAGTGAAATAATTCTTCAGTCCAGGATAACCCCACTATCGCTACACTTTAGGGGCAGAAACCCCAGGGTTGGATAAATTGGGAGTGAGCCCACCCCCACTTAGCCTGCTTATTCCGCAGCCATTTAACGGCCATCAGGTCATCTGGCTTGAGATGGGATTTCCCTCCCCATTGAGGAAGGAAGTCCCGCCTCGGAGAGCTGTGGGCTAATCAAATGGCCAGCAGCTCTCTGGTCCCAGCAGGGCTGTGGGGAGCAGTGGCCACTGCTGGGACCGCACCCATTCCCAGAGAGAAGCGAGCGGCGATGGACCTAGACTTTCAAATTAAGTCCGAGGTCTTGTCTGGGCTAGTTGGCTGGCCCAGGGGACCGGGTGGGAACACTGCAGTGGACAGGGAAAGGGGCAGTGAACGCAGAGTGGGAAGACCTTGGGGGAGGGGATGTGTCCTCCCATGGACATGGGGGCTCAAAAAGGAGATGCCACCCCTTTGACAGGATTCTAGCCCAAGCAGTGAACGCTGCTGGGCTGCACACTTGGCCTTTGCCACCGCCATGCCCCTTAAGGGCCTCAATTGGCCCATGTGCAGGTGGACCTCCGGACACCACCTCCGCCACTGATAAAATTGCAGTGGTGGTGGGCAGGTTGGTATTCATGCATGACCTCCAGTTTTACAGCCCCTCCGGCTTGCCAACCCACCCCAGTGGGGGCTACAAAATCCAGTTGCATATTTTCACCCCATAACATGCAGAAAGCAAGGTCCCTGCAGATCACAATTTAAATAGGGTAAAATATATCAATTGTATACAGGGAAATGTGTGTAATTTTAGAAATGTTTTCTTTCAACTTTTTTTATTTTACACATAAACAATCTTGCAGCAAGTATAACATTAATGGTATCAGGATAACCATAATGAATCCTATAACAAGCACACAAATAGGGTACATAAGGAAATAAAATAAAACCATTGCTGATCATCAAACTGCAAGTAGAAGGAAAACATCATAATTAATTGGGATAATAATGAATGACCAAGTCCCATGTGGTCAGCCTTTTACAGTGGATTTTATATCTGACCGAGCATCATATTGTACAGGTTGCATGACATAAAATGTGATAGCGGCATAGAAGTCAAAAATATATAGATGCTCATCTGTACATTTGTTTTTTGCTTCTCAACCACTGACCAAATCCTATAAATATAAAAATTGGCTGACGTGAGATTTAAAGTCAAGAGGAAGAATTCTAAAGGGCAACTTTGCAAGTATCATGAAAGAGAGAAAAATTAAGGAGAAGTACATTATTCATGGAGCCAGCACCATGAGTGTGGGAATAAAGAAGACCAGCTGAATCAAGTTTTTATTAAATCCTATTGATCTCAGAGCCCTCTTCATCAACTCAATTTAAAGTTGCCTCAACATCTAAGGAGAAAAGCAAAATTGTGTTGAGCAAAGTAGTAGTGATGAATAATATAACTAACCAAGCATTTATTTTTATGCCGTTGGGATGCCTATGTTGAAGGCACCATTATGTCCAAGGCACTATACAAATATGGGTTGGCCTGTGAGCGTCGCCATTCACCTGGAAAGGAATTGGGCAATCATTATGCATTTAGAAAAAGAGAACCAGCTTCCAGCGACAACCTCTTGTCCAAGTTTGAAAATCTAGTTGTCTGGGTCAACTACACAGCTTTGACATCACTTGTGGTCTCCTCTAGTGAGGTGAGGGAGGGGAAATCCAAGATCCAGCTCATTCTACTTGAGCAACTTGAACTCTGCAACATGCCATTCATTCTTGTCAAAGACAATATAACCTAAAGCATGTAGACTGAAATAAAAAAAAAACTGAACTCAGATGATATGCTGTAAGACAAATACGGAAGAAGAATATCCACAATGAATCTCAAATAATCTTGACCATCTGCTTTTCCTGCAAATCATTTAATCGCAAATAGTTTGGTTTCTCATCCTCATAACCGCTCAACTTAAAACTTATCAAAAGAGGCTGATTCCTTCCTAATGCCAGTTACAAAGAGTGCCGGTTATGCTTTCAGGTTTATGCTGACATCCTTGTTCTGATATTTTTGACCTGCAGAACTCTCAGAATCCCAAGGCTTTTTATTATTTTTCAAGGAAATGTCTGGTAATATACAATTTCCACATCAACCTATTGACATTAAATCACTTTTTTTGCAATAAAACTTTCAGTATCATGAACTGAGTATAAAATTGGACCTGAGCTTGTGCATGTCATTTGTATAAATATTTTCTTGCTATTTCCTGCTGATCAGCTGTGATTGTAGTGATTGTATTGCATTGGTTAATCATCAGTGCAAACATCATCACTCATCAACTATACAGGACACTTTTATTTTTGCCGGCACTCTTGCTTATACCAGAAGTCCTCAAACAGTAGATATTTAAAAACATCTGGGCATAGATATAAGGCTGAATTCTGATTGCAGGATTCAGATGATGATTATAAACAGCTTGAGTTTACTGTTGTGGTTTGACATCTAGACCCCACTGTGAAATCAGTAACTTGATAGCATGCATGGCTATCCATTATTCTCATGTCACCATGCTCAGCTGTCTGGTTTTCTCCACATTACAACTGTGTGGTCAGTTTCACTGTCATTTTCCTTCAATTTTTTTAATATGGGTTTTCTCTTCATAATTTTCCCTTTTTTTTTTCGTTTATGTTGTGGCTACCTCTGGTTTCATTTCTCATGTGTGACCCTTTTCATGGATTGTTTCTTTTTTTCTGTTCATTTTCTTGTTTTCTCTTTGCCTCATGAAATTTTCAATCTCTGTCTTTGGTTTTGCTCTCATATTTCAAAATTGAAAGACATCCATATTCATATTTCTTAAAAATTCAGTAGTCTGTGCCTAATTTGTTTTTCACTTAATCCCTCACAGCAGGATTTTCCTTCCCCTGTGAGTCATCACCATGACTACCTTCTGCTCTCCGGGTCTCTGAGTCTTAGCTCATTGCCTGAGATTTTTAAACCAGGGCTCTAGGAAAAAGAATGCAATATATTTGACTTTTGCTGAAAAAAGAGACACATCTAAGCTTTTTGTCTTGCACTCATCAGGACACGCATAATAATACCAATATAAGGGGGGAAACAGCAATTTATACTGTATGTGAAGAGACTGCTGATTGGTTGGCAAGTGGCGTTGCCATAGAGAATGCACCATTGATGGTGACTGACAGCTGCCAAGCATTGTTTGAAATTTAAACCAGGCAGCTTGAACCTGATTGGTCATGGCATTGCCCCGAGGAATGAGTCAGCCAATGGCTGTCACTTCTTTTGTTTTGCTGAAACAGGCGTATGTGTATGTACATATTCTTTCTGTCTCCAATGAACAGGGCCCTCTGTATTAATATATGTAGCTTCCAGTACATGCAAATGTGCCACATTGCGAGCCTAACTGACAATTTAAATTGGTTGTCAGCGTAATTCTGAACAGACTAAGGATTATTTAGCAAATATTTTCCATTTGTGGGATCACATCTAATGTTGGACACTGTGTTATGAGTTTTGCAAGCACGGGCTGGTTGGGTACAGACTATATCCTGCCTATTGTGAACAGTGGCTGGGACATGCTATTTGATACGATCTGCTAGCCTTTGAGACGTACGGCCTACATACCTAGCATCACACTGGCACTGAAATTCATGCACCACATTACTTTGTGTGATAGGCAGAACATCTTTTTGGTTTGATGGCAGCATCCTGTTAGTGGCGAATATCACTCATGTTGCTACTGCATAGAAGCAGCATGAATCAGCTACATATATTAATACACAGGATCGTGTTCTTTGCAGACAGAAAGAACATGTACATAGACTGCGCCTGTTTCAGCTAAACAAAATAAGTGACAGCCTTTCGCTGACTCATTCCTTGGGTCAATACCTTGACCAATCATGGTCAAGCTACATGGTTTAAATTTCAATGCTTGGCTGTTAACTGTCAGTCATCAGCAGTGGTGCATTCTCCATGGCAATACCATGCCAACCAACCAGCACTCTCTTCACATACAGTATAAATTGTTGTTTTCCCCCTTACATTGGTATTCTTGAGTGTCCTGATGAGCGCAAGACGAAAAGCTTAAAGACATGTCTCTTTTCTCAGCAATACTCAAGTTCTGTACTACCAAACGACTATTTATATTTGACTTCTCCATATTTAATTGCTCTGCTAACTTCCTGCCCATTGGTAAAAACATGCTGCAGAACTACTCTTTTTGTTTCATTTTGTGCAAAGTTCTTGTCAAGTATTTCAATGCAATGAAAATAAGTCACTTTGCTACCCATCTTCACTCTTTACCAGTTGCTGTGGAAATTAATGTTTGGACGTTGGCCTGGGGCGACTTGCCTTGCCCTCAAATCTGCACTCTTTTATGCTCTGGAAAGTATTCACTTTCCCTGGTGACCAAACAGATGCCAAGAACTCTCAGCTTGACTGAGCAAATGTGGAAGTTACTAACTGCTTCAATGGACAATGTGCTAATACATTAACACAGAAAATAGTTACACAGAAACACCATTTCTTTGAATATAAATTAGTGCATGAGTGTTTAGAGCAAATGAGTATTTTAGGAACTGTAATTCTAACTTTTAAAGATGTTCACTTCTTGAACTCATCAAAGTGATGGATGTTAATGTCAAATAGAACTTCATGTATCCTGTGTTAGCATCAAGAACCTGAATGTTGTATCTAGTAGTCAGATGTGGAATCAAGCTTCCTCTGCTCAATAAAGAAACCTCAGCTCCCTACTTCAGAAGAACGTTACTACTGTATCAGTATGGCATTTTCCACACCAGTCATTCTATGGGCTTATGAATGAAATTGCAAAATTAGAGCATATTTGTGGTTTTGGTCAAATCTGTATAAGACCCTTGCACCAAGCATACAAAGGAGTCTTTCATCCCCTCAGCCTGGCTAGATTTGAACCTACTGCGCTAGTGTCCAAATTCGCTTTGATTCTGTACTGAAAACCTTGAGAGTATATTGATAGTTGTTGAAAAACATAAAATCCAAAGACCATTGAAAATGTTTTACCTTTCAGTTTGCCTATTTTTCTCAGTTTCAAGATGCAGAAGCATCTTTATTAGTGTTTATTCCAATTACAGTAACATGATTAAATTTTCCAGCTATCTCACATTTTTGATGTTTTGATAATTTCCTAGTGTCAAACTTACCCTTTTTCTGTGCTCATCCAGGTAAGAAACGTTAGTGTTCCAGAAAGGAACTATACAGGGTATCAGTAGTAAGCTTTCTCAGTTCAGTTAGTACAGGCAAATGCAAGGTGAAGACCCCTTTTCTCTACCCTATTATGCTTTGCTCCAAACTTCAGATGAGTGCCCCAGTTATAGCAATGTTATTCTTTTACCATTTCCAATACCAACCATCCTATGTCGTCTTTGAGGAAGATTGGCAATTAGGGACTCTTTTATGTGGAGACCCAAGCCCCACAAGGAACTGAATTAACACTGTCGAACCTCATCTCACGTAGGATCCTCGGATCCAGAGGACAGAGACTTTCATCCCATCAGTTTGAGTTGGTCCTGAAACCAAGTCCCAGTGATGTCAAAACTGGTTTCCTATAGTGTGAAACGTTTTGATTTTGATATATGGAGACAGAATATTCATAGATGACAGTGCCCTTTGAAGACTTAAATGATATTTCAGCACCCAAATTAAAATAGAATCAATTTACATTTTTGTTTAGAGATGTGTACTGTGGATGCATACTGTAGAATTCTCTAACGTAACCAATATACCTTCTGTAATCATCATGGGAGGAAATGCTTCTTTACATAACTATTAGGCAAGGACAGTGGATTTTAGCATTGAGGGTTGAACAGTTATTGTTTCAGTATTATATAGTAAGTAAAAATGAATCCTGCAGCCTGTTAAGGTATTTAAAGGGATGATGCAGTGAAGTACTCAGTAATGGTGAATTTAATGCAAAATCAGTTAACTTAAAGCTTATATGTTGAACAAGGGTTTCAGTATTCTTGGATAATGTCATCTATCTTTTGTAGGATCTAAGCTGTCTATTTGAAGTATATCTGGATCCTCTACAAAATGAGATTTTCCTAACACAGGATGAGGTATGACGCCTGAATGTTAATTTATTTTCAGAACTCTTGTGATGTAATTTAAGGCCGATGCTTCTGTTGTTCACGGCAACTGTTATTATATGCTAATGTTTCTCTCTCTCTACTTCAAATCTACTGTCATTGTCCCTCTCTTCAAAAAACCAACCCTTCATCCCATTTACCTTGCTGACTACCACCCCACCTCCGTTTCCTCTCAAGTCCTTGAACATGATGTTGCCATCCAAATTCATGCTCGTCTTTCCTGCAGCACTGTTTGAATCCATCCAGTCAGGTTTCTGCTCCTGTCGGCACCGACTCTTATCAAAGTTACAAATGACATCCAGGTGACCATGACAAAAGCAAACTATCCCTCCACATCCTTCTTGACCTGTCTGCAGCCTTTGACACAGATCATTAGACTATCTTGCTCCAGCACCTCTTCATTACAATCACATTAATTTTGATGACACTCACCTGGTTGCATTCTTAACTATCTAATTGTAGCCAGAGAATCACCTGCAATGGCTTCTCTTCCTGATGCCACACAGCTACCTCTGCTGCCCCCCCAAGGATCTATCCTTTCTGTTTCTCATATACATGCTGCCATTGGCAACATCATCTGAAAACACAGCATTGAACACTGCTGCTAAATTATAGCAGTGCTTGTCTGACACCCAGTACTGGATGAGCAGTAATTTCCTCCAGTTAAACATTGAGGATGCCAAATCCATTGTCTTTGGTTCCTGCTACAACTCTGCTCCTGTGTTACTGACTTCATCTCTCTCCCTGTAAACCACCTGAGACAGAACCAAAATGTTCACAACTTTAGTCTCACAGGTGACCCTGAATTGAAATTCTGAACACACATCCATGCCATCACGAAGACCACAATTTCTGACACTGCCACTGATCCTGCCACAGCCACTACTTAGCCCATCTGCTGCTAAAACGCTCATCCATGCCTTTATTACCTATAGTCTTGACTATTCCAAAGCTCTCCAGGCTGGCCCCACACATTCTACCCTGCACAAACTTGAGATGATCCAAATCTCTGCTTGCTCTAAGTCCCATTCATCCATCATACCTGTGCTCGCTGACCTACTTTGGTTCCGGCTCAAGCAATGCCTTGATTTTAAGTGTTTCAAATACCTCCATGACCTCACCTATCCTTATATTTCTTTAATCTCCTCCAGCCCCACAACCCTGCAAGCCATCTGCACCTATGCAATTCTGGCCTCTTTAGCATTCCCGATTTTAGTTACTCCTGCGTTGGTTGTCATGCCGTGAGCTTCCCTAAGCTCTAATTCTCTCCCTCAAACTCTCTATTTTTCTACCTCTCCTTCCACCTTCAAGATGCTCCTTAAAATCCATTTCTTTGTTTTGGCAATCTGCTCTAGTTTCGCCATATGTGGCTCGTTGTCAAATCTTGCTTTATAACACTCTTGTGAAGCATCTTAAGACGTTTTATTACATTAAAGGTGGTATATAAATACAAGTTGTTGTTGTAATATAAGTTACTCGAGTACAGGGCCTGTCAGCTCAGATTTTGTTGCTGATTCTCAGCTGTCACTATGCCCTGGAGCTGAGGACCTTTTCCCACAGGTATTTGCATACGTGCACAGAAGCCTGAATGACGGTTGTATTTAAATGTTGAGAGGAAACTTGATTGCATCCCGTTTCTCAAAATTGAATATGTCAAAAAGTCCATGAAAATTTTATTAGAGGAATGCTTAGGATCTTTTTAATTGAATTCACACCTGGCCGCAGTTACAAAGCAGTAACTATGAAGCCAAACAAGGCAAAAGGTAACTTTGCCTGAATATATTCCAGTGACATTTTGCTCAAATTATGTCATGCTTTTTGTTATTGTAAAGATGAACTCATACGTCATTCAAGCTTTTTGTATTATAATTGGAATTGATTCCATAGCTAAATACAGATAACCTGGCGGTTTGCTGGCTGGCAGGATGACATTGATATGACAAGTAAATTGGGTGAAGTCTTCAAAGCAAGTGCATTTCAGTTCAACATGTTAGCACTTTTATCATTACTTTATACCAGGCTTGTCCAACCTTTCTGGTTTTGTGGGGGGTGGGAGGGGCACATTTCAATTTTTTTCTCATTTGAGGAGCCGATTATCAAATTTTGGAAGGTAAGGTTTCATACGACATTAAACATCAATTTAAAAAATATTAACATCAAAGCAATAAATTTCAAAAAGGAGTAGTTACTAAAAATGCCCAGTAAAACCTTTTTTATGCTTTTCTGCTTAAGGAGCAGAGCTAGAGATAGAGACAGACTAGACCCCAGGGTCACTGGGAGGAGTGGTGACCTTGCGTTAGCTAAGGAGTGATATGGGCTCGAAATGTTGACTCTTTCTCTCTCCGCTGCTTCTGCCAGACCTGCTGTGTTTTTCAAGCTTTTTCTGTTTTTATCTCCGATTTCCAGCATCCACAATATTTTGTTTCTACCTTGGCTAAGAAGTTGGGTTTAACAAACACCAAATTCTCCTGACCTACTTTGTGGATAGGTTTTTTGGGGAGGGAGGGCAAGTAAGGCATAGTGTGTGTTTCCGACTCACTCCAAGTCTCGGGGTTCTCAGTCTCACACAAAATCACACCTCTCTCTCTCTTGCTCACACACCACACACTCACTCACACACACACACACGTGCACACAAAGAGACTCACTCACACACGCGCTGGCTCTCATGGAGAGGCTCTCCCATGCATAGGCTCCTTCATGTGCAGGCTCTCTCACACACAGGTGTACACTCAGACTCGCACACGTGCACGTGTTCTCAGATACATGCACACATATGTTCTCTCTCTCCTCTCTCACACACAGACACACGTACTTTGACACACGTTCTCTCGTGCACACACACAGACTCCCTTACACACAGACTCTCTCTCAAATTCTCTCTCACTCACTCTCGCGCTCTTGCGCATGCACACACTCCCCATGAAATTTGGACATTACTTCAGGAGGTGATGGCCAGGCCCTCTTCTCATTTGACAGGCCTACCCAACCTCCAGCCACTCCCACAGCTACTCGGCTTCCGCCAGCTCCATAGGCCGTGCCGGCCTCCACCCAATTGCCAGACACTTCTTGCCACCTTGTTTAGCGCTCTGCTCCTGCACCCTTGGTTGCTCCCTTTGCACTCTGCTTTTCCTTGTGGCCTTTCCGCTCGCACCGCCATCTTGGTCTGATGCTCCTTCAGCCAGCACCTGCACAGACAGCCAAGAGACAGTATGCACTCTGAAAATAAAGGAGCAGCCACTCGGTTCACACTACTTGCTGCTTGTCCAATCAGAGACTTATTCTTTCCCAAATTTGCTGCTAGTAGGGTCATTCACAAAAGTGAGAGAGAATCGGTCTCTGATTGGAGGAACAGGTCCTTGCAAATCTTTCATTCAACTTATTTGTAATTTGCACGGTGAATCCACGGGCCAGATACATAGACTTCGGGGGCCAGGGGTTGGACAAGACAGCTTTATACTATTGCTTTTCATGCTAAATTTTAACTACAGATCAAAAATCTTAAATGAAACTATATGAAAACCTGATTGATTTGATAACAACTCCTCAGGTATTGCCGCCACCTCTTCCTGCATTAATGTAGAAGAGACTGTGAGGTCGACCCAGAACGTTAAAGTGCCCTTTAACAGAATGGCCCCTTACCATTATTGAGGCTCAAATGAGATGCCTGGACCATAATGGTTGAAAGAAGTTGGCATTGGCAGCCGCTAAACCAACAAGATAAAACTTAGGGATTCTTATTTCTACAATTCTGTTGAAGCAAATAAATCATTCTTACCCATGAAATATGGATGTGATATCTCGAGTTGTCCCTAAAGCTAATTTTTTAAACCAATGCATCACTATGGCGTTATGATTTCAACCTTATTTATATCCCAGTAACATTAAGGCATTTGGCTTTTTTTAGTATAGAAGTCCAGATTAAAATTTACAATGAAAATTTTAATAGTGCTGTTCATAGTGAGGTCCAGTGTCTCAATCCCATTACTTAGTTTTCGGTCTGTTATCTTGGTTGCAAATATATTTTTGTTTTTAATTTTTTGTTTGCTATTACAGCCACAAGCTAAAATCTGCTGTTGATCTGAAGTTAAATTCAAGCCTCTTATTTAACCTTGATGAAGAGTAGGCTCTTTGTAAATGCAAGTAGGCTCTTTCCACTTAGATTAGGAGAGATAAACACGAGAGAACATGGCTTTAGGGTGAAAGGGGAAAGGTTTAGGGGGAACATTAGGGGGAACTTATTCACTCAGAGTGGCAAGAGTGTGGAACGAGTTGCCATCTGACGTGGTAAATGCGGGCTCACTCTTAAGTTTTAAAAATAAATTGGATAGATACATGGATGGGAGAGGTCTGGAGGGTTATGGACTGGGTGCAGGTCAGTGGGATTAGCGGAATAATATTTCGGCACAGACTAGAAGGGCCAAATGGCCTGTTTTCTGTGCTGTAGTGTTCTATGGTTCTATATACCCTGCAACTGGATTTGTGGCTCCTGTGCCCAAGATGCACAGACAGATGATAGTAATGAGTTTCTTCATTGAACAGAATACTAGACTTCTTCCATTTCCATGTTCTTGCAGATGGAGTCGTTGTTTGGGAGCCTGCCAGAAATGCTCCAATTTCAGAAGATGTTTTTGCAGACACTTGATGATGGGATTGCCTTATCACCTGATTTCAGCAAGCTGGAAACTCCATCCCAATTTAAAGTAAGTGAACAATCTATGTGCAGGATCAGGAAAAAATCAGAAAGTGAGCTGTAATGTACACCTGCAACACCAAGATAGAACGAATGATGAGTAGTTGATCTATATGTTTTATAATAAGTTTAAATGAATTCAGGGCTTATATTTGGGGATAAAAACAAAAAGATAAGAACAAAAAACTGCGGATGCTGGAAATCCAAAACAAAAAATAAAAAATACCTGGAAAAACTCAGCATGAGGACTCGAAATGTCAACTGTGTTCTTGTCTGTCGATGCTGCCAGACCTGCTGAGTTCTTCCAGGTATTTTTTATTTTATATTTGGGGAACTCTTCCAAGTAAGGCCTAAAAATGCATTGAGTTACAATATCTAGTCTGCTTGCATATAAATTGTTCATGTTTACTACAGTCTTTACATGATATGTGCACCAATAGTGATATATTTTTGTTCAAGTTTTAGTATAAAGTAGCCCCATTGCACTCTGATTTGATCCAACCAGACCACTTTAGGAACAGACTTTTTCTAGCTCTAGTGTTGTGCCTGGGGTCTACGCAGAACCCTGCAATCATTACTTGCACTGAATTTGCCTTTTTACTGACTGAAATAAGTCTAATCCCTCACTCAAGTCAGTCCATAGATAATAAGCTGCCAGCTGAAATAGACCATGTACGCTGAGTAGTCCAATTTCCTGAAACCTGGAGTGGCAGTGCTCACATTCAGAAAATATTTCCAATGACTGAGTGGTACTACTATGAAATTCAGAGGAAACTAGAACAATTCTTGATGTGAACATCACAGTTCAATTGCATTGGCCTGAGTGAGGGAATATATTTTAAACTCATTCATGGTACATGGGCATCACAGACAAGGCCAACATTTATTGCCCATCCCAATTGCCCTTCAAATTGCTTCAAGTCCATTTGGTGTAGGTACACCAACAGTGTACCTTAGGTTAGGGAGTGAGCTCCAGAATTTTCACCCAGTGACGGTGAGGAAACAATGAAATGCTTCCAAATCAGGATGATGTGTGACTTGGAGGGGAACTTGCAGGTGCTAGTGTTCTGATGCACTTGCTGCCTTGTCCTCCTAGGTGGTAGAGGTCAGATTTGGGAGGGACTAATTAAGAAGCCTTGCAGTGCATTTTGTAGATGGTGTACACTGCAGCCACACTGAGCCAGTGGTAATGGACATAAATGTTTAAGGTGGTGGATGGCGTGCCAGTCAAGTGGGCTGCTTTGTCCTGGATGGTGTCGAGCTCCTTGAGTGTTGTTAGAGCTGCACTCGACCAGGCAAGTGGAGAGTATTCTCTATCATATTCCTGACTTGTACCTTGTAGATAGTGGAAAGGCTTTGGGGATTGAGAAGGTGAATTACTTGCGGCAGGATACACAGCCTCTGACCTGCTCTTGTAGCCAGAGTATTTATAAGGCTACTCCAGTTCAGTTTCTGGTCAATTTTAATCCCCAGGATGTTGATAGTGGGAGATTCAGTGATGGTAACGTCATTGAACCTCAAGGGGTTAGATTCTCTCTTGTTGGAGATGGCATTTGTGTGGCGTGAATGTTACTTGCCACTTGTCAGCCCAAGTCTGGATATTGACCAGGTCTTGCTGCATTTGAACGTAGACTGCTGCAGTATCTGAGGAGTTGTGAATGGTGTTGAACATTGTGCAATCATCAGTAAACATTCCCACTTCTGACCTTATGATGGAAGGATGGTCATTGATGAAGCAGCTGAAGATGGTTGGGCCTAGGACACTACCCTGAGGAACTCCTGACCTCCAACAACCACAACCATCTTTGCTTGTTCTAGATGTGACTCCAACCAGTGGAGACTTTTCCCCCTTTATCCCATTGACTCCAGTTTTGCCAAGGCTCCTTGATGCCATACTCAGTCAAATGCAGCCTTGATTTCAAGGGCCGTTACTCTCACCTCATCTCAGGAGTTCAGCTCTTTTGTCCATGTTTGTAATGGGGTTAGGAGCTGAGTGGCCCTGGCGGAACCCAAACTGGGCGTCAATGAGCAGTTTATTGCTAAGCAAGTGCTGCTTAAGAGCTGATGATCGAGAGTAGACTGATGGGGTGGTAATTAGCCGGGTTGGATTTGTCCTGCTTTTTGTGTACAGGACATACCTGGGCAATTTTCCGCATAGCTGGGTAGATGCCAATGTTGTAGCTGTACTGGAACAGCTTAGGTAGGGGCACGGCAAGTTCTGGAGCACAAGTCTTCAGCACTATTGCTGGAATATTGTCAGGCCTTTGCAGTATCCAGTGCCTTCAGCCATTTCTTGATAACACACGTGAATTGAATTCGCTGAAGTCTGGCATCTGTGATACTGGGGACCTGCAGAGGAGGCCGAGATGGATCACCCACTGGATACTTCTGCTGAAGATTGTAGCAAATGCTTCAGCCTTATCTATTGCACTGATGTGCATGAGGATGGGGATATTTGTGGAGCCACCTCCTTCAGTGAGTTATTTAATTGTCCACCACCATTCACGAATTGATGTGGCAGGACTGCAGATCTCAGATTTGATCTGTTGGCTGTGGGATCACTTAGCTCTGTCTATTACTTGCTGCTTATGCTGTTTGGTATGCAATTAATCCTATGTTATAGCTTCACTAGGTTGACACCTCATTTTACGTATGCCTGGTGGTGCTCCTAGCATGCCCTCCTGTGCTCTTCTTTGAACCAGGGTTGATCCCCTGGCTCGATGGTAATGGTAGGGTGGGGGAATATGTCGGGCCATGGAGTTAGATTGTGTTTGAGTACAATTCTGCTGCTGCTGATGGCCTACAGTGCCTCGTGGATGCCCAGTCTCGAGTTGCTAGATCTGTTTGAAGTCTACCCCATTTAGCACGATGGTAGTGCCACACAACACGATGGAGGGTATCATCAATGTGAAGGTGGGACATTCTCCACAGCGGTGATCACACTGGGCAGGCAGGTTGATGAGGATGAGGTCAAGTATGATTTTCCCTTTTATTGGTTCCCTCACCACCTGCCACAGACCCAGTCTAGCAACTATGTCCTTTAGGACTTGACCAGCTCAGTCAGTAGTGATGCTAACGAGCCACTCTTGGTGATGGCATTGAAGTCCCCCACCCAGAGTACATTCTACACCCTTGCCACCCTTAGTGTTTCCATCAAGTGGTATTCAACATGAAGGAGCACTGATTCATCAGCTAAGGAGGGCGGTACATGTTAATCAGCAGGTTTCCTTGCTCATTTTTGATCTTTTGCCATGAGACTTCATGGGGTCCAGAGTCGATGTTGAGAACTCCCAGGGCAACTCCCTCCTGACTGTGTCCAACTGTGCCACCAGCTCTGCTGGATCTGTCCTGCCAGTGGGACAGGACATACCCAGGGATGGTGATGGTGTTGGCTGGGACATTTTCTGTAAGGTATGATTCCATGAGGATGACTATGTCAGGCTGTTGCTTGACTAGTCTGTGAGACAGCTTCCCAATTTTGGTACTAACCCCTAGATGTTAGTAAGGAGGGCTTTGCAGGGTCGACAGGGCTGAGTTTGCCGCTGTCTTTTCCAGTGCCCAGGTCAATGACAGGTGGTCCATCCTGTTCCATTCCTTTTTTGAGACTTTGTCGCGGTTTTATACAACTGAGTGGCTTGCTAGGTCATTTCAGATTGTAGCGATGTCCTGGAGTTGAGATGATTGGTCTGCAACAACCACAATATTCTTCTTTTCTACTGAGTATGACTCTAACCAAGAAAGAGTTTCCCCCACCCCCCCATCCCGGTCCCAGTGACTTCAATTTTACTAGTTCTGGAGCAGCAGTCTTCAGTACAGCAGTCAACACGTTGCCGAAACCCATTGCCTTTTCTGTATCCAGTGCACTCTGTTATTTCTTGATATCACTTTGGCTGAAGACTGGCCCTTGTGATGGTGGGGACCTCAGGAGTAGGCTAAGACTGAGGATTGTTACTAATGCTTTCGCCTTGTCTTTTGCAGTGACATACTGGGCTCCACTATCATTGAGGGTGCAGAATATTCTGCAGGGGAAAGCCCTACAGAAGTTGTGCTACATGTCAGTACCAATGACATAACGAGGGGCAGGTACTGACTTCCTGCAGTCAGATTTTGAGGAGCTAGGGAGGAGATTAAAAAGTAGGCTCTTGAAGGTAGCAACCTCTGGATTGCTCCTAGTGCCAAACACCAGCAAGAGTAGAAATAGGAAGATAGGGATGATCATGGCTTTGAGGCATGGTACAGGAGGGAAGTCTTCAGAATCTTAGAGCATTGAGGCCAATTCTAGGGTAGGAGACACCTACTTAAAAGGGACAGATTCCACCTTAACAGGATTGGGAACAATGGCCTCACTGGGAGTTTCACTAGCGTGGTTGGGGAGGATTTAAACTGGCAGAAAGATGGGCACCAGAATATAAAAGTAGAAAGGAGAAATGAAGTGCACAAAGTGAGAGTGTTGGATAAGGATGTTGTACCATATCAGACAGGAGCAGATGAAGAAAGACCACGAGGAATACAAGGACAGATTTAGAATGTGTGTATGTGAATGCACAAAGTATGGTAAGCAAGGTTGGTGAGCCACAAGCACAAATAGCCACGTAGGAATATGATGCAGTGATAAATCAGAAACATGGCTTAAAAATAGTGAGGAATGAATATTTAATATTCAAGGATACAACATATTCAGAAAAGATAAGGAAGGGGAAAAGGGAGGTGGAGTATCAGTATTGTTTAGGGAAGACATTTTAGTGTTGGAAAAAGTGGATGCCCTTGAGGGGGCAAAGAGAGAACTCATTTGGTTAGAGTTGAGAAGCAAAAAGGGTATGATCATACTACAGGGGTATTCTATAGCCTCCAAATAGTGAAACCGAGATAGTGGAGCGAATCTGCAGCAAAATCTCAGAAGTGTGCAAGAGCTGTAAGAGTGATGATCTTGGGGGACTTTAATTACCCAAATATTGATTGGCATAAGGTTAAGAGTAAAGGGAAAGGAGGAGAAAGGAATTTAAGAAATCTGTTCAGAAAAACTTCTTGGCCAGTATGTTCTCTGTCCAACAAGTCGGAAAGGCAAGAGGTTCAAAGCCAGGGGTCCTTGGATGAAGAGGGAGTTAGGGAATATGACAAAACAAAAAAAAAGTGTATGATCCATGGCAGGTGAATTTCTCAAGTGAGAACCAAATTAAATACAATAAGTTGAGAGGGAAAGTGAAGAGGAAAATAAAACTGGCAAAGAGGGAATATGAGAATAGAATAGCAGTTAACATAGAAGGGAAGGCAAAGATCTTCTACCAGCATGTAAATTAAAGTGGGTAGTAAGAGGTGTGGGTGAGGCCTATTATGGACAAAGAGGATGATATATACTTAGAGGCACAGAGCAAGGCCAGACCTCTTAATGAGTACTTTATATCAGTGCTTACTAAGGAAGGAGGTGCTGACAAAATATTGGTAGAAATGGAGATAGTAGAGGTAATGAATGATGTGAAAATTGATCGACAGGGTTTTACTGGAAAGCCTGGCTATGCTTAGTTTGGATAAGTCATCAGATCTGGATGGCTTCCATCCCAGGTTGCTCAATGAAGTGGGGGTGGAGATAGCGGAATGGCTCCCCATATTTCTTAGATACAGGGAAGGTGCCAGAGGATTGGACAGTGGCAAATGTATCCTGGATGGTATTGAGCTCCTTGAGTGTTGCTGGAGCTAGACCTACCCAGGTAAATGGAGAGTATTCGATTACACTCCCGACTTGTGCTATAAAGATGGTGAACAGGCTTTGCGGACTCAGGAGGTGAATTGCTTGTCGCAGAATTCCCAGCCTCTGACCTGCTGTTGTAGCTACAATGTTTATGTGGCTGGTCCAGTTCAGTTTCTGGTCTACAGTGACCCCCAAGGTAGAATCATAGAATCATTACAGCACAGCAGAAGGCCATTCAGCCCATCATGTCCAAGCTGGCTCTCCTAAGGAGCAATTCACATAATGCTACCCACCTGCCCTCTCCCCACGTTCTAGTACATTCCTCCTCCTTAGATATTTAGAAAACCTATGCTGACTGTCCTTGATTACTCCATGTCTTTCTAACTAACCACTTAACTTGTCTCTCAGAATTGATTCCAGTCATTTGTCTACTACCGGGGATAAACTGAGTGACCTGTAATTAGTTGGTCTAGCTCTTGCTTTTAAAATGAAGATACAACGTTAGCAGTCCTACAATCCTCCAGCACCATACCTGCATCCAGTGAGGATTGAAAAATAATGGTCAGAGCATCCAATGTTTCCTCTCTGACTGCTTGTTGATGATGGGGGATTCAGAAATGGTGTTGCTGTTGAATGTCAAGGGAAAATGGATAGATTTCTCCTGTTGGAGATGCTTATTGCCTGGCATTTATGTGGCGTGAATATTATTTTTCACTTATCAGCTCAAGCCTGTACAGGCTTTGCTAGATGCGGGTGCAAACTGTTTCAGCATCTGAGAAGTCTCGAATGGTACTGATCATTGTTAAACATCAGCAAACATCCTTCTCCTGACTCTATGATGAAAGGTAGGTCATTTATGAAGCGGCTGAAGATGGTTGTGCCTAGGACTCTTGCCTGAGAAACTCCTGAGCAATGTCCTGAGACTGAGATAATTGGCCTCCAACTGCCACATCAGTCTTCCTTTGTGTTAGATATGAGTCCAGCCAGTGGAGAGTTTTCCTCCCAATTCCCATTGACCTCAGTTTTTCTCGGGATCCTTGATGCCACACTTTGTCCAAGATAGGGATATTTGTCCTTGCCTTGATGTCAAGGGCAGTCACTCTCACCTCTCCTCTGGAATTCAGCTCTTTACAACCTTGGTCCAAACATGGACCAATGAGGTCTGGAGCCAAGTGGCCCTGGTAAAACCAAAACTGAGCATCAGTGAGCAGGTTATTACTGTGTGAGTGTCTCTTGATAACACTACTGATAACAGCCTCCATCACTTTACTGATGATTGAGAGTAGACTGAGGGACGATAATTGGCTGGATTAGATTTGTCCTGCTTTTTGTGGATAGAACGTACCTGGGCAACTTTCCACATTGCAGGTAGATGCCAGTGCTGTAGCTGCACTGGAACAGCATGACCAGGGGAATGACTAGTTCTGAAGCACGAGCCTTCAGCAGTCCAGTCAGGAGGTTATCAGAGCCCGTAGCCTTTGCTGTATCCAGTGCCTTGAGCCACTTCTTAATATCACGTGGAGTGAATCGAATAGACTGGCATCTGTAATGGCAGGAACCTCAGGAGGAGGTAGACTTTAATCATCCATTATACATCCTGGCTGAAGAAGTATCCAATGCATCTGGCTTGCCTTTTGCACTGATGTGCTGGGCTCTCCCATCATTGAGGATAGGAATATTTGTGGAACCTTCTCCTCAGGATAATTGTTTAATTGTTTATCACCATTCACAACCAGTAATGGCAGGACTGAGGTGATATGATCTGTTGATTGTGGGATCGATTTGCTCTTGAAAAGTTTGAATTAATTAAAGAGGGCCAGCATGGATTTGCAGAAGGAAAATCATGTTGGACTAATTAATTTTTTGATGCAGTAACAGAGAAGGTTGAGAAAGGGCATGCAATGGACGTTATCTTTTTGGATTTTAAGAAGGCATTTGACAAATGACCACTAAGAAGGCTGGTTGACAGAATTGAGGGAATAAGAGAGTCTGTGTCAGCTTGGATTTT
Source organism: Carcharodon carcharias (assembly GCF_017639515.1). Taxonomy (NCBI): domain Eukaryota; kingdom Metazoa; phylum Chordata; class Chondrichthyes; order Lamniformes; family Lamnidae; genus Carcharodon; species Carcharodon carcharias. The sequence continues at coordinate 158,906,798 of NC_054468.1, read as the reverse complement.
AAAAATGGCTTGAGGATAGAAAACAGAGTTGTAGTTCATGGCTGTTTCAGACTGAGGATAATGGACAGTGGAGTTCTCCAAGGGTCAATGCTAGGACCACTGTGATTTGGACATTAGAATAGAGTGTAAAATTTCAAAATTTGCTGGTGATACCAAAGTAGGTGGCTTCCATTCCATTCAGTCACCACCAACTCCCTCCCCCACCTTTTCAGGACACGGCACTCCAAGAAGGATGGAAAGGCTTTGAAGAGGGTAGTGAGGTCTACTAGATTAATGCCCAAGGATGAGGGATTTTGCCCTAGTGTCTCCTTGCCTGGTTCAGTGTCAAATTTTTTTAAATATCACCCCTGTGAAACACCTTGAGAGTGAAATGTGTCATGAAGATGTGCTTTATGCTAAATAATGATTTTAATCCACTGGCTGGAAATCTGAATTGAAATTTTAAAACCACTGATACTGAACTGATTTGAATTCACAGCCCAACGTGGCTAACTCCAATTTGCATTACTATACATTCCACATTCCAATTCATTGGAGTGGATTCATTCTGTCTGCAAAACCCATCAAAGACGATGACTGCAGGGAAGTGCGAAGGGCTCACATCTCCTGTCTCATTAGCAAGGCATCTATGACAATCACCTGAGGGTATTCAACTGTTGGAGATGGGCTGTTAGACTAATCACTTGGCCAATGGGATTCTGACTAAGTAAGTTTCCAGACATGAACTAATCAAGTCATCTTTGGAATACATGGCCAATAATTTTTTGAATCCCCCTGGCAGCTGGAGAAGGAAGGTCACATAACAAGCCAACCCTTCGAATGTTTTAAGCACATATTTTCTCAGCCGAACTGAGGACAAGCAGCTTGGGAAGAAGACATAATGGGGTCCTTCCTGCCTCTCTCTTTCTCCAGCCTCACCTAGTAAGCTTCAAGCTCTGTTTCCTGACTGTGATTATCTAGGGACTCCCTGCTGCAGACAGAGATGTCTTTAAAAAATCTAAACCACCACTGCCATCCCTCAAGGAAAAAACAACTCAATCATCTACATGTTTAAATCAGAAGCATTTACACCATCAGATTCAGCCTAAAGCTAGGTGAGTCACCAAACTACAGACCTTTTACTTTTTTACGGACTCTAATTTGGCCAACCTATCCTTTCCCACTTTGTAAGCTGTATTTGTCTGTTTATGAACTTCAAATTTGTGTGTGTGAGAAAGTCGGTGTGTATTTTTTTACTAAACTCAAGAAACCACAAACTTTTTTAAATGATCATAGTGTGTAAACAGTTAAGCACTAACTGAATTCGCAAGCAACTGTTATGACCACAGCCGGTGCTAATTACTGCACAAACCAAATCCCAGAGGGAAACTTGGCTTATGAGCTGTAACCTTTCTTTTGTATTCTGAAAACGAGAAGATGATGTACCAATCTCAGCTGTAAGAGGTCCAGTAACACTTTTGTGGGATTTTAAAATTTAAAAATGAAAATTTTATTAACAAGAATTTAAAAAAAACTTAAGCACACACAGATTACAGTTACACAATTAAGGTTAGTCTTACAAAACATTCCCCAAACAGAATCTCTACTTGGTCAGACCATAAGTGCACACCACCAGGCAACATTCCCTTATAGATTTTAATTATAGAAAAATCCAGTAATATTACACAAGGCAAACTGCTGTAGCTTCAATAAAGGCATACCACATGACCTCTAGCCTCATCCACTCTGTGGTGGAATCCAACTTCAGAATAAAATTGCTTGTTGCAGTCCAAGACTTTTCTGGCTTGACTGGATGGTTGATTCAAACTGCATCCTCTCCCAACCCAGATCTCAACAGCTCTAGCTATCTCTATAGCTCCAGCTCAACAACAACTCCAGCCATCTGCAATAACTCTAAAATACTTTTTTTCCCTTCATCTCCGGTTCCATTGTTCTCATACCTCCTTGAAACTCAAACCCTGCCAAATATAAAATCCTTTATGTTCCTATCTTGTCTTTCCTTTCAGGTCAAAAAAATATAATATCCTCCATTACTTCTTACCTATGGAACTCCTGCAAACATGTTTCTTGTTACCTCTGACTCCCTTTTGGTATTCAAACAATCTCTCAACTTATCTAAAAATGCAAATGTTAGATCTAACCTATTGACTTGTACCTCAAACTTAACACCTCTATCCTTTTCATGTATTAAATCCTCCAGACAGCCTGACTCCTATTAAACTTGTGTCCAGCGTAATTAAATTACACGCACACAAACACCCCGACACTCAACCTTCTTTACAGAATAACACAACATTCCCCAAAAATATTTTTAAAATAACATCCATTCTCACAATATCCTTTTCAAACAAAAAAATCTATTCTGGTCAAACGAGGAGAAGGAAAAAAGAGGGGCCATTCAACCCCTCTTCACCTAGTTGTAACATATTTTGGAGCAACTAAGAAAAGATGAAATTACTGTCCTTAGAGCAGATGAAGGTTATGGGAATATATAGTGCCTTTCACTGTAACACATCCCAGGGTGGTGCATAGGACTGTTGTCAAACAGGATTTGACAGCAAGCCACATGAAGACATTAGGGCAGGTGACCAAAAGCTTGGTCAAAGAGGTAGATTTTAAGGAGTATCTTAAAGGAGGAGGAAGCAAAGAAGAGGTGGAAAGGTTTAGGGAGGAAATTCCAGAGATTAGAGCATCAACGGCTGAAGACATGGCCACCAGTGGTGAAGAAATTAAAATTGGGGATGCGTAGGAGACCAGAATTGGAGATCTTGGAGATTTGTGGGGCTGGAAGAGGTTAGAAAGATTTGAAAGGGTGAGACTTTGGAGAGGTTTGACTACAAAGCTGAGAATTTTAAAACAAGCCAGAATGGTAGCAAGGGCGAGGGCCTGGAGAAGCTGGGATTGTTCTCCTGGAACAGAGAGCGGGTATTTGATAGAGGTGTTTAAATTCACAAACAGTTTTGGTAGAATAGATAAAGGTGAAACTGTTTCTATTAGTGGAAGGATTTGTAACCAGAGGACACCAATTGATGGCAATTGGCAAAGAAGCAGAGAGGGAGATGAGATTTTTTTTATGCGGTGAGTTGATATGACCTGGTTGCGTTGCCAATTGTGGTGGTGGAAACACACTCAATACAGTAATATGTTTCAAAATGAAATTGGATAAATACGCAAAGGAAAATAATGCAGGGCTATGAGGAAAGAGCAAGGAGTGGGACTAATTGGATAGCTCTGGCAAAGAGGGACATGATGTGCCAAATGGCCTCCTTCTGTCCTATTATAATATATCATGTATCACTTGGATACGTGGCAAATAGTGAGGATGATACCAGTGGCCTGAAACAGGACATGGATAGGTTAGCAGTATAGGCAGATGGAATTTAATACAGCCAAGTATGAGGTGATGTATTTTGGCAAAAGGAATAGTGAGAGGCAAGATAACCATAGAGCTCTAAAGTGTGAGCAGGAATGGAGGGACCTGAGGGGTTCATGTGTATGGATCTTTTGGAGGTGACAGGACAAATAGAGTAGTTAGCAAAGTATATGGGATCTTGGCTTTCATATACAACGGTATTGAGTGTAAAAGCAGGGAAGTTATAGCTCTGTTAGGCCTCAACCAGAGTATTTAGTCCAGTTCTGGTTACTGCACTTTAGGAAGAATCTGAAGGATCTTGAGAGGGTGCTAAGGAGATTGACAATAATGATTCTAGGGATGAGGGGTTTTAGCTACAAGGTCAGGCTGGAAAATCTGGGGTTCTTCTCTTTGGAGCAAAGGTGGTCAAGGGGAAATTTGATAGAGATGTACACGATTATGGTAGTTTCAAAGATGTTAGACAAAGAAAAGCTGTTCCTATTAGGACTATAGACACAGATTTAAGGTTTTGGGGAAAAGAATCAAAAGGCATGTGTGGAAGAACTTTTTTACGAAGCAAGTGGTGATGACTTAGACCTCATTGTCCATGATGGTGGTAGAAGCAGTGATAATGATTTCAAAAGCAAATTGGATGGGCACTTGAGGGAAATAAAATTGCAGGACTGGGGAAGGTGCAAGGGATTGGGACTGACTGGATTGCACTACGGTAAGCCGACATGGATGCAATGGGCCAAATATATTCTCCTGTGCCATAATGACTCTGTGGCTCTGTTAGAGAGAGGGCTTTGGGGCTGAGTGTGTCATGTCTGAATTCAATGTCTGGATAGATACTGCATGTCTGTCCAGTTTTACTCTTCATACATTTTCCATAGTAGTTTGGTACAACTGAGTGGTTTGCTAGGCCATTTCTGAGGACAGTTACATATGGATCAACTACATTGCTGTGTCTGCAGACACACAAGCCAGACAGAGCAAGGACAGTAGGTTTCCTTCCTTAATGGACATTTCCTCTTTAAGGGACATTAATGAACCAAATTAATTTTTATGGTAATCCTGTAGTTTCATGTTCCCCATTACTGATTAGACTTTGTTATTCCAGATTTATTTAACTAACTGAAGTCAAATTCCTCAGCCATTGTGGTGTAAGTTGAACTCATCTCTTAATCATTGCAAACCTCTGGATTATGAGTCCAGTACCATGACCACTATGCCACCTCACTGGCCTCGAAACTGTAGTAAAACAAGGCCGTAAAGCCAGTAAAACCCTCAAATTGTACAGCAAATTATGGCCCAATGAACAAAGTCCCAGAGAGCCGTGGGGATCTATGGAACTCTACCACAACAACAGTCAACACCTTCAAGAGGAGAGAGGGTGGAGTCTTTTCCATTTCCCACTAGCCATTCTTGTAGTCTCTTCCGGTTTTAATGCTGATCTATGGAGTGGTTTTGAATGATAAATTAGGACTTATTTAGAGTGCCCAAATATACATTTAGTACAGGAGTAGCAAAGTCTTGCTTCCATATATAGAACCTTGGTTAGATTGCATCTGGAACACTGTGTGCAGTTTTGGTCCCCTTACCATAGGAGGGATATTATTGCCATAGAGGGAGTACAACGAATATTCACTAGACTTGTTCCTGGAATGGCCGGACTGTCCTTTGAAGAGAGATTGGGGAAACTGGGCCTGTATTCTCTAGAGTGTCGAAGAATGAGAGGTGATCTGGTTGAAACCTACAAAATGCTTAAAGGGATAGACAGGGTAGATGCAGGTAAGATGTTTACCCTGGTTGGGCAGTCTAGAACCAGGGGACTCAATTTCAAAATAAGGGGAAGCCACTTAGGACTGACATGAGGAGAATTTTTGTGCTTGGAGGGTTGTGAACTTTTGGAATCCTCTACCCCAGAGGGTTGTGAAGCTCAGTCATTGAGTATGTTTAAAGTAGAGATTGACAGATTTCTAAATGCCAATGACATAAAGGGAAATGGGGACAATGTGGAAAAAAGGCATTGATTTGGATGATCAACCATGATCGTGTTGAATGGTTCAGCAGGCTCAATGGGCTAAATGGCCTACTCCTGTTCCTATATTCATATAACAGACAGAAAACTAGCTTTTCAGTCCATTAATCAGAGCTGCTTTTTTTTCTTCACCTCATAATGAAGAGAGCTGCCTTCTAAACCTTTGCGCCTCACAATCCCTTCAACCTATTTATACATGATGCATGTGTGTAGAATCAGTACAACAGGTACAGCTTCAGGCCTTTAGCTAAGCGAATGCTGACAGTGTATTCACATAGTATTGCATTTATTTGATGTGTCTATTTCAGAAACTGTTGTTTTCCCTGGGTGGTTCGTTCCTGTACTATGCTGACCATTTCAAACTCTATAGTGGTTTTTGTGCAAACCACAGAAAGGCCCAGAAAGTTTTGGAAAGAGGTAAGAAAGCATTAGGAGTAAAGATATTATTAGATCTCAATTAGATATTGAATTTGTATTTTTGTGCATGGCAAATGTGTTGTTTTACTCAATTTCATGATAGAATTGAGAATAGAAAATATTAAGTTAATGGTGCGCAATCTCTTTGTTGCTCTTATTTGGCCAGAAGTGGTAATTGACAGGTATAAAATTGGAACTGATTTCTGGCTGCATTATTGACTACAATCCCACTCACTGTTGCTTCCAGAATGCAAAGAAAACTGATTTGCTATCCCATTTTTCTGAGTAAATTGTTTGGCTGCAAAAGCAATAGAGAGGAAAAACAAACATCACATCATTCAATAATTGCCAATGATATGTCGCATGAAGTGCATTTATCAGTGAATCACTGGTATTGAACACCTGTCTGAAAGTCAGTTTCAATTATTGCTTTTCATTGGCACATTTCTTTTGTTTTGCTGATTAATATCTTTGGCAGAACTAAATGCAGAGTATTCTATTGACAGTGTAATTTTCAATTCCCTCAACACTTGAAGATTTGTCTTTATAGCCCAACTGCCTGCGGTACTAATATCTCACTGTGTTATCTTGTGAATCAAAAAGCTGATGGGAGACATTTCTTTTTAGGTTCGAGGTTTATTTTGATAGTTGAGCTAGTGATTCGGAAACAGCCATGTGAGAATGTTTGTGATAATTTTGTGCCATGCTTTATGCTGAAAGAAGATAGCATGGCAGAAATTACATTTAAATATCATGCACTTGTGCCAGCTACTAGGCACCTATTTTGCCTGTGATCAGACACTGTATGATGGAGTACCATGAATTCACCCACCACCATACCTCCCCACCAAAATACCTTGGGCTAACGTTATTAAATTCTCAATCGCTGTTGTATCATTGAGGGGAGTGACATGTTGATAATAAACTCCTCTGCAGGAACAGGAGGAGAAGTGTTTTGCGGCTAGAGTCATGCACTTGCTAGCAGAAAGCTCAGTATGGAATCAACAAAGACTTGAATTATATTGATCCCCTTTGTGACCACAGTTGGTTCATAATTTGGGAATGGTGGAAACATTGGTAGAAATATTGGCTGCAAAATTTGGTTGCATAGCACCCATATTTTCGGCGACACAAGTACACTAGACGTATGCAGAGTTGGCAAATCATGACACCAGTCAGCATGTAACTCTGATTTGATTCTGGCGGTACCACCTTTGACCTGAACACTCCAGCTAATGCCCTGTCTTACCCTCACACAACAGGAAGGGCCCTCCACCAGTACCATTTAAGGGGATCAACATCTTTCAGATTAGTCGCTGATTGATTTCAACTGGCTGTTGCTGCTTTCATAGAAATGTTTGGAGGTTTGTACTGCTACATAAAGTTGATGAAGTCTAAAGGGAGTGTTATGGCATGTGATGAAGGCCTTGGTTCTCACTTTGAGGGATCTGCCCGGATCACTTTCTCCCATGTGGGTACTGTAGGAGGATACATAGCATTCACTCATTTCAGAGAGAGGCAGGCAGAACATGGGCATGATTTGCCTGGATAGAAGATGGTGACAGGCTTTCCCATGATGCAGCATGCATACACAACATTTTTTTCAGAGATGTACCACAACCGCAAATGGTTTAATTCCCTCAATATACAGCTGATGTGTAACCACACTCATTGGGTCTCAGAAGTTCATTTGCCTGTGGAATTCTATTCCCCAAAGAGCAGTGGAGGCTATGTCATTAAATATATTCAAGGCTGAGTTAGATAAATTTTTGATTGACAAGGGAGTTGAAGGTTATGGAGCAGACGGTAAAGTGAAGTTGAGACCACAATTAGATCAGCATTGATCTTATCAAATGGTGGAGCAGGGTCGAAGAGCCGATTGGCTGACTCCTATTCCTAATTTGTGTGTCATTGTCTGCATCGTGCAAGCAATCCCCTGGTATCCTGGCAGTAGCCATGATGTCTAAATTCTGCACCAGTTTGCTGTCCCATCAGCATTTACAAAGTCATGATGGCACAGAAGGAGGCCATTTGGCCTATCGAGTGCATGCCGCCTCTTGGTTCAGCATAGTTTTTATTCAGTATCTCTATTTATGAAGCCCAAGATGCCATACACTTTACTAATTACTCAACTACTAATTACTAATTGAGTCACTTCAAGAAACCAGGAGGGTGGCGACCATTGTGTATGCACTGAGAAAAGATTAACATGTGGACTCACAACAGAGGTCCTTAGCATGACAGATGCCAGCCTTCAGCCAATTCGATTCATTCCATGTGTTATCAAGAAACGGCTGAAGGCACTGGATACTGCAAGGCTATATGACCTGATAACATTCAGGCAATAGTACTGAAGAATTGTGCTCCAGAACCTGCCATGTCCCTAACCAAGTTGTTCCAGTACAGCTACAGTGCTGACATCTACCCGGCTATGTGGAAAATTGCCCAGGTGGGGCCTGTGCACAAAAAGCAAGACTAATCCAACCCCAGCCAACTACCACCCCATCAGTCTACTCCTGATCATCAGTAAAGTGATGGAATGGGTCATCAATGGTGCTATCAAGCGGCACTTCTTAGCAATAACCTGCTCACTGATGCTTAGTTTGGGTTCTACTAGGGTCACTAGGCTCCTGATCTCATTACATCCTTGGTTAAAACATGGACAAAAGAGCTGAGCTCCCAAGGTGAGGTGAGAGTGACTGCCCTTGACACCAATGCAGCACTCGACCGAGTGTGGCATCAAGGAGCCATAACAAAACTGGAGTTAATGGGTATCAGGGAGAAAACTCTCCACTGGTTGGAGTCATAGCACAAAGGAATATGTTGTGGTTTTTGGAGGTTAATCATCTCAGTTCCAGGACATCATGGCAGGATTTCCTCAGGGTAGTGTCCTAGGCACAACCATTTTCAGCTGCTTCATCAATGAGCTATCTTCCATCATAAGGTCAGAAGTGTGAAGCTCACAGATGATTGCACAATGTTCAGCAACATGTATGACTACTGAAGTAGTCCATGTCCAAATATAGCAAAACCTGGACAATACCCAGGCTTGGGCTGTTAAGTGGCAAGTAACATTCATACCTCACAAGTGCCAGGCAATGACCATCTCCAACAAGAGAGAATCTAACCATCGCCTCTTGACATTCAATGGTATTACCATCACTGAGTTCCCCCACTATCAATATCCTGGGGGGGTTACCATTGACCAGAAACTGAACTGGACTAGCCATATAAATTTGGTGGCTACAATAGCAGGTCAGAGGCTAAGAATCCTGCAATGAGTAACTCACCTCCTGACTCCCCAAAACCTGTCCACCATCTACAAGGCACAAGTCAGGAGTGTGATGGAATATTCTCCACTTGCCTGGATGAGTGCAGCTTCCACAACACTCAAGAAGCTTGACACAATCCAGGACAAAGCCGCCTGCTTGATTGGCACCCCATCCACAAACATTTACACCCTCCACCACTGATGAACAGTGGCAGCAGTGTGTACCATCTACAAGACGCACAGCAGGAACTCACCAAGGTTTCTTAGACAGTACCTTCCAAACCCACGACCACTACCATCTCAAAGGACAAGGGCAGCAGACACATGGGAACACCACCATCTGGAAGTTCCCCTCCAAGTCACTCACCATCCTGAGTTGAAAAATATATCACCATTCCTTCACTGTTGCTGGGTCAAAATCCTGGAACTCCCTTCCTAACAGCACTGTCGGTTTATCCACACCACAGGAACTGTAGTGGTTTGAGAAGGGAGCTCTCCACCACATTCTCAAGGGCAATTAGGGATGGATAATAAATGTTGTTCTAAGCCAATGATGCCCATATCTCATGAATGAATAGACGAAAAGGCAGCCATGATTGAACTAACTTTATTTACACTTCCCCAACAGTGAGTGCATCAGAGAGGGCAATATAACAAAATGCTCACATCTTGTAATATACTTTACATCCTCCCAATTTAAAAATAAAACAGACTTTAAAGTGTAAAATGGTACATATACATAAGTTCCCAGAATACAGTACGACTCAACAAAACTTGAAAATTTAATAGGTTGGGTTGCATAAAACCATAGGTTATGGCACAGAAAAAAGCCATTCAGCCCATGGTGTCTATGCCAGCCAATAAAGAAAAAATAGAAAACTAGCTGCCCATTCTAATCCCACCTTCCAGTACCCAGTCCATAACCTTGCAGATTACAACACTTCAGATGCAGATCCAGGTACCTTTTTAAATGAGTGAGGGTTTCTGCCTCCACCACCAAACTAGGCAGTGAATTCCAAACACCCACCAACCTCTGGGTGAAGAACATTTTCCTCATGTCCCTCTAATCCTTCTACCAATCACCTTTAATCTGTGCCCACTGGTAATTAATATTTTCACTAGGGGAAAGAGAGCATCCCTGTCTACTCTATCTAAATCCTTCATAATCTCGTACACCTCAATCAGGTCACTCCTCGGCCTCCTCAGTTCTAAGGAAAACAACCCCAGCCTATCCAATCTTTCCTCATAGCTGCAGTTTTTAAGCCCTGGCAACATTTTTGTAAATGTTCTCTGCATCCACCTATGGAACAAGTATGTCTTTCCTATAGTGTGGCAAGCAGAACAATACACAAAATTCCAGCTGGGCCTAACCAGCGTTTTATATAGTTCCATCATTACATCCCTGCTTTTGTATTCTATACCTCATCTAATAAAGGAAAGCATTCCATATGATTTCTTTACCACCTTGTCCATCTGTCCTTCCGCTTTCAGGGACTTGTGGACATGCACTCCAAAGTCTCTCATTTCCTCTAGCCCTCCCAATAATTTCCTGCTAATTTTGTATTCCCTAGTTTTATTTCCCCTCCCCAAAAGCATTACCTCACAGTTCTCTGGATTGAATTCCATCTGCCACTTTTCCGCCCACTTAACCAAGCCATTGATATAATTCTGGAGACAACAGCTATCCTTTTCTCTATCAATTGCACAGCCAATTTTTGTGTCATATGCAAATTTCCCAATCATGCCCCCCACATTTAAGTCCAAATCATTAATATATACAACAAACAGCAAGGGATCCAACACTGAGCCCTGTGGAACACCACTGGAAACCACTTCCATTTGCAAAAACATCCATCTACTGTTACCCTTTGTTTCCTGTCACTGAGCCCAATTTTGGATCCAACTCATCACATTCCATTGTAGCCCATGGGATCTCACTTTTCTTACCAGTCTGCCATGTGGGACCTTGTCAAATGCTTTACTAACATCTATGTAGGCAACATTCATTGCACTACCCTCATCAATCCTCCTTGTTGCTTCCTCAAAAAATTCATTTAAATTAGTAAGACACGACCTTCCCTAAACAAAACCACGTGGACTATCCCTGATCAATCTATTCCTTTCTAAGTGACAGTTTATCCTGTCTCTCAGAATTGATTCTAATAATTTGCCCACCATTGAAGTCAGACTAACCAGCCTATAATTATTTGGCCTATCCCTTGCACCCTTTTTAAATAATGGTACAACATTCGCAGACCTCCAATCCTCTGGTACCTCACCTGTATCTAGTGAGGATTGAAAAATGATCCTCAGAGCACCCACAATTTCATCCAAGGCTTCCTTTAATAGCTTGGGATGCAATCCATCCAGCCCTGGTGACTTATCCACCTTCAAATATGTCAGTCGCTCCAGTACTTGCTCTCTCCTTGTGCTTATTGTATCTAATATTGCACACTCCTCCTCTTTAACTAGAATATCTACATCATCACCCTCCTTAGTGAAGACAGAGACAACGTACTCACTGAGAACTCTGCCCATATCACCAGCATCAGTGCACAAGTTACCATGTGCGTCTCTGATAGGCCCTACGCTTTCCATAGTTATTCTCTTGCTCTTAATGTACTGTTAAAACATCTTTGGGTTTTCTTTGATTTTACCTACCAATATTTTTTCATATCCTCTTTTTGCTTTCCTAATTACCACCTTTACTTCACCTCTCTACCTTCTATATTCCTCTAGGCTTTCTACAGCATTAAGTTTTTAGTGACTGTCATAAGCTTTCTTTTCCCTGCTTTTTCTTATACTTCCAGATAACCAGGGGCTCCAGATTTGGCAGTCCCACCCTTTTCCTTTATGGGAACATGTCTGCACTGTCCATGTAGAATCTCACTTTTGAAAGCCCCCCCATTGGTCTATCACTGATTTCTCTTCAAGTAGCTGTAACCAGTCTACTTTCACCAGTTCACATCATAGCTTTGTAAAATTTGTCTTTCGCCAATTTAGAACTTTTACTCCTGTTCTATATTTTTTATTTTCCATAATTATGTTAAATCGAACTGTATTATGGTCACTATCTCCAAAATGGTCACCCACTGCTACTTCATCCAGTTGCCCAGCTTCATTTCCTAAGACTAAATCTAGAATTGCACTCCCTCTTAATAGGCTTGCACTGCCTCCTTTTGAGGATCTATAGTGCACTTCTAGTAATGTGGCTGCCCCCTTTTTATTTCTGAGCTCAACCCATGTAGCCTCATTTGATGATCCATTTAGTATATCACCCTTCCTCACAGCTGTAATTGATTCTTTAACCAATAATGCTAATACCCCACCTATTCTGGCTCCCTCTCTATTCTGCCTGAAAACCCCATACCCAAGGATGTTGAGCTGCCATTTTTCCCCCTTTATTTCTTTCTAATGTAATCACAACGAAAAATTAGTGACCAGTGCTGCAAGAATGATTTACATGCAAAAAAAAATTTTTTTCCTCAACACCAGTATGTGTTTAACAAAAATATCATTTGACAAGAAGTAATGAAAAGAACAGCTTATTTCTTTTTCCTTCCAATGTACTTTCAATTAACCTATTTGGCTTATGTCTCTTCCATTCGATAAGATCATGGTTGATCTAATTGTGCCCTCAACTCCACTTTACTGTCTGCGCCCCCATAGCCCTCAACTCCCTTGTTGATCAAAAGTCTGTGTAACTCAGCCTTGAATATATTCAATGACACAGCCTCCACTGCTGAAAGAGAATTCTACAGATTAATGAATTTCTGAGACCCACTGATCATGGTTGTACATCAGCTGTACATTGAGGGAGTTAAAACATTTGCGGTAGTGGTACATCTCTGAATTTACTATATACTGTATCTCCTGCCATTTCCATTACCTTGACTCTGCTCTCTCAGCATCTCTGACTGTGTCAAACCTGAACTTTGACTTTGGCTATCAACTCTACTTAATGGTTTGGACTGTGACATTGATTGATCTGTCTTAATCAAAGACCCTGACTCACTTTGCTCTACCGGTAGATTCTGTGATACTAGCAAACTTTCAATTTCTTTTTGACTTTCATTTTCTTTCTGACTTTCACTTCGGACTGTAGGAGGAATTTGGATTATCAGAGGCTTCTCATGCTCTACCTTTGTCAGATTTCCTCTTTCAAGCAAATGATTTACATGACACTAACAGAGCCTTTCTCCAATCTTCACTAGGTATATGAATGTACCTCGTCTCTTTACAACAGTTCCAATCACATGCTTCTCCTTATCACCTTGGTGGTTTTTCAATGTGACCTTTTGACAAGCATTGAACTCTCGAAGTTTCATGCCTGGTGTATCATGATTCATCTTCACTTTGTCTTGCTCTTCTCTTACTTCGCTATTGACTTCAGGCTTAAGCAAAGTAAACTTTGCCCTAGGAGCGTGTTTGACCACTAACTCATAAGGTGAACAACCTATTCTAGACTGTGGATTATTCTGTAAGAGAACTGAATATTTTCCATATGTCGAAGAGAAACATGGAAATTATTGCCCTCGTACAAAGCCCACTTCACAATCTGTACACTTTTTTTCTGCAGCACCATTCAATGCTGGGTGATATGGTGGTATTAGAATGTGTTTGATTCTATTCTTACTCAAATATTTTAAACTCTTCTGATGTAAACTGTAAATGCTATCTGACACCAACCCATTAATCGCAAACCAACTTCTCAAAACCACAATAACTTTTGCACTTTTGGTATTGGGCATAGACTCAACATTTGTTCACTTGCTATAGCTATTGACCAAAACAAGGTACTCTTCCCCTTCCAATTCTGAGAAATTAACATGTACTTGTTGCCACGGTTTTCTTGTGATTGACCGTGGAATGGAAAGCAATTTGGTTGACTCATTTCTCACTTCTCAACTTCTCATCAAATCTTCAACATCTCTATCTGCCTTTTGATCTCAAAAATAGTTTCTTGCTACTGCTTTCATACAGACTAACTCTGTGCGTTTTTGATGAAGTTCCTTTAATGATTTCTCTCTAAATCTTGAGAGAATAATGACTCTCAAACCTCATAGGAGATGGCTTTGATCTACACTTGGTTCATTTCTATGTCTGAAATACTCCTACATTTCCCCATCATTACATTGTTTAGGCCAGACATTCATGGCATAATTGAGCACTTTACTGAGCAGACATCCTTGCGAGTTTCTTTACTAATTTCTCTGGCAGACACTGGCATGTCATTTGTGTATGTGAAGTAATTCACGGGTAACTTGGTGGCTGGAAATGAATGAGTCTTCACGGTGAACCTCAAAAGAATGTCCTCATTTAAACGCTTTGCAGATTTACGTTTAATATCGTACTGATGGGGCATCAAAATCAATGCCTGCTTCTGAAGCCAATCTGTCACTAGGGATGATACTCCTCCTTTGAACCAAATATGATCATAAGGCCTTGGTGGTCAGTTAACAAAATGAGTTTCCTACCATATGAGTCTTTGTGGAACTTAGTAACACCATACATAACTGAAAATACCTCTTCCTCAAATTGAGAACTTTGCTGACTTTAAGTACGTGGAGCATTAGCTACAGGCTTCCCCACTCTGTCTTCCATTATGTAAGTATCACACCTAACCCCTGTGGTGAGGCATCACATGCTAAAACCAACTGCTTCTTGGGATCATAGTGGATCCATAGAGCATCACAAGTCAGTACTTCCTTCACTTCAAATGTTTTCTGGCACGCCACAGATTGCTCCCCGTCTATTCCATCTTTAAGTAGTTGATACAGTGGAGCCAATGGGGATTAACTGAGAATAATACTCAGCAATCCCTATGAATGTCTTAAGTTAGTTTTTTGTTCTCTGATCTGTTTGCTTTCAAAACCCCCTCAATATTCTGCTTTGAGTGGATACCCTCACCATCTAGTTGGTGCTTTACGTACGTTACACTTTACACCATGAAACAACATTTGTGCATTTTAGCTTTGATGCCATACTTTTAAGTCGATCTAAGACTTCCTTCAATCTTATGATGTGCTCTTTCTCTGTCTTACTGCTAATCAGAATGTCATTGAAGAAGCAGCATACTTCTTTCTTCCCACTTAGTATCTGATCCATGATGCTCTGGAACATCATATGGGAGCAGTAGACACCCCAAATGGTAATTTTGCATACTGGTACAACACTTTGTGAATATAAGTGGTAAGCAGTTCCTTGTTCTTGTCAGTTAGTTCTAATTGCAAATATGCAACTTGACAAATCATGTACTGAACACCTTTCCACTGGCTAAATTAGAAAACAAATCTTCACTGGTAGGCAGCGGGTAAGTATAATTCTCAATCACCTAATTTCCTTTTGCTTTTAATCTCCAAAAATCCAGATGGACCTGTCTGTGTTTTGAATTATTACAATGTGTGTGGTCCATTCACTGCTCTTTACCCACTTAATTGCCTGTGTTCTTTCTAGTCTATCTAGCTCGTTACTTACTATTTCTAATTGTGCATAAGGCACAGCAAGACTAGCCTTGAAAAATATAGGCTGTACATATTCTTTATATTGACTTCGGTCTTGTGATGCCTAATTTGATCATTTGGTCTTCCTTGCTAAAAGACCACTTTGTGCTCTCTTAGCACTTTCTTAATGTCAGGCACACTCTAACACCTACCGTAAGTAACTCAGCCCAGTTAAACTGTAATTTCTAAGCCAATTGCTCCATCAAGGAGACATTGTTCCCTCCAACTTCTATCAATGGCAATATAGGATGTATTGTCATAGTCTACCGTAACACTATTGACCTAGCAGTGGAATACTGTTACTGGACTAATTAGTCAGTTTCATGCTAGTTTTGCGTAAGTGAATGTGACTTAAATACACCTTGTATTCTCCTTCCAAGATAACAGACACTGCTGCAGCAACAATGGAAGTAAGTTGTGAATATCTGACTTCCAATTTTACTGTGAGCACTGGAATTACATCTTCAGTCCTTTTACTCTCAACTTCCACGTGCTGTTTTTCTTGCTCTTTGACAACTCCTGACCTTGCTGCTCAAAAACTTTAACTTCCGTTTTCACATCTATCATTTGCATGGATTTCCAGACTCCTGAACTAGCTTTAGATCTAACACAACCTCGACCTTGGCTGTGACCTGGAGCATTGCTGTTTCTTCCACTCCGCATGCTGCATATGATGAACTTTCCCACAGGCATAGCACTCTGACTGGAAATGGGGGCATTTAAATCATTAGTGGCTACCATGGCAACGGTAGCAACAAAATTTCAGTCCCTGAGACTGTGAACACCTGGAACGTCCATGGCCTGGATCTCATTGAAATCTGGTGGACTTCCCCTGTCACTTCAGGAAAGCAACTCCTTTGCAATTTGCAACCATCCCTTCCTGCCATTTCCAACCTCAGTTTTATTGTTCTTTAGGTCTCATACGAAAATGTCTCTAAGATTGATTTCTAAGTTTGTGCCATACCCACAGTGACAAAAGAGTTTCTTTTATTTGAGAATGTAATCTGCACCAGTCTCCCTTGACAACTGCTTCCTTAAATGGAATGCAGCTCTCAGTGCAATCGCATTCCTAGTAGTGCTATAATATGAATCCAGAATTTCATTAATTTCAGCATATTCTATCGACTGGGGGGGTCTCGGACAACATCAAAAGCATCTGGCCTCATGACAAGGAAAATTTTTACTTTACACTGATCCCCTATTTTTTTCACTTTCAGCCAAATTTAGCCAAAATTCTTAATTATACCAATCCTCTTTGTTAAGGTTGAATTTCCCCATTGTCCCTAAATATGTCTTCAAGTGCCATTTTTTTCAATTCCATACCATGCTAATTCACTGTGTACCTGAACAAGGTGTGCACACGGAGCAAACCTTCAGATTGCTGAAACTCCCTAAAATCAATTTTAGGAGTTTGAAAAATAATATCCTTCTGTCCTTAATTTCTCAAATGCAATGTAAAAAAAATTCTATCCCAGCCTGATCATCATCTTTCTGCTGTATATTGCACTGAGAAAAGACTAACATGTGTACTCACAGCTGACAGCCATTATTGAACTAAATTTATTTATACCTCCCCAGCAGAAAGGTCAGCAAAGGTGTAATATAACAAAATGCTCAGATCTTGCTACAGCTATTGGATGATGAGGGCTAGCCGCTGACCACCTGATTCATGACTCTGGTGCACAGCCCACGCACACATGGCAGCATTTGTATAACAAAAGCCATGTTGGTACACCAAATGTCATCAAGCAGACCATTGTGGTGTTTAAGCAATCCTTCCACTGCCTGGACCACTCTGGAGGAGCCCTGTAGTCTTTTCCAGAATGTATTTCATTATTTGTTGTGATCTGCAACTTCCTACACGACCTTGTCATCATGAAGAAACAACTCATGCTGCCTGGTATGTGGTAAGTGGCAGAGGTAGGCAGGTGGCAACCGATATGTTTTGCCTTTCTGTTCAGGCTGCTTGGCCTGTGGAACTGGAGCTGCTGGGGTCACAGGAAGAGGGGAGTTGGATGAGCTGGACACTCCTGGAGTCACCTGGGCGGATGGCCCTGGGGAGTGCACCTGCTGATGAATCCTCCCTATGGGCATCCGAGGGCCCCTGGCTAATTGCTGGAGAGGAAGGGACAGCTGGAGTGAGCTCGAATTGCCCTGCCCACCCCCCTCCTCATGCTGACACTGATGGATGCCTAAAAGTGCCTCAGCAATGGTCCTGTACTGTTGCAGGAGCTGCACTCCAATGTCCTGGACCAAGGTCTCCATGGCAGCTGCCATCCTACCAGTGTTGACCTCAGTGCATTGGCAAGCTGATGTTACCACCTCAGACAGAAGGCTGACACTCCTCCATCATGCCTTGCAATCTGAGGAATGCAATGGACATCCATTCCCGAAGTTCCTGAGCTTGTCTTTGCTGCTCCAGCAACTGAGATATGACCAAGTTTAGAGGCTCCTCATCTGACTCAGACTCAGCAGATTTCTGGCCTCCAGCAATCCTCCAAATGCCAGAAACCTGGGAAGTCGCTGTCTCCGCTTGCTGTGTATCAGACAGATGATGTACTCATCAGATTGTGACCTCCAGGCTACTCTAGAACTAGATCCCACTGAGGTTTGTCTCTATGCGCTAGTGGAGGGTGTGGGTGAGCACTGACAGGACTTCAATGTTGGTGTCTGTGAATTCCTCTTCTGTGGCGTCCTCAGGGCTGGGGTCGAGACCTGTCGTGGACCCCCTCGGCTGCTTTCCAGATGTGCCTGCGACAGCAAGAAGAGATAACTAGTGCGTGGCAGGGGACTGTAGAACAGGGGACCTCACTCACAGCATGGTTGTCTGATGGATGTTGCACTACTGGATTCTCACTTGGTAGAGCAGTACCAACCTCACTGTCAGCACAGGACGGGTCCAGATCCTCGTCTGGCAGATGGATGGCTCTGTCTGCGAGAACGCTGATGTCGGGCATTCCTCCACCAGCTTGTCCTGCATGAATACAGATGGAGAGAGTGTAAGCAGGATGCCTCCAAGCAAGATGAGAAGGATGCCTGGCATGTGTGGGTGCTGAGTGGTGCCACAGATGGGATGAGGGCATGATCTGCAGGGCAGGTGAAGGTGTGTGAGGGAGAGTGAATGGTGATGTCCTTTGAACATTGAACTGGCAGTCAGTGAGATCCCTATGGATTTGTGATGGGTTTGAGAGTGAGAGAGTTGGGAGTGATAAGAAGAGTGACAGAAGAAATCATTTATCCTCTTTAGAGGTGGTTGTCCTCGTTTGTAGTGTGTTGGCACTGACCATTACTGCCTCTGCCTCCCATGCTGGATTGGTTACCTTGCTTGCTGGTCTTCGCCCAGAGCAGGGTAGAGGATATCTCGGCTGGCCTCCACTGCGTCCAGTAGGTGCTCAAGGGAGGTGTCGCTAAATTTGGGGGCAGCATGTTTCCTCCCTTGACTTTCCAGCAGCTTTCAATCCCTGGTTCTGTGCAGGGGCGCTTTTTAAATATGGTGCCTGGATTTCTGAAGGCTTGAGGTTGCGGCATGGCAGGCAAATCAGAGGCTGCACCGCACAGTGATCCGGCGTGAAACTCGTGCCTCTGCATTTTTCAACAAAGTGCAGCACAGCATGATATGGCGGAAAAAGCCACCATTGCCATCGGTGGGTCAAACGCCGCTTTCCTTGCCCAATATCGGACTTTGCTTATTCCACCCTTAATCTTAAAACCTGATCTCTATCTTTATAAATAACGTTCATAAATAATCTCTTTGCCATCAAATTGATGTGATTTCAGTGGTGCAGGTATGACCTCATGCAGTGCTTTTAAATTTTCCTCATCTGTACAGAGATGGCAGCATTCATCCTCCCACACCTGCCTCTCCTAGCCATCTTTCCCGGTGTTCCATGGTTGAATCACTCCCATCAGGTTTCTGCCACTGCCACAGTACTGAAACGGTTCTTATCAAAGTCAGAAATGACATCTATATGACTAACAAAGGTAAAATTCCCCTCCTTATCCTTCTTGACCTGCCTGCAGACTTTGACATGGTTGACCACATCATCCTCCTTCAATGTCTTTTTCTGTTGTCCAGCTGGGTTTGACTTATTTGTGGTTCCATTCTTATCTAATAAATCTGGATATTGCCTGCTATCACTTTGATTTCTGCCCCTGCATTACTACCTCTGATGTCCCCCCCCCACCAAGGACCTATCTTTAACCCCCTTCCTATTTTTCACCTACATGCTACCCCTTGGAAACATCACCGAAAACACAGAATCAGTTTTCATGTAGGCTGACAATACCCAGTTCTACCACTCGATCCCTCTCCTGGTAAGTCTAGAGTTGAACATGACTACTCTCAACATTGGTGTCATATTTGACCCAAGATGAACTTCCAGCCACGTATCCACACCATCACTAAAACCACCTAATTCCACATGCATGACATAGCTCAACAGGGCCTCCTACTCAGCTCATCTGCTGCAACCCTCATCTATGTCTTAATTATTTCAACACATTCCTGGCCAACCTCCCATATTCTACTCTCTGTAAACTTGAGAGTATTGAAAACCTCACCTCCATGTCCTCATTTGCACCAAGTCCCATTCACCTATTGTTCCTGTACTCACTGACCTACATTGGCTTACAGTTAATCTAGTTTTTAAAATACTCATCTTTGTTTTCAAATACCTACCCGGCTTCACCCCTCTGTATCTCTGCAATCTCCTCTAGCCCCACAACCCTCTCAGAGATCTGCACTCCTTTAATTCTGGCCTATCACACCTTTCAGATTTTTTTTGTTCCATCATTGGTGACCATGCCCTAAGCTGTGAAATTCCCTCTCTAAACCTGTCTGCCTCTCTACCTTTCTCTCTCCTCCTTTATGATGCTCCTTAAAACTTACCTCTCACACCAAGTGTTTGGCCTTCTGTCCTAATATCGCTTTATATGGTTCGGTGTCAGATATTGCTTGAAGTGCTCCTGTGAAGGTTCTTGGGACTTTTAATTATGCTAAAGGTGCTATATACATATTGTTGTAGGCACACTTCTGGTACATTGAAAACATTGAATTTGCACTTGATTGACTCAAATATTAAACTCTCAAAAGCAACAACATAAAACCTAATACATAGGAATTCCACCAGCTAGCAGGTATGAAAAATACCAATCAAAAATCACTTCAGAAAATAGCTAATAATTAGCAAGGAGCATTTTTGAAAACACCTTTGTAGCTGCTGTATGTTTTTAGTAATCCAAAGACAACATGTGCTGAAAAATAAGGTTTCTGACATAAAAGATTTACCATAATTCTTGACAAAGTCATTGTTCTTTTCCATACAGTTTCTGTTCATGTGCTTGAAATCTTTTCAGCAATATTTCTCACCAAGCCGCCTGGGCCTTGCATTTTTGAACTGTTTCCTCTAATGTGGTTCTTTCAGCGTGTTCCTACAGTATTAGAATGAAGTCTTTTTAATTCCAGCTAAAACTGACAAAGCCTTCAAAGAATTTTTGGATGCCCGGAATCCCACAAAACAGCATTCTTTTACCCTGGAGTCATATCTGATCAAGCCTGTGCAGCGTGTTTTGAAGTATCCATTACTGCTGAAAGAGCTAGTGTCTCTAACTGATCCAGAGAGTGAGGAGCATTATCATCTAACAGGTCAGTACTAAATGACATGCCAAAGATCAAAACATAATTATCCTCTGCAGTGCTATCTGGTTTCCTTTTAGTCAAAAGCAATATTTCCTGAGGTAGGAGGGGGTGAGGGGTGCTCAGTTAGCTGACTGTGGCTGCACTTGATGTGTGTGCTGTCAGAATGGTCCCAGCAGTGGGGAGATGCATGGAAGAAATGAAACATGAACGGAAAATGCTTCAAAGCCTCGTTGCAAGGCAGGAAGTTATGGGGGAAGAACTTCTAGCCGCCTCTTCAGCTCTTCACAGGGTTGGATATCTGATCTTCAGTAAGTTCATAGGGAGGGGTTGGGGGGAGGCTCAAGTGTTCAAAGCTCCTCAAGAATTCTTAATCTGATTGGTTCAGCACAATTTACATGAAAAATTATTATTATTTATATGAAAAAGATTATTTAAAAATTTATATACAAACATTGAGCAGATGTCCCTAGTCTTGTCACTTTATGGAATTATTTTTACCAATTCTCTACATTATTTTTAAATTTGGATGGAGCATTTTTTTAAAATTCCCTGAGCTTTTAACATCCTTTATCTGAAGGTACTAATTGTTGCAGGGTTATGCTTTGTCCAATAGCACAGGGTATTCACCAGCACCTCTCTCAAATGATAATTCTTCCTATGTTTCCGTAATGAGTTGCTTTGGGAGTGGGAGTTGGGAGCTGAAAGGTTGCTTAACAGTTGGGAAGAAGAGTGAGAGTGGAAGGAGAAAGAAGTATTGCAATAAAGTTCGCTAACAGGAGTCCCTGGAAAGTGACTAAGTGCAGCAATCCGATGTAAAGCTTTGTGTCAGCCACAAAATGAAGAATAGCACTGATGTGTTTTTAATTACAGCAAGAACAGGCTCCACCTTGTGGACACTGGTGCACAGAACATTAGCATCAAATACTTAACTCTTCAAGCACTAACATTTCTACACCAAAGTCAAAAACTGTACTGAGCTTCCAACAAGCTTAAATATTTTGGAAGATCTGACTCCTGATTCTATGATTTTATACTTTCATTAAGCATTACATTCCAAATATTAAGTTTTTGTGATCTCTCAATTTATTACAATGGCCTGGATTTTACTGGGGAAGTTGATGGTGAACAATGAGCTTTTGCTGCTTTTACCCCTCTGAACCTGATTGGAATTTCAGAATGTCAGGCATGCACAGCTTAGCATGGAGATCCTGACATTGTGGTCTGTCACTCAGAACCTGTCACATGCTGCACTGAGGGCCCCCCCCACTGCTGGCAATCATTGAAATTAGTGAGAACTTCAACCATCCCTCTCCCACATCGCTGTTTGAACAAGACACATTGTATGGTGCTTCTATCAGATGTAACTGGCATTTTAAACAATGATGCGATTAATAAAATTTGATGAACCCAATAGGACAGTTGTTGAAAACATAATTTTATAATCATTGCCTGCTGTTAAATGATTAATTACTAGATTTTTAAAACTAACTTTTTATCTTAAATGTTTTTCAGAATATTTTAGTTTCTATTTTCACATCACATGTATGTTTCAATTTTTAATTTGCTCTATATAAATTTTTTTTAAAAGCGATTTTATTTTTGTGCTATTGTTTGGCGTGGGGGTTTGTGAAAATCATTTAATGTGATTGGCTGCTTGGACAACCTGATGACATCACTGCAGCTCCAGCCTGTGAATGCACTGCAGTCAGTTATAGTACCACTGCATCGAGACAGAGGTGACATTTTTGCCACAGAGATCACTTGATCTGAGCGCCCTTGCTTCGCCACTGACCACAAACTCCGGGCCATCATCTTTAAGAGAAAGACTTGCATTTATGTAGCACCATTCATGATCACTGGATCTTCCAAAATGCTTTACAGCCAGTGACATGCTTTTGAAGTGTAGTCACCGTTATAATGAAGGAAACAAAGAAGCAAATTTTCACTCAGCAAGGTCCTACAAACAGCAATTTGATTAAGGGCAGATAATCTGCTATTGTGATGTTGATTGAGGGATAAACATTGGCTCGGACACATTTCCCTCCTCTTTGATATAGTGATGTGATCTTATACACATTTTGATAAAGTGATGTGATCTTTTACATTTACCGAAGAGCGCAGACAGGGCATCAAATTAATGTTTAATCCAAAAGATGACACCACCTTCATTACTGCACTGAAATGTCAGCCTTGATTTTTATGGTCAAGTCCTGACGTGCAACTTGAACCCACAACTCTCTAACTTAGTGGTGAGAGTGTTACCAACTGGGCCACTTTTTAAGTGATAATTTATCACTTTGGTGGATTCTTCTCACTCTAACCTTACGTAGACCCAGACTGGGGAAGTGCTGATCATATGTTGACTGGCTCATTCAAAATGAAACTTTTGCTTAATTTTTACTTTGCAAAAGCTGTGGTGGGGAGTGTGGGTCAGGCAGTGACAAATTGGTCTTCGGTAAATAAGGTAATAATGAATCAGATGCCTGTTTTGCATTGCTCCTGATTTTCTTGTCCATTGAATTTAATGGAAAAAGTAAAGCAGGCACGGTGTAAGCAGGTTTCCTATTTGATATCTCCTGTTCCATGATTTCATCAGACAAATTTCACCTTTCAAATTCTTCTCCTCCTCATGGGCCATGATGATGTGATGCACACATGTAATATGCACAATGAAGTCATTTACCTGATGTACACACAGCTTCTTGGATTTTTGGAGCTGAGACAGCTTAGCAAAGCTCACTTGTTGATATTGCTGGTCATGTTACTTAAAGCTTGTTTAGCTTCTCGTTTGCTGCTTATACAACAAAAAGCAGCTGAGAGCAGAAGCAAAATATGTCTTTCCTATCAGCTGATGTGTGAATGATGTCAAAATTCGGTCAAAGACAGCAATATAATGAATGGCAGAAACCATAAAGAGGAGGAGCAAATACCTTAAAAACAGGAAGAACATTATAAAAAATGTTCACAATCACTGCAGTTTAGATCCTATGATGCCTTTTTAGTGTCTTGCTCATCTTGAGGTTGAATGATGGTCAAATTAAAAGCTGTTTTTCACTTTTTCTAAATTTACCATGCACTTCACCACCCCACCCCTTTCCAACTACTTTCCATTCTGATTTTTACTCCTAAAAATAAAAGAGGTAAGATACCCCCAAAATAGATTTCTTTAAGTGGTAATAAAGGCGATTTGGAAGGCCCTTAAGTAATTTGCATGAAATGATTTTAGGTAATCTGAACCCACAGCACAAAATGGTTCAAATTCACTATGTAATTGACAAAATGGAAAATGCTGGAGATACGCAGGTCAGGCAGCATCTATGGAGGGAAAAACAGAGTTAACATTTCAGTTTGATGACATTTCATCAAAACTGGGAAAAGTTAGAGATGTAATAGGTTTTGAGCAAAGGGTGGGTGGGAGAAAGACAAAGTCTGTGATAAGGTGGAAGACATGAGATTGGTGAGAAAAGAATCAAAAGATGTGCCAAGAGCAGGTGTGCTACTGTCTGAAAGATAAGAGAAAAACTGTAAAGATAAGAGAAAAACCAAACTGTGCAAAGAAAAGAAAACAAAACGGAGGGACAGTGTTTGTTTTGAAATTGTTGAATTCAATGTTGAGTCCAGAAGGCTGTGAAGCGCTTAATTGAAAGATGAGGTTACGTTGAGCTTCACTAGAACAGTGCAGCAGATCTAGGACAGAGATGTCAGTGTGAGAGTTAGATGGAGAGTTAACATGACAGACTACCAAAAGCTCTGGCTCATGCTTGCAAACTGAATGGAGGTGTACCACAACGCAGGCACCCAATCTGCATTTGATCTTCCCAATGTAGAAGAGACCACATGGTGAGCAGGCAATACAGTTGACTTTCAGTTAGGCACTTTACAGCCTTCTACTCTGTTCCCCCCCCCATTTTGTTTCCTTGTTTTGTTTTCTTATTTTTGCTTTCAGAAAGCAGCATGCCTACTCTAGGCACATCATTTATTTCCTTGTTTCTTTTCTTGCCGCATCACCATTCTGTTCGGCCCCAACAGACTAACTCTTTCGTCATTCAATCTCTCCTGTCTTCCAGCCTATCACAGAGCCTTCTTTGTCCTTGTTCCACCTATCCCTTGATCAAATCCTAATACGTCTCTAATTTTTTTCAGTTCGGATGAAAGGTCTTTTTTCCTGAAATGTTAACTCTGTTTCTCTCTGTACAGATGCTGCCTGACATGAGTATTTCGAGCATTTTTTGTTTTTGTTTCAGAAATTCAGCATCTGCAGCATTCTGCTTTTTAATTAACACTAATTTGGTAGTCTCATGAAAATTGACAGATTGGCTGGTACGTAAATGGAAAATGTCACACTGATGCAGTGGGTGATGTTTTACTGAGGCTGTGACTGAATAATATTGTTAAGACAGAGCAGTGGGAGTTTTACTACCAGCAGTAGTTGGTCACACCTGGTGAATGAAATGGGAATATATACCTTTTTCCAAACTTAACATCCTCCACTTTGATCTGCGCAGGATACACTAAATTGCCAAACCAGTCTATAAAAATGTGGTGATAAGCTTTTTAATTATTTTAGCTGCAAGTTTTAAGGATAATAACTGGCAATTGTGACTTTTTGCTGTTTGTTTTATTTTTCGATCCCAGAAGCGCTAAAGGCAATGGAGAAAGTGGCTAGTCATATCAACGAGATGCAGAAAATCTATGAGGATTATGGGACTGTCTTTGATCAGTTGGTTGCAGAACAGCCTGGAACTAAGAAAGAGGTAAAACTCTTGGCATCAGTTACTTTTTTCTCCCTCTTTTTGCCTTCTCATTCATGCTTCAAACAGCATTGCTACCTCATCATGATAGCCATTCTTTGCAATTAAGCTGAGACCATGAGTGTCTGCATGCTATAAAGGCATCACAGCCAAATCTGATTTGGTCCTCTATCATATACTTCTTAACTGGGGTTGCTGATTAACAATCAGAAATGAGAATCTTGACGGATTTTTGTTTTCCTTTGCCTATCCCTGAGAGGCTGAGATCAATTCTCACACCTCTATTACAGGCCTAGCTGAGACCACAAAACCCAGCATGGAATGGACATCAAACCTGGATATTCCAGGTGTGGGTGGCTTTTTTTTAGGCAGTGACTCTCAAACTGAGCCTTTGGACAGACGCTAACATCTGACCTTTGAATTGATTCATTAATATTCTTGGATATTACTGTTACAACTAATGGTTGTTTTCTATCCAACTATGATTGTAGTCTGAAGGGACCTTTATTTTTAAAGAGTTTAAGATATCCTAAACTGTTGAGTACTTTGTGAATGCCAGTTGAATTCCATATGAATATATATATATATATATATATATATGTTTGGAGATATATATATATTTTTTCAATATTTATTCAATATATATATTGACTATATATTTCAATATATTCATATTGAAAATGAATATAACGTTCATGTAATACAATAATTTTGTGATTCTGTCTTAATCTATTTGACCAGCATATATTCTTGACTTAATATTTATTTTAAGATGATCAAGTACCTTGATTATCTTCTGTCTAGAAAAGAGAGCATAAGGGAAATGCAGCCATTTGTTTCACTTTTCCCACAAGAGAGCATGGTAACTGTGATAGGCTGAGTTCTCTTATTTTTGCGCCTGTTGCACTGACGTCAAGACTGGCAGGAAAGGCAGATGATCAATAATTTAACAAAGAATATTATATAAGCATATAGATTTATTTTGGTGTATGCTGTTTCATTTATTATAGAAAGGTTTTTTTTTTGCAAATTGGGTGCACCTTCTATCCTGATCTGATTTTCCTTTTTTGCAGTTTTTTTATTATCTATCTCCAGAGGGATTTGGTTTTATTCTGTAACTTACATTTCTCAATTGCATTTTAGGTCACAGAGCTTTCAATGGGAGAGCTTTTACTGTACTCTTCAGTTACTTGGTTAAACCCTTTCCCGTCTCTAAGTCGAATGAGAAAGGATCCTGAACTCACCGTCTTTGGTAAGTGTTGAACATGAGGGATGATAGAGGGCTTTCTTTGATTTCACCCAGCTTTACTAGACTAAGGAGTAAACAACAAGATTCTTATTTAATGATGAGAAAAATAAAGATTCCCATTCCAGCAGGGAACTTAGTCCATGGGGCGTGTTTCTCAGCTCTCTAAGCTGAGGATTTAGGAGTTGGCATTGCAGTGCAATTGAAGATTTCTTCGTTAGCCCCGACCTCTCTTGTCTTAAGGTAATAAAAATTAGAAGGTGTCAACAGCTGTTTGGCACAATAAGCTGCTATTCTTCATGTATAAACCTGGATAGGGGATACCAATGGGTTATTTGACTGTAGAAAGTCATCACAGCCAAGTCCAGCCATGTCCTTTCACAACATGCACACTTCCAGAATGAATCGCTGGATAATGATAAGAGTGCAAACCTACATTTATTTGTCACTCCTTAGCCTGGAAAGATCAGGCCACTTGTAGTAGCATCTTGCCCTGATGCTGCTGTTCAATCAAGATCACCAAATTTACTACAGACCAGGGATTAGACCTTGAATCTTCCTTGTCTGGATGCCTGAGTTCCACAATACATTTATCCAAAGCATCAGAAGGGATCAAGCTGAGGATCTCTTCTATTTTTTTTTGAACTGTGTACTGGCAGCTCACCACCACCTTTTCAAAGGCAGTTAGGGATGGGCAATAAATGCAGGCCTGGTCAGAGAAGCCCATTTCCTTCGAATGATTTTTTTTTTTAAATAGAGATGTGAGGGAAAACAGTAAAAGAGTACTTTTGCTGCTGTATAGCATCAACCTTCAAAAAGAAACATTAAAAATAGGAGGAGTAGGCCATTTGGCCCTTCAAGCCTGCTCTGCCATTCATTATGATCATGGCTGATCATCCAACTCAATAGCCTGCTCTTACTTTCTCTCCATATCCTTTGAACCCTTTCACCACCCAAGAGTTATATCTAATTCCTTTTTGAAAATATACAATGTTTTGGCCTCAACTACTTTCTGTGGTTGCGAATTCCACAGGCTCACCATTCTCTGGGTGAAGAAATTTCTTATCTCAGTCCTAAATGATCTACCCCGTATCCTCAGAATGTGACCCCTGGTTCTGGATTCCCCCATCATCGGGAACATCCTTCCTGCATCTACCCTGTCTAGTCCTGTTCGAAATTTATAGGTTTCTATGAGATCCCCCCTCATTCTTCTGAACTCCAGCGAATATAATCCTAACCGACTCAATCTCTCCTCATATGTCAGTCCCGCCATCCCAGGAATCAGCCTGCTAAACCTTCGCTGCACCCCTTCTACAGCACGAACATCCTTCCTCAGATAAGGAGACCAAAACTGCACACAATGTTCCAGGTGTGGTCTCACCAAGACCCTGTATAATTACAGCAAGACATCCCCGTTCCTGGACTTGAATCCTTTGGCTATGAAAGCCAACATACCATTTGCCTTCTCTACCGCCTGCTGCATGCTTACAGTCAGCGACTGATGTATGAGGACACCCAGGTCTCGTTGCACATTCCTCTCTCTCAATTTATAGCCATTAGATAATAACCTGCCTTCCTGTTTTTGCTACCAAAGTGGATAACCTTACATTTATCCACACTATACTGCAAGAGTCTATAGAATCTCGGAAGATGACCACCAATGCATCCACTATTTCTAAGGCCACTTCCTTAAGTACTCTGGGATGTAGATTATCAGGCCCTAGGGATTTATCAGCCTTCAATCGCATCAATTTCGCCAACACCATTTCCCTACTAATACTGATTTCTTTCAGTTCCTCCCTCTCACTAAACCCTGTGTTCCCAAATATTTCTGGTATGTTATTTGTGTCCTCCTTTGTGAAGACAGAACCAAAGTATGTATTTAGTTGGTCAGCCATTTCTTTGTTCCCCATTATAAATTCCCCTGTTTCTGACTGCAAGGGACCTACAATTGTATTCACCAATCTTTTTCTCTTCACATACCTATAGAAAGTTTTACAGTCAGTTTTTATGTTCCCCACAAGCTTACTCTCATACTCTATTTTCCCTTTCTTAATCAATCCCTTGGTTCTCTTTTGCTGAATTCTAAACTGCTCCCAGTCCTCAGATCTGTTGTTTTTTCTGGCCAATTTTTTTATGCCTCTTCCTTGGATCTAATACTATCTCTAATTTCCCTTGTAAGCTATGGTTTGGCCACCTTTCCTGTTTAACTTTTGCGCCAGACAGGAATAAACAATTGTTGCAGTTCAGCCATGCGCTCTTTGAATGTTTGCCATTGCCTATCCATCATCATCCCTTTAAGTAACGTTTCCCAATCCATATAGTCTGTTACTTTTTAGAAAAAAGTGTGCCTATACACACACACTTCTGCCCAGGTTGTATATTTACTTTTTTATTTTACTGATCCTTCTTGGACAAGAATAAAGCAATCTGGAAAAACTTCAGAAAATCTATTCCTCTATTCAAATTGCAGTTTAAGATTTTGCTTGGTTTTTTTTGGCTTTTAGTAAAGGGAACATTAGTCGCAATCTGAATTTACAACTAATTTCCTGATTTTCTTCTTCCTTCCCTATCTTTTGAAGCAAATGACATTCAGCCTATTGATAGTTGAGTGTCACTTCACTTCAACTCCCATTAACATTTAGATTCTTAATAACAGCAGCTATAGAGTTGTGATTGACAAATGTATCTCTTTCATTCTCCAGTTTTTAAGCGAGCTGTCATACTGGTCTATAAGGAGATCTACAAGTTTAAAAAGAAAACTGTAAGTGACACATTTGCACTTGTACCGATGTACATGCAGAACCACTTTTTTGCCATTGACCTTGCCTTTGATTGTGTGTAAAAAATATTTTCTAATTATGTTTGAATTTTGACTTTTCCCTAGGGAACAGTTCCACGTTCCGCATATAACCATGGCGATATTGATCAGTTTAAATTCAGGTGGCTGATTCCACTATCAGCTCTTCAGGTCAGGCTGGGAAATGCTGCAGGTAATTCAATTTTAATTTATTGGCCTAAATTAATTTACAGCCTTCGATAAAGTGCCCCATAATAGACTAATGAATAAGGCTAGAGAATGTGGAGAGTCAGGGGACAAGTGGCAGAATGAATTCCTAGCTGACTCCACAACGGGAAGCAGAGAGTGGGAGTAAAGCGTGGTTATTCATGATGGCAGAAGTTGGGAAATGGTGTTCTGCAGTATCAGTGCTGGGATCACTGTTGTTCACAATTTACATCAGCAATTTGGACTTTGGACTTAAAAAACACAATTTGCATATTACACTAAATTGGGGGATAGTAAATACTGAGGAGAACTGCAACATATTGCAGGAGGACATGAATAAACTTGCAGAATTGGCAAATAATTGGCAAATGAAGTCAATACAAATAAAAGTGAGGTACGAATGTAGGTACATTTGGTAGGAAGAACAGGGAAGTCACTTATTACTTGGAAGGTGCAAATCTGGGTGAGGTAGAGGAACAAAGGGATCTTGGAGTACAAATACATCAATCACCAAATGTTGCATCACTGGTTAGCAATGTAAAAAAAATGAAACAGTAGGCTTTATTTCTAGAGGGATAGAATTGAGAAGCGTGGAAATTATGTTAAACCTGTATCGAATCTTGGGTTAGACCACACTTTTGAGAAGATTTACATGGATGATAACAAAAATGTGTGGATATAGATATCAGTAAAGGACTGACAGGCTGGGTCTCTTTTCTCTTGAAAAAAGGCTGAGGGGATTGAGGTCTTTAAAATTATGAAAATCTTTCATAGAGTGAATGCTGAGAGAATGTTTCTTTTGTGGGGAAAAACATAACCAGAGGATAATCACCCCAAGAAATCCAATAGGGAATTCAGAAGAAACTTCTTTACCGAAAGAGAGATAAGAATGTGGAACTCGATTGAAATGAATATGCACTTAAGGGGAAGCTAGATGAACATTTGATGGAGAAGGGAATAGATGTTTAAGATGGAAGCTTTAGATGAGCAAAAATAGGAGGAGGCTTGAGTGGAGCATAACTCGTTGGGCCATATGGCCTGTTTAGGTGCCAAATTCCTTTACCACATCTCCTACGTAAGACTTGTAATGTAATCCTAGCCTATTGCATCAATACAGTTCTGTGCAGCCATTCTGTTTTAGGCTCATTTTTATAGATCTATTGTTTTTCCCCATTTACCAGAGGATATTAACATAGGACTTTATTTAAATAGGATCTAAAACTCTTCTTCCTTTAACGAGGTTTGATAATCTCTAATGGCATTGTATTATAGTTACAGTCAAATAAATGGAGCAAGACTGCTTTGTTTCTGATTTTATCTGTGACAGTAGAAGAGCACACAGGAAATTTCATCAATAATGAAAAGTGGGGAGAGAAGTGATGGAGCAGTATACGATGGCAATGCAATTCAGATTTTGAATACTCTTTGCATGTGTGGCATTCGGTTTCTTACAAATAAAAAGTAATGGTACTAAAGTACTGGCTATGATAGATGAAAGGATAAAGATACAGGGGGTGAAGCTGGTCTCCAGGGGTAGCACAAGCCAACAGAAAAGAACGTCAGGCACAGTGTAAAATTTGTTGCTGATTTGGTATCACCCATTTTGCATTATCATTGAAAACCAATTTCATCACCATAGTGTTTGTAGCTGGGAAGTGCATAAATGTGTGTGTAACAATCAAAACTTATAAAAAGAATTTATCTTTAAGCTATTGTGCCCAGGTGTATTATAACACAAGCAAGCAATTTATTCTAACTTGTGAAAGTGCAGCTCAGAGCTGTAACTATATTTGGAAAAACAGCACTGAAATTGTTTTCACCAGCTGTGCCTTACAGGAACCATGGTTCAATTAATTCTTTCTATGAATCTTATTAGATTTTTTTTCCATAAGGGCTAACTGTATTACAAATTCAGGGGACAAGTAGAATAAATTGTTAGCTGACTTCAAGCAGGAAGTGGGAGTAAAGGGTAGTTATTCAGGATGGCAGATGGTGGGAAGTGGTGTTCTGCAGGATCAGTGTTGGGATCACTGTTATTCACAATTAACATTAATGATTTGGACTTTGGAATTAAAAACATGATTTCTAAATTTGCATATTACACTAATTTTGGGAATAATAAATACTGAAGAGAACTACAACAAATTACAGGAGGACATTAATAAATTTGAAGAATGAGCAAATAATTGGCAAATGAAGTTCAAAATGGATAAAAGTGAGGTACCAAGATAGGTACAATTGGTAGGAAGAACAGGGAAGTCACTAATTACTTGGAAGGTGCAAGTCTGGGTGAGATAGAGGAACAAAGGGTCACCAAAAGTTGCGCCACAGATTAGCAATGTGAAAATAAACAAATGAAGCAGTAGGTTTTATTTCTGGATTGCAACCTTTTTTATGTCTTGGTTTACAGCTCCTAATCTAGAAATTCCTCAGTGCAGGAAGTGACATAACTACACTGAAATTATTTTTATTACTTGTTGCTTTCTTTGTTCAGGCACAGATATGAGCTGCATCTGGGAGTTAATCCACACTAAATCTGAAATAGAAGGGCGGCCTGAAACAATTTTTCAGTTGTGTAGCAGGTAACTTAAATAATACCTTTTGTTTGCTTTCAGTAGTATTTAAGACCACCTTCCAGAAGGGTTTTAAAAAAAAAACTTTTCCTGATGTACTACATTCTATTTAGATAATCCTTTAACTATGCAGCAAATGATACCTTCAAAGAGTTGCATGAGTCTGTTATAGCAATGTCTCCTGTGTTCCACTTGCCTATAATGCAAAATTTGGGGCTTAGCAATTTACTAATCTGTGAAGGTATCATGTTACTGTATGTGTCCCACAAAAAAGTTAAACTCAGCTGCAAATACATGTTTTTTTCAAATCAAAATGAAACCATGAATCCATTATCACTAATCAAAAACATTTTTAAGGAGCAAATAATTGAGGTAAGTGGTAAATCTTTGCTACTGTCTTTTGTTACCATGCCCTGGGGATCCGTAAACCAAAAGAACCAATTTTACCAAATGATCACTCCCCCCCCACCCCCCGCCACCCGCCTCCAAAATTAAGAAATGACCACATAAGATTTTACTTCTTGTAACTTGAATTTAACAGGAATGGTCATCAGTGTAAATTAAACATCCAAGAACAGCCAAATTACAGTTGTTGCAAACCGTAAATTACACATGGAATAGCAGATACAACAAAGACTATCTCATAACATTAGTAGGCAGACCACCTCGCCTATATTGTCCTAGTTTCAGCCACATAATCACCCCAAGCAGAATTCCAGTCCCTTTCCTTCAAGGACTTAGCAGATTTGCCACAGACAACAGCCAGCACTTCTATTTTGTCTTTGTATCTGTGTTCTAATGTGTGTGTGCCACACAACCTCCATATTTTAACTTCCTTTCTGTTGGTGCTGCTTCCAGGTCAAGGGTAACCAGTCACATGGTCGACTTATTATAATTGATTCCTTTACAATTATAATTGATTCCTTTACAATTGATACAAGCTTACAAGCTTTCAAAAAATCTTTTTCAAACATTTTTTAAAACAATTACAGATTCCTCAATCATTTTAAAGTAATTACAATTTTTACTTACTGCTTCCAGGAAATAAGCTGTTACACTTTTCAAAGTATAATGTGGAAAGCTAGTTCTCCATTAAAAATCCCCAAATAAAAGGGGCAGTTAAGGATACCTGCATGGGTCCTAGTTTCGCCTATCTTTTTATAGGGTCCTACTCAGGCCCCCTCCCCCCACTCTCTTTTTGGTACATTAATGGCTATATCGATACCATTTCCTGCTCTTGCCCAGAACTGGAAGACTTCATTAACTTTGTTTCCAATTTCAGCCATTCTCTCGCCTTCACGTGGTCCCTCTCCAACACTTCCGTTTCCCTTCCTCTAGTTCTCTTTCTCCTATTCCAGGGCTAGGCTTTCTACTAATATTCATATAAGCCCACTGACTCCCACAGCTACCTTGACTACACCTCCTCACACCCTACCTCCTATAAGGACCCCATTTTATTCTCCCAGTTTCTCCATCTCTTTCGCATCTATCCTGATGATGTGACCTTCCACAACAGTGCTCCTGATATATCTTCCTTTTTCCGTACCTGAGGATTCTCCTCAGTGGTTGACAGAGCCCTCAACCGTGCCTGACCCGTTTCCTACACTTCTGCTCTCACCATTTCCCCTCCTTCCCTGAACTTTAGTATGGCTTCCTTTGTCCTCACTTTCAGTCCCACCAGCCTTCACCTTCAAAGGATCATCCTCTGACATTTCTGCCACCTCCAGCATTATGCCACCACCAACCACATCTACCCCACCTTCCCCCCCACCCCCGGTCAGGATTTTGAAGGAACCATTCCCTCCAGGACATCCCGGTCCACTCCTCCATCACCCCCAAACCTCGTCCCCTTCCCATGGCATTTTTCCATGCATTTGCAGGAGGTGTACCATCTGCCTTTTTAACCACCTCTCTCCTCACCATACAAGGTCCGAAACATTCCTTCTAGGTAAAGCAACTATTTATTTCTATTTCTTTCAATTTAGTATACTGCATTTGCTGATCTCAATGCGGTCTCGCATAGATTGGTGACTGACTTACAGAACATCTCTGCTAAGTTCACAAGCATGACTCTGAGTCATGACCCCAAGCAAGTGGTTGCTTGCGATTTTAATTCGCCATCTTGCTCTTTCACACACTTTTCTGTCCTTGGCCTGCTGCAATGTTTCAAAGAAACTCAAGTGCAAAAGCTCAAGGAACAGCACCTCAGATTCTGATTAGACACTTTACAGCCTTCTGGGCTCAACACGGAGTTCAACAATTTCAGACCATGAACTCTGTCCCCTATTTTGATTCAGTTTTTTGCCATGTGCCAGTTTGAATCTTGGTTTTTCTTATTTTTGCTTGGAAAGAGCTGTTCCTTCTGCCATTCACACTGACTCTAGACAAATGCTTTGTTTCCTTACAGCCATCATTACCGCTCCCTTTGCCTTTTGTTTCATGACATTCTTGTCATTTAATCTCTACCTTCCTCTACACAATTGCAGACCTTCCCTTTTGTTCATCCTCCCCCACCACCCTTCCAACAGCATAAAACCGTCATGTTTCTATCTTCCTTCAGTTCTGAAGAAATCATATTTGACTCGAAACATTAACTCTGTTTCTCTCTCCACAGATGCTGCAAGACCTGCAGAGTATTTTTAGCATTTTTTAATTTATGAATCTCCAGAACTTGTTGGTCAATTTATGCTGCTCTGCTTCCATTGCACAAGCGGCATCTTGCCCTTAGCATCCCCATTCCCCCATTATTTTTAAGATCTTGTTGGATTTGCAGGTTAATTTCCTGTTAGGCTTCCCTTGGTACTTTTTTAATGGCATGCTAATAATGCAATGCCAGTCCACACCTCCTATCCAGAAAGACGACAATTTAAACTTCATGTATTAAATTTGATATTTGAAAAGTGTCATTTCACATTTTTTAATCGTTTTGTTACTTTTCTTTTCTGTCTTGTTTCTCATAATCCAATCTTTCTTTCACTCTATTTCTCTTCCTGTATCTTATTTATGAGTTTAATTTATTCAATATCTTAGACATTCTTCTTTCTTTTCTCTCAATCCTTTAATCTCTGCTTAAGGACATACACTGTTAGTCCCACTGTTCACTAAGGTCCTAGATATCCTCTTGCCCTTACCACGCTGCTGTCAGCTCACACTTCCAACAAGGTAAGGTGCAAAAAAATCTCAATCTGAAAAGTGCAGAAAAGTCCAACATCACAAACTGAGAGATGCCCCATTGCAGCAAGATTCAGCTCACTTTAACCTTACAAACTTGAAGTTTAAACATGGTACAATTTAAATTAAATCAAAAATTGCTAATAATCTAAACTATTCTGAACCTGAAATCCTAGCAACTGTTCAGCTGCAAAGCTGGTTAATTGTTAGTCCAGCTTCTTGTTGCCTTTATGTCATTTCTGCAGGTTGGTTTAAGAAATTGAACTGCTAATTTCAATCCCTCGTAACATATACGATTATATATAAACTGGGTATCTCAAACATTTCTATTGGGAAGAACTTCCAAATAATTTTTGCGATTGTTATACTTGCACTTTCCCAGAAGTTTTCTATGGGTCTTGCTCTTCTCAGCCAACAATCAAAAAAGTGCACTGCCCTCAACAGAGCATTTGGGACCTGTGTGAACAGGGCAAGCAACTGTGTATCTCGTGACCAATCAGATTGAAGAATTGTTAACGAACAACGCAAAGTCTAAACCAAGAACCATCAATTAGAATATTAAATTAAGTACCAAATTAAGCATAGAAAGTAAAATAGAGGGAATGTGATTGGATTAAGAAAGATGAGTTTCAAAAAATATTTCATTGTTTTAGTATTTTTACATCTCTAACAGAAATTAAAATCTGAACAAATGAGAGTCTGCATTTGTTACATTTTAGCTGTTGTTTCACTAATTAAAACTTTGTTTATAGTTAAAAGAGTACTTGCATAGACAAGCCCTAATTTTGGCAAATTTGGCAAGTCCTCATAAAGTTGTAGATGTGTTTCTTAAAATCACAATTTTAAGTGAAACAACTTTTAAGTGAATCCTAGGTTCCCATAGAAATCAATGTTAAAACCGGAGTTAGGTTCCTTTGGACATTTTTTGCCTAGGAAAACAAATGTACGAGTTGAAATACTGTACTGTACTTATGCAGTGCTGTGCATTCCTAGCTGAATAACTTGTAAGATAAAATAGATCACTAAATATAAGAAATACAGTATAAATTCAAATCCGATAACCAGTTTTTCTTTTTAAGCAGTCCCTCCGGTTTGGGGATGACTTGCTTCCACTCCGGTTTGATGGGTTCTGAGATGGCTGATAAGTCCACTGTGCAATCTGCAGCCTCAGCTACTAAACATGTGGGTCAGGTGTTGCTTGGAGGTTTATCTCTCTCTCTCTCTCTGTTGCCTTGACTTCGCCTCTCTATGTTCCCAAAGAAGTCTCTCTGTGTTTGGTGTCTTCCGAATGAACCTTCTCCCATTCTGGTCGGTCACCATGATGGAAATGTTTGATCTCTTCAGGGGTGCTTTGAGAACATCTCTAAAGTATTTCAGTGGAGGTGGCTTTGAGCGATTAGCACCTCAATACTGGGCATGTTACCTTGGGAGAAGCAAATGGCTCTCTCACTAGCTTTAAAATGACTTCTCTTACTCGGCTGCAAAGTTCAACAAGGGCTAGATTTAGGTGTGCAAAATTAACCAGAAAATTGCAGAGTCAGATTCCTGAAAGGTAAGGATTGTACCCTTTATTTTTCACCAAGACAAGCCCTGAGACATGGGAAGCAATTTTACCTGTGTACAGCAGCAGATGCCTCTGTCTCAAAGACTTTAAAAAGGCTTCCCTGCCTCACCCGATGTAAAGCTCCACAGCAGCCACACCCGGGGCTCCAAAGTTAAAATCAGCTTAGAGTCAAGCAAAGGGCCTTTTTTGCACAGAAATGTGCTGCCCAGGCTTCTACTACTTCCTTGCAAATAAAATAATATCGTTTAGATATTTTTCTTGGAAAAGTTTGTTTCAAAGTTTCTGAAAAAAATCACAATGCCTTTGAGTGAGATTGAACACTCGATTCAGAATGGTGCTGATCAGGCCACAGAACTTGATGTCAAACCACTGTGAAACGGTATCACAAAACGATGATGTGAGATAACGCGAAATGTGCAGAACGATGGCGTGTGATAATGACGTATGGACTGGGTGCAGGTCAGTGGGACTAGCAGAATAATATTTCAGCACAGACTAGAAGGGCTGAATGGTCTGTGCTGTAGTGTTCTATGGTTCTATGAAGACATACATCGGGAATGCCAGCCCTAAAACTACACAACTTTAAATTTAAATGACTTAAAGGGGGTCTTACTGTAAGTACAGCAACTTCATATCCTTTCATAAGTTTTAGCGACAAGACTCAGTGAGATACCATCATAGCGCAGCTTCTGGACGAGTTGGGTATCTTGGACAGAAACTTCCTGATACATGCATTTAACAACTTGAGTCTGGTCGTTACATGTTGTCATCCAACTGAGAAGTTAATAACTGTAAACCTTGTTAATCTCACTTATTTATACCGTAAAATCCACCCCAATATTCTTCTCTTTCTCACGTAATAAGGTGATCAGGAGTTTTCACTGTAAGTTCTTTACTAGTTTGCTTTACAAGATTGTGTATTAAGTTGTCTAAAATGTTTCTCAATTTAATTTCTCAAGATTTAATATCTAGACTTTTAATCCAACATTAAAATTACTTAATCATGAGGTAGTGTACTATAAAACACTGGTCATTGGCCTGATTTTGCCCTTATCGGGCAGGCTCAGCGGGAGCGGGCGGGGACCGGCAAGGAGCCAACCACCGCCGACGATCGGCTCTGCACTGTGATTTCACTTGGGCGGGCCAGTTAAGGCCTGCCCTGCATGGATTGCAAGTGGCTGTGCAGTGCAGTGCAGATGGAGGGGAGGAGGGAGAGCCGGGCGCCATGCAGAGTTACACGCGTGTGCACAAAAGAGCGCTTCAATCTCCCTGAGGCAAGAAGCTGCCTCGGAGATTGAAGCGCTTTTTAAAAAAAATTAATAAAAATAGTAAAAATTGAATGAAATGTCCCCTCATGTGACAGTGTCACATGAGATGGGACATGTTTTTAATGTCAAAATAAAGGTTTTTTTTCATTAGTGTTAGCTTTAGGAAATCTCATCCTGCTTGTGGGTAAGTTTTCCTAAAAAATGTAAGGAATGCTTGGCCTTTTCACCCACCCGCCAACTGTAGGGTTGGACGGGCAGCGTAAATCTCGTTAATTAAGTCGTTAATGGCCTTAATGGGCCTTTCAATTGTCGGCAGATGCGCAGCCGACTCTAGCGTGTGCCCGCCGCACGTAATGTCACGTGAGTTCGCGATGACGTCGGGATGCACACCCAACGTCATCGTGCGTCATGTTACGTTCCGGCGTGTAAGATAAAATTCTGGCATTATGTTGTAGGATGCCCTCAGATTATATTTCAGTAGCCGTGGCCAGCAATTTATCTTGTGGTTCTCCTGTTTTGTTAATCAAGCTATTGATAAATTTAAAGGCATGAAGAAGTGAAATACTTCCTTGTGATAAATTAGGACTGCGTTTGTAGGATATTTGAATGTCAGCACTTAGCATTGTTCCTAATTTGTGGATTTTTTTGATTTGTGTCTAACCTTTTCATCATTAAAGAGCAACATCTTGAATGGCTATGGGCTCCATTATGTGTAGCTGTTTATACCATGCAGCATTACTCTGGCCAAAGCAAACAGGTGTTTTGCTCACAGACATAGCCAGTCTTACTTTTTTACTCAGCCACTAGATGGTGCCTGAAAGACTTTGCTTACACTTGTTGCCTTGATTGCCATTAAGCTTGCAGACAAACCCCACATCCTAACACTTTGAAAAAATGTACGAAAATACACCAAAGAGCAGTGTGCCATTAAGCTAACATCATATATTTAATGTTCAATGGTTAGGATTTCTTTTGAAAGACTTTTTATGTACTTTATTGGCATAAAGACTTTTGCTTTTAAAGATGATATTTTGTATGTATTTATGCAACAACAATTATTTTCCTTTATTTCCACTTTTCCAGTGATCCCGAGAATAAAACAAATATCATAAAAGTGATACGTTCAATTCTGAGAGAGAATGTTCGCCGCCATATGACCAAGTCAGAAGGAGCACTTGAGAAACTGAATAAAGAATATATGATTCCTCTAAGAAACAGAGTGCCATCCTCTGCCAAAATTGGTAAGAAAACATACAAAATCTTTCCTGCATTAGCAAAGTTGCGACAGCGCCTAGCCAATGTTTTGACTGTCGTGGAGATTAAATTAATTTAGAATTAAGTAACTCACTCGTGGTCAATTTAATCTAATGCATTTTCTTGGATCAATACTTGGAATTAAAATAAAAGCAAAATACTGCGGATACTGGAAAATCTGAATTAAAAATGAAAAATGCTGAAAAATCTCAGCAGGTTTGGCATACGTGGAGAGAAAACAGAGTTAACGTTTCAAGCTTGTATAACTTCTTCAGAGCTGAAGAGAGGTAGAAATGTAATGTGTTTTATAGTGTTGAAGAGGGAGGTGGAGAAAAATAAGAGGTCAGGGATAAGTGGGAGCTCAGGAGAAATTTGACAAAGACATCATGGACATAAGACAAAGGGAATGGTAACTCCTCCTCACCATCCCAGGCCACAAACACTCCTTCCAGGTGAAACAGTGATTCACTTGCACTTCTTTTAATTTAGTCTACTGCATTCACCGCTCACAATGTAGTCTCCTGTACATTGGGGAGACGAAACACAGACTGGATGACCACTTTGTGAAACACCTTCGCTCAATCCGCAAGCATGACCCTGACCTTCCTGTTGCTTGCCGTTTCAATTCACTATTTTGTTCTCATGCCTACATTTCTGCCTTGGCCTGCTGCAATGTTCCAATGAAACCCAATGCAAACTGGAGGAGCAGCACCTCATCTTCTGATTAAGCACTTTACAGCTTTCTGTAATTAACATTGAGTTCAACAACTTCAGACCATGAACTCTTTCCTCCATTTTGATATTTTTTTCTCCAACCCCCTCCCCCCACAAGGTCAGTCTGTAACTTGTTCTTAGGTTTTGCTTTCAGAGAGCG
Source organism: Carcharodon carcharias (assembly GCF_017639515.1). Taxonomy (NCBI): domain Eukaryota; kingdom Metazoa; phylum Chordata; class Chondrichthyes; order Lamniformes; family Lamnidae; genus Carcharodon; species Carcharodon carcharias. The sequence goes on along the minus strand of NC_054468.1, from coordinate 158,865,868 downwards.
CTGACCCTTGTTCTGCTATTAACACATTCTTCTATCTGACCTTTATGCCACTATTAGCACCTGCACTAGTCTTTAACATGATTATTACCACTCCCTTTGTCTTGTGTTCATCTTTGTCAAATCTCTCCTGAGCTCCCACTTATTCCTAACCACATGCTTTGCTCCACCCCTCTCTTCAACGCTATAAAACCCATCACATTTCTAACTCTCTTCAGAGCTCTGAAGAAGTCATATGGATTCAAAACGTTAACTGTTTCTCTCTCTGCAGATGCTGCAAGACCTGCTGAGTTTTTCCAGCATTTTCTGTTTTTATCATGAATTAAAATTTCCCTTGTGTCTGTTGCACAGAATAATTGATGGTCAGAGGAAACTGTCTGTGCTGGGAGGACATCTGTGTTTTTGGGCTGGTACATTCACTCAATTTATGTTCTGTAAAAATATTCTTTCCAGATTTTCCGAGATTCTTCCTGTCCCATTCATTTGATCCTAGACACACCAAGGACAACTTGTCACACTGGCAGATCTCTGCTCTTTCAAACCAGAGATCATGCTTGGGACCTTCCTGGTTCATACTGTTCAGTAAAATATAGTGTATAACATGAGACACTGGAAGCATCTCACATGTGCTCTAAGTCACATACACAGTCTTAAAACTAAATCTAGACCACAACCTTGGCTGTAGTACGTGTCCAATCAATACTTGCTGCTTCTAGTTTTTTTTTAATAGTGACAACAGCTTAATTTGATGTTTTGGTTTGTTCTTTACTTCAGCATCAACTAGAGCATCAAAATTGTTCAAGCATTCTCCATCTTATTGGAGTCAGGACTCTGGGCGACGTAATGCTGTTGATTCTGATGAATGTAGCCTGAGCAGTGGAACACAAAGCAGTGGCTGCCATACCTCAGAAAGTGGACTAGAGCCTAGTAGTCTTTCATATCCAAAGCAAGAACACAGCGGTGCAGAGGAACAACAGGAAGCTGAAGTAAAGGAATCAGACATTTTGAGTGATGAAGAAGATTACTGCAAGTCCAAAAATAAGACTTTGACAGATGAAATTGAAGTACAATTTGAAAAAATGCAAATTGAAGTTGATAAAACTGATGTCGAGCAGGCACCAAATAAACAATTGGATACAGGAGAGATGGAACAAACGGATGATCACCCCAGGCTTGTGCGAGGCCACTTCTGTCCAATCAAAAGAAAAAGTACCAATACAAAGAAGAAAAAAGGGAATCTGTTAGCCATGCATGAGCACAACCGATCTTTGGATAGTCAATCTGATGGGCCAAATGTTGACTTGAATTCTGTGTTGGCAAGAGAGTTTAGTGTCCAAAGCCTTACTTCCGTAGTTAATGAAGACTGTTTCTATGAAAACATTGAAAGCAATGGAGAGCCTTAGCTTCAAAGTCTCAAATGAGTGATGCTCTTCACAAAATGATCAAGAATTGAAGTTATGTCTGTCTTTATTTTAAGTCTCTCAAGTTATCCAGTTCTGGCCAATTGTTTATGGTTTTGAAAGTGAAGGTCACAAGCTTTATAAAGAAAAGCAATGTTTAGTTTGCCTTACTGCTGTCTGCACTAAGACCACAGTTAGCCTCAAAAATGTAGATTTTTAATACTTGTTTTCGTTAAAGAAAATAATAAGCATATTTGTCAATTATTTATTGTCTGTTTTGGACAATAATGTTATTGTTTGGTTTCTATGATTCACTAGTTTTGTATTGGATTTGCAAATAAGGCAAGTATTGAACACCAAAAGTAATATTTTCAAGAAAGGTTAAATTGCTTATTTTAATAGGCTGTAAATCTTAATTTTATTTATAGATGGAAAATATTGGTTTACATTACAGCACAAAGAGAATGATTAGATGGGAGTTTGTTGCATTGTGTCCAGTTTTTAAGTTTTTACAAAGCTAAGTATGGCACTGTTTCCTTTTTCCTGTTTGCCAAGGTAAACATCTGATGGCCTGACACACACAGCTCTACTTATTTAACACTGTTTTCAGCACTACAGGCTTTGGTAGAGGCTGCAGCAATGCACATGCATCTTAATGCTAACATTCTTATTTAGATGTCTTTTTTTCCTTTGTACATAAACATTGAAGGTTGTGTATATTGTAATTTTATGAAAACTGCATTGGTTTTAATTGGTTATATTTTGTATTCTGTTGAATGACTACTTGACATCAAATATGCTCAAAAGTGTTCTTATGTGGAATAAATATGCATATTGTATTCAAGAAATTCTGTGTTCTCTTATCGATGACATTGCAATGTAGAAACTTGTCATATCACAGTCAAAGTGTCTTGTACCACAGGTCTAAGTCCAATTAAACTTTTATGAAGGTTATAACTTTGGTTAACTACTGAACCAGTAACTTTTTTGAAACAAATTCCTACCTCAAACCGTACACTGCTACATCACTTTAAAGCTGTAATATAGAATGACCTGGAATAGTAGACCACAACTTTGTGTAGGTTTCCCAAATGTCCTTTCTAATTTTGCTTGAAATCCAGTGATTCCCTATTGGATAGAGGAAGATAACCCCGAATTACTCGTCTGCCCCCTTCAGCAGCAATGGCTGATGAAGCCTGGGAGGAAGATGTAAAAATTGATCTTTAATATCTAACTTAGGTGAAATGTACAATATATTATTGAACAGCTTGCATTTATATAGCACCCTTAATGTAATAAAATATTCAAATTTTGCTTCATCGAGGTATTATAAAACAAAATATGACACTGAGCCACATAAGGAGATATTAGGACAGATGACCAAAAATCTGGTCAAAAAGGTAGGTTTTAAGAAACGTCTTAGAGGAGAAAAGTGAGGTGGAGAGGTCTAGGGAGGGAATTCTAGAGTCCAAGCAGCTGAAGGCACTGCCACCAGGGATGGAGTGATTAAAATCGACGTTGCACGAGAGACAGAAATTAGAGGAGCACAGATGTCTGAAGATTGTAGGGCTGGCGATTACATAGAAAATGAGGATTAAAATTAGCATTAGCCAGTGTGGGTCAGCAAGGACAGGGATGATGGGCGAAAGGCATTGGGTCTGAGTTAGGACACTAGTGGCAGAGTTTTGGATGACTTCCAGTTTATAGAGGAAATGTAGAAGTCCAGCCAGGAGTAGTTTAGAATAGTCAAGTCTAGAGATAATTTCAGCACAAAAGAGCTGAGGCATGGGAAGGGAGAAGTGGTGGTGTGGAGATGGAAATAAACGGACTTAGCATCGTGTGGATATGCGGTACAAAGCTCATCTTGGGGTCAAGTATGATACAGAGGTTGCAAACAGTCTGGTTCACAAATTACATCTTGTGTGACTGACAAAGGCAAACTATCGCCCCTCACCATTCTTTGTCTGCAGTCTATGACACAGGTGATCATATAACCTCCTTCAACACCTCTCCACTGTTGTCCAGCTGGATGAGACTGCACTTGCCTGGTTCCATTCTTATCTAGCTAATTAAAGTGAGAGAATTACCATCATTGGCTTCCCTTCCATTTCCATGCAATTACCTCTGGTGTCCCCCAAGGATCTTTGCTTGGCTACCTCCTATTTTTCATCTTCCTGCTACTCTGGATGACATCATCCGAAAACACAATGTTAGTTTCCACATGTATGCTGACGACACCCAGCTCTAACTCAACATTATTCCTGACTCCTCCTCTGTCTCTATATTGTCATTGTCAGACTGCTTATCTAACATCAGGTCCTGGATGACAAGAAATTTCTTCCAGTATTGGGAAGATTGAAACCATTGTCCTCAAACTCCACCAAAAACCCTGCGTTCTCGTCACCAATTCCATTCCTTTCCTTGGTAACTCTGAGGTTGAAACAAACTGTATATTACAGATATCTATGATCAAAAATGGCTTCCTTCAACTTGGATGTCATTGAAGCATACTTTAATAAATATAACGGCTACATAGTAATTGATCTCTCCTCATTCATTTATTCAACGCATTGTTCTTGATTAAACAACTGATTTGTATAAAATGGGTTAACAGCATCATTAAAATACTGCACGAACGTTTTATGGAAGTTAACCAATATAAGACCCCTGAAAATTGAGCACATTGTTGACTTGTCAGGTTGATGAACTGACATTGCATATCAGCTGCCTGTTATAAAACTGTTCAATTTACTTTAAAATCAATGGAAATAAAAATCATCATCCTTACGTAGGCAACCAATCTGCAACGCCAGTTTTGCATCTGCACGACATGAAAATCAACATCATTATCTCCTGCTTTCCCATTATCAGAATGTGGTTATTGTGTTGCCCTGAGAAGGTGCTGAAGAGCCACTGCCTTGAACAACTATGTGGCAATTTCTGAAAGGCTTGAGAATATTCATGAACCAGTTGAGTTTGTATGACAATCCAACAGCTTCAAGTTCATTTTACTGATACAAGCTTTCTATTTCCAAATTTTTAATAGCTGCCTTGTGAGATATGAAATGACGTTCTCTGCACTAGTAATCTAGGGCTCTGGACTACTCATCCAGCAGCTACTGCATCTTTAACTATTTGGTACCACATTTTCCAGTCTAGCTATTTCTAGACCATTTTATTGGAAATGTGTTTTTAGCTTAATGTTGGAAGATGTAATCTGTTGCATTCCAGTACTTTTTGTGAACTTTTTAAAAAGTCCCTATACAGATTAGCCAACTAATTAAAAAAATATTACATCAAAACTGGAGCATCAAGTAAATGAGCATTTAAAAGTAGATTTCAGTTCTATGAAAATTAAGTGTGTTGGTCCAGCCAATGTTATCTCCATAGAAACATTATGAATAGGAATGCATAGTTTATAATGGATTAATTGACAAAATGTTTTTATTTGTTACCATTTTTACTTAACTAATTCAATGAATTATCACTTTAGGAATTAAGAGCATTATAAAGATCAATTGTATCATCTATCACATTGCCATTATGATGCCAATCGGTGTGCAGAAGTGAGCTTGTGAGATAAGCTGCTGTAATTAAATTTGCTCTCTTCTAGATATTGGTCTAAGCATGGGAGTCCAGTTGATTATAGACATAATATCTGGTGTAACCCAAACTCTTGGAAAAGTGCTTAAAATTAAGTGGCCACATTGTGGGTGGGATATGTTCAAAATGAATTCAGCCTCTTAAAAGGCTAAGAGGGGGGGAAGGGGGTGCAGGGGGAAGAAATTCATATAATCAGATGCTGCCTGGCATAATTACAGATCAATCTCTACACTAAAACACCTCAACCTGCTGTTGAGATTGTTGAGTCCCAACCCAAGCACACAATGTCATGTGATAGGAATTTATTACGCTCCCCTCTCTGGTAATATCCATTAATCTATGTTGCTGTCACCTTCTGGCTGCCTTGAATATTTCCCAGCTGTCCTACACTTTGATCTATATGAACATACGAATTAAGAGCATGAGTAGGCCATTCAGCCCCTCAAGGCTGATTGTGGCCTCAACTCTCCTTTCCTGTCTATCCCTCTATAACCTTTGACTACCTTGTTAATTAAGAATCTTAACTCAGCCTTAAAAATATTCAGTGATCCTGCCTCGACTGTTCTCTGGGGAAGATCATTTCACAGACCAACAACCCTCAGAGAGAAAAAAATTTCTCCTCATTTCAGTATTATACAAGGAACTCTTTATTTTTAAATTGTGTCCTCTAGTTTTGGTCTCTCCCATAGGGTGGATGCTGAGAGGATGTTTCCCTTGTCGATTCCCCTCAGGATCTTTTATGCTTCAATAAGATCACCTCTCATTCTTCTAAACGCCAATGGATACAGAACCAACCTTTCCTCCCCCTCATCCCAAGAATCAGTCATGTGAGCCTGCTCTGAACTGCCTCTAATGCAATTATATCCTTTCTCAAGTAAGGAGACTAAAACTGTACACAGTGCACCAGATGTGGTCTCACCAATACGCTATACAATTGTAGCAAAACTTCCCTACTTTTATATTCCACTCCCCTTGCAAAAAATGACAAAATTCTTTTTGCCTTCCTAACCACTTGCTGTACCTGCATACTAACTTTTTGTGAATCATATACCAGATCCCTCTGTACCGCTGAGTTTTACAATCTTAAATAATAAACTGCTTTTCAATTCTTCCTGCCAACGTGGATTCACCTTTTCCCACGTTATACTTCATCTCTTAATCTTTTATCCACTGATTTAACCTACCCAAATCCCTTTGAAAATTTTATATGTCCTGCTCACAATTTACTTTCTAACCTATTTTGTGTCATTAGCAAATACATTCCGTCGTTTCATCCAAGTCACTTATATAAATTGTAAATCATTGAGGGCCCAGCACTCATCCACTGGTTACAGCTTGCCAACCCAAAAATAACCCATTTATCTCCAAAACAAAAACAGAATTACCTGGAAAAACTCAGCAGGTCTGGCAGCATCGGCGGCGAAGAAAAGAGTTGACGTTTCGAGTCCTCATGACCCTGCAACAGAACAGTTCTGTTGAAGGGTCATGAGGACTCGAAACGTCAACTCTTTTCTTCTCCGCCAATGCTGCCAGACCTGCTGAGTTTTTCCAGGTAATTCTGTTTTTGTTTTGGATTTCCAGCATCCGCAGTTTTTTGTTTTTATCCCATTTATCTCCACTCTCCTTCCTGTTAGCTAACCAATCCTCTACCTGTGATAATATGTTACCCCCTACACCATGAGCTCTTATTTTCATAGTAACTTTTGATGTGGCACCTTATCAAGCATCTTCTGGAAATCCAAGTACACCACATGTACACCTTTATCCACATGTTACTTCCTCGAAGCACTCTTAATAAATTAGTCAAACATTATTTCCCTTCCACAAATCTACTTAATTGCAATAAGATTTTTGAAGTGCCCTACTATAACCATCTTAATAAGTTTCTAGCATTTTCCCTATGACAGATGATAGGCTAACTGACCTGTAGTTTCCTGCTTTGTTTGCCCCCATTCCTGTCTGGTTACATTCGCTATTTTCCAATCCGCTGGGGCTTTTCCAGAATAAAGGGAATTTTGGAAAATTACAACCAATGCACCTACTCTCTCTGCAGCCACTTCTTTTAGGACCCTAGGATAGTCCTTGGTGACTTTATTGGTGAATTTTCCACCCACCCCTTTCATGGCAGGTTGATGACAGGTGGGGTATCCCACTGATCAGTGTCGGGAATTCCATTTGCAAGCGTTACCATGTCACGAATACTCATTAAATATGCAACTCACCAGAATCATGTTCCACCTTCCAAAATTGCATCACACCAGCAGGAATTCAGGCTGGTCTGAAACAGGTTTGGAAATGAGTGGCACGCATTGGTCAGCCCTCATTTCACTCATGGCTTTGACATGAGGGCAACACTCAAAGTCTACCTGCAACAGCGCTGCTCCAGTTTCTTAGAAATGGCAGTGGAACACCACACTGATGGATGTGTAGGGTTGATCTGCTCACAGTGTGTGCCTCTGTACTCTGGGAGGACACCACTGTGTAGCGATTCTCAAGCAGGGCTGTACCCTTAAACACCAGCATTGCAACTGGGGGAAGGGGGCAGGGGAGGATGGCGGATACATGGGGCCAATGGGGTATGGAGGAGTTGAAAGAGGGTGTAGGGGAGGATGGTGGACACATGGAGTATGGAGGGGTTGGAAGGCAGGCAGAGGGAATGAAAGCAGACAGGGGAGACCTGGGGGGGGGGAAGCTGAAGCCCAATATGGAAGACTCGAACACAGACACAGAAGGGGATGTTTGGGAATCGAACTGTATAAATGGGAGGGGATGTATGCAGACTCAGGAACAGGAGCGGAGATAGGTCTGTTAGTGTAGCACAAGAGGGATGGGTTGCACAGAGATCCATGGAGTGGGGGAAGGGAAACTCTGTAGTGATCAATCATGAGGGAATGGGGGAGCCTATTGAAAGACAGAGTCCCTGGTCTAGAGCCAACAGGTTGGAGTGAGAGATTAAAGGCAGTCCTGGGGCTTTGCGGGCCATGCTTCAGGGCTAGGCATGGTACACATGTTGTAGTTCTGCTCCAGGGAGGGGCAAGGCCTGTGCTCAATTGGGATAAGGTGTGCGGTGCGTGTTCATGATCTTAAAGGCGCTGGCTATAGGGTTGTCTGGCTCAGTACTGGCTGCAGATGGGATGCTTATGGTTAGAGGAGGCATCTGCAGCCCGTAAATTGGGAAAACCTAATACAGGGAGAATACTCAAAGGTCTCTTGGGTGGGCTCTCCTCTGGAGGTGACTGTGCACACAGCCTCGAAATGGGGAGGGATGAGGTCAACATGGGGCATGGGGTTCAGCGGGGAGGGCTGGAATGTCCACCACAACAACAATGGGATCCAGGGTCACTGCAGGAGGCTGGAGAATAACCAGAGGGAGATCTACCTGCACATTGAGAGGTTCCAGGAAATTGGAGGGACCCGAACACTGACAGGGAGGGTTGAAGCTAGTCTCAAAATAAAAATGGGGCACCACTATCTTGAATCCACGAAGTAATGGTACATGAGCACATGGCTGGACTTTGAGGGTGCACCCTTCAGCGGCACCTTCAAACTTCTTAGAATCACAGCATTGAAATAAAAGTAGAACTGAGAGAAAAGAGGAGGACTTCCTTGAGAAGGCGCCATTGGAGTCAATGCCTTTTTCTGCGCATTAACAAGAGACCGCAGGAGTCGTTAGCTTTACAATACAGTTGCTCCACTTGTGCATTAACAAAGAGGAATATAATAATGGAGAATACAGGCACCTGTGAAGTAGGCACAGCTGCTGCATATTTGCCACATCATCAATGAAAGCCTCTAATGTGCTTTCTCCTCTTGACACAGATAATAGGTCAAAGGGCATCCAGATATTACTCGTGCAAGTTTTGTAAGGTGGTGCATTTCATGAATGTTTCAAATCTCTTCCAACCTCTGTGGGATTGAGATGTCAAATATCAGGGTTGGCATCTCGGTCACCTAGATCTGAGAGTTTGTGCCTCAGCTATAAGGCTGTATCAGCAACAAGCTAGCAGCGCAGACTCAGTTCTAGGATATGACAGTGGCTTTCCGTTAGCGAGTGGGAGTTTTACTATATTTGCCCAGTTAATTAATCTGTTGCATCTATCAGTCCACAGGGAGAAGGAGTATTGAATAATGGAGCCTGGGCTCAATGCTGCCTTTCTGATGATATTGATCGAATGGAGGAGTGAAGCGCAGCTTCAAGACGAAGCCCCACTTGAGGTCCATGATCCAGGGGAGCCACAGCAGGAACCAGAGGATGAGGAGGTTACACCCATTCCACGGAGGCATCTACCAAAGAAGACTTTCCTATCTGGAGATGAGCGAAAGACAATTCCGCGCATCTGCGCTTGTCCAGAAATGTGGTAGATCATATCTCCCACATTCTGCCGATGGATCCAGTTGAACGTTCCAGGCTGCTAGATATCTCAGGATTCCCTGGACTACGGGATGCATCGATTTTACACATGTGGCTTTGAACATTCCAAGGCAGCAGACCCTGATGTTCATTAACAGGAAAAGGTTCCATTCCCAGAATGTTCAACTGGTGTGCAATCATCAGAAGCACATCATGCACATTTGTGCCAGGTACCCTGGGAGTTCCCAGGAATCTTACATCTTGAGTTACTCCCAGGTGTCTCACATATTCAAAGAGCCTCAGTAATTACAGGGTTGGCTGCTTGGGGATAAGGGATACCCAATCAAACGATGGCTCATGACGTTATCCTCAGACTGCCTTGGAGGAGCGATATCATAAGGAACATAGCTCGACACAATCCATCATCGACCATTGGCATGCTGAAGATGCGCTTCTGATGTTTGTCTGCTCAGGTGGAGCTCTGCCATACTGTCCACAGAGGATCCCGCATAGCCATGGTCTGTTGTGTCCTTCAGAGCCTGGTGCTTCAAAGGGGGGGATCCCTTGTCAGAGGGAGACATGGGGGAGGCTGTGTGTTCCTTGGACAATGAAGAGCAAGAAAGGAAAGAAATCAATTGCATCCTGTACTCTTGGGGAGTCTGAGATAGCTGCAATCCCCAGAAACCTAGCAGCCTGGATAGCTTCATCGAGTGTGAACTTCACGTAATGATGAGCCTTATTATTGAGGGCATCTGTCGCCTCCTTGATACAGTTGTGTTGAGAAGTGAGAGATGTTGTACAGGTCCCCTGTGGATCCCTGGAATGAACCGCAAGCAAAAAAATTGAGTGCAGCGGTGGGATATCCTCCCAGCCCAAGGGTCATTAGATCCTCCCACAGAATGTGGCAGGTATGATCCACCACATCTCTGGATAAGCGCAAACATGCGCGGCACTGCCTTTCGCTCATCTCCAGATCGGAAAGTCGTCTTCCATAGACCCTTGTTTGTGCGAGTCGTTTCCTTGGGATAGGTCTAACCTCCTCATCTTCTGGTTCCTGCTGGGGCTTCCCTGGACCATGGACCTCAAGTGAGGCCTCGTCTTGAAGCTGCGCTAGGCAGCCCTGAGCTCTTCTTCTCCACCCCCATTGGATCAGTACTATCAAGAAGGGAGATGAGGGTCAGCTTCCACTTGTCAATGCTGTTGAAGAAGCACAATGTGGAAGTCATGCCCATGGCACATTGATAGCCACAAGATTCCAGGAGGAGTAAGGGCCACATTTCTTCTGTCGCTTAGTGCCATGCCAGTGCACTGAAAAGCCTTTACAACCAGTTACATTGAGAGTAAGTTCAGCATTTGTACTTGTGCCTTCAGTCCTCAAGTTTCACCAGGCACTAATCTTTGGGTCAGCGGTGAACCCTGTATCCGTGCGCTGAGGGAAGAGAAAGTTGGCACAACAGCACAAGGACTTGATGCAGTCATCGCCACCTCAATGAGAAACTTCAGTGGACACTGAAATGCACACTTGATTGAGAGATCATCATGGCTGCAGGTCTAGTGCTTTCGCACTACCAATGAAGAGATACAATTGCAGCTAACCCTCCAAGGCTATTGAAGAGCTTTACCTCGATGTTGTCTTGTAAGGAGTAGAGGTTACTAATGCATTTTGCCCACACTTCCAATAAAGTGTTGAGACATCTCCCTGAGGTAACACTAGGGTAGAGTGACTATAATGAGTCAGGTAGACATCACATGAATGTGAGGCTCACAAAGGGAGGCAATCACACAGTGGGAGCATAGCTCAGCATGGGGACACACAGATGCATATGGACCACACGTTCGAATGACGAGACCTTCCTAAAGAACAGCTAATGTGTTTGCAAAGGTGCATGAAGGTGATTGAACACCTGTGACCCAGAAATGCTGTTAAAACTTCATAGTTTTTCTAACTCTACTGCTATGTCTAGGTGCAGCCCCATCATCCGCAGCTGAGGTGGAGGCAGCCTGCTGACTGTTACGCTCTGCTATCTGAGATGACCTTGGCGATATCCTCTGGAGGGCCAAGGCCTTGAGGGTCCAGCCTGATTTGGGTCCCCTGCTCTTGGGCAGGTACACCTCTTCTGCCTGACCAGCTGGAGTTGATAGGATCACAGGTAGAGAGGATTCGGAGTAGCTGCACACCCTTGGTGTATCCCACCGAAAGACCATGGGGTGCCCGGCTGAGACACATCCTCCCTGTGGGTGCCCGAGAACCCCACCATGACTCCTTGAGGAGAAAGGGCACCAGGAATGAGTTTGAGGTGCCCTGCAGCATCACCCCCATCCCGCCCTGCCCCACCTCCCCCTACCCAGCCTCACCACTGATGGATTTCACCAATGCCTACAGGGATGTAGTGCAGGTCTGAGCAAAAGTTGGCAGGATCTGCTGAAGCAGCGTCTCCAAGGCAACCGCCGCCATCTTTCCCATGGTGGCCTCAAGGTGCTCACCTGTTGGAGCTACGACATCAGTCAGGACATGAACGATCTCCTCCACCCTTCGCTGCAGTCTGTTGACTGCCTTTTGCAACTCTGCCTGACGTTCCCCCACCTGTCAATGCATCTCCAGCTATTTTTTGGCAGCCACTTGCAAAGGCTTATCATCAGACTCAGACTCAGCGGGTGCCTGATCTTCAGCAGTCCTCTGGGTACCAGGCACCGGGGCTGTCACTGTCTCCGATTGTTGTGGAGACATGTCTGTGAGCTGTTCTCCAGAATGTGACCCCGAGCCTCATCTTGAATTATGAGCCACCAAGGTGTGTGCCTCTGCGCTGGTGGAGGGTGCAGGCGAATGCAGTGACAGTCTTCTTCTGATGGCTCCTCAGCATCCTCCTCTGAGGTGGGCTGGGGCTAACGTTGGCCCTGCTGGTGTGACCTGCAAGTGCCTTTAACAGACAACAGATAGATTTAGTTGATGAACAGGCTGAATACAAGATTGTATGTCACTCACTCTGAACGTCAGGGTGTGATCAACTCACTCACAGATTGCGTATCTGTACTGGGTTGCTGGGAGAGGCCAATCTCTCTCAGGACTAATCCCTGTTTTCCTCTGCCAGCTCGGCAGCATCCTCCTCGATCGGAGTGAGCTCCTGATTATTGGCTGTCCCTCCTCCAGTCTGGGATCTTTCCCTTTTGTTGTGGGCAAGCTTGGCCTGCATGAAGATAATGTGCTAAGAAGGGGTGTGGAGGTTGGGAAGCATGCATGCCCCCTGTGTGTGTGTGGTGAGCCCTCCCCAGTAAAGGCTGAGGATGGAGATAGTGTTGCATGATATTGAAATGCTAGTGATGTGCAAGTGACCATTCCCTGCTAACATTGTGTGAGATCCCTGCTCAGTGTAGCCCCTTGAGTTCATGATGCCACAATGAGACTGAGAGATTGTTGTGAGCTAAAGGTTGACTTACCCTGACAAGAGTAGATGAGATCATTCATCCTCTTTCTGCACTGTATGGCGATTCTGGGGTTGGTGCCCAATGAGCTGACCTCCCTTGCAACCACCTCCCAGTCAGTGAGGTGAGGTTGGTAGGCTTCATGGAGCCATCCCTGGGGTTGAGACATCCCGGTGTTGGGCACTCCTCATATCAATGCCATTGTGGGGGTCAGCCTTCTTCCTGTGTGCAGCCTTTGCAAGATGTCTACTGAAGACAGTTGGACTGGAGGGAATGAATGCCTGTGCTTGGATGGCACTTAAAAATGGTGCTGGACCTCTGACCCCATTAGATAAGGCAGGGCGGTTTCCGAACCACAATGTGATTCAGAAAGATACTTGCCTATGCATAATTAATTAGCTTCCGAACACAAAATTGGGGGAGCGAATTCCTGCCACTCTGACCAGCAGGGAACATGCAGCAGAACCCACCTGCCATGGCACTTAGGTCAGAATAATTTCTGTGCCTGCTGATGTTGGGAGTGTTTAGCAGCGTGAGCAGACAATATGGCATGGCAGCCAAAAATTGTCTCACGATGCCATGAAACCAGTTTGCAATCATCCGCTCTGCCCATCAATAATGGACCATGTTTCCCGCCATCAGATATTGGGAACCTCATTGTAATACATCCGCATATAATTTTAAGCCTAGCTCACCGGAATCATTCCGCTACGATAGATCATCCGAGCACATCAGCGTGATTGCACGCCGACATAGTTCACAACTGTACATAAGCAACGTGCACCTGCTGAGCAGCACTTCGCTTGGGATTTCAAGGTTTCTTTACCTGCCTTGCTTTGGGCAGTACTCGCAGTCATCAGTGCCAGGCATCGCAGACAGCACCACATCACTTCTAGGGGGGCTCATGGGCAGGCGTCTACCTACCAGACCAGCTAGGAGGTCTTTCAACAGCTGCAGGGCTAGGGCTTGCTTGGGGAAGGGGGAAGAAGTGGCCTCAGGCAAGGGAAGAGGCTGCAGGGTGCGGGCTGCATTGGGGGAAGGGAGGGGGAGGAGTTATCCTCGGGTGTGTGTGGTGGCACAAGTTGATCTGTGAAAGTGGCCTCAATATGGTGAGGGCTGAGGAGGCAGTCTCCAAAGGAGATCAGGCCAGATGGAGATTTGAGGGTGTGTGTGTGAGAGTGAGTAGTGATGTCCCTTGAGCTGGCAGTGAGTGAGGTGCCAGTGAATGTGTGATGGCCTTGTGAGTGTGTGTGTTTAGAGTGATGAGATGGTTGCCTTGCCCTGGTAGCACAGATGAGATCATTCATCCTCTATGTGCATTGGATGCTGACCTCTTCTGTGCAGTATTAGCACTGATCACCACTGCCATCACCTATCAAGCCAGAGTGGTAGCGTTGCTTCCCCTCCTGTGACCAGAGCAGGGGTTACAGGACATTCCAGCGGGCCTCCATGGCATCCAAAAGGTGTTCGAGGGTCGGGTCACTAAACCAGGGGGGCTGCAGTCTTCTTGCCTTTTGGGGCCATGCCTTCTTTGCAGCACCATGGGCTGAAGCACTGAGCGATGTGTAGGCGGTTGCACTTTAAATGAGACTCCCAGCGTGATGAAGCGGCCAGGTGACAGCGTGAAGAGTGAACCGGAGCCTGTCCGCCATCGAAACAGTGTGTGTCCCGGGAATGCATGTTTAATGAGGTGGGATTGGGACAATAATGTGAAAACCTGCCGTTGCAGCCAGGGACTAAAATGTCATTTTTCCTGCTCACTACTACACAGTGCAAATCTGGGAAGATTCCGTCCTTAGTTTCAAAAATGGAAAATTCCACCCAATAGTTTTCTCAAAACAATCACCAGGCAAGTGTACTAAGTTCCTCCCTCCCTTTCACCTCTTGATTTACATGTATTTCTGGAATATTATTTGTGTCTTCTACAGTGATACAAAATGCTTCTGCCATTTCCTTATTTCCCATTATTAATTCCCCAGGCTCTCTCTCTAGAGGACCCACACTCACTTTAGCTACTCTTTTCCTTTTTAATTATTTGTAGCCCTTGCTATCTGTTTTTATATTTCTAGCTAGCTTTCTCTCATACTCTAATTTCTCCCTCATTTTTTTAGTCAATATTTCCTGTTTTTTAAATTCTATCCAATCTTCTGACCTATCATAATCTTCACAGAATTGTATGTTCTTTCTTTCAATTTGATACTATCTTTAACTTTCTTACTTAGCCACAGATGGTGCATGCATCTCCTGGAGTCTTTCCTCCTCACTGAAATGTATTTATGCTGAACATTATGAAGTATCTCCTTAAATGTCTGCCACTACATTTCTCATGACCTATCCTTAAACAAAGGCATAGATATGAAAACTGAGCCGTTTAAGGTGAACTGGGAAAATAGTTCAAGTTTAAAACACTAGTCTTAGACCCCAGCTTTTCTTCCTGAAACTGAATGCAAAATTCAATCATGTTATGATCACTGCTACCTATAGGCTCCTTTACTATGAGGTCATTAATTAATCCCACTTCATTACACACTAGCAGGTCTGAAATAACCTGCTCTCTGGTTGGCTCTAGAACATGCTACTCTAAGAAATTGTCCCAAAAACACTCTAAAAACTCATCTTCCAGGCTACCTTCATCCAATCTATATGTAGATTAAAATCACCTATGATAATTGCAATGCCTTTCTTAGGCGCCCCATTATTTCTTCCTTTTGTTCTCCCTCTTGAAAAAAAGCTTCATTATGATGAAAGTTTCTTTACAATGGCTTTACAATTTCTTTATAAGGAATACTTATCATCATAAACTTCTAACGAATAGCTTTCACACACTATACAGATAAAATTTTAATTTTGTTTCACAATTACACATATCGAATTATAAAGTTACAAAGGTTTAACCAAAATAAAAATCAATACATGTAACAACTAGGATTAGCAGGATTTAAATATCATAGAATTATCATAACTCGGAATTTGCCTTTTCTCCTACACCCCTTTCTTTAAACTCTGAATAGAACACCAACAATTATGTGTTATTTTTGGCCGTAATATTTTCATGGTCAATCAAACATAGTGAAGATACATTAAAGATTTCTTTAGAAACATCTTGACCAGCTTGTTTCTATTTTGGGCTAGGGTTTTCAACCTTGCTGGTGTGACTGCAAACCAGGTCTCTGATGGTCTTCCCCTCTACAAATATAGATGCATATCAGTCATATCATGTGATACAAATGAGTTTTACCTAGGTTTCTCAAGAACATGGGATTTTTCTTACTCTCCTCCTCTGTTAAGGGAAACGTGCCTTCAATGGGTCCTTTATCTTTGTGACAGACACCGTGTAAGTCTGATCAGCAACCAACTTCAAAATTATCTTCCTCACTCATTTCTTCCATAACAGATTTTCTCTTTTCATTGTTTTGATCAACACCAGATGAATAAGTTTGCACTGAGGGACTATTTCTCTCTTTACTCAAGTCATTTTCTAGTTTATTGAAGATATATGCTACAGTCTCTGAACACGTTCATATTTTCCCCCCTAATGTTTCAAAAATAGAAGCTTTTTTCACTTCTTTCACAATTTTATCCAAGTAGTTGTTTACTCACTTCTTTTCCAAGCTTATTAATCTTCTCATTCAGTTTAGTAAATACCCTGGTGAATTTAGTTGTCTTTGTTTCAGAATTATCTGCAAAACCCTTATACAAGCTTAATAATTTCACATGGGCCTTCAGTTCATTTCCGTGTGAGAAAGTTGGTTCCCTACACTGATTAGATTTTCCTTCAATTGCTCATTATCGGCAATAAACTTCTCATGTTTGGTCACAGTAATTTTTAGGAGTTTAGTAAGATCAACATGATCAAGTACCTGCTGCAATACAGTCATTGACTGTCTACACTAGCTAAATCATTACGCAGAATAAAATCTATCCCTTCCATAGGTAAACTAGGAACAACTCCCACAGTAACAATACCGTTTACTAAGTCACTTTGTAAATTTACTTTACACAAAGGAACAGGTTCATAAATGCCATTATTACCCCCATTAATACTTTTTCCTTTATCAAACTATCTGGGACACAAATTGCGTCATCAGCCACCATCAATGACTAATCTGCCCCAGTATCTCTCAAGATATTAATTTGTTTACTTCTTTTGTTCGAACAGTAAAGGAACACGTCTCCCTTCAAGGCAAAACATTTAGAACTTCCAGTAGCTTGATTCCCTTTAGCAGTATTTAAGGGAGAATCACCTTGACCATCCTGTGCCATATCCCCTTTCTAGGAGATACTGAGAGAACACATTTCACCTATACTATTGCTATGATTTTAACACCCATTTTCTTTTCTGGTAAGCCTTTCTACAGAATCCTTAAGTGTTCTTATTACTGCCACCAATTTACTGTTCAGCTTCCAATAATGGGCTTTGAGATGTCCTGTCTTACAACAAAAAAAGCATAATGATTTCTTTACATCACTTTTATCCTCTAACCTATCATTTTTCTTGACTGGAACATCTTCTGCCTTCTCCACAAAGCTTCTCTGTTCCTCCAGCATCCCAGTGGATTTCCAACTGGAGATCGATTTCCCCCACAGCCTATGTGATATATCATACCCATCTGCCAGAACAGCTGCTTCCCATACCAAAGAAACCCTTTGGTCTTCCAAGTAAGATCCAATAGCTACTGGGATACTATTTTGAAATTTTTCCATTATCATTAGGTCCCTTACATTCCATACTTTTGTTCTAACTTCAGGGATCAAAACCACCAGTCTCACAACATTTCTTTCTCCCTAGCAAATTCTACAGACATTTCATTCAGTCTTTTATTTATAGGCCAAAATTTCAACGGATATGCTTCAGGGCCCACCTCGTAAGTATTAAGTGCTGCAATTTTAACGACCTCATAATTTGAAGATTGTTCTTCTGAAAGGCTAGAATACACATCCATAGCCTTCCCAACCCAATACACTTCGCAAAATGAGAGTCCATGTATCCTTAAGTTGGTTAGCCACCTTTTCAAATGAGATAAAATATCTCTCAACCCTGTCTTCAGTGAATTTAGTAAATGGACAAAGAATCTTTGTTCTATCAAAGGTCCGAATGGGACTTGATGCCTCATACGATCTACTAGACTCTCCTTTGCTCTGTAACCTAAGCTTTTCACGAGCCAGTTCATGCTGCCTAATTTCTTTCTCTTTGAAACTCTCTTTCCTTATCTCTTTCCTCCCTTGCTAACCACTCTCTCTGGAGCTCAAGTCCAAACTTTCACATTTCCATTTCTTTTGCTCTTTCTCTTCCTTTTTCCTCTTTTTCCTGATTCGAGCTTCTTCATTTCCATTTCTTTTTCTATTTCAAGCTGCTTCATTTGCAACTGAATTCTATCTAATTCAACTGAATTGCTATCTGCATTAACTTTTTCTTCTTCCAATCCCAGATGATAGGTTGTTACCTCAATTATTTCTGCTTTCTTGGCCCCTGCTTTTAACTCCTAACTCTAATTTTTCTGCTAATGCAATTAACCTAGCCTTGGTTAATTGTTACAGATCAATCAAGGATAAACATTCCTTTCCAGAAAATCATAGCAATTCACAAAGCCATTTTGGTTTTCAATCGGTGTAGTAAAATTCACCTTGGGAATCTTATAAGCTCCCTATGCAGAAGCTCCTCCCTGGTCCTATATATGTCATTGGTACCCACATGGACCATGACAACTGGATACCCTCCCTCCCACTGCAGGTTCCTCTCCAGCCATGAGCAGATGTCCCGAACCCTGGCACTGGACAGGCAACATGGCTGTCTGGGCTCCGGCTCTCGGCTGCATACAACTGTGTCTATCTGTCAACTATATTATCTCCTACTCCCATTGCATTCTTAATGTTTGAATGCCTTCCAACAGTGCCATGGTCAGTTCACTCATCCACCCTGTAGCCCCTGCTCTCATCCATACAAACTGAAAGAGCCTCAAAACTGTTAAACAATTGCAACAGTTGAGGCTCCTCCACTTCTACCTATTGCATCCCCACACATGCCTCACTCGCAGTCAAACCCTCTTGTCCCTGACCATGAATCAAATCAGAAGACCCTACCCTAAGGGACTGCCCTTCTGGAACCAAGTCCTGCCATCTTTATTGCATTTTAATTAACTAATTAATTATTTCCTTAATTGAATTTTTAATTAATGCATCTAGTCTTGCTTGTGCTTATACACTTATTATTTCAATAAACGTCCTACTTACCACTATTTAAATTTCCTAGTTTAGACAAGATAAGTATGAAATGTTCACCAGCCAATCACTTACCTGATTCCTTGTGATCTCACGCCTCGATTTCTGCTTCAAAACGTGACTTTGACTCTCCCCAGGAGGCGGCAGCGGTAGCTAACCTCTCTCGCCAAACACACCGCTTTCATGGCCCCTGTCGCTGAACTCTCGCTGCTTTCATGGCCCCTCTCACTGAACTCTCGCTGCTTTGATGCCCCTCTTGCTGAAATTTCACCACTTTCATCCTTTACAAATTTCAGCAGTTTCTTTTCAGGTACCGATATCTCACTGTGTGGGTAGCTACAGCCATGAACCCAAATTATCAAACAAAATTGATCATTTGGTATTTTAAAAAAGATCAAAATGTGTTAAAACGAGTACAAAATTCTGTGTCATTGGTTATGCAGTTTAAATTACTGCCCTATGCTCTTGTAATAATTTATCACAGTATTCACTTCCAGAGCTTCCCCATGCTGTTGCCTACCACGCTGCAAAACCAACGAAAGAACAAACTAATTTGTTGCAGTCCCTAAAAGTTTCCAACCCCTTCCGTTTCAAATGCATATTGCTTTGCCCAAGGAAAATGTAAACAGTCCCAACAGAAGCATCTTATTGGGATGATGATGAATCAGACTAGTCATAAAGCTGCTCTTAAATACATTTTTTAATGAATGTCAATTTTAAAGCAGTTAGTGATGTAGCTTTCGCCCCAACACAGATATCCAGTTCCTGGGCTTCTCAGCTTTCACTTATCGCGTATCCCTCAATGTGATTTTTTTTCTTTACGTAAAAGCTTCTTTTGTCGCAATTCTTCTCTGAAGTTGTAAGTGAAAAGATTTTGGTTTTCGTTGCACAGTTGGCTATACGCATCACAAAGAGCCCTGAACTGCGGTATAGAAAGTTCACCTGGGCGGAGTGTCGGGTCGACGTCTGCAGTACACAGCATTCGTTCTGTTAGTTGTAATCTCTGAGCTTCAGGAAATAAAATTCTAGGAAGGACAAAAACATTTGTATAAAATTGCATCTGTTCACAATATATTCCAGCATGTTTTGAACTTTTATACAACTAAAACATTAGAAATAACAATTAACAAAATAGCTGTGAATCAATTCCAGACTTTAACAGCTGGTTGTTATGAAGTGGATTATTGTCATATACGTTCATATTTAAACTGGAAGAATGTTTTATGTAATTCAAACATAAGAATTTGATTCTGTTTAAAAAATGCTATATTTAAAATACAATTGCAAAGTACTGCAGGTGTCTGAAATCTGAAATAAAACCAGAAAATGCTGGAAACGCTCAGTGATTCTAGCAGGGTCTGTGGAGACAGAAACAGCATTAATATTTTAGATCAATAAACTTTCATCAAAATTAAAATTGAGTTCCTGAGATTTTTCCAGCATTCTTTGTTCTTTATATTTCAAACAAAATCTTTTAAAAAAAGACCACCAGAAACTGGATAACAGAGATTTAGACTCTCACCTCTCCCAAAGGGACTGTGTTCAAATATTTTCTTATTTCCATTGTCTTTCCTGCAATGTTAACTTCTTCCAGAGTTCACTTTCATGTGCACTTTATATCTTGCATGTGCACATTCTTCATATGTGAACCTTGAGAACGTATGAGAGCAGAGCATTCCAACTGTGTGGTGTATCACTTCCTGAGTACACTGTTGTTCTCAACTGAAGACCATGCATGCATTTAAAGTAGGAAACTTGCAAACAGGGTTCAACATAAAAGGAGAAGTTGCTCCACTGTGCTTCACACTGGACATATAGTCTACAGATCCTGTGGATCACCACCTTGACATGGTGGAGGGGCTTGTGTGCTCAGACGGTTCCTTGAGTGATGCCGTCGGAAGTTCCTTGCTACTGGTAGGGCTCTCAGCGGCGGAACAGATGAAGAAGAACTGTGTGTCTCACTGGCTGCGAAGGTATGGGAAAGCTGCAGCAGCAAGGTGGCTCGGTTATCGTGGTTTGACACATCACCAAAATCTGACCACTAACCTGTGAAGATGGCGTGGACAGGGAAGACGTATCAGGTCCCCATGTTAAACAAAGTCACGCCCAGGCTTCTACCAAGGGTCCATTTGCCAGGTCCTGTGGTGTTGGAGAACTGGCAATGGAGGCAGAACCTGGAAGTCCCCAGTGAAGAATTTGCACACAGGCAACAGATGCATGAAAGTCATTGGACACTTGCATTGGGATAGAGGTGTCTTTGGGCAGCAGCATTTGTGACTGAGCAGCCCTCTTTAAGATATCTACTGCTCACCCCAAATCAGGAGGGGGCTAGAAAAGATGCCCTAAAAATAGGCTGTCCCACTTTCTCATGGATGGAGAACGACACCCTGCAGGATCACCATTGTTGGGGTCAATGAAACAATGCATTAAATTTTTGCCACTTAGAATGTTAGAACACTCATGAATAATCTCCAAAGTGACTGTCCAGAAAGACTAATTGCAATCTTATGACACAAGCTATCGGCTCTAAATTGAAATCTATGTCCTCAGTGAGACCTGCCTTCATGGTGAGAGGCAGCTGAAGGAACAAGCAGAGGGATAGGCCTTCTACTGGAAAGGAAAGGCTGACAGCGACTCTTGTGTCCACAGAGTTGGTTTTGCCATCTGGATTAGGATCTTAGATGCACTGCCAGAACTCCCCAGTTGTATAAATTAAAGACTCATGACATTTCACCTTCAGCTCAGCTGTAATCATTATGCCACTCTTATCAGAACTGTTAAGGAAAATTTCTATTCTGGACTTGATGAAGTTCTCACTACCATCCCAAAAGAAGAAAAGATCAGGCTTCCAGGGAACTTGAATCCCAGTGTTGGCCATGACTCCAATGCCAACATTGGGATAAAACAGGGTGGGAAAAGCCAATGTAAATGGCATCCTCCTGCTGTCAAAATGTGCTCAGCATAGCTTGATTATAGCAAACACCCTCTTCCTCCAGAAGGATAAATACAAAGTCAAATGGAAGCATCCTAGATCAAAGTATTGGCATGTGGATTGTGTCATTGTTCGGATCAAAAATCCAAGTGATGTCTGTATCATTCGTTTCGTGCGGATGCCTGCTGGACAGATCTTTGATATGTTCGATCAGTGATGAACATCCACTTAGCACCAAGATATTGCAAAGCCCAAATGTCCAAAACGAAAGAGATCAATGTCTCAGCCCTAAAGCAGCCTGACCAATGAAAAAAATTCCACGTAAAGCTCATGACCAATCTGGAAAATCTTCACAAATCCAACTCAATTCCAGAACAGTGGGATCAAATAAAGTCAGCTGTACTAGGCTCCTGTACCCAGACCATTGGGTTCAAGCATTATCTTTACCAGGACTAGCTCAATTAAAATGATGCTGAAATATGTGACCTCCTAGGGCCCCCATCTCTGACTTCAGTAACTATCTTCAAGAAAGGAGATAAGGAAGCAAATCCTACCCTTTGGATTCCACTATCTCGTGGGATGTCCAGCCCCATGTGTCCAAAGATATGCGGGTTGAGAATCGGCCTGTTCAGTCACATGAAGACCCCTGGCAGAAACTCGTAACCCTGAATTGAATTAAGGGACAACTGCCGTCACTGACAACAGTCCACAGGTTTCCTATCTCTGTAAAGCCATAACTGCTTTGCACCTACACTAAATTGTAATGTGATTACATTGTTAGATCACTAAGGTTATCAGGGTACTAAAGTCAGTCTACAGCTGCCAATGGGAAAAAATTAATTTTAGAGTGGGAGGGGAAAAGACAATTAAAGTTTTCAATTTAAATGAAATAGCATGAATATGAGAGGTAGCCTGTATGAATCAGTTAGAGCTGTTTAAAAATAATGGATTGCTCATTTAAGACAGAGATGAGGAGGAATTTTTTTTCTCTTAGAGGGTTGAGTGTCTTTGGAACTCTCTTCCTCAAAAGGTGGTGAAAGCAGAGTCTTTGAATATTTTTAAGGCAGAGATAGATTCTTGATTAACAAGGGAGTGGAAGGTTATTGGGGGTAGGCAGGAATGTGGGGTTGAGGTTACATTCAGATCAGACATGATCTTACTGAATGGCAGAGCAGGCTCGAGGGGCCGAGTGGCCTACTCCTGCTCCTAATTCGTATGTTCGTATGTAACCAGGAGCTAAAAGATTGCTTAAAAATCAACTTTTTCAACTTAAGAACGTTTATCTTATAGATCTGATTTTCAGGTAGCTGAAGTATACGAAACAACAAACCTATTTCTAATTCATCAGAGAGTACATACTGGCTTGACATCAAGGCAAGATGATGATGAAAATAGACTGATGTCTTAAAATGAAGCTAAGCAACAGGACACACTAGGAGCATGCTTTCCTCATTATACTTTTGTGAGGTGTAAACAATTTGATCTGGCTGTATTTTGAAGACTTACATTTGCTGCTATTACTCCTCTGAAACTGACAATTTCTGAAATCTGCACATGCAGAGTTAAATGCGAAAATCCAGAAGTTGTTGTCAGTGACCATACACTTCTCCAGAGATCAGGATAATTTTTTTCTCAGAGGGTTGTGCGACTGGAATTCTCTGCCTCCGAAGGTGGTGGAGCTGGGGTCATTGACTATTTTTAAGCAGAGGTAGATAGATTCTTGTTAGGCAAGGAAATCAAAGGGTTTTGGGGTTAGATGGGAATGTGGAAATCGAAACACAAGATGGTCAGCCATGATCTTATTGAATGGCAGAGCAGGCTCGAGGGGCCGAATTGTCTATTCCTGTTCCTATTTCTTATGTTCTTATGTGTGCTGTTGAAGACCCTCAGAATGCAATCACTTAGAATTCAATAAACTCATAAATTGCCATTTTTCACTCTTAGGGCAGAATTTTCCCTTCCAGAGGTTCAGTCCGGTGGTGGGCGGGTTACACGGCTCACTTCCCGCTGGGCAACGGGCCGGAAACTCACGCCCGAGTTCATGCTTGGAAGCTCATTAATTATGCATGTGAGTAGCTCTCTGAATCATGTGGCGGGGCAGGAACTGAATCATCTGCCCTGCTGCTATCTAATGCGGTTGAAGGTCTGGGTGCTGCATTTGAACGCCACCCGAACACACACATTACTCTCAGCAGGTCAGCAAGTTGTCAAGAAATGTCTTGGAATGCCTGCACTGAGGAAGAAAGCTGCACCGAGATTCAGCAATGACTCCCTTGAAGCCCTCATCTGTGGAGTCCACCAGCATCAGGATGTTCTCTATCTGAGGGATGGCTAAAGGAGGCCCACCAACTTCACCCCGCCGGCCAGGGAAGTGGTTGCAAGGGAGGTCAGCTCATCAGGCACCCGCCTGAGAAACGCAATCCAGTGTGGGAAGAGGATGAATGATCTTATCCCCTCTGCCAGGGTAAGTCAACCTTCAGCACACTCCAATCTCACACTCCCATAATGACATTATACACTCAAAGGGTTACACTGCTCAGGGATCTCACACAATATTAGCCGGAAAGAGATCAGCACTGATTGTCTCACGGACACTTTAACATCACCAGCATCTCATCCACCATACTGCACAAACTCTATCCCCATCACTTACTGGGCAAGGCTCAGCACATATAGCAGGCATGCATGCTTCCCAATCTCTCCTTCATCTCTTCTCATCACATTCAATTCTATTTATCTTCATGTAGGCCAAGCCCGCTCACAACCACAGGGTCATAGAGGAGAAACAGCAGCCATCCAGGAGCTGACCCACTTTGAGGAAGATGCCAAGTTGGCGGGCGAGGACAGAGATCGCTCCCGAGGGGAAGACGAGATCAGCCTCAGCAAACCAATATGGAAGAACCCTCCATTAGTTGATTTCATCCTGATAATCACAGTGAGTGACATGCAATGTTGCATTCTGCCTGATTACGAACTAAATGTTTTCTCTCTCTTACGAGCACCAGCAGGCCCAGATAGGCTACCAGAGCTATCATAAGCCCCAGCCCCCAGACCACCTCAGAGGAGGATGCCGAGGATGCATCAGAGGAAGAACCATTATTGCATTCACCTGCACCCTCCACCAGTGCAGAGTCACACATCTCAGTGAGTCATGGATCTAGACTATGCTCAGGGTCACGTTCTAGGGAACACTTCAGTGACACGTCTCTGCAGCAGTCGGAGGCAATGACAGCCCAGGTCTCTGGCACTCAGAGGACTACTGGAGATCAGGCACCTGCTGAGTCTGAGTCAGATGATGAACCGTCTCTAATATGCTGGAGATGCGACGACAGTTGGCGGAACATCAGGTAGAGTTGTGAGAGGCAGTCAACAGACTAAAGCGAAGAATGGAAAAGTCCATTCGTGTTCTGTCTGATGTCGTGGCTCCAACATGCCAGTGCCTCAAGGTTTCCATGGGAAGGGTGGCAGCCACCTTGGAGACCTTGGTCCAGCAGATCCTGCTGGATTTGTCCTCAGACCTGCACTCCATCGCTATAGGCATTGGTGGGATCCATCAATGGCTGGGTGAGAAGCAAGCGGGGTACCTTGAACTCCCTCCAGGAGTCCCTTCTGCTCAGGGAATCAGGCAGGGGCCCTCAAGCATCCATAGGGAGGAAGACCTGCAGCTGGGAACCCTGGGGCCATCCACCTAGGTGACTCCAAGAGTGCCCAGCGATCTCAATCCCCTCTGACTATGACTCCATCACCTCCAGCTGTACAGGCCGAGGAGGGTGCACCTGCCCCACAGCAGGAGACCCAACACAGGCTGGGGACTTCCAGGTCTTGGCCCTCTAGAGGATGCCAACCAAAATCATCAAAGACAACAGGGCGTAGCAGTCAGTAGGCTGCCACCAGCTCTGCTGTGGATGTCAGGGATGCGCGTAGGCATAGAAAAATTAAGAAACTTTGACATCACTTCTGAGTCATGGGTGTTCAATCACAGTATATATCATGCAGCTTTGTAAATACATTTGCCGCACATAAGAATGATCTTGTCATTTAAAAGTATTGTGTATATGCATCCAAGTGCCCTTTTATTGCAAGGGAGAGCCATGTTCCCACACCGTGTTCACCTCTCTTTGTGAGCCTCACATTCAAGTGATATGTAGCTGAGTCATGATAGTTACTTGAGCCTTGTGTTCTGTCAAGGAGATGTGTCAAACTCCTTCCTGGAAGTGTCTGAAAATTGTGTTAGTAACATCTTATAAGACAACATGGAGTTAGGTGTGCTCACTAGCCTTGGAGGGGTAGCTGTAATTGTTTCTCAAAATGAGATGGCTGTCTTCATTGGTGGTGCCAAAGCACAAGACCTGCAGCCATGATGGTCTCTCCAACCATGTTACCATATCTCAGGGTCCATCAGAAGTTTTCATTATGGTGGCGATGACTGCATCAAGTCCTTTGACTCAGCGGTTGCACTGTTGTGCCGACTTTCACTTCCCAGGGCATGCAGATACAGAGTTCGTCACTGACTTTCCAAAGATTAGGGCCTGGTGAATCATGAGGGTTGAAGGTGCAAGTCCGGGTGCTGAACTTGCTCTTGAGGTATCTGGTTGTAAAGGCCTTTCAGTGCACTGGCATGGCACTAAGGGACAGAAGGAATGTGGCCATGTCCCATGCATGCACCTTACTCCTCTTGGAATTTTGTAGCTATCAGTGTGGCACAGGCATGTCTTCCATATCGTGCTTCTTCAATGGCATCCTCAGGTGGAATTTAAGCGTCACCTCCCTCTTCAGGTTCTTGCCCTTTCTGCTCATCATTGTCCGAGGAACTCTCAGACTCCTCCATGCCACCCTCTGGCCAGGGATCCTCCTTTGAAGTGCCAGGTTCTGAAGGGCGCAATAGGCCATAATTATGCAGGACACCCTCTCTGGAGAGTACTGCAGAGCTCCACCTGAGCAGTCCAAAACATTGGAAACACATCTTCTGGATGCCAATGGTCTGCTCAATGGATCATGAAGGGCTATGCGCCACACTGTACCTCTCCTCTGAGGCATCGGAGGACGACGCACGGGTGTCGAGTTATCGGGTGGAATTTTCCGTGCCTGCTGGTGTCGGGTGTCATGGCAGGTGAGTGGACAATATCATGGGAAGGCCAAAAATCAGTTTCACAACATCGTGAAACCAGTCTGCAGTCGTCTGCTCCGCCAATCGATGGCGGGCCACGTTTCCCACCGCCGCACATTGGGAGCTTCATTGTAATATACCTGCATATCATTATAAGACCAGCTCTCCGGAATCATCCCCCCACACTGGATCAGCCGAGCACTCACGCCGTCGTGTTTCACAACTGTATATAAGCAATGTGCGCATTGGCTTGGGATTTTGAGGTTTGTTTGTCTACCTGGCTTCGGGCAGCACTCACAGTCATCAGTGCAGACTTTGTAGGCAGCACCATATCACTTTTGGGGGGTGGTCACATGCAGGTCTCCACCTACCAAACCATCGTAAGGCAGAGGGTGGGGGCTTTTCAATGGCTGCAGGGCTAGGGCTTGCTTGGGGAAAGGAGGGAAGTGGCCTCAGGCAAAGGAACAGGCTGCAGGGTGAGGGCTGTACTGGGGAAGGGAGGTGCCCAAGGGTGTGTGTGGGGACACACATATGTTGATCTGTACAACTGGCCTCAAGATGATGAGGACTGAGGAGGCAGTCTCCAGAGGTGATGAGGCCAGATGGAGATGTGAGGGTGTGCGTGAGTGAGTGGTGAATGTGTGATGGGCTTGTGAGTGTGATAGTTTATCATGCTGAGATGGTTGGTCTACCCTGGCAGTACGGATGAGATCATTCATCCTCTTTCTGGATGGCCAACTTCTTCCATGCAGCATTGGCACTGACCATCACTGCCACTGTCTCTCAAGGCAGAGTAGTGGGATTGCTGGACTTCCTGCGGCCAGGACTGGGGTAGAGGACATCACATCAGGCCTCTAAAAGGCATTCCAGTGATGGGTCACTGAACACTTCTTGGCTTTCAGGGCCATGTCTTCACTGGAGCAGTCCTGGGCTTCAAGGATTGAGAACTGTGCGGGCGGTTTCAGTTTAGATATGGCACCCGGAGTGAGGAAATGGTGAAGTAATACCGTGGCGGGCAACTCAGAGGCTGCCCATCAGCGAGACGGCGTGTTTCCTGTGGCGTATGGTTGATGAGGCTGGATTGGGATGATACGGCATGAAAAGCCGCCATTGTGGCCAGAAGATAAAATGCCCTTTTTCCTGCTCGCTACTGCACTTAGTTCAAATCTGGGACGATTCCACCCATCATTTTTGTGGGTACCCCTTATCGCCAAACAGCTAGCCCTGTAATCGCTGAGGCCCTTTGAATACGTGAGGCGCTTGGGAGTGGCTCAGGATGTATGAGTCACGGGATCCCCAGGGTACCTGGCACAAATATGCATGATGTGAACGACGTGCTTCTGATGATCGCACATCAGTTGAACTTTCAGATAATGGAACCGTTTTCTGTTAATGAACATCAGAGGCTGCTGCCATGTAGCTCTCAAAGCCACATGTGTGCAATCAATTGCACCTTTTGCTCTAGGGGAGCCTGAGATAGGTGCAAACCCCAGAAATCTAGCAGCCTGGCTAATTTCATTGAGTGTGAACTTACTGATTCTTACTGTGTACTGTCACCTCCTTGATACATTTATGTGCTGAGGACTGTGAGATGCCGTATGGGTCCTCTTTGGATCCATGGAACAATCCACAGGCAAAAAAATTGAGCGCGACAATGTCCTCCAGGGCACTGGCAGGGGATATCCTCCCTGTCCATGGGGCATTAGATCCACCCACGGTATGTAGCAGATATGATCCACCAGATCTCTTGACAAGCACAGATGTGCATGGCATTGTCTTTCGCTCATCTCCAGATAGAAAGTCTTTTCGGTAGATTCTTGGTCATGCGAGTTACCTCCATGGGATGGGTCTAACCTCCTCATCTCCGGGTGCTGATGGGACTCGCCTGGATCATGGGTCTCAGGCCAGGGCTCCTCTCAAAGCGGCGCTAGGCGGTGCTGGGCTCTTCTCCTCTTCCTCAATTGGATCACCGCCATCAAGAAAGCAGCATTGAGTGCAG
Organism: Carcharodon carcharias; assembly: GCF_017639515.1. Taxonomy (NCBI): domain Eukaryota; kingdom Metazoa; phylum Chordata; class Chondrichthyes; order Lamniformes; family Lamnidae; genus Carcharodon; species Carcharodon carcharias. Next base: position 158,836,840 of record NC_054468.1, on the reverse strand, counting down.
GCTCCATTATTCAATCCTCCTTCTCTGCGTGGACTTGTAGATGCTACAGATTAATGAGTACATGTCAAATGTAGTAGGCCACCCACTCACAATCAGAAAGCCAATGTCATGCCCGAGAGCTGCCTCTGTGCTACTAGCTTCTCACTGATATAGCCTTGCAGCTGAGGCGCAAACTCACAGATCTTGGTGACTAAGATGCCAACTCTGATACTTGACTCCTCAATCTCACAGAGACTGGAAGAGATCTAGATGCATTCATGAAATGTGCCACCTTACCAAAGGCACTCCTGCAATCTCTGATCTGGTGTGCTGATCAAGCTCAACTTGCACTTCAGCAATGACTGATGCCCTTTACTCCATTATCCATGCCAACTTTAGAAAGCACATTAGAGACTTTCTTTGATGATCTGGCAGATATGTAGCAGCTGTGTTTCCTATACTGTTGCCTGCATTTTCCATTCTCACATGTTGCTCAAATGGAGCAACTCTATTGTGAAGCCAATGACTCCTGCAGTCTCTCATAAAAGTGCACCAAAAGGCAATGGCTCAAATTGCAAATTCTCAATAAAGTTCTCCTCTTTTCTCTCTGCTCTGGCTCTATTTCAATGTTGTAACTCTAACTCTCTGAAAGGGCTCCTTAGTCCAGCCATGAGCTCCTCCCACACTGCCTCCTGCCTCTCCCATGCAGACTCTTTCCCAGTTTTAATTTCAAATTGTGTCACAAGTTTGGGCTTTCAAGATGGTGGTGGTGCTGCATTTTTATTTTGAGACCAGCTTCGACCGTCCCCTTATAAGTGTTTGGGTCCCTCTAATCTTCCTGGAACCTCATGATGTGAAGGTAGAGCTCCCTCCAGTTATTCTCCAGTTTCCCCCAGTAATGTTGGATCCCATTGTATTCGTGGTGGACATTCCAGCCGTACCCCCGAACCCATCACTGTTGATGTCCCGGTGCACCATGTGGACTCACCCCTCCTCACCTCGATCACATTTAGAGGAGAACCCCCCAGGGGAGCTCTGACAACTCCCCACCCCCATCCCCAATATTATTAGGTTTTCCCCATTTACAGGCTGCAAAGGCCTCTCCTAACCACGACCATCCCAGCTGCAGTCCAGTACCGAGCCAGGCAACCTTATCGTCACCAAATGTAAGACCATGAACATGCCCTGCACACCAAGCTGGGCCTTATCCCAATTGAGCACAGAGGCCTTGCCCCTCCCTGGAGTGGGACTATGACATGCGTGCCATGCATGGCCCTGTAGCATGGCTCGCAAAGTCCCAGGTATGTCTTTAATCTCTCACCCCTGATCTCTTGGCCCCAGACCAAGAACTATGTTTGTCTTTCAATGAGCTCTCGCATTCCTGCTTTATTGATCACACCACAGTTTCCCTTCCCCACCCCTCCATGAGTTTCTGTGCAACCTGTTCTTCATGTGCAAGCCTTTCCTCTCTCCCGCCTCTATGTCTCTGTGCAACCCATCCCTCTTGTGCCACTCTAACATAATCCCGCCCACTCCTATTCCTGAGCCTGCATGCATCTCCTCCCAATCATATAGCTTGATTCCCATCCACCCTCTTCTGTGCCTGCATTCTAGTCTTCCATGTCAGGCTCCCGTTTCCCCACCTTTGGTCTCCCCTCTGCCTCCCATTGCAGCCGCCATGCCCCCTCCACCTCCAACCCCACCGTAACCCACTGTCCCCCATGTCTCCATCCAACCCCCTGCACCCCTGGTCTCTGTTTCAGAGTGCCGCCGTGCCTGAGGCTGCAGAGCACACCCTCCTCAAGTATAGAGGAATTCAGTAAGCAGCTCAGCCCTAAGCCCCCAACGGTGTGATGTCTCACTGGCATTGGTGAGAAACTGGAGCAGCGCTGTTGCAGGTAGGCTTTGCGTGTTGCACTCACCTCTTAGTCACGAGCGAAGTGAGGGCCAACAGTTGCACGCCACTTCTATCTGAAAGCTATTCAGATCGAATTTCCCGCTGGTGCACCACATAATTGGGAGGGGTAACATGATTCCAGCAAGCAGTGTTTTTAATGAGCATTCATGACCCGTATCAGCGGAAAACCCGACACGCCATCAGCCAGTCATGAGAACGGTGAGGGGAAAATTCTGAACAGATATCCCGCCAGCGGGATTCTGATTTTTGGCTTCTCTCAGAATTTTCCACTTCCGTCCGGCCACGAAACCCGCCGTCAGCAGGGCCGGAAAATTACTCTTAGTCTTGCTGTAAAAGCCCCGGTAAAAGGTACACCTTGTTGAGTGAGATGTAACTGGATTTTAAATGGTGTAAGTTAACAATTACTGCTAAACAGTCTCACTGGATCTGAAAGAGTGATTTTATATTTGTTGAATGTTAAATTCTTCCAATATGATAAATACCACATTTTACCTTTTATTAAAGCCTGTTTACTATATTTTAACTTGTACTTTAATCCCATGTATACGTCCCAATTATTTGTTTCACTCTCTATAAAATTTAAATATTAAAATGGTTTTTACTTCCTGGTTTATGAGAATACTTCAATGTGATTGGTTACGTGCCCTACTTGATGACATAACTTGCTGGACGCCTGGCGATCCACTTGACTTGTTGCCAAGTTCAAACTGACTTTGGTAAAGGGAATCTCATGTCACAGAGATCGCTAGATCTATGTGGTCAGCTTTCTTCTAGGTCAACAGCGAGTGCCATTGCTTTACCGCTGACCACAAAACCCATTTTTACAAAGTAACTGTAGTACGTGAAAGATTTTTCATTACATTTTTGTTTTGATTAACCAGCTACACTAAAATATATGTTGGCTCAAAATAATATTACAACTGTGATCAATTTTCCTTAATGTTACAAAAATTGATAATTGAGAGAGGCAGGACTAAAACTTACTCAACTCCTCTTCGGCAGTACTTTCTCCTAAAGCTGAAGATACATCTCACTACTTTTTCCACCAGTTTAAAGGGTTGGTTAATCTGTGGTCCCACCAAGGGAGTAAAGTGCACAACTCCTACATCCACCTAGACAAAAAAAATTAGATTATACAGATCGCATCCAACACAGGAAAAAAATACACTTGCATTTAATGTTTTAAAACTTATCTATTGGAGGTTAAAATGGGTTTGATCTAGTAAACATTGTAAAGATTCAAACCTTCTACATAACTGAAAATGATTAAATATGTCCTCAGCTCTTTGCTATGCAGCTGAACAATTTAAAACCCCTTTGCCACTGAAGGAAGCAAATCAAGAAACTAACAAAAACTTTTATTTATATAGTGCTTTTGACTTAATAAAATACCTCAGACCCTTCACAGGAGCATTATAAAACAATATGACACCAAGCCACATGAGGAGATGCTAGGGAAGATGGCCAAAGCTTGGTCAAAGACGTAGGTTTTAAGGAGCGTCTTGAAACAGAGATAGTGTGGCGGAAAGGTTTAGAATGGAAATTCCAGAGGTTAGGACCTAGACAGCTGAAAGCATGGCTGCAATGATGGATCAATTAAAATCAGGGATGCTCATGAGGCTGAAATTAGATGGGCACACAAAAATGGGAAGATTGTGGGGCTGGGGGAGATTACAGAAAAAGGGAGGGGCAAGACCAGGGGCCAGCAGAGGATTGGGGTGGTGGTGGGAATGTTTGACCAGTGTAGGTCAGCAAGCACAGAAATGGTAGGTAAGTGGAACTTGGTGTAAAGAAGAACACAGATTTTGGATGACCTCAAGTTTACAATTGATAGAATGTGGGGGACCAGCCAAGAGTGCGTTAGTATAGTCAACTCTACAGTTAACAAAGGTATAGGTGAGGGTATCAGCAGCAGATGAGCTTAAGCAGGGGTAGAGGCCGGTGATGTTGCGAAGGTGGAACTAGGCAATCTTAATGATGGCAAGGATATGAAATCGCAAGTTCATTTCAGGGTTAAATATGACACTGGGAATGAAAACAGTCTGGTTTAACTATATAGTTGCCAGGAACCGTGATGGAGTTGGCAGCATGGACCAAAAAAAGGGTTTCAGTCTCTAAATTGGAGGAAATTTCTGCTTATTCAACACTGGATATCAGACAGGAGTCTGATAACTTTGCGATAGTTGAGGAGCTCAGAAAGGTGGTTTTAAGGTAGAGCTGAGTATTGTCGCAGCACATGTTAAAACTGGTGCTTTCATGATATCGCAAAGAGGCAGCGTGTAGATGAGAAACAGGAGGGGCCAAGGATAGATCTCTGGAAAACACTGGAAGTAACGGTGCAGGAGTAGGAAGAGAAGCCATTGTAGGTAATACTCTTGTAGGTAATTCTCTGGTTGCAATAAGAATAGAACCAGGCGAGTGCAGTTACATCCAGTTTGACAACCGTGAAGAGATACTGGAGGAAGATGGTGTGGTCAACCATGCCAAAGGCTGCAGATAGGTTGAGAGGATGAGGAGGGATAGTTTACCTGGGTCACAGAACATAGAATGTTGGTTGTAACTCTGCTAAGGGCTGTTTCAGTACTGTGGCAGAGCAGAAACCTCATCAGAGGGATTCAAACATGGAGTTCCGGGGAAGATGGGCATGGATTTTGGAGGAAATAATGCATTCAAGTACTTGAGAGAAAGAGAAGGCTCGTGAATGGGATGGCAGTTTACAAGGCCAGTGGAGCCAAGGGTTGTGGAGATAGTTGAACGCAGCAGTTTTGAAGCAGGGAGGAACAGTGTTTGAAGAGAGAAAACTGTCAATAATATCAGCTAACATGGGGACCAGGAAGAGCCTGTACAATTTGTATCAGTCATTTGTTGAGTGAGGAACTCAATGCATTAGGAGGATTAATTGTCCATCTTCGTAGTCTAGGAATCCCCTTCAAGTTCAAATGCTTGTAGCCATATGGCTATTCTGGTCTCTCTTATTACATTTTCTAATCATTAACAAATTGACTCAATTCTGAATAGTTCTGAGTTGCATAGGAATATATTCAATTCTGACTAGTTCTTTAAAAAGTTGCACTTAATAACGAGTTCACTACATTTCCAAATCCACCCAATTTAATGTTTTAAAACCAGGTGTTTGAAACTTTAATGAGGTGAGAATTTATACACACTTTTGGCTGGGATTTTCCATGCCCACCAGTGTCGAGTGTTCAATGATGTGAGCGGACAATATTGCGCGGTTGGTTTCACGATGGCGTGAAACCAGTTCATGACTGTCCACTCAGCCCACCTATGGCAGGCCACGTTCTCCGCCATCTTACATTGGGAACCTCATTGTAATACATCAACATATTATTAGGTTAGCCCACCAGAATTGTTCCCCGCTCATGCTGGATTGTCCAGAGGAAAACACACTGACGTGTTTCACAGTAGCACATAAGCGACATGCACTTGGCGAGCTGCACTTCACTTGGGACTTCAAGGTTTGTTTGCCTAACTTGCTTTGGTCAGCACTCACAGTCAGCAGTGCCAGACCCCGATTCAGTGCCACATCACTTTTAGTGGGGGCTCATGGAAGGTCTCTACCTACCAGGTCAGCCAAATATGGGTGGCTTTTCAATGACTGCAGGGCTAGGGCTTGCTTGGTGAAGGAGGAGAAGTGGCCTTAGGCAAAGGAAGAGGCTGCAGGTCGAGAGCTGTACTGTGGAAGGAGGGTAGCCCAGGTTGTGTGAGGCACATGTTGATCTGTGCAAGTGGCCTCAAGATGGTGAAGCCTGAGGAGGCAGTCTCCAGAGGAGATGAGGCCAGGTGGAGATGTGAGGATATATGTGTGAGAATGGGTGGTGATGTCCCTTGAGCTGGCAGTGAGTGAGATGCCAGTGAATGTGTGAATTTAGATTGATAAGGTGGTTGCCATACCCTGGCTGCACAGATGAGATCATTCATCCACCATCTGCTAGGATGGCCAACCTCTTCCATGCAGTATTGTCACTGATCACCACCACCAACGCTACCAAGCTGTAGTAGTAATGTTTCTGCCCCTCCTGTGGCCAGAGCTGGGGTACAGGACATCACAGAGGGCCTCCACAGTGTCCAAAAGGTGCTTGAGGGCAGATGTACTTTAAATGTGGTGCCTGGCGTGATGAAGCGGCGAGGTGACGGTGTGGCAGGCGAATCAGAGCCCGCCCACCATGGAAATGGCATGTTTCCCAGGGATGCATAAATAACATGGCAGGTTTGGGATGATACGGCGTGGAAATCTGCCATCACAGCCGGCGGGTAAAACATCGTTCTTTTACGAATCACCTTAAATCAAAGCCCCCTAATTTTCAAACCTTTAGCTGCTGGAAGCAGTTTATCCTTATTCATTCTAAAGACCTCTATGAAATCGCCTCTTCCAGTTATTCCTCGTCCTTGGAACAATTCTAGTAAAATCTTCTGTGCCCTCTCCAAAGCCCTCACCCCTTTCCTAAAATGTGATGCCTGGGATTAGACATAATAGTCCAAGCTGAAGTCAAATAGTGGTCCTACCTAACCAAGTTGTCAGGGTTAGTATGATTAAAGTAATGTGAACAAATTGCTCATCTCCACTCATTTACAGTCTGCATCCATTTCACAAACAGTGCATAGATGGCGACAGATGAAACTGGCTCCTTACTTAACATTCACCCAACCCAGATACAGGGATAAAGGCAGACTCTTTGGCTCTCTTTGTATTTAATCAATATAACAAAAAAACCCATGTGGGGAGAAGTTTAAAAAATATAGCTCCGTCATACTTGTTAGACTATACAAATAATCTCTCAATGCTGCGTTACAAATGGCCAATCACAGGCAGCATGTCAGACTTGAAAAAATATTCAGCTTATTAACTGAACAGTTTGTAGTACTGCATAGATTTATATTTTCAAAAACAAGCAGCACTGTTGCTAAGGTAAAACTGATGTCACATGAATTGATCTATTCACACTAATTTGTAAATTCTCTTTGTCCTGTTGGTAACTGGGCGCAGAGTGAGCTTTATCTGTCCAGTATTATTGAATTTAGTTCTCAACCATTCATTGCAGTTCTGGATACAATTTCTATAGGTAATTTAAATTTAAATTTCCATCAATTGTGATTACTTTTTTCATTTCACTGAAGTTTTAAACCATGATTTATAACAAGTATTATTCCCTTAAGCAGAGCTGAGAAAAAGCCTGATTAATTCTATTCCATTTACACAGAATTGAACTGGAGATTCCAAACACAAGGTGTCAGAAGATAATAATGGCTTCTGCAGGGCTGCAGATTTTTGCATTCTCTTTGTTTTTATTTGCTTTCCTAGGAGTAATTGCAACCACAGGGCTGCCAAACTGGAAGGTAAATACCTTTGCGGAATCAAATGTAATCTCTACAACGACATACATGAAAGGTCTCTGGATGGAGTGCACTTGGTATAGCACAGGGGTCTTCAGCTGCAGGTTTAACTTCTCAATCCTAGCCCAGCCTGTGTACATTCAAGTCTCCCAAGCTATGATGGTTCTGTCATGTCTTACATCAATGCTAGGAATCGGCATTTCCTTGCCTGGTATGAAGTGCATAAGATGGGGAGGAGATCAAAGGACAAAACGTTGTGCTGCCATTACAGGAGGGGTCTGTTTCATTACTGCTGGCATAATGTGTTTAGTTTCACTATTCTGGTTCACAACAGAGCTAGTAAGCCACTACTTCAAACAATCTGTCTCAGAAGATAACAGATATGAAATAGGAGGAGCAATATATCTTGGATGTATTTCTGCAGGGTTCTCATTTATTGCAGGTGCAATTTTCTGCACATCCTGCAACAGGGAGCTACAGAGAGAAAATGTTCAACTCTCAAACAGACAGCACTACTCTATGCACCAGTCTTTGGGACATAAGGCAGACTATTCCCTTCAAGATTATGTGTAAAGACCAATAATACAGTGGTAGGTAAGCCAAGTGGTATAGACTACAAAGTTTGCTGCTTGGAATCTGACAAAGATATTCTTGATTTCAGTTTATTTGGACAGTTCTTCTGTTATCACAGAGAAACTGTCGTGCAGACACTGAGAACTCATTTAAAACGTCATCTGGGCTATTGTCAACTATTCTAATAAATATTCAATTGTTCAAATCCAAAAGAGAAGCTCTTTCAGTAAGTTTCAAAAATGGGAGTACTCCTTTTAAAAGCATTGTTTTTTGATGTTGTAAGCCGATTTAGACAGTGTAACAAAAGACAAACATTACATAAGTGTGTTTTGCTAGCTGTAGGTTGTATTTGGATCAGTACAGAAGACAAGACATTTGTCTCCAATTATATGTAAAATTTCAATTTGTGAAGGTGATCATAACATAAAAATAATGCTGCTTAGTAAAAGAAAAATTGCAATACTAACTTCACTTTGTTAGAGTGAATTCAAAAACATATGCCTGCCAATAGAATAAATTACAACACATGCAATACTTCTTTTTAAATCTAAGTGATGGCCCCCTGCATTGAACTATGGTTAGACTATATTTGCAGTACCGGTCACAGTGCCGGTCGCCACATTACAAAAAGGGTATACAGGCACCGGAGAAGGTCAAAAAAGATTTATAAGGATGATACCACAGTTCAGGGGTTATAACTATTAGAAAAGGATGAACAAGCTTTCTCTCAGCCTCCTTTTTCTCCTGAAAATTGTAGGCTAAGAAGCAATCTAAAAGAGGTATTTAAAATGATGGTTTTGATAGGGTAGACACAGTGTGTTTAGAGGCTATCAAGTTAAGAGTCACCAAATAATCAAATAGAGAATTTAGAAGAAGTTTGAAAATGTAGGAACTCACTAACACACCAAGTAGTTGAGCTGAACAGCATAGATGCATTTAAGGAGAAGTTAGATAAAGCTATGAGCAAGAAGGGAATAAAGGCCGATACTGATAATGTATGGAAGGACGTTTGATGGAGCCTAACACTGGCATGGACTGTTTGGGTCAAATAGCCTAATTTTATGCTGTGCAGTCTATGTAATTCTATGTAAAAATGATATACACAATAGTAAATTTTGGATGCTTCTCCCACATATTTTAAAAATAGTGAATATTATTTATTCTTGTGTCTGATGATAACTAGTGAATAGAATGTTCAGTTTAAATAATTGCAACAAGTCATTTTATCTAAATAAACTTCCAAGCTAACTGTGAAAAAGGCTTAAATTATTTTTTTCCTAATTAGGTGACAGCAAACCTATAATAGGAAAAATTTCAAACCAAACCTGCACCATAGTATTTTAACATTTGATAATTCTCAATAAAACATCTGCACAGCTGGAGGAAAAATGGAGATGGATATAATAGAGCTCAAAGGCTGAGCGAAACAAGTAGCACAAATTATACATCACAGCCTGCCTTCCCTGTCAATGAAAATTCATTCTGCTTCCTTCCCTCGCTGTTCAACAATAAAGCAAACTCCCTCACTGCCCATTGTGTATTATTTATTCTCAACACAACCGCCTTTGCTCTTAAGTCTCTGCTTTTAACTAACATGGTTACAGAATTTTTTTTATCAGGATCCATCTTTGTCCATCAAACTGAAGAGCTTTCATGTATTTGCTGTCAGCGTTGCTGTTAGCATTTGTGGCACACAGCTGCAATTTTCCATTCAAGACCATTTAGGCTCATTTCAAGCTGCAAACATCCATGATGATTTGGATAACCTAATTTCAGCACGCGGTCCTGTTTTCCCACCGACCACCTGCACCCACCCCCACTGTCACCCCCTAACATATTTTATGAACAGCTTCAACCTTACAGAAACTGCATCCAATGCACTGGCTTACTTAAGAGTTCTCTTTCAAAATATGACATACCGTATTTCATACCCTTCAAACATACTTTGGTTATACCAAGATTTTACACAGCTGGGGTGCTGCAAAGTAACTTCAGGTAATTATGCAGTCCTCATTTTTCATTTCTGAGAATTTATTTAAAACATCAGGTTTTAAAATATTAGTAAACAATGTAATTGGTTTAAATTGAGCTTTGCTCAGACTATTCAGCTGCAAAAGGTTCCTTTAAAATCACCAAATTTTCTGTATGAACATTTGAACGATAATGAATAGTCAGTTGATTACCAGACTCCCAAAAATAGAGAAATATTTTCATGACTTCAGAAATAAGCATTACATATGAACATACAAAAAAGTAATACTGAGCAAGAGATCAAGTGGCCCAGCGAGCCTACTCCATCCAGTCATATTGGAACTAAGCATCATAAAGCCATGAGCCATGCACATCATCAGAGAAGCTAAGCTTTCGTTGACTGAGGTGAGGAATGTTGCATAGTTAAATTGAGGAGTTAAACTGAGGACTGCATAATCACAAATTCTTGAAGGTGGCAGAGCAAGTTCAGGGGAGGTGATGGCATAGTGGTATTGTCACTGGACTAGTAATCCAGAGACCCAGGGTAACGCTGTGGAGACCACCACGGCAGATGGTGGAATTTGAATTCAATAAAAAAATCTGGAATTAAAACTCTAATGAAAGCATTGTTAATTGTTGTAAAAACCCATCTGGTTCACTAATGTCCTTTAGGGAAGGTCTGGCCTACATGTGACTCTAGACCCAAAGAAATGTAGTTGACTCTTAAATGCCCTCTGCCAAGGGCAATTAGGGATGGGCAATAAATAAAAGCCAGTGACGCCCACATCCCATGAATGATTTTTTTTAAAAAAAGGCAGTTAAGTAAGTGTATGGGATACTCGGCTTTGTAAACAGGGCACTGAAAGCAAAAACAAAGAAATCATGCTAAACCTTTAAAAAATCACTAGGCCTCAGCTGCAGAACTGTGTAAAATTTTGGGCACCACACTTTAGAAGGATGTCCAAGACCTTGGAGAGAGTACGGAGGTGATTTACCAGGATAATGCCAGGGATGGTGAATTTCAGTATGCGCAGAGATTGGAGAAGCTATGATTGTTCTCCTCAGAACAGAGAAGGTTAAGGGAAGACCTAAAAAAGGTATTCAAAATTATGAGGGGTTTTGATGGAGCAAGTAGGTTAGTTAGTTAAAATAATTGTCAAAAGAGCTAGAGTAGGAATGAGAAAAAATTATTTACACAGGATTATTATGATCCAGAGTGCACCATCTGAAAGGATGGCAGAGTCAGATTCCAGGGGACCTTTGAAAAGGCAAATGGACATGTAGGTGAAGAGAACTCATTTGCAGGGTTAAGGGGAAAAGGCTGAGGTGTTGTGAGACTAAATGGACACCTCTTTCAAAGAGCTTGTACAGGCACAAGGGGCTGAATGGCCACTTTCTACGCTGTAAAATTCTATGAAATCTGCACCTGGCATAAAGATACCTTAAAAACAAAACAAGGAGTGCACTTCTAACAATCTCACATCAGGGGCTCTTTAAACATTAGTCAGAAATATCTTACCTTAGGTTTTGGAACAAAGGCTCTGCCTGGAATTGTAAAGCAGCTCTTTACATTACACAAGTATTGAGCCATTACAGACAATCTGCTTCTTTGTCTACTGCCAGTACTTGCTGTGAGGCGCTGTAAAAGAAATATGTTGTTTCAAAATCTTATATGCATTTATTTAAAAACTGTCTTTTTATACAAATTAGTTACATAAGCATAAAATGAGTTCATGAATAGAGAAAATAGTCACTGAATTATGTCCCACATAGTCACATAAGTGAAAGTATGTTTCATTTCATTTATATCAGATGCTAACTGCAGTTATTCCATTCTTTCAAAGCTAAAAACAAATCATTGAGTGTAAACAGCGTGACTGTTTGATACAATTGCAATTTTTTTACCTCCTTTTCAATGAGGAAAACTAATGGGCTGGATTTTGCAGGCAGTGATGGTGGATTGGGGCGGGGTGGGGAGGGGGCGGGGGGGGCGGGGGGGGGAGGGGGGGGGGGGGGAGTTGCCACCCTACTGAAACTGACCACAACTTCAATATGTCAAGCATGTGTAGATTAGCGTGGATTTGAATTAAAGGCCATCGGGTTGGGATGCCAACAGTATAACTGGACTGTCTCATCAGTGCAGGATTTTAAAAGATTTTTCACTTTCAGTTAGTCATTTTTAACTACAATACTATTAAAGCTGTACAAAAACAAAAAATGGAAAATGTTTGAATTCACTGAATTACTTAAGTTTATACATAAAACCTTGAAAGCTGTATCAACAGTAAACTTAACTTCTGGGGGAGAATTTTCTCCCCGTCAGGTGGCTTGTGCGGGGGCGGAGCCAACTGGCGCCCCCGATCGACTGGACGTCGCCATTTTACGTGGGCAGACCAATTAAGGCCTGCCCAGCATGATGTGCACCCGGAAGTGCTGAGCGCTCCCTGTGCAGGCGGTTTGGGGGGTCGGGGGGGAGGTGGGGATGGTTGCCTGAGTCGGGAGTGCACTCTTTTGTGCATGCGCGCATGTGCAGAGGTGCCTCAGGGAGATTAGTTTTAAGTTTAAACAGTCTAATGAAGTTTTGTAAAAATTTTTATGACATATCCCCGCATTTGAAACTGTCACATGAGCTGGGGCATGTGCACTAATTTTAATAAAAATTTTTCTGAAAATTTTAAATCATTCATGAAACCTCATCCGCCTGTGGATGAGGTTCCATGAAAAATGCAAAGACCGCCTGGGCTCTTCGCCTGCCTGTCAACCTTAAGGTTGGACGGGCAGCTTTTTCAATAGGCTTAATTAGTTCATTAATGACCTTAACAGGCCTTTGACAGTTCCCCTAAATGATGCGTGGTGACGTCAGGACGCACACCCGACGCCACCCTGCGTCATTTTATGCCTTGGCGAGCGGACCCCAACCCCACTCACCAAGTTGAAAATTTCGCTCCTGAAGTTTTTCTTTGATTACACTTTTGTTTGCTTATGAACTAGTTAAGTGGTCTAATATGGATCATTGCAACTTAATTAGTGATAACACTGCTGGTGGTACACTGAAGAATGAAGAATAATGTTAAGGTATCAACATTATTTCTAGCGGGATCATTTGAATCAGTTTCCTTGACAATATGTCCAATATGTACTGAAATATATTAATCAACGGTCTAAGTGATGACATTATTAAATGGTAAAAGAGATTTCATATTAGCTGGTCACAACTAGTGGATTAACTATTTTTCAAAAATTCCTTTCTGTCCACAAACCTCACTTCCTTTTGTAACAATCTTCCATCACATTTAATACTAAGCTTACCAAAGAAATCATTTATCACAAAATTTACAATTGTAAACAGCTATCATTGCTGGTTGCTCAACCAATTAAATAACTCAGTGTGTTTAAAATTCTGCCTGACATTTTCTCATTAAAAGAAATTTATAAATGACCAATGTATGGTTTTGGACACATTTCAGAATGGCATGATTAAATCTGCCCAGTGAATTGCCTTTTGTGACTTTTAAAAAAGTTTTTTTTTTTAACTTCAAGGATTCAGTCTTGCTCAAAAACCTGGGCTTCATAGGATCCTCCAACTTAAAAGGAAGTCATTCAGAATATCATGTCTGTGAAAGAGTTATCCAATTAATCTCACTCGCCTATTTTCTCGTAGCCCTACAAATTTTTCTTCTTCAAGTGTATGTACAACTTCCTCTGAAAGCTACTTTGAAAGTTATTTTATCTGCTTCCACCATCCTTTCTGGCATTGCAATAGAGATCATAAGAATTCACTAGGTTTAAAAAAGAACTCTCACTGCACCCTTGGTTCTTTTGCCAATTATCTTATATTTGTGTCCTCTGGTTATTGACCCTCCTGCCAGGTGGAAAAAGTTTCCCTCTATCTACTCTATCAAAATGTTTCTCTATTAAATATCCCCATAACCTTCCCTACTCTGAAGAAAACAATCCCAGCTTCTCTAGTGGAAGAAGCTCGAAGGATTAAATGGCCTACTCCTATTCATGTTCCTAGTCTTTCCACAACACTGAGTCGCACATCCCTGGTTTCAGTTTAGCAAATCTTCTCTACATATATACCTCCAGAATGATACCTAAAATTAAGGGGACAGGTTGAATAGATTAAGCCTGTATTCTATTGAGTATAGAGGATTAAAGGGTGATCTAATTGAAGTGCTTATCTCAATTGTTTCCCTGCTTATATAACTGGTTGATTTGTTTTTCCTCCTCCACTCTCTTAATTCCTTCCTCATACTATCCTTTTTGTAAAAGTATTTTTATTTGCCTCATCTATTCTACTCTGTAGTTTCTGATTGCTTTTATCTTCCCCGCCTCCCCCTACACCCACTTCCTAGTTTAGATGACTCTTCACTTTCCTACGTATCCATTTTGCCTGATCATTAGCTCCTTGCTGATCAGATATAGGTCGGTGTTGTGGAATAGTTCCAATCATCTCCAGGATTAATACTAGTGCCTCATAAAATGGAAACTCTCTGCAACTCTCTGTTGAAGGCTCTTTAGTGACATGCAAAGCACCCTAATTTTCAAGTATGCATCTGAGAATCAATTTCAATATTAAATAATGACCAGAATTTTACACTCCTCTCAGGAGCTGGCAGGTGGGGGGAGCGTAAAATCAGTTGGGCATGACAGGGAGACCACTTAAGGATCCCTTAAGTTAAACACTAGGGGCTTGGCTGTTGTCTCGGTTGGGAAGGGGCCCTTCTGTCCAGGCAACCTGTACCCAATGGAGGGGTGCAGTGAACTATGATCACTGCATCCAACTTGTTCCCCACCCAACCCCAGCCTCACGATCATGGTACTGCTACCCCCTCCTCTCCACCCACAGCCCCCCCCCCAACCCAACCTCTGCCTGACTGATCCCGGTGAAGCCACCCCAATTCATCTTTGAACCCTGGCTCCCCCGTGTGATCTGTCAGCAATGGCCACTGCACCCAGTGGTGTTGCTGGGATTGGAGAGCTGTCGGCCATCTGATTGGTCACTAGCTTTGGGTGGTGGGGCATCCTCCGAGCTAGGGGCAGAAGCCATGACCTTAGCCGCTAAACAGTCTAGTGGCTGTAATCTAGTCATGACTTCTCAACCCTGTAGAAGTGGGCTTGTCCCTGACTTTTCAAATGGGGGAGCAGGGGCAGAACAGCCACCTATGTGAAAAATATAACTGAATTCAGCAGAAACTGAAATTGAAGCTATTGTATAAAGTGGTCGTGACCTCCAATTTCTATGGCTCTTTAAATGCTTTAACTACGGTTCATGCAACCAATCCTTGGGCAGTTGATCCTCGCCTGTGTTGTTTTGCACATGACTGACAAAAATACGAGTTGGCCGTTCCCCAATTTCACGGTGGTTGACAGGGCCCTCAACCGTGTCCGGCCCATCTCCAGCACATCTGCCCTCACACCTTCCTCTCCCTCCCAGAAACATGATAGGGTCCCCCTTGCCCTCACTTATCACCCCACCAGCCTCCGCATTCAAAGGATCATCCTCCGCAATTTCCGCCAACTCCAGCATGATGCCACCACCAAACACATCTTCCCTTCATCCCCCCGGCGGCATTCCACAGGAATCGTTCCCTCCAGGTCACACTGGTCCACTCCTCCATCACCCCCTACACCTCAACCCCCTCCCATGGCACCTTCCCATGCAACCGCAGAAGGTGCAACACCTGCCCCGTTACTTCCCCTCTCCTCACCGTCCAAGGGCCCAAACACTCCTTTCAAGTGAAGCAGCATTTCACTTGCGCTTCCCTCAATTTAGTCTACTACATTCACTGCTCCCAATGCGATCTCCTCTACACTGGAGAGACCAAATGAAGACTGGGTGACCGCTTTGCGGAACACCTTCGGTCTGTCCGCAAGCATGACCCAGACCTCCCTGTCGCTTGCCATTTCAACACACCACCCTGCTCTCACGCCCACATGTCCATCCCTGGCCTGCTGCATTGTTCCAGTGAAGCTCAATGCAAACTGGAGGAACAGCTCCTCATCTTCCAACTAGGCACTTCACAGCCTTCCGGACTGAATATTGAGTTTAACAATTTTAGATCATGAACTCTCTCCTCCATCCCCACCCCCTTTCCGATCCCCCTTTTTCCCAATAATTTATATAGATTTTTCTTTTCCCATCTATCTCCATTATTTTTAAATGTATTTCCATCCATCGTTTTATCTCTGCCTTTTAGCCTATTTCGATCCCTTCCCCCCACCCCACTCCCACTAAGGCTATCTATACCTTTATTATCACATTCCTTAGATAATATCACCAGCTTCAACACCTCTTTGTCCTTTTGTCCAGGACATCTCTTGGTTATCTCCACCTATCACTGGTCCTCTATCCAGCTCTACCTGTCCCACTCCCCCGCCCTCCTCTTAAACCAGCTTATATTTCACCTCTTTTCCAATTTTCCTTAGTTCTGTTGAAGAGTCATATGGACTCGAAATGTTAACTGTGTTCCTCTCCGCAGATGCTGTTAGACCTGCTGAGTTTTTCCAGGTATTTTTGTTTTTGTTTTGGATTTCCAGCATCCGCAGTTTTTTGCTTTTATCCAATTTCTTTTTGCCTGGGTGCTAGAAGCAATCAAAAATGGAATTTTTTCCCCTAGAGAAAAATCATCAGGAAATTAAAAATGATTTTGTTTGCTCATTTTCTTTGAACATTACTCTTTACTAGATGTAAAAATATTGAAAATGGAAAAAAAGACTGTTTGGCTGATAGTCAAGCATCACACAAGTGGGAAGTTAGCCTTTTTGTTTTCCAATTGATTTCTGAAGACAGTACATCACAACGATGGATGTGTTGGCCGACTAATGGCTAGAGTTTGTGGTGAAACCTCCAGGAATACATTTAATCACAGTTGGCAACCCTACTTAAACTGCACTTGTCACTACCACAAGTGGTAGTGCTTGCCTCTCAATTTGAAGGTTGTGGCTTCAAGCCATACTCCAAATATTTGAGTACATTATCTAGGTTAACACTGCAGGCTGAGTGCTACAGTGTTGGAGTTACCATCTTTCCAATAAGGTGTTGGCCTCAATTTTGCACTCAGTGACTAAGCAAGGCTGCTTGCTGGCGGCCGCAAAGAAAGCTGCCCATAAATATCTAGCAATCTCTGTGGTGGCGTTTCCCTTTCCTGATGCCAATTTAAATCTGGCCCCCAAGTCATGGGAATATTTTGACGTGCAGCAGCAGTGATGTCAACAAGCAGGTAAGAAGCCAATCAGATTGAAGGATTCATAAAGCAGCACACAAGCAAGTTAAAAGTACTTAATGTCTTCACTAATAATTTAAATTTTTAGTTAAATAAACTATTTCAATTGGGTTAAGGTAGAAGCTAAAATAAACAAACTTTTAAAGAGGGTGCTTTTAAAAATTGTAATTTTTATCATTACGGAGAAATCTGACATTCAACAAATATAAAACCACTCTGGGTGGTTAGCAGTAATTGTGAAGTTAGTATATCATTAAAAGCCCAGGGCCAGATTTTCACAGTCCCAAACAGGATCAAATGGAGATGGGACTAGAAAAAAATTGCCAAAGAGCCTGGAATTCCCGCCTCCATTTCCAATGTCAGCTATTTTCAGGAGGGTAGGGGAGCGATTGGGCCCTGGAACAGGTCTGCTCCTATTGAGGATGCAATAGACAGCATTGTGGGCCCATGAGTAGACTGTCTGTGGTAAGTTTTTTTTTAATTTTCAGGGAAGCAGCCGGATTTTAGCAGCTGGTAGGTTTTACAGCAGCTGCATGGAGGTGTGAACCATGGCTTGAGGACAAAAAAAGTTTAAAAGGTACGTCAAATAATTTTGCCTCCTTTACAGTTCATCATGAAATGCTGTAGCATGAGCTGTATCTGAGTTCATTAAGGTGCATCAGGACAGTGCTGCGATTGGAAGATGTAGCAACCTAGCAATGTGTTTGCCAAAATTTTACTTCTGCTAACTGGCAAACTGCAAGTAAAAGATCAACACTGTAAATGTGGAAAAGTCTTCAGATGAATTTAAAAAGTTCATGAAATGGATAATAACGAGGAGACCATTTTACAGCATTGAACTTGTAGCCGACTATGATAACAATATCTAACTGTTTAAGCTTTTCCCATTGCTTTTATGTATTCCTTCTAGATTTCTGTTGAGATAGCAGTTCTAGAGTCAATTTGTTTACTTGGGGAGAGTTATGGGCTTTCAGTTGCAATCCAACTGCCTACTCGTCTTACAATCGCTGTTGTGCTTCACTGTTTATACAGCTGGTTTGAAGAGTCAGTTTGTTTACTTGGGGAGAATTATGGGCTACTCAACAGCTTCCAATTTTTATAATAGGGCTTGTGAGTTCTGTTCATAACATGGATAATCGGTGAAGGACTGAGGGGGTGAGGGGGATTTAAAGTGGTCAGAAGCTTCAACTGTACATACATAATTACTGATTGCAGAGGAAACACTGAGCCAAGAATATTTGGGAATGGAGACGGGCTTTTTAACCTGCACTCAGCCCGTCTCCATTTCTGCTTTGGGCTTGCCATCTCCAGGCTACTTACTTTGGCTACCCAGCCAAAAAATCCTGTTTTCCAGCAATCTCAAGATAGAGTTGGGAATGGCTCCCAAAAGGTGGCTGACCTTACAGAAAGCTCAGATGGAACTAGATATTTCGGTCCATGGTGGGAGGGGGGAGGCGGCATGAGAACACCATTTGGCCCCTTCAGCTTGCTCCTCCGCGCAGATTGATCAGAGAAGATTGTGTACCTGCCCCCGCCGACTGCCACTCGCCATAATAAACCCATATCCCTTGACATGTTTATCATACCGAAAAGTTTCAAGGTTACTTTGGAGTCCACTTACTGAGAGTGCCTCACCTGCACTATTGGTTGCTGAGTAGCAGCCACTCTGGACCCTCCAATCGCAGAGAGTCCAACAAATCTCAGTCCTAGATGGCTTTAGTATTGCTGTGAGACTGTAATCTGTCATTGGGGACATCTTGGCCAAGGTAAGCATCTTGCCTGCAAGGACCCTCCAGAGCCCTGTTAGAGCTGCTGATGCTTCACATGGATATCCTCAGTCCTCAGCACAATCCAGGACAAAGGCCCATTCAACTCTCTTTCACTTCATGGACTAAGATCCTGGTCCTTCAATGATATCTGATGCACTTAGGTTGCAAACCCTTTATGCGAGCTCTACTGCCACCCTTGATAAGGAGACAAACAGGCCAAATAAATCTCCGTGTGAGATCTGACAAAGGCTTCCGTCAACTGCACACACACCTCTTTAATCCTACACTCAAATCCCTCTTGCAATCAAGGCTAACTTTCCCATTGCCTCCTTACTTGCAGCCTTTACCCACATGTTAGCTCAAAATGAGGAGCAAGGAAGGTCATTAACATTTGGATGTGCCCACAACTTCCTCCAGAATTGCAGGGAAGCCTCTGGATTTCTACTGTTAAGACGACAATATAGAGCTTCACTCTCTCAGCCCTGAAACTGCACCTACAGTGTTTCTTGCCACCCACAAAGCACTATTAACTCCCTTTGAATACTCGTAGCATCCACCCACATCTCATATCAGGGCCACAGCAGCAGGAACTGCAATGACCTCACTGAACATATTTTCAGAGGTCATAACATGATGAGCTACAAGTAATGATTTGCATGATGGAAACCCAGGCGGCACATTCACAAATGATGGCCAGTGCTTAATCATGCACATGTGGCATTATTGAGTAATTTGACTACATTGATTATGTGGGAGTACTGAATCTATAGGAGTTCATTATCGGACTCTGATGGGGGCTCAAATTCCACACCCTTAAATGTTCATGACCACTGAAACAACCAGTAGCAAGACGGAATCCAGGAAATTTCCAAACATGTGCCAAAACTATATACAATGGTTATACATCCGTGTCACCTTTGTGCCTTCAAAACTTCATCATCTCTCTTTGCTACCACTACATTTAGGCGTAGCCCCGACACCCACAGCTGAGGTGGAGGCAACCTGCTGACTGCTATCCCTGTTGACTATGATGACTTTGGCAGGTGTCTTCTGGTGGCCCAAGGTCTAGAAGGCCCTGGCCTGCTAAGGGTCTCCTGTTCAGGTACAGGTGCACTTTCCTCGGCCTGCTCTATTGGAGGCAATGGGGTCACTGGCAGAGGGGATGTTGACTGCCATGGCAACCTTGGAGTATCCTGGGATGAAGCGCCCAAGGTGCCTGGCTGGCACTCCTCCATCCTTTGGATGCCCAGTGATACCTCCCTGACTCCTTGAAGAGAAGGAGCACCTGGAGGGAGCTTCAAGGTGTCCCGTCCCCCTCTTGCCTAGGCATTTCTGCACTGCACCCGATGGCTGGAGTGATGGAGTGTAGGTACGAGCGGATATCTGGCAGCCACTGCGCTTTCTGCTGGACCTGGGTCTCCAAGGTGGCCACCACCCTTTCCATGGAAGCAGCCAAGTGCTCACATGCTGGAGCCATGACAGCAGACAGAATGTGGATGGACTTCTCCAGCCTTTGGTGCAGTCTGCGCATGGCCTTCAGCATCCCTGCCTGTCTCTGCATTTCCAACAAGTCTCTTAGGGCCGAGTCCAGAAGCTCATCATCTGCATGGAGCTCAGCAGTGACCTGGTCTCCAGTGGTCCTCCAAGAGACCTAGACTGTCACTTCCTCCACGGAACCATATCTGTGACAAGATCTGGTCAATCACCAGATTGTGGCCCCGAGCTTACTTTAGAACGTGCATCCTTATTGGTGACTGTATCTGCGCTGGTGGAGCGTGCAGGTCAATGCCATGACAGTGGATCCTCTGAGGTTTCTGAGACATCCTCCTCAGAGGTGGGATTGGACATGTAGCTGTGGGTGGTCTGTATTTTGGATCTCCCCCTTTTCTTGCTGATACCTGAAAAGGAGAAAAGAAAGATTTAGTGAGCGCCTAAGCAGGCTCCTTAATTAAGCCAGTGAGTTACTCTGTAGGCGCATCTCACAACTGCAGACAGGAGGCAGTGTCTTCTTGGGGAAGTCTTACCTTGCCTTCAGCACAGGGACAGTTCTGCTCCTTCCCAGCTATCACAGCAGCCTGATCCTCGTAAGGGATGAGGACTCTAGTGTCCTGAATGCTGCCTTCGGTCATGGCTGGCTCCTGCTTATTGTGGGCACTTTTTTCCTGCAGAAAGACATCCCAGTGATTACATGACCAGCTCAGGAGCATGCATTCTATAGCAGCTGTTGAGCCCACCCCAGTAAGTGATTAACAAGCAGGATGTCCTGCAACTGATAGAACACTGGGAACATGAAGTGGCTGCCACACATTCAGTGCATGAGTCCAATCTGCTGTTGAATCCTGCTACCCAAATCCATGTCTGACATCCCTGCATATTCGCACACTTACACTGCCTGATGCCCTTATGAGTGCCACTTTACATTGAGTAGACTGTGCCACTTAGCCTGGCGAAATGCAGCAGATCATTCATCCTCTTCCTGCAGTTCTAGGCGTTTCTCCTGTGGCCCCATGTATGCTATCCTCCACTGTAACCTCTGTCCAGGCCGCTGTGGTCAGATGGGAGGGCCTCCTGCTGCCCTACCAAGGAAACAGTACCTCCTGCCTTTCCTGGATGGCCTGGATGAGAAGCCGCAGGGAGGCTTCGCTGAACCGTGGGACTGCACGTTGTCTTCTCTGTGACACCCTGGTT
Source organism: Carcharodon carcharias (assembly GCF_017639515.1). Taxonomy (NCBI): domain Eukaryota; kingdom Metazoa; phylum Chordata; class Chondrichthyes; order Lamniformes; family Lamnidae; genus Carcharodon; species Carcharodon carcharias. Next base: position 158,815,358 of record NC_054468.1, on the reverse strand, counting down.
CATGCAGAGTCTTGAACGACAGCCAGATTGAAGCTCCTGGCCTGCGGTGAATGAATGGCTGCCCGGGTGCTCTTTACATGTGGCGCCCAGACGTTCGACCCCAGGAAGTAATGGCAGGGGTGGTAGCTTCCTGCCTGCCCCCATCCCGAGATTTGCCAAGCTCCTCGCAGATGCATAAGTAACGAGCTAACCAGCGCAAGATCAACCGTCCTGTCCCCCAGCGGAAATCACTCCAACTTGCGCTCCCACCACCAAACTTAGACTCCAGAAGGTTCCGGCCAATGTCAGGCAGCTTTTGATGTCTATGATATAAATAAAACTTCCCATATTAGGCTAATGTTTTGCTTATCTTGATGGTTTACCCATTACAGAAATGAACCCCATCTCCTCTTCAATACCTGGTAATCAATGTTAATTATTTCTGTCACTTAGGAATATTGGAAATAGGACAGCTGTGTGAACAGGTTGGTTACCTAGTCAGACGCAAGTCAAAAACTACTGGAATTTATATTTTGGCACTGGCAAAATACTGTTGATTTCACAGATGCCACAACCATTGTAGTACCTGAGTTCGCCAACAATTCACATACACAGCAAACAAGGGCCATAGAAATTCCAAAATACAAACACCAGAGCTTTCATTTTTAAAGTCTGGTGCATTGGCTTTTCTATGAGCTCTTTCAAAACATACAACATAAAAATTCTTATAACTTGAAAGTGGCTGCATCCCCTTCTACAGAAGGTACTTTATGTTGAAAATAACATTCTTCTTTGGAAATATCAAATCCAAAACCTTCAAAATAGACGATGCAGGTAAATTATTAGAATTGTGGTCTCCAATATCATATTTCTCCTCTGGCAGCACCTTCCAAACCCGCAACCTCTACCACCAAGAAAGACATAGGCAGCAGATGCATGGGACATCGCCTGCACATTCCCCTCCAAGTCACACACCATTGTGACTTGGAACTATATCGCCATTCCTTCACTGTCACTGGATCAAAATCCTAGAACTCCTTTCCTAACAGTGCTGTAGGTGTACCTACACCACATGGACTGCAACTGTTCAAGAAGACAGCTCACCGCCACCTTCTCAAGGGCAATTAAGGATGGGCAATAAATGCAGCGAAGTCCACAACCCATGAAAGGATAAAAAAAATTAAGGAACTAAGCACAGAAAAAGTTAGAATTATCAACACTTACCTCTGCAACCTCCTTTTGAAATGTTAGAGTCATCTGTGTTCTCCCAAAGACAAAAGGTCCGTTGCGATTTGCAATATTCTCCAACCATTTGATAATGAGAGGTGTTGAAACACTAAAAGGCAGGTTACCAATGATGTGCACATTTGGTGGGCCTGTTCATAACATTTAAAAACCACAAATATGTGTAAGTGATTGAATAGGGCTAGGACCCAAATGATCAGTTTCATGCGTCACATTTAGAAAAGGACATCAGTCAGAAGTGGAAATCAATGTAAAGTACAGTCCATCAATAAAAATACACATTTATTCTCCTACTACTGGAAGATATAATAATTTTAACCAATTACTGAAAAGATTAATGAAAAACCCTCATATTGGATCTAAATAGTTCTTCATGCAGGTTTGTAGATTGGAATCCTCTCCAGTCTTACTAATTGCAAATTCTCAAAATGATTTCTTAAAAATAGAGCAATAGGGCTGTGTAATCACCACTCTCACAATGACAGCTACTGTTGATGGACCTCATTGATGGATTCTTAGAAGACAGTCATGTCTAAAATTGAGAGCATCCAGCAACCTCCCAGTAATTAACTAAAAATAGCTTTATCCTAACCAGTAGGTGACTAACTATGTAACTTCTGTTGAATTCACATCCTGTCACTGTGAACTTCCATCTAAAAATGTGCTGTGCTACTTATTCAAATACAATTAATTTCACTATAATATCTGACCATTCCTTAGGTAATTCAAAGGAAACCCTCTTCCTATTAGAAAAGTTTGCTGATTTCTGGAGTGTTTCTCGATAAGAAAAAAACGATCAGCATAGGGCCACAGATATTTTTCTGGAATGCTCAAGTGTACATATTGGAAAGTGAACTGAAAGAAAATAACATCAATACAAACTGGGTTGCCCTGTTTTCCCAAACAAATGTAGCAGAGATGTGGGAATAGGGATTAGAGGTGATGGGAACATTAAATCCCCTCAAGAAGACTCAAAATTATATGAATTAAAGCTGCACAGCTTTCAAAACATTCATATCGAACAATATATATATTTTTAAAAACAATAACCCTTGTAAATGTCTACAATGCATTTAAATATAGATTTTAATAATGGACTTCTCCACTTTCTTAGTTTTAAATTATTTTCCCCTAATTTTATAAATGGCATCTGGACCTGATCACCTTTCAACAGTCCAAATGGAATCCATTATGCATTTAAATAAAGTCAGTCTAAGTGCATTCATTTGGTGTTTGCAAATCCCTACTATCTTTATTTGACATCCATAAATATTTTCTTCTAAGGTTATTATGATTAACAAAATACTCCTTAGGTCCTTATAATAAATTATAGAACAAATTAGAAGTTTACAGAAAATTGCAGAAGCTGCACAGGAGAAACCTCTCTGCAACATGTTAATATTTTGCATATACTTTATTATACAAAAATTATCTGTGATGTGCTGTGGTTGTGAAAGGTGCTTTTTAACTGCAACTACTGAAGATTGGCACAATTATAAAATACAATTGCCATCAGGTAATATAATGTAAAATGTTGAAATCATACATATTATGCTGGAAGTCTAAAACACTTTCTTTTTATCTGCATTATTATAATTTCTGAAAATTTAATAAAACATCATCATTCATAGCCCACCACTGCCCTATCTTTGTCACTTTACACAGCCTGACTTAATACCGACACTTAATTTTCAAAGCTTCCTCAACAACTCAGCTTGGCCAAAAGATGACACCAAATCTCACAGTGGATCCACATTGCCATCATAGAGTTAAGCTTCAAGTAGACATGAATTTATAGCTGAATTACCAATCTCAGCCTCTCTGCTGTGATGCCAAGTAGAAGTAATTTCTCTGCTGTGAGGCAAGTAATTTCCAAGGAGCATAGAAGAGCAGAAGATAAAATGCTACTAAGTCACTCTCAGAATACTGAACTGTCAGTTTTGGCTCAGTGGTGGCACTATCACCTCAGTGTCAGAAGCTTGAGGGTTTAAATCACATTCCAGAGACCTGAGCACATAATCCAGGCTGTTACTTTAGTGTAATGCTGGGCTGTTGGATGAAATGTTAAATGCAGGCCCCATCAGCCCTCTCAACAATACGTAAACCATCACATAGCACTATTTCGAAGAATTCAACTCCCCAATGCCCTGGACAATATTTATCCCTCAACTGACATTGCTAAAATGTTAGGTTTTGAAAAGCCATTTGGTAAAGTGTCATGTAACAGATGTTTTAGCAAATTTGAAGCCCATGGGATTAAAGGACAGTGACAGTGTGGATACCAAATTGATTGTGAAGCAGGGATTACTAGCAGAGAACTATTTTTCTGGCTGGAGGGTAGTAAACAGTACTGTCCTCTAGGGGTCAGTATTAGGACAACTGCACTTTTTGATATATTACAACAGTGACACTTCATTGTTTAAGGTTGTGAAAGATACTATCTTAAGTACAATTCTTCTTTCTTACTAAAGGCTAGATCAACAACAGCATTACAGTCTGTCTGGAAGCAGTTCACCTGCTCACTATCACTGCTGTAATTGATGTATGCCCATGTGAGAATAGATTAACCAGAGGGATTCTCATTACAGTCAAAGCCGTAAAACTGACCCATTGACAAAAAACTATAGTTCTGACCTTAATAATGGCCCTCCAATGTAGTCACAAAGACTCTGTATAAAAATCATATTTTTTTCCCTTTAGCTTCAAGTAAAGATCCAATCTGATTACCATAAATGCAAACAGTTAAATGCTTCTCTCTCCCCCAGTGAAACCTGTTGAGCAGACTAGTAATGAAATCATACTTTAGTTTGGCTGGCTACTTGGAAGGTCAAAGTTCAGTGGGACTCAGGTTCATAACAGTTTGGGTAATTGTTAAGTGTTTTCCTTCTGCAACATTTTTCAATTCCAAAAGCAACATGGCTCATTATTCATTTTTTTTCTTCTGTTAGGTCTGTTACATAAACTGTTTAACATTGGTTTCAGTTTTACAAATACAGCGTAACATGCTCTTTTATATGTTTGAAAAGCTGTACTAGTCAAGAATGTAGCTATTTGTTATGAGGCGAAACAATTCACTGGCTTAAAGCAATTGAGAAACTGAATGCATTCCTGTAACATCTGGAACATGGTTTCACTACATGTCAACGGAAGTGATGTATTCTTTAAGAATTCATTTTCCTTTCACATTCCAGGACTCCTTGGCAGATGTTGCAAGAACAGTTTTCAGTATCATTTTTGTAAACATGTAAACTCTTTTGAATTACGGTGTGAGTACTATACTTACAAATCAACGACTGGTCTTAAGAAAAACGGAATAATTCAATAGTTTATAGCTACAATTAAGCATCAGTTATATAAAGTGGGACCAGCTAGCACCCAGAATTCATAGTTGACTTATTCTTTCATTAGGCAATAGAGTTAAAAGTACAAATTTTAGGGATTAAAAATTTCTCAAATTAACTAATGTCTGATGATACATTATTATATAAACCTTACCGTCTTCCCACTTGTTTTGAAATTGCTTTGGAAAAGCCCTTTCCAGTTTGCAGGTCAGAATATCTCCATGAACGATGCGCATTTTCCCAGGTGCTGCTTCAGCCAGCAACTATATGGGCACAAAGCAGCTATTGTATTACAAAACTCTAGTCTTTTATCCACATTTGCCAATGTAATTGCTGTTACATAGTAATAAAGAAGCCAGCATTATGACTTCAGAGTTCATAGATATAAAAAAAATTACCCCGGGAGGGAGAGATGGAAGCAATTCTACTTTGAAATACTCTATACGTGAATACAATAAAACATAAAGAAGTAGGAGATGGCAAGGTTCGCATAAATATTAGAAGAACGTGGAAACCTAGGTCTTTGCAGAACCAACATTTGTCAAGGTAGTGATTACTTTCAAATACTGACTTAGATACAAAACACTTCTGTTTAGTTTAACAACCTGCTCCTAGATCTCAGTCAACTTGGGTTTTGTGTAACTGTATAAACAGAGTAAGCTTCAGGTAAACTATTTGAAATACAAACCAGATGGACTTAAAAAACTTAGAACACATTTGTACTGACAGTTTTACCCACTATCCCATCATATATATTTTCTCAGCAGCTGCTTTTGAGTTTGCAAAGTTTGCACGTAACAAGGCAAGTCACCTTATATAACACTGCTTCTTTACATTCATTTGTTTGATTACCTGTAAACCAGGAATAAATCTGGTATCTTTTTCAACTACAAGTAATTCTGAAATGCCAGCGTTGAGAATTGATCGAGTGATGCCACCTGGACCTGGGCCCACTTCACAAACACAGGAATTCCTCAAATTCCCAGCATGTCGAACTATTTTATCTGAAATGAATGGTTTAATGTTAAAATAATATTTAATAGATTGGATCATCAAATTAGATCATATGGGTTGACTGAAGAATAGAAAAAAGAAGCAGGCAGTCGCATTCCTGGGAGTATACTATAGACCTCTATTGTATACTATAGTCAGAGGGGGACAGAACAGCAAATATGTCGGCAAATTGTTGAGTAGTGCAGAAACAACAGGGGAGCGATAGTAACAGACTTCAACTGTCCTCATTAGCTAGGATAAAATCAGTGTAAAAGGTATAGAAAACACAGGATTCTTAAAATGTATTCAGGAGAACCTTTATAGCCAGTATGCAGTAAGCCCAACAAAAGAAGGAGCAGTTCTGAACTTTAGGACTTTATGAGATAAAGCTGGGCAGTGGGGGAGCATGTTGGTGGTAATAATTCAGTTAGATTTTGTGTAGCTATGAAAAAAGTTAAAGTTAGACCAAGAGTAGAAGTTAAAATTGGGGAAAGCTCAATTTTTTTAAGATTAAATGTGTTTAGGCAAAAGTGAATTGGAAATAGCTATTTGAAGGTAAGCTGGTGTCGAGAGCAATGCGAGGCATTCAAGAAACAGAGGGTTCAGAACAAATGCAGTTCCATGAAGAAAAATGGTGAAGCTTGCAAATCTAGACCCACCCTCATTTTGATAACAGCTTACAGAGTCGGAAAAGGCAAAAAAAGGGAAGCTTAAGTCAAATACCAAGCGCTCAACATGGCAGAAAGTCTAGAGGAGTATAGAAAGTGTAGGGGTGAAATTAAAAAGAAAATTAGGAAAGGCAAGTAAAATCAGGGAAAACACAAAGATGCTTTATAAATATTTTGAGAGCAAGAGGATAACCAAGGAAATAATAGGGCCTATTAGAAGTTAAAAAGATAAGCTGTGTTTGGAGACAGAAAATGTGAGCATGGTTCTTAATGAATAGTTTGAGTCCTTCTTCACATAAGAAGGGGACAAAGTAGAAATTGTAGTTAAGAACAAGGAGAGTGAAATATTGGATGAGATAAACAGAGTGACAGAAGAAACATTAAGGTGTTCAACATCTTTGAAAATAGATAAATCACTGAGCCCAGATGAAGTGTATCACAGACTGCTCAGAAAAGCAAGGGAGGAGATAATGGAAAATCTGACTATAATTTTCCAATCCTCTCTGGCTACAGGCGTGGAGGACTGCTAAAGATGTACCGTTGGTTAAAAAGGAAGCGATAGATTGAGTAGTGACAAGCCAGTTAATCTAACATTGTCAAATATTTGCCAATAATTTGCCCATCCCAAACAGTATAAATCATCCTTTAGGAACGCACTAATTAATCAAGCATGAATATGTTAAGGAAGACTGTATCTGATTAACTTGATTGAATTTTTTGAGGAGGTAACAAGTAGGGTTGATGAAGGTAGCAAAGATTTTTAACAAAGTTCAGCATGGCAGTAGGAAATTAACAATAGATTGGTCAGGTGGGCAGAATTTAAGACAGATTTAAGGTAATTCCCACAAAAAACACACAAGGTTGGTATGATCTGGCATACAGTACCTCAAAAGGAGGGGAGAAGCAAAATTAATAGCCTGATTTTCATCTCAGGCTCTAGGAACCAGAGTCAGGCCCGTTCCTGGCTTCTGAAACCTGAGCCTACCTCTGAACCCCACTCCCACCATATTTTTGTCTCTGAGAGACATGTCATATTATAAACTTTCAACCAATACTTTTAAAAATTGGATACAAACAAGCTGTTAAGATGGCTGCCGCAAATCGTGTGACTTTGGCATTTGGACTACAGACTGTATCAAGTCTCCGACAAATACTTAATTAAATATGGACATAGGTGAGGGTACCTCACACCTATTTGTGGAATTCTCACATCGCATTAAGGATAGGCCAACACATAAAGAGTATGCAGCTTCCAGACTTCCTGTATCTATGTTTCATACTTGAACAAAAGGGAAGATCGAAGCTCAACAGCCACTTGAACTTCTCATTATATCACAATGGCCTCCCCCATCCAATCTAGACTGGGTGGGCCTCAGAAGTGTTAACTCAGCGGTCGTATAATTAAAGCTGCTTTCAGGGACTGCATCCTTATTACCTCAGGACCCAGCAGATCAATCAAAACCATAAGTCATCAGCCAGTCTGAGAACCAGACCTGGAAACTATCTGCAAATCATCTAGCAACCAAAGTACTTAACCTGTTCCAGTTTCAAAGTTCGCCTGAGAATCAACCTGCTAAGATATTCAACTGCAAAAAACCTTGCAGTCTGATGACAACCTTTCCATTCACAAGACACGCACTTTATCTTTAAATCATCAAATCCATTCAAGAAACCACAGGCCTGCCACTTAGAAGACTGGAAATCGTATATCAGAGACTGAATTAACTTTTTTTAATCTATAAAGGTGAACTATCTTTATCTGTATCCAATGTGTGTGTGTGTGTGTGTGTGTGTGTATATATACATGCTTGAGAACAAGTGTGCAACATTGCTTTAATTCAATAGAAGTGTGAAAGAATAAATAACCTTCTTTCTTTTAAAACTCACAAATGTTTGTTGCTGAATTATTTAATTGGAATACACACTCAAGGGTAAGAAAAGTCACACCTCTTTCCATACAAAAGATACTGATTATAAGCAATAAGAGACCAAATACATTCTGTCTGTGAAAAATGCATAAGACCAATTTACTCCAATGCATCTCAACACTTAAACAATGCTGGTAAATGTAATGGTCAACTTACCTTTTCAGGGCAGAACCCTATGATGAATCACTGCAGTTAAAAACACATGTATAGTACAATATAGCATCTGATAGTTTGACGATGTCAAAAACATGTAACACTTATCACCAGAATATTCCCAATCCTCAGTAGGCTGCCTCCAGTGATCACAAGCTCGCCAAAAATGCAGGTTTCTTTAGGGCTTCACAAACCTACACCAGCTCATGAAAATAGCAAGGGGGAGGGTGGGGGAGGAATTTCAGATTTCCTATTGGACTCTCAGTGGCAACCCAGCCTCAGAAGAATCATGACCCAAGGCCTTCCTGACCCGCGAAAAAACTACGCAAAAATAGCGCGGGGTCCAGAAGGCACTGAAAATTTGAAATTAATGCAAAAAATTCCAAATTTTTGTCATCCTTAACCCCATTCCTGCCTCCATCACCTGACGAAAATCTGGCCCAGTAGCTTTCAAATGGGTATTAGCTAAATAATTAGGGGGGAAATTTGTAAAGCAATTGAGAAAGAACAGGGGATTTTTCAACATGCAGTCTCTATTAATTTTTAACAGTCCAAATTCAGTTGATGCTTCTTTCAAATAGCAGGAAATAAACCAAGAAATCATATCAACGAGACTACATGGGGTAGTCATGAGAACTGCAGAAATGAACGACTCATTCATACTTGTTGTTATTGAGAAAGTTTAAGGTCTGTGTTCATACAGAAATTAAATATAAATTTTGGTTGTTAAATCTAAATCGACAATAATCAAAAATTGTTGCAATTTGTTGTACACATCTCTCCCAAGTGGATAGTTCTGAGTACTAAGCCACTTTCTCAAGATTGTGTGAAGCACATTAATTTCCATTCTAATCATAGTATAGCACTATTTGTACATCATTGTGAGGAAATTATCTTTCAAGATACAGGTACAGGTACATTGAAATTTAACACGAAATGTAATGTTTATTGCAATGTATAGTGTAAGTGTACAATGTAAGTGGAAATTTTGTCCTTAAATGTTTTCTCAATTTTATTTTTAAAGGTTTATCTACAGATTTATTATTAACTCTACAAACTATTTAATGCACAGGACAGCACTAACATATTTATATAACTGAAGTTATTGGCCTGAACGTGTCAATTTGGTCAAACAACTTCCCAGTCATGGGCATAGAAGAATGGGAAGATGCATTGATGAGATGTGATCCCTAAAATATAAAACAAGCAAATGGTAACATCTTAAGTCTAATATTTAAAATTTGTAGTTACCTGTTAATCTTAAATCCAACAAAAAGTTCTGAGAGAGCTGCTTTTCAGCTCTTAGCTTATATAACTTGATAATTTCTCCAATGGTGGGAAGAGGAGGTAAGCGAGTGAAAACTACTTTGCCTGTTGCTGCCATGGTCCAAACTCTTGATATTCCTGGAAGAATGTAAGAAGTTACCAAACAATACACTATTACAGGAAAAACTTCTCAAATTCATAATGCCAATTAATTGGGAATTGCATTAGCAATTGCTTGGCAGTGTTTAGCATCCATTGAGGGCCAGAGGTTACTGGCCTTGGTTTATGTAGCCTGGAAAACTCAGACCAATTTCACAGTGTATCAATGTCAGACATAGAAAACAGTCCAACATATGGATATAATGATTATAACTTAGAAATGTATCATTCTACTGGGCCATTCAACATGGTTATTTATTACTCTTCACATTGTAATGCTGTTGCTGTACCTCACCCTGAGTAGAATGCAGCTGCAAAGCACTCCACTATGCACTTTTACAAAGACTTATTTTACAAAGGCTTAAATTAATGTAAACTTGCCATTGATTTTGTCTGTTTCATTTATAGAGTTGCTGAAATTTCACATTTGCTAACATTCCAGCATCAGAGAAAGTGATTACTAGGCACAGGAACATTATTCATTCAAAGTAGGTATAGTGACTGTTTACTGTACACACAATCTATACAACTGAACAAAAATGTTTAAATCATGACAGAAACAATATGTGTTGGAACCTTACGGTGCTTGATTTTGTTGTGAGCAGCATGTTAGGCTTGTACTTACCCAAAGACCTCCTATGGGGTTTTGTATAGCAAGTTGTTGTCAACAGGACATCCAAATGGCGAAATGGCCTCTCGAGGACTTCTGGGGCCTGTGTGAAAATAACAAAAAACTGTGTATCTCCTTAACCAATCAGAACAAAGAATAATTATTGAGCAGCACAGCCTCTAAACCAGAAAGTGTCAGTTAAAATATTGAATTCAATGTAAAATCAGGTACAGAAAGATAATTAGGGGGTGAAAGAAAGACTGGATTAAGAGAGCTAAAAGAGATTGAAAAATTCTTAGGCCAGAATTTTCATGTCCACGTGCGGGGGTGGGCCCGGCTCACTGACGCGTCAAATGACACGCGGTGAGGACAGGTGTGTGTCCCAATGTCACCGCGCGTCATTTAGATCTTTCATTCAGCAGCCGCATACCAGATGCGGCTGCACGCCCGCCAAACTATCAAAGACCTGTTAAGGCCAATAAAAAAACTATTCAGGTAATTAACAGGGCTGCCCGCAGGCAATGAGCCCAAGTGGCCTTTGCGTTTTTCAGGAAACCTCATCCATGGGCAGGATGAGGTTAACTGAAGGTTTTATTAAATTAATAAATAATTTTTTCACATTTCATAAACATGTCCCAGCTCATGTGACACTGTCACATGAGGGGACATGTGTAAATATTTTTTATGTTTCATTATTGAAAAATCTGAATATGTACTTAATCTCCCTGAGGCAGCTCCATGCCTCAGAGAGATTTCTGCGCTCTTTCGTGTGCATGTGCGAAAGAACGCAGGCTCCGACTCTCCCTCTGCCCTTCGCCCGTTCAGGTAGTGCTGAGCACTACCGGCTGTGCATCATGCTGGGCGAGCCTTAATTGGCCCATCCATGTAAAACGGCGCCGCGGAGCTAATTGCGGGTGGCGATTGGCTCCGCACCCACTCCCGACCGGCCCGCCTGGGAGAAAATTCTCCCTTTAATGATTTTCAATCTCCAACAATAATTAAATGCTGAAAGATGGAGGCTCCACTGTGTAATAGTTCATTTTCAGTGCCAGGTAGATTGGCAATAATTAAGACTTACTATGATGTTAAAAGGATACTTAGACTGGAAAGGACAAGCCCTAACTTTTTGTGGTGAGTCTAGTCCATATCTGCGAGGTTAGTGCAGGAACTTCATGCCATTGAATATATCTGAATGGGGAGCCAAGTGGCGAGATACTGTTTTCAAGCAGCTTATGGGGAGCAGCATATCTTGGACACCAACTTCTAGATTTTCACTTTTAAATGTGCATCTCTGCCAGCCAGATGTTGCTGTCCGATTTGTGCATGAATAATGGTGGGCGCTGTTATGTGCTATTACTTTCCCAGCAAAATCCAGTCCATCATACCTGAATTAAGGCTGTGCTGAGGTCAGGAGCTGAAAGATACTGGAAAAACCTGAGTTGAACACTGGCAGGCAGGTTATCTATGGATTGGTGGCACTTAATTCCTTTCATTGCTATGCTGATGACTGAAGGGAAGCTGATAGGGCAGTAATCCAATGGTTAGATTTGACCTTTTTTGTGGAACACCTGCACAATCTTCTATAATATTATGGTAAATTCCAGCTATTCTGAAATAGCTTGATTTGAGGCACAGGGCTTCAACACCACAGCCAGGATGCTGTCAGGGTCCATAACTTTCCTTGTTTGGTGCTTGTTAATGTCACCTGGATGGAATCAAACTTGCTAGACACTGAATGAGATCATCCACTTGGCACTTTTGGCCTCTTGCACTCACATGCTGAGATCTGCCATAGTTGAGAATGGAAATGTTCATTGAACCTCATCTTCCCATTAGTTGCCAAATTTCCAATTGGATGTGAGAAGGCAACATAGCTTTTCTTTAATTTGTTGGCTGTGGGGCAGCTTTCTACCTAGAGGCTACTGCTTTGGTGTTTGGTCTGGTATTATAATTTCACTAAGTTCATGTTTCATTCAAAGATATAGCTTGTACACCTTCCATAGTTCCCATCAAACCAGGTTTGGTGACCTAACATTAATGAAATCCAATGATCTGTGTGTGTGTGTGTGTGTGTGTGTGTGTCAAGCCATGATTTTACACAGTGTGGTGGCATATAATTCGGTTGATGTTGATGGCCTACAGCAGGTTATGGATGCCCAACTATTTTTGGACTTTGGATGTGTCTTTTGTCTGCTTCACACATGGTAATGCCACATTATACAAGAAAAGATGAGCTCACGAGCACTGGACACTGAGCTCTCCTGCCAAGTCTATAGTGAGCAAATATGTCTGCAGAGGGTAGGCTGGTCAAGAGAAGATAATTTTTTTACAAATATATTTTTCTTTCCCCTCCTATTTTTAAATTTATTTCGATCTATTGTCTCATCTTCACCTTTTAGCCCACTTCGATCCCTTCCCCCCCACCCCACTCCCACTAGGGCCATCTGCCACTAGCTTGTCCTGCTTGCTACCTTTAATGACCCCATTAGCATATCCTTTAGATAATATCACCACCGTCAACACCCCGTTGTCCTTTTGATAATGACATCTTTGGCAGTCTTTTCTTGGCCTCCAGCTATCACTGGCCCCCTATCGAGCTCGACCTGTCCCACCCCCCTCTACCAGCTTATATTTCATCTCATTTCTATATGTCTTAGTTCTGAAGAAGGGTCATATGAACCTGAAACGTCAACTGTATCCCTCTCCGCAGATGCTGTCAGACCTGCTGAGTTTTTCCAGGTATTTATGTTTTTGTATTAAATATTAAAATGTAAATTAAAATGACTCCTTGTGTCATTTTCCTGAACATCTGGCCCAGACCCAGTCTGGCAGCTATGTCCTGCAGAACTCAGCCAACTCAGTCAGAGGGCTACTTCTGGGCTACTCTTGGTGATGGACATTGAAGTCCCCCAAACAGAGTACATGCTGTGCTTGTTTCTCTCAGTCATTACTTCAAATGTTATACAATGTGAAGGAGTAATTATTCATCAGCTGGGGATGGCCGAGTGATAATCAGTAGCTTTTCTTAGGCATGTTGTTGTCCAGCTTCATGGGGTTCAAAGTCAACCCTTATTATACACACAGTTGTATACTGCTGTGCGCCCGCCTCTACTCCCTTCTCTCTACAACAGCGAACCGCCCAACAAGGTGGCCTTCCGCTGGTGTTTGAGGAAAAATTGGGGTTACTCAGTAATTGGTATGATTCTTTGAGTACAAAGTGCTGCTTAACCCTTAATCCAGGGCTTCCCGAACTGTGAGTCGCAACCCCCAGCGGGGGTCAAGAAAAGAGGTTTTGCAGTCATGAGCTCCAAGGCAACAATGGCTGCCATGGAGCTCAGACTGAATGCTAACAGCTGAAGGGCCCTTCAAATCCTCACTTTTTTTTAATGGTTGAAGTGGCCTAGCTGAACGATCTTTGAGGCCTGATTCCTGCTGCAAAAAAGCCTGTGAAAATCTAGGTGCTTTAATAACTCCTGCAGTTTAAACACTTCCCATCATGCTCTATCTCACTCTCCTCCCCTTCGCTCTCACAAATTTCTCCGACTTTGCTCTCACAAAACACTCCACTCTCACAGCTCTAAGCCCTCGCCCAGCTCTCACTCTGAGGTCATGGCAATTTTCAATCTTAAAAATGGTGTCACAAGTGTGAAAAAGTTTGGGAAGCATTGTGCTAATCTGTGGGATAGCTCTCCCAAATTGGCACCCGGTGTTAATGAGGACTTTAGATCGCAATCCCATCGCAGATATTCTCAAAGTTCATTATTGGTGATAGGTCCATCAGATATTTTCTTTATTTCTGTAATGATAGTTTACAATGAAGGGCAGAGTTTTATGGTACCCTGCAGACGGGTTTGCAGGGTGGGGGTCCCATACCATTCCATGGATGCCTTTCCTGCTGCCTAAACACCCACCCTGATTGTATTTTAATAGGTGGCAGGTGGGGCCTCAGGGAACCTGCCTGCCCGAGCACCAATTGAGGCCCTTAAGTGGCCAATTAATGGCCGCTTTCTGCCCGGCCGGTGGGAGGAGGACAGCGATGAGCGGGAGACCTGACAGGTAAGCCTGTTCGAGTCTCAGGCAGGAAAGTGGGAAATACCTCCTTCAACGGCCCCCTTTTCTGATTGGAGGGTACCCTTGAAGGATTGGCCTCCCCCTGCATCGGGTGCCCCTCAACCCGGCCTCCACCCTCCTCAGGCCTCCTCTCCTGACCAGGGTGAGGATCACCCCACCACCGCCCACCACCCCCCTCACCCCCCCACCAACTTAGCTGCCATCTGGCTCCTGGCTCTTCTTTGTTGACTGGCTGCATTTTCAGCAGCGACCACCTGTCCTGGCCAGGCTGGCGGTTCTCAGAGAAAGGACTTCCTTCTTAGATGGGGGTGGAAGTCTCACTCAGAAGCACATAACACTCCTCCAGGTGTCAAATGGCTGCAGGGCAGATCACCGGAGCAGGGGGCAGGTTTCATGATGACTTTTTCAGCAATGGGGTGGTAAATCCTGCTACCCATGATGACATGCCCTTACTGGGTGTGACAGGGTGGATGTAGATAGGGTGAAATCCTGCTCTTAGTGACACATCGGGCCACTTTTGAGAGCATGAGGAGTTAACCACATATTCTAGTCAGACCAGGTTGGGTGGCAGAATTGCTTTTCATAAGACATTATTAAACTGGTTTCATTTTAATTTAATTTTTTTCCTGGTGCTAGCCCATAAATGACCAGATTTATTGAATTAATTTTCACAACTTGCCACAGCAGGATTTGAACTTAATATCCCTGGATTGCTAGTCCACAGTAATATAACCACAACAGTACCAAACCCCTTCTGGTTACGCACCTCACCATTCTATCACGTATATGATCTCAGGACAAAAAAACTTATAAAAATAAAATCTGTGGGAGATTTTTGACAGACTTCAAAAGGCCATGAACATCGCTCACAGCTGTCAGCCCACCTCACTTCACATCTCATATTGCAGCAACAAACAGGTAACTAAACTGTCCCCAAACTAAAATATTCCTTCTTTTACAAATTAACAAAATTAAGGCTGTAAATGTCATAGCCTATAGTTCTCTCAAATCATTGGTCAGGAGAGATTGAGGGATCTGGGCCTGTATTCTCTAGAGTTTCAAAGAACGGGTGGTGATGTCATTGAAACTTCTTACAGAGATTCTTACAGAGTGTACATAGGATGTTTCCCCTGTCTGGTGAGTCTAGAACCAGGGGACAGAGTCTCAAAATAAGGAGCAGGCCAATTAAGATTGAGATGAGGAGGAATTTCTTCACTCAGAAGGTGGTGAATCTTTGGAATTCTCTACCCCAGAGGACTGTGGAAACTCAATCATTGAGCACGTCGGGGAGGTGGTGACATAGTGGTATTGTCACTAGACTGGTAACCCAGGGAAATGTTCTGGATTCGAATCCCACTACGGCAATAAAAATCTGGAATTAAAAGTCTAAAGGTGACCATGAAAACATAGTTGATTGTAAGGGGAGGAAACCTGCCATCCTCACGTGGTCTGGCTGACATGTGGCTCCAGATCTGTAGTAACGTAGTTGACTCTTAAATAGCCTAGCAAGCCACTCAAAAAAGATAAAACCACTAAAAAGTCAGTAAAAAAGAATGAAGCCCAATGGGCACTCAGCATCAACGTAGACACCAGAAACAACAAAGGCAAACCCAGTTCTGTCAACCCTGCAAAGCCCACCTGACTAACATCTGGGGGACAGCTGTCTCACAGACTAGTCAAGCAACAACCCAACATAGCCATACTCACAAGATCATACCTTACAGATCATGTCCCAGTCACATGAGTGATAGGGAGAATTGCCTGGGAGTCCTCAACATCAATTCCAGCCCCCATAAAGTCTCATGGCACCAGGTCACGTATTGCACACATCACCACACCACACTGCCCACCCCACCACCGACCCTCAGCTGATGAATTAGTATGTCTCCATGTTGAACATCACTTCCAGGAAGCACTGAGGATGGCAAGGGCGAGAACATACTCTGGTTGGGAGACTTCAATATCCATTACCAAGAGTGGCTCAGTGGCACCACCACAGATGCAGCTGGTTGAGTCCTAAAGGGTGTAGCTACTAGACAGGGTCTGTGGCAGGTGGTGAAGGAACCAACAAGAGGGAAAAACATACCTGACCTCATCCTCACCAACAAGCCTGCCGCAGATGCATTTGTCACGACAATATTAGTGCGACCAACCACCTCGCAGTCCTTGTGGAAACAAGGCCCCATCTTCACATTAAGGATACACTCCATGTTGTGTGGCACTACCACCATGCTAAATGCAATAGATTTCCAACAGATCTAGCAACTCAAGACTGTGAAGCATCCATGAAGCACTGTGGGCCAGCAGCAGCAGCAGAATTGTACACAACCACAATCTGTAACCTCATGGCCTGGCATATCCCCCACTCTACCATTACCACTAAGCCAGGGGGTCAACCCTGGTTCAATGAAGATTGCAGGAGGGGCATGCAGGTGTCATCCTGGTGAAGCTACACCACAGGACTACTTGCGTTCCAAACAACATAAGCAGCAAGTGATAGACAGAGCTAAGCAATTCCACATCCAATGGATCAGATCTAAACTCTGCAGTCCTGCCACATCCAATCGTGAATGGTGGTGGATAATTAAACAACTCACTGGAGAAGGCTCCACAAATATTCCCATTCTCAATGATGGAGGAGTCCAGCCCATCAGTGCAAAAGTTAAGGCTGAAGCATTCACAACAATCTTCAGCCAGAAATACCGAGTGGATGAACCGTCTCGGCCTCTTCCAGAGATTCCCAGCATCACAGATGCCAGTTTTCAGCCAATTCGCTTCACTCCATGTGACACCAAGAAACGGCTGAAGGCACTGGATGCTGCAAAGGCTATGGGCCTGACAATATTCCAGCAATAGTACTGAAGGCTTGGGCTCCAGAACTTGCCATTGCCATGCCCTTAGCTAAGCAGTTCCAGTACAGCTACAACACTGGCCAGGGCCATGATTGCCCTACTGCCTAAGAGGGGGGATCTCTGCCATCTTAAGAACTGGTGCCTGGGCTCCCTCCTCAGCATGGATTATAAGATCTTTGCCAGGGCAATGTCTTCTCAATTTGGCAACGTGCTGGACCATATGAACTACCTTGACCAGTCTTAAACTGTCCCAGGCTGTACCATCTTTGATAATATCCATCTGGTCCAGGATATTATCCACTTTTCCCAGAGGGCTGGTTTGTCAAGCGCCTTCCTGTCTCTCTTGACCAGGAGAAGGCGTTCGACAGGGTGGATCACGAATATTTATTCAGGACTCTATGAGCATTTGGTTTCGGGACATATTTTGTCACCTGGATCTGACTTCTGTACGCTGCCGCAGACTGCCTGGTTAAGGTTAACGGATCCCTGACGGCGCCCCTTCGGTTTGGGAGAGGAATGCGTCAGGGCTGCCCCCTGTCTGGCCAATTGTATTCTGTGTGGAGCCTTTCCTGCACCTCTTGTGAGGAGGTTGTCGGGGCTGGTTCTGTGTGGGCTGGGCATCGGGGTGGTCCTCTAGGCTTACGCCGATGACGTGCTCCTCATGTTCATCAACTCGGCTGACCTGTGGAGGATGCATGAGTGCCAGGAGGTCTACTCTGCCGCATCCTCCGCCAGGATCAACTGGGACAAGTGTTATGGACTCCTGGTCCGCCAATGGCAGATGGAACCCCTACCCTAGGAGCTCAGGCCTTTCACCTGGAACAGGACCAGCTTCCTCTACCTGGGGGTCCTCCTCTGCCCTCCTGCGGAATCCTGGCTGGCAAACTGGCAGGAGTTGGAGGCCAAAGTCACTGCTCACCCGCGGCACTGGACAGGACTGCTTCGAATGCTGTCTTACTGGGGTAGAGTGCTTGTCATAAACCAGCTAATTGCTGCCATGTTGTAGCACCGGCTGAGCACTTTGACCTCTCCCCCAGATTTTGTCACGAAAATCCAGACAATGCTCATTGAATTCTTCTGGGACAAAGGGATGCACTAGATCACTGCTGAGGTTCTGAGTCTCCCGTTTAATGAGGGCAGTTAGGCGCTGGTGCGCCCATGCACCCAAGTGGCGATTTTCCGCCTTCAGCAATACCTTTACGTTAAACATTCTCCTGGATGGCATGCCTTGGCAACCTATTTCTTCCACCAGGGCACGGCCTGAATTATGAAATGCAGCTGCTGTTTGTAGACCTGGGAGGCCTTCGTGGCTCCTCGCAGGCGTTGTGTGTCTTTTATCAGGACCTGATCAAAGTCTGGAACATGGTCGCCTCACGACGCAGCTCTCCACTGTCAGGAATAGCAGATATCATCAGAGAGCAGCTGCTCAGGAATCCGCACCTCCGCCCTTTTCAGTGGCTGGCAGAGAGCAGGGCTGTGGCTGCCGGGGTGACCAGAATCTGGGACATGTTGGGTGGCGGAGTAGGCTGGATGCTTCCACAGGAGTTGGTGCATTGCATGTCGTTGGACATCGGCTCACAGCCAATGACATCCATGACCCTAGGATGGCCAAGCTCGGCCCCGACATCATTCTGGAGCTTGAGTTGGCGCAGGTCCGCGGTCGTCTTCTGTCCGAGCGTACCCCTGTTCAGATGGGATTCCACACTGGCCCCAAGTCCTCCTTCAGGAGCCAGAGCCCCGCAACCTGAGTCGACTCGCGAAAATGCCCTCCGTGCCTTTTAGCACGTGGAGGGAATTCCTGTATGGGCTGCTGCTCACCCTTCACCTCTTTGCCCTCACCTGCCGCCCAGGCATTCCTTGGCATGCCTTGTTGCTGTCCGGCAGCGGAGGTCCCTGGAGAAGGGCCTTCTACAGGGGTATCCTCTCCCTTTCCATCAGGAACCTGGGGTGGAGGGTTTTGCATGCAGCAGTCCCACACAACCATAGGACTCCCAAGACACCTGTTTTCCTTGCAGCCTTGTGGAGTCTGTGGACCACGCATATGTAAGCTGTTGTAGGCTGCACCCACTTTTTAGTTATTTGAAAAACCTTTCACTTTTGTTTTGCTTGCACTTCAGTTCCACGCTCCTGATCTACGGACACCCAGTGCAGAGGGGGCAGGGAGGGAAGAGGACCTCGTCGTGAACCTGCTCCTGGGCCTGACCAAGTTAGCTTTCAACAGGTCCAGGCAACGGGCGGTCAAGGGGGTCACTTGGTCCGACTGTCTGCCCCTCTTCCGCAGCTACATTTGTGGTCGGGTGTCCCGGGAGAGGGAGCACACAGTGTCTGCCGGCACCATCAAGGTCTTCCGTGCTCAGTGGGCACTGCAGTGACTGGGGCGCTTTATTGACCCCTTCAATCACATTCTGGCTTAATATTTGTAAGTTTCCTTTAAATTTTGTCTTTTGTTTTTGCAGTTTCCCTTTAAGGGGCTGCCTTTTACTTTATCCCTAATTTTGTTAATTTAGTTTAATTATTTTGTAACAAAAGAGTTAAAACACTGACATCTACCCAGCAATGTGGAAAATTTCCCAGGTATGTCCTGTACACCAAAAACAGCACAAAGCTAACCCAGCCAATTACCACCCTATCAGTCTACTCTCGGTCATCAGTAGTGATGGAAGGGGTCATCAACAGAGCTATCAAGCGGTATTTGTTTAGCAATAACCTGCTCACTGATGCTCAGCTTGGATTTCACCAGGGTCACTCAGTTCATGACCTCATTACAGTCTTGGTTTATAAACATGAACAAAAGAGCTGAACTCCAGGGGTGAGGTGAGAGTAACTGCCCTTAACATCAAGGTAGCATTTGACCAATTGTGGCATGAAGGAGCCCTAGCAAAACTGGAGTCAATGGGAATCGGGGGAAAACTCTCCACTGGTTGGTATCATATATAGCAACAAGGAAGATCATTGTGGTTGTTGGATGTCAATCATTACAGTTCCAGGACCTCACAGCAGGAGCTCCTCAGGGTAGTGTCCTAGGTTCAACCATCTTCAGCTGCTTCATCAATGACCTTCCTTCCATCATAAGGTCAGAAGTGGGGATGTTTGCAGATGATTGCACAATGTTCAGCACCATTTGCGACTCCTCAGATACTGAAGCAGTCCATGTCCAAATGCAGCAAGACCTGGACAATATCCACGCTTGGGCTGACAAGTGGCAAGTAATATATGTGCCACACAAGTGCTATGCAGTGACCAGCTCCAACAAGACAGAATCTAACCATCGCCCCATGACATTCAATGGCATTACCTTCACTGAATTTCCCCACTGTTAACATCCTGGGTGTTACCATTGGCCAGAAATTGCATTAGACTGGCCATAGGGTCATAGAGGTCTATAGCACAGAAAAAGGCCCTACGGCCCATCGAGTCTGCGCCGGTCAAACAAGTACCTAACTATTCTAATTCCATTTTCTAGCACTCGGCCCATAGCCTTGTATGCCATGGCATCGCAACTGCACATCCAAATACGTCTTAAATGTTATGAGGGTTTCTGCCTCTACCACCCTTTCAGATGAGTTCCAGATTCCTACCACCCTCTGGATGAAAAAATTCTTCCTCACATCCCCTCTAAACCTCCTGCCCCTTACCTTAAATCTAAGCCCCCTGGTTATTGATCCTTCCACCAAGGGGAAAAGTTCTTTCCTGTCCACCCTATCTAGGTCTCTCATAGTTTTATACACCTCAATCATGTCCCCCCTCAAACTCCTCTGCTCCAGGGAACATAACTCCAGTCTATCCAATCTCTCCTCATAACTAAAACTCTCCACTCCAGGCAACATCCTGGTAAATTTCTTCTGCACTCTCTCTAGTGCAATCACATCCTTCCTATAATGTGGATTCCAGAACTGCACGCAATACTCTAGCGTTTTATACAGTTCCAGCCTAACCCCCCCACCTGCCTCGGCTAATAAAGGCAAGTATCCCATATGCTTTCTTAACCACCTTATCTACCTGTCCCGCTACCTTAAGGGACCAGTGGACATGCACACCAAGGTCCCTCTGATCCTCGGTACTTCCCAGTGTCTTACCATTCATCGTGTATTCCCGTGCCTTGTTTGTATTGCCCAAATGCATCACCTCACACTTATCTGGATTAAATTCCATTTGCCACTGATCAGCCTATCTCACCAGCCTGTCTATATCCTCCTGTAATCTAACCATATAAATACAAGAGCAAGTCAGAGGCTAGGAATCTTGTGGAAAGTAACTCACCTCCTGACTCCCCAAAACGTGTCCAACATCTACAATGCACAAGTCGGAAGTGTGATGGAATACTCTCCACTTGCCTGGGTGAGTGCAGCCCCAACAACACTCAAGAAGCTTGACACCATCTAGGACAAAGCAGACCCCTTGATTGGCACCCCTTCCCCAAACATCCACTCCACCACCGACAAACAGCAGCAGCAGTGTGTACCATCCACAACATGCACTGCAGGAACTTGCCAATGCTCCTAAGACAGGACCTTCCAAATCCATGACCGCTACCACCTAGAAGGAGAAGGGCAGCACACGCATGGGAACACCATCACCTGGAAGCTCCCTTCTAAGCCATTCACCATCCTGACTTGGAAATATATCACCATTCCTTCATTGTTGCTGGGTCAAAATCCTCGTCCTCATTACCTACCAGTGCCTATACCATGGGACTGCAGCGGTTCAGGGAGGCAGCTCGCCATCACCTTCTCAAGATCAAATGGGATGGGCAATACATGCTGGCCTAGCCGGCCACACCCGTAAGTGAATTTTAAAAAGTTCAAGGCAAAAATCGACAAATTTCTGGAGACTAATGATGTAAAGGAATACGGAGCTGCAATTTGAGATGTGAAAGGGAAAGCGGAGTTGAGGTGGATGATCAGCCATGATCTAATTGAATGATGGAGCAGGTTTGATAGGCTGAATGGCCTACCATTGTTCCTATGTTCCTTAAAAAAAGTTACAAGAAAATCACTGTGGTGCATGGTAACAGGGATCAGGCAACATTATTTGATCCACTGGCCGACCAATTACTTCTACAAGGAACAGTCAAACAGAAATGATATATTACCAAAAATAGCAAAAGTGTGAAGTTGTGCCATTATTTTAAAGCCCTGATTTCTGCACAATCTCAAGGAACTGTCAATATTCCAAATCCTTAAATCCAGGCTATAGGAAAGAAAGTCTGCTGTCAGTTATAGACTGTACTGTAAAATGCATTTCAGTAGTCTCCATATATTTCCAAGTGGATATAGCCTCACATTAGAAGGCTGGCCACTCCCAGGACAAACTGGCAGCCTGGGGATGCATTTACACTACAAGTTATTCCTCTGTGAAAAGTGACACAGAATCGGGGCCCAAAGTGGTGAGAATCTCACTTCAGGATCAAGTCTCTCATTGTTTGGGTATGACATCACATGCAGTATTGTCACTGGAGTATCAAAATTTGATTTTTAAAGTCCTCTTTACCTAAATGTAAATGTTTATACTGCAGGGGTCACTTACTTCCCTCCACACTTTCTAAGCATTTATGTTTGTTACTGCTGGATAAGGGTTCTAGCACACATATATCCAAGCATTAGCAGAACTCACACTTAAACAGGACATTTAATGTTCAGACAAGGGCCATGCAATGTAAGTAGAGTTCTGCCTGCCTGAAGCCCTAACTACAGTTACTATTCTCAAGTGTACACATTGCAGTGTAAATAATGGAGACCAGAAAAAACAACTTGTGGGGAATTTATAATATGCAGGTGATCCTTTGAAGTTGAATAGAAACGCCGTTAGGACAGCCAGCATAGTTAAAGAGGGAGATTTAATGGAGTGTCTCAGAGGAGAGATGAAGGCCTTTAAGAAGGGAAACGCAGAACTTAGTGCCTGGCAGCTGAAGTCCTTCGAATGTGGGGAGAAGGAAGTAGAGAATACATAAGAGGTCAAATCTGGATAAATGCAGAATTCTCAGAGCATTGTAGGGCTGGAGGAGATTACTGAGATAAGGAGGTTCAAGGTCATGAAGCGATTTAAACATGTGGATGATAATTTTAAAAGAGACATAGGTGGACTAGTAGTCAGTGAGTACCAACAAGCATTGGGCTGACGCAGGATATGGGCGGCAGAGCTTTCGTTGAGCTTAAGTTAATGGGGGATGGAAGGTTGGAAGCCAGCCAGGAAAGCACTGGAAGTAACAAAACAAAAATCAACAAAAGTGAGGTAGGGACTGATACGGACAATATTACAGAGGTGATCCTTGTGGTGGAATAATTTGATTCAGAAGCTCAGCTGAGAGTCAAAGGTTGCAAACAGCCTGGTTCAGCCTGAGACAGTGGTCAGGGAAAAGGGAATGAAACCTTTGGCTAAAAAATAGGTGGGGCCAAAGAGAATGGCTTCCTAAAATTTAATTGTTGGAAATTTCAGCTCTCCAAGACTGGGTGTCAGACAAGAAGTCTGACGATAGACAGGCAGTGGATGGGTCAAGTGAAGCAATGGTGAGGTAAAGCTGAATATTGTCAGTTTATATGAAAAACCTGACATCGTATCTTCAAATGTTGACACCAAGATACAACATGCGGATGCAAAATAGCAAGGGAGCATGTATAGGCCCTTGGCAGATCCCAGAAATAAGGGTTGCTGGGACAGGAAAATAAGCTGGAAATAAGGACAAATTCTCCTTAAACTCCTCTCACTTCCTCCAAATAAAATGTGTGGCTATGGGTACCCGCATGGGCCCCAATTATGCCTGTCTCTTTATGGGGTATGTGGAACATTCCTTGTTCCAGTCCTACTCAGGCCCCTCCCACAACTTTTTCTCTGGTACACTGATGACTGCTTCAGTGCCGCTTCATGCTCTCGTCTGGACCTGGAAAAATGTATTAATTTTGCTTCCAGTTTCCATCCCTCCATCATTTTCACATGGTCCATCACTGACACTTCCCTTCCCTTCCTTGACCTCTCTGTCTCAATTTCTGGTGATAAACTATCCACCAATATTCATTACAAGCCTACCGACTCCCACAGCTACCTCGGCTACAGCTCCTCACATCCTGCTTCCTGTAAGGACTCCATCCAATTCTCTCAGTTCCTTCGCCTCCGTCGCATCTGTTCGGATGATGCCACTTTCCAAAACAGTTCCTCTGACATGTCTTCTTTCTTCCTTAACTGAGGTTTTCCACCCACGGTGGTTGACAGGGCCCTCAACCGTGTGCGGCCCATCTCCCGCGCATCCGCCCTCACACATTGCTCTCCCTCTCAAAACCATAATAGGGTCCCCCTTGTCCTCACATCACCCCACCAGCTTCCGCATTCAAAGGATCATCCTCTGCCATCTCCAGCATGATGCCACCACCAAACACATCTTCCCTTCACCCCCCCCCCCCCCCCCCCCACCCCCGTCGGCATTCCGTAGGGATCGTTCCCTCCGGGACACCCTGGTCCACTCTTCCATCAACCCCTACACCTTAACCCCCTCCCACGGCACCTTCCCATGCAACCGCAGAAAGTGCAACACTTGCCCCTTTACTTCCCCCCTCCTTAGCGTCCAAGGGCCCAAACATTCCTTTCAAGTGAAGCGGCACTTCACTTACACTTCCCTCAATTTAGTCTGCTGCATTCGCTGGTCCCAATACGGTCTCCTCTACATTGGAGACACCAAACGCAGACTGGGTGACCGCTTTGCAGAACACCTTCCCTGTCGCTTGCCATTTCAACACACCACCCTGCTCTCATGCCCACATGTCCGTCCTTGGCCTGCTGCAATGTTCCAGTGAAGCTCAACGCAAACTGGAAGTACAGCACCTCATCTTCTGATTCGGCAACTTACAGCCTTCCAGACTTAACATTGAGTTCAACAACTTCAGATCATGAACTCTCTCCTCCATTCCCACCCCCTTTTTCCAATAATTTATAATTTTTAAAATATTTTAATATATTTTTCTTTTCTCACCTATTTCTATTATTTTAAAATTTATTTCCATCCATTGTTTTATCTCCACCTTTTAGCCCATTTCGATCCTTGCCCCCCACTAGGGCTATCTGTCACTTGCTCGTCCTGCTTTCTACCCTTAATGTCACCCTTAGCACATTTCTTAGCTAATATCACCACCGTCAACACTCCTTTGTCCTTTTGTCTGTGACATCTTTGGCAATCTCTTCTTTGCCTCCACCAATCACTGGCCCTCTATCCAGCTCTACCTGTCCCACCCCTCTCAGCCAGCTTATATTTCATCTCATTGCTATTTTTCCTTAGTTCTGATGAAGAGTCAGACCGACTCGAAATATTAGCCATATTCCTCTCTGCAGATGCTGTCAGACCTGCTGAGTTTTTCCAGTTATTTTTGTTTTTGTTTCATGAAAATAAGCTGTTGTATGAGCAGTTTACCAGTTCAGAGATACAAATTTTTCAAATGTGCAAAAATAAAATCACTGATTACAGTGAAGCTCTGATTATTAAATTCTCTAGATCAACTTCAGACTTCAATAGGGGCAAAGAGTACAAGACCAAGGGGGTTATGTTGAACTTGTATCAGATACTAGTTCGGCATCAGCTGGAGTATTGTATCCAATTCTGGGCAGCATACTTTGGGAAAGATGTGAAGGCATTGGAGAGAGAGTGCAGAAGAGATTTGCAGGAATGGTTGCAGGGCTGAGGAATTTCAGTTGTGAAGATGGATTGGAGAAGTTGGGACTATTTTCCTTGGGAGGACAGAGGTAAAAGGGGACATAATAGAAGTATTCAAAATCGTGAAGAGTCTGGGCAGAGTAGATAGGGAGAAAATGTTCCCACTCATGAAAGGATCATGAACAAGAGATTTAAATTGGCAAAAGAGCAAAGCAACAAGAGGAAAATCTTTTTCACACAGCAAGTGGTAAGGTCTGGAATACGCTGCCTGAGAATGTGGTGGAGGCAGGTTCAATCGAGGCATCCCAAAGGGATTTAGACTATTACCTGAAAAGGAAGAATGTGCAGAGTTACAGGGAGAAGGCAGGGCAGGGGGAGGGGGGTAATGGTAACAGGGGAATTGCTCATTCGGAGAGCCGGCGGAGACACAACGGGCCGAGTGCCCTCATTTGCTGCACTATTTTTGTTACTCTGTATTGATAATAATTAATAAGTCCAGAATATAGATTCACTAACCCCATGCTCCCATGGGCTAAACACCGTAAATGCAATCCTTCATCTTTGGGATAATCGAGTTTGCCGAAAAACTGATAAGTAATGTTCCAGATTAAAGACAGGCCAGGGACCAGTCAGGGTCACTCACTCGGGCACAGGAAGCACCTCCGCCTGTTCCAAACTAAAACCTACAAAAGTCAAGTAGAAACTTCAGCGAGAGAACCATGCCACTTCCACAAACTGAACTGAAGCGAAGATTAAACCAACTCCCCGATCAATCACCAAACTTGGTTTCAATAACCCACAGCACCTTACCCGCTAACACTGCCGCTCGTCCGCTGATTGATAAGGCTACTGACCAATCATAACGGAGAGGTTGCGCGAGAATAGCCCAATCATAGCAAGGCAACCGCGCCGAAACAGACAAATCACAGCTGGGAAACTGTACTGGAAAAGACCAATCATAGTGGGGCTCTGTACCGGAACAGACCAATCATAGCGAGGAGGCCGCGCCAGAACAGACCAATCACAATAGCCACTCACGCTAATGGACAAGTGCCCGGTCAGGGGATCTTGCAGCTGCGCAGTGGCTCCCCGCCGGGATCATCGAGCGGATGTTCAGGGATTTGAAGTTTTGGGTATTGCTGCCATTTGATGGTTTTTTGTTCTGCCGAATTCTTATTCGGAGTATATTGCCATATGTTTCCTTCAACTTCCCTGTTTGTAGCCTTTATTCATATGTTAGTCTGATAGTGAGTGTGAAGATCATATTAAACCGTGGAATGTTAGTTAAATCTGGTGATGGTTGCTCTCCCCAACTGAGGGTAGTGAGTGAACGGAATAACATCTATACCCTAGAAAGGGTGCAGAGAAACGTCGCAGTGATAGACTTCGGCCCATAACTTCCGTTCCGGGGGGCTGGGGTGAGCGTCGTACCCCGGAGGCACTGGAAGCGCCGTCCCCCCACCCCCAGAGTCCCCACTCAAGGACTGCACAGGAATCGCCCGGGAAGTTCAAACTTCCGATGGGTAATTACCTTGCACTGGGAATCATCCCAGACTCTGATTTTAATCAGAGGCCTCGAATGCTCCCTACTCTGTTAGCAGAATGGTTACCTGAGAAAAGTTAGAATTAAAACCAGTTCAAAATCCTGGGTATAGTACTGACAAGCAGCACCTCCACTCCCCACTGGACACCTGACTACAACCCATTTGCTGCCAGAGGAGGTGGTGGAAGCAGGTACGATAGTGGTGTTTAAGAGGCAGCTTGACAAATACATGAATAGGTTGGGAATAGAGGGATACGGACCCCGGAAGTGCAAAACATTTTAGTTGACGGGCAATATGATTGGCGCAGGCTTGGAGGGCCGAAGGGCTTGTTCCTGTGCTGCACTTTTTGTTCTTTGTTCATTCTCCCATTCCTCCCATACTCTAATACCCCCTTGACCACACCCCGATTCCTCCCAAACCTTGATACACTCGCAACCCCTCCACACGCCTAAAAATTATCCTGGGCCCTTCCAATTACCAACCCAACCCCCTGACTACTCCAGACCCCTTTGACTACCCTTCCAACACCCTGACAACTCCTCCACTCCCCAACTACCCTCCTAACCACCTCGACTACACCCCCATCACACCGACTACCCCCACGTCCCGACTACACACCCAACTAATCCCCACTGCTCTGACTACCCCTCCGCAAACCTCCAACCTTCCCAACTACCCTCCCGACTACCACCCAACCCCACCGACTACCCTCCCAACTATACCCCACATCCCTGACTGCCCTCCTGACTTCCAACTGACCACTGGATCACCCCCTCTAATTGACCACCAGTTCCCCCCCACACCCCTGAGTGACCACCTGATCTCCCCGACTGACCATATGACACCCCCTGAGCTATCCTACATCCTGCTACTGACCACCTGACCCTGCCAATCTATTCTATCCCCACCAACTGTCCACCCGTCTCCCCAACCCATCTACCGCCTTGACTAACCACCTTCCCCGACCCAGCACCCCCCCCCACAACCCCCTCCCCCACCACCCACCATTCTACTAATTTATCTTACACAGTTACCTTCTCCCTGACTTCTCAAAGTGTCTGACACCTTTAAACTTGTCTGCTTTATGGCAGCTGGTGCCATAAAAAGGAGGCATTGCTTCCTTTTGCCCGACTCTGCTGCCCTAAACTGAAGCTTTGAAAACCCAAAGTACCGCATTATTCTCAAGAGGCCCGAGTCGGAAGATTGAGTGAGAAATGTGCAGCTCCCTTCCAGTGTAAGCGAAAAGGAATGGAGTGCTAATCGACTGTGATTTTTTAATATTCATCAGGATGTGTGTGTCGCTGGCTAGGCCAACCTTTATTGCTCATCCCTAATTGCCCTTGAGAAGGTGGTGGTGAGCTGCCTTCTTGAATCGCTGCAGTGCATGTGGTGTAGGTACACCCACAGTGCTGTTAGGGAGGAGTCCCAGGAATTTGAAGGAACGGCGATATATTTCCAAGCAAGGATGGTGAATGGCCTGGACGGGTACTTCCAGGTTGTGGTGTTCCCATGTATCTGCTGCCCTTGTCCTTCTAAATGGTAGCAGTTGTGGGTTCACAAGGTGCTGCCTAAGGAGCCTTGGTGAGTTCCTGTAGTGTATGCTATGGATGGTACAGAGTGCTGCCACTGTTTGTCGGTGGGGAAGGAAGTGAATGTGGAAGTGGTTCAATCAGGTGGGTTGCTTTGTCCTGGATGGTGTCAAGCTTCTTGAGTGTTGTTGGAACTGCACTCATCCAGGCAAGTGGAGAGTATTGCACCACACTCCTGACTTGTACCTTGTGGACAGGCTTTGGGGAGTCAAAAGGCGAGTCACTGGCTGCAGAATTCCTAGGCTCTGACCTGCTCTTGTAATCACAGTAGTTATATTCCTAGACCAGTTCAGTTTCTGGTCAATGGTAAGCTCCCAGAATGTTGATAAGGAGGATTCAGCAATGGTAATGCCATTGATTGTCAAGAGGCAATGGTTAGAATCTCTCTTGTTGGAGATGTTCATAGCCTGGCACTAGTGTGGTGCCACTTGTCAGCTCGAGTCTGGATATTGTCCAGGTCTTGCTGCATTTGGACATGGACTGAATCAGTATCTGAGGAGTTGCGAATGGTGCTGAACATTGTGCAATCATCAGCGAACATCCCTACTTCTGAACTTATGGTGGAAGGAAGGTCATTGATGAAGCAGCTGAAGATGGTTGGGCCTAGGACATTACCCTGAGGAACTCCTGCAGTGATGTACTGGAACTGAGATGATTGACCTCCAACCACAACCATCTTCCTTTGTGCTAGATATGACTCCAACCAGTGGAGAGTTTCCCCCTGATTCCCATTGACTCCAGTTTTGCTCGGGCGCCTTCATGCACTCAGTCAAATGCTGCCTTGATGTCAAGGGCTGTCACTCTCACCTCACTCCTCGGACGTTCTGGCCCTTAAACTCATGACCATCTGAGAAGGTACCTTATAAAAGCAGATAAATAACGAAGAGGAATTGGAAAAACATCATGAGCACCATCTCAGGCTAACAACAAGATAAGGATACAAAATAGTAAAAATGTTACATAACTATCTGGAAGGATCTGACTTGTCAAGTAATGCGGGCAAAATCTATTGAGCCATTCCACAACAACTTGTATCTCTAAAGTACTTTACCGGGGATGCAGTGGCATAATGGTAATTGACTAGACTAGCAATCCAGAGTCCCAGGTGGAATTTGAATTCAATTAATAGATCTAGAATTAAAAAGCTAGACTCAGTAATGATGACCAAGAAACCATTGTCAATTGTCGTTAAAACGCATCTGTTTCATGAATGCCCTTTGGAGGAGGAAATCTCCCATCCTTACCTGGACATATGACTCCAGATCCACAGCACTGTGTGATGGACTCTTAAATCCCCTCTGAAATGGCCCAGTAAGCCACTCAGTTGTATCAAACCACTACAAAAAAGTCAAAAAGGAAATCAGACATACCGCCTGACATCAACCTAGGCATCAGAAACAACAATGGCACACCAAGTCCTGTTGACCCCTTAAAGGCCTCCTTACTAACTTCTAGAGGCTTGTGCCAAATTTGGGAGCGCTAACCCAGAGATTAGTCAAGCAGCACCCTGACATAGTCATACGCATGGCACCACACCTTGCAGACAATGTCCCAGACACCACCATCACCATCCCTGGATATATCCTGCCTCACCAGTAGGACAGAGCCACCAGAGTCGGAATCCTCAACATTGACTCTGGACCTGTCAAACATCGGCAAGGAAACCTTTGTGCTCATTACCACCTACCGCCACCCCCTTAGCTAATGAATCAGTGCTCCTCCATGATGAACACCACTTGGAAGAAGCAAGTCAATCACACTGAGGATGGCAAGAGCACAGAATGTACTCCAAGTGGGTGACCTCAATGTCCATCATCAAGAGTTGCTCAGTAGCATCACTACTGAGCTGGCCAAATCCTAAAAGGCATAACTGCAAGACTGGGTCTGCAGCAGTTGGTGAGGGAATCAACAAAAGAGAAAACCTACTTGAACTCGTTCTCACCAATCTACCTGTCGCAGAAGCATCGGTCCCTGACAGTATTGATAGGAGTGACCACCTTGTGAGACAAAGTCCTGGGTCACATGGAGGATAGTCTCCATTGTGTTGTATGGCACTACCAAACATGCTAAATGAGATAGATTTCAAACAAAACTAGCAACTCAAAACTGGGCATCCATGAGGTGCTGTGGAACATCAGCAACAGAATTGTATTCAACCACAATCCTCATTGTAGTCAGCCACAAAACCTCATGGCCTGGCATACTCGCTACTTTACCATTAGTATCAAGCTGGGGGGATCCACCCTGGTTCATTGAACACTGCAGGATGGCATGCCAGGAGCAGCACCAGGCATAGCTAAAAATGAGGTGTCAATCTGGTGAAGCTACAACACAGGATTACTTGCATGCCAAATAGTGGAAGCAGCATGCGATAGACCAAGCTAAGCAACCAACAGATCAGATCTATGCTCTCCAGTCCTGCCACATCCAGCCATGAAAGGTGGTGGACCATTAAATAACTGGAAGTGGAGGATCCACAAATATCCCCATCCTCCACAATGGGGGAACCCAGCACACTAGTGCTGCATTTGCATCCATCATCAGTGCCACAGATGTCAGTCTTTTGCCAATTGAATTCATACCATGTAATATTTAGAAAAGGCTGAAGGTATTGGATACTGCAAAGTCTCTGGGCCCTGACAACATTATGTCAAGAAAACTTGTGCTGCTGTACTAGCTACACCCCTAGTCGAGCTATTCCAGTACAGCTATGAGAGTGGTATCTACCTGGCAATGTGGAAAATTGCTTGGTATGTCCTATCCACAAAATGCAGGACAAATCCAACCCAACCAATTATCACCTCATCAGAGTACTCTTGATCACCAGCGAAGTGATGGAAGGTGTCATTGACAGTATTATAAAAAGCACTTACTCAGCAATAACCTGCTCACTGGTGCTAAGTTCGGGTTCTGCCAGTGCCAGTCAGCACCTGACCTCATTACAGCCTTGGTCAAAACATGGATAAAAGAGCTGAACTCAAGAGGTGAGGTGAGGTGAGAGTGACTGCCATTGACATCAAAGTAGCATTTGACTGCATGTGGCATCAAGGACCTCTAGCAAAACTGGAGTTAATGGGAATCAGAGGGGAAACTCTCCACTGGTTGGAGTCATACCTAGCACAAAGGAAGATGGTTGTGGTTGTTGGAGATCAATCATGTCCATCATCACATGACTGCTGCAAGAGTTCCTCAGGGTAGTGTCCTAGGCCCAACCATCTTCAGCTTCTTCATCACTGACCTTCCCCTCCACATAAGGTCAGAAGTGGGGATGTTCACTGATGATTGCACAATGTTCAGCACCATTCAAGACTCCCCAGATATTGAAGCAGTCTTTGTCCATATGCAGCAAGGCTTGGACAACATTGAGACTTGGGCTGATAAGTGGCACGTGACATTCACGCCACACAAGTGCCAGGTAATGGCCACCTCCAACAAGTGAGAATCTAATAATCTCCCCTTGACATTCAGTGGCATCACTGAATCCCTCACTATCAACATCCTGGAGGCTACCATTGACCAGAAGCATAACTGGACCAGTCATATAAATATTGTGACTACAGACCAGAGGCTGGGAATTTTGTGACAAGTAACTCACCTCCCTATTCTCCAAGGCTTGTCCACCATTTACAAGGCACATGTCAGGAATATGATTAAATATTCTCCTGGATGAGCACAGCTTCAATAACACTCAATAAACTCATCATATTCAGGACAAAGCAGCCCACTTGATTGGCAGCCCATCCACCACCTTAAACATTCACTCCCTCACCACCGAAGCACAGTGGCAGCATTATGTACCATCAACAAGATGCATTGCAGCAACTCACTAAGGCTCCTTCAATAGCATCTTCCGGACCCATGACCTCTACCACCTAGAAAGACAAGGGCAGCAGATGCATGGGAACACCAGCACCTACAACTTCGCCTCCAAGCCACGCACCATCCTGAATTGGCACTATTCTGCCTTTCCTTCACTGTCCCTTCCTAACAGCACTGTGGGTGTACCTGCACCACATGGACTACGGCAGTTCAAGAAGGTGGCTTACCACCAACTTTTCAAGGAAAATTTGGAATGGACAACAAATGCTGGCCTAGCAATTGATGCCCACAGTTTGTGAAAGAATTTTTCAAATTAACATAGTAAACTACTCCATGGCATTTCACAAAGGCATAAGGAAATATTGCAAATGATGATCAAAATATGTGAGTTTTAAAAAGGTCCTGAAAGGAGAAGAGGGAGGTGAACTGTTTAGAATTCCAGGGTGTGAAATATGGATGGGAGCTGAATGAATGGCTGCCAATGGTGGAACATTTGGGATCTCCCATTGAAGCTGGTTCACAAAAGAAGAAAGGAGAGTTCCTTCAATTTGAGGCTTAGGAGGACTAAGTCAAGGTCGATCAGTCAAAGACTTGGTTGATGGTGAATGCCATGGTGCAGATAGGTGGCAAAGCTCAGGAGACATTGAAGTTTATAATGGGTGTAGAATTGGAATGGATGTCTGTAGGAGACAAAGACTTAGGTAGGGATTTTTGGGAGCAGGAGGGCTGAATGTGGACAGTGACCGATGATAATGGGATAAGGTTACAAACTCAGGTCAGGGTCAAGAATTCGCAAACAGTCTGATTCAGAGCACCAGTGGCCAGGAAGGAGGAAAGAGCCAGTGGCAAAAGTACAGAGTTTGGCAGGGCTAAAGATGATGGTTTTAAGTCCAAATGTTTAACTGGTGGAAATTGGGATACTTAAGATTAAATGCCAGACTAGCATCTGATAGCACAGAAATAATGGAAGGATCAAGAAAGGTAGTGGAGGAGCAGAACTTCACTGTAAATGTAGAAGCTCATCCCATGTCTGTAGATGATGTCAGCAAGAGGCAGCATGTAGATGAGGGAGATGAGAGAGCAGAGGATGGATCTTGGAGAACTCCAAAGGTAACTGCTGGGGTATGAAGAGAAGCCAAGAGATGCTCAAACTGTAATCAGTTAAGTTTTTATTCATTCACAGAATGTGATTTTGCTGGCTGGCCAGCATTTATTGCCTATCCCTAGTTGCCCTTGAGAAAGTGGCGATGAGCTGTTTTCTTGAACCACTGCAGTCCATGTGGTGTAAGTACACCTACAGCGCTGTTAGGAAGGGAGTTCCAGGATTTTTACCCAGATCGGGCTATTTTAGATTTAGTATTATATAATGAGAAAGGGCTAATTAATAACCTTGCTTTAAAAGAGCCTTTAGGAAATAGTGACCACAGTATGATACAATTTTACATTAAGTTGAAAGTGATATAGTTTATGCTGACACTAGGGTTTTAAATCTAAACAAAGGAAACTATGAAGGTATGAGGGGTAAGTTGGCTATGATGGATTGGGAAAACACATTAAAAGATTTGATGGTAGACAGGCGATGGCTAGTAAAGAAGTATTACATGGTCTACAATAATTTCTCTAAGACACAAAAACCCAACAGGAAAGGTAAATCAACCATGGCTAACAAAAGAAGTTAAGGGTTGCATTAGATCAAAGGAAGTGGCTTATAAGGTTGCCAAAAAAAAGTGGTAAGCCCAAGGATTGGGAGCAATTTGGAATCCAACAAAGGAGGACCAAAAAACTGATAAAGAGAAAAGAGAATATGAATACCAGCTAGTGAGAAAGATAAAGGTGGACTGTAAAAACTTCTTTATGTATATGAAAAGGAAAAGATTAGCAAGGACAAATGTGGGTCCATTACAGGTAGAGACAGGAAAATTCATAATGGAGAATATGGCGGAGAAACTAAACAATTACTTTGTTTGTCTTCACGGAAGAAGATACAGAAAATCTCCCAGAATTACTAGGGAACCAAGGGATTTGTGGAAATGATAAACTGAAAGAAATTAGTATTAATAAAGAGGTACTACTCAAAAAAGTAATTGAATTGAAGATTGATAAATGCACTATATTAGGTGAATTACATTCCAGAGCATTGAAGGAAATGGTAATAGAGAAAATGGATGCATCAGTGATTTCCTTTCAAAATTCTATAGATTCTGGGAAGATTCCTGAAGACTTGAAGGTAGCAAATGTCACCCCACTATTTAAGAAGGCAGGGAGGGAGAAAATGGAGAACTACAGACCTGTTAGTTTGACGTCAGTAGTGGGGAAAATGTAAGATACTATTATAAAGGATGCGATAATTAGACACTTAGGGTGGAATCGTTCCAGGTTTGCACTAAGTGCTGTAGTGGGTGTGAAGAAAGAAGTTTTACGTGCCGGCTGCATTGGTGAGTTTTCACGTCTTATTGTCCTATTCCCAGTGCATCCTGCCTTATTAATAATATATTCATGGAGAAACACCACATCCGCCATGCCGTAGCTCAGCGTTTCCTCACTCCGGGTGCCATATTTAAAGCGCACCAGAGTGCAACCTACTTCAATCTACAGACCAGGACTGCTCCAGGTGACTGATGGTCACGAAAGCCAGGAAGACAGCAGCCCCCAAATTTAATGACGCCTCTCTGGGATGCCTGCTGGATGCAGTGGAAGGCTGCTACGATGTCTTTTACCACCACTCTATCTGCAGGAGGTCCACCAGAGTCACCAATCCTGCCTGGGAGGTGCTGGCAGTGGTGGTCAGCACAACCAGAGCACAGAGGAGGTCAGCCATCCAGTGCAAGAAGAGGATAAATGCTCTCATCCGTTCCGCCAGGGTAAGTTAACCACCTAAGCACTCTCAACTCACTCTCAAACCCATCACACATCCACAGAGATCTCAAGGAAGAACACCACTAACTCTCACACAGCCTCACGTCTCCATCAGGCTCATATCCTCTGGAGTTCACATCTTCATCCCATCCATGGCTCCGCTCACCACACAAACATTCCATGCAGTGCCATGCATCTTGCTTATACTCTCTGCATCTGTTTTCATTCTGGAGAAGCTGACTCACAACAGCAGGGAGAGGCCCCACACCGGGAGTGGACTGGCCCACGTTAGGCCCCTCACTCACTTTGAGAAGCGCGCCATCGTGCTGTCTAGTGAGGATGCGGACCGTGCCAGAGGTGATGGTGAAGTCGGCCGCGAACACCCAAGTGAGGATCCTGCACCACATCATTCCTCTCTCAATGCAACTGTCAGTGCTCTCTATCCAGCTTTTGAATCTTTTGTCATGCACTAATTATCTCTACTTTGGTTCACAGGGATCTCTACCAAGTGACCAACGCCCTCAGCCAGCCAGTCCCTCAGCTCCATCCATGTCCCCACCTCCAACCAAGAGGACACCTCCTCCATTGAAGAGCTGGAAATAAGCAGCCTGGAAGACCTGTCACAGCGCTTATCCACACCCCCACAAGCACAGAGACACACACTTTGATGAGGCCTAGATCTAGAGCAGGCTTAGGTTCACAATTGACACGCATCTGCAATAGATGGAGGCAGGTACAGTCGAGCTCTCCAACACTCGGAGGACTGCTGGAGAAAAGGCATCTGTGAGGTCCGAGTCAGATGACAAGCCTCTGGATTCGGCCTTCCAACTCATCGTGGAGAGTCAACAGAAGGCGGGGGAAACATCATGCAGAATTGTTGGAAGCCCTCAACAGAGTGGGCACGCAAGTCAGAGGAATGCGCCTGCATGCTCTCTGATGAAGTGGTGCCCATATAGGCGCATATAGAAGTCTCCATGGGAAGGATGGTGGACGCCATGGAGACAGTGGTGGAGATATGCACAGACCTGCACTCCATTACGGTAGCCGTGGGTGAGTTCCTGAAGTGGCAACGCGAGGTGAAACAGAGCACATTGACATCCCTCCAGGTGCTCCTTCAGCTCAAGGCATCAGGTTGGGGCCCTCGGGCACCCTGAAGGGAGGAGGAGCGGCAACTGGACACCCCTGTGTCATCCGCTCAGGAACCTCAGAGGCTGTACTCTACCTCCAAGTCCTCTTTGCCTGTGACCCCCTCAACGTTGTTCTCTGTCACCGCAGAGGGAGCTGCTGGCCCACAGGAGGGCAGATAAAGCAAGCTGGAGCCCCCATTGTTTTGGCTTTCCAGAGGATACATGCCAAAGTCATCAGAGGCAACAGGGCCAACCATTGCACAGGCGGTATCCACCCCTGCTGTGGATGTCAGGGCAGTACCTAGAAGATGTGGTAGACCTGGAAAAGATAAGAAATTCTGATCATAAGTGGCTGCATAGGTGAACACATTTTGTCACTTTATAATCTGAAAATATATTCACTTTCACTGAATAATGTGTAATGCTGTCTTTCAGCTTCATTGACAGGCTTTGCGATTCCTCCCCTGCACCCGCCCCCAGCTACCACTTGCAGCTTGCAGCTGGACCACGAGTGATTCTGGAGGGAGAAGTGTGTGTGTGGCAGGGATTTTCAGAGCCTCGTGCAAGCACTCTTCCACGCATGTGGATCCTTCATCCGTCACATTCATCTCACTGTCCCGAGCATTTTCAATGCTGCCTGCTAGTATTTTCTTTCAGTTGTCTGTTTGAGTTGACTTGCATCTCCACCCACCCACTGATCACACTCCCATGCAGCACCTGTGCTCATCGAACACAAGGCTCCGCTCACTTTCGATTTCGACAACCATGGTCGAAGTCAAATACATTGTCAGCTCCCTCATCCTTTCCCCTCCCCCAGTCACCCGTGTCTTTTCCCCCATCATTGTCGACTCTCCTGGCTTCAACTTTCACCTTCCCACCATCATCTACCAACCTGAACCCTTGCCTTTCCAGGACATCCAGGTGCATGTGCATGTTCCTGACCTTCCTGAACATCCTAACCCCATCCACATTGACCTCCCCGAACTCCTCCTTCCCACTCCCAGGGTCCGTGTCTGCCTCTGAGTCCCCACCAACCACCCTCGCCGCCCCTTCTACTATTACTGAAGCACCCTAGCCCTCCCACCCTACCGGCTTCCCCTGCCCCCTCTCACACTTGCCATTCCACCTACCATGCCCACCCGCAGTTCATTCCCCAGGAGGCAGTCATTGACTCTACAGACCCCTCCCTTGCACATTCACTGGACATTCTCCCCTTCTCCTTACTCCCTCTTCCACCCTTACTCCCCCCTCCCTCAGTACACCTTCCCCTCTCCAAACTCCCTCTGCACCCTGTGCACTATCATCCCTCCAAACTCCCTCCTCCCTCCGGACACTTTCCTCCCCTTGCACTCCCTCCTCCCCCATACTCCCTCCTCCCTCCAGACACTCTCCTTCCCCCTCCCAACTTCACCCCCTGCCCCCAGTATACCTTCCTCTCCCACTTACACCTAGACCTTCTTCTCCCTCTCTCCGCCCCCTCCTCCTGATCCACCTTCCTTTCCCGCTTGCACCTAGACCTTCCTCTCCCCCCCTTCGCTGATCACCTGTTGCGGCTCATGGCCAAGGCAGTGATGTTCCAAAGCAGGCCCGAAGCATCATTGGAGACCTCTCACCTTCCAAGAGCTGTTTCACGGAGCCATGAGCATGCAGAACCACCCATCATGTGATGCAGGTGTTCTTCCAGCGTCTGGTAGCAGTAGGGCTCCAACACTTCTTTCCCTTGAATGTCCACAATCTGACAGAGTAGATGTGGGTAGGATGTTTCCCCTATCTGATGAGTTTAGAACCAGGGGACACAGTCTCAGAATAAGGGGCAGGCCATTTAAGAATGAGACGAGGAGGAATTGCTTCACTGAGTAGGTGGTGAATCTTTGGAATTCTCTGTCCCAGAGGGCTGTGGAAACTCAATCACTGAGCATGATAGATAGAATTGATAGATTTCTGGATACTAATGACATCAAGGGGTATCAGTATGGTGGGGGAAAATGGCGTAGAGGTAGATGATCAGCCATGATCTGCTTGAATAGCAGAGCAGGCTCAATGGACCAAATGGCTTACTCCTGCTCCTTTGAGGCTATGTTCCATTAGACAGTGGAAGAACGGTGTTGAAGCAGGATGATGTAATTATTGTGTCAAAGGCTGCAAAAAGTAAAGAAGACAAGGAGAGATATAATCACACTGAATGTTGTTTGTCTCTTTGTTTAGGACTATTTCAATGTTGTGGAAGGGGTGACAAGTTGATTGGAGGGATTCAGATAAATGCAGAAAGGAGCAGACTTGGATCTTTTGGGTGACAAAATGTTTAAATACATTGTAAAAAATTGGAGGTTTGAGGTGAGGTGGAAGTTAGAAAGGAAAGAAGGATCAAGGATATTCTTTTTTGAGAAAGGGATGATAGTACTTTTGAAAGGGATGGGAACAGTGGCCTATAAGTGGGAACCATTTACAGGGTCAGCTAATATAGGGGCCCAGATATTGGATGCTGTATTGTTTGGGATCATAGGTTTCTGTGGAAGGATCAGCTAGATGGGTTGAATGGTCCACCTCATCTGAGCTTATCTTTGTAATAAACTTAGAACTTTGTTGGTCCCCTAGCTGGGGTTACTCACTGGATAAGTTCAGAATTATTCAGAGTCTTCCATTTCTCATTGATAAATAAACATGGTTTCGTATGTACATCTGCTATTTCATTTTAATTTTTCTCCTTCTTTCCTGTTAATTAAGCAGCTGAATCATGTTGGAGTACAGTTTCACAAGCACAAGCTAACAGTTGCTTCATTCATTCCGGTTAAGATAGGCTGGAATAGTGCAGTATGCCTATCCAATTGTTATGTCATTCGATACCTCCTTATAATAAACAGTGGGGCCAGGAGGCAAAATAGCTATTGACATCTACTACTAAACAGTGGTGCATCTGGTCAGAAGGTAATTAGGCCAAGGAGGGCCAGCCCCTTGGAGTTAGTTTCATAAAGCTTCAAAAATGCAAGTGTGCACTTT
Source organism: Carcharodon carcharias (assembly GCF_017639515.1). NCBI lineage: Eukaryota > Metazoa > Chordata > Chondrichthyes > Lamniformes > Lamnidae > Carcharodon > Carcharodon carcharias. The sequence goes on along the minus strand of NC_054468.1, from coordinate 158,775,526 downwards.
AGGATCACATGTACAAGCACCAGGGGTTTGATTAAGTTTATAATTATTGGGCATTGGAACATTCAGCCATGTTATGTGCTCTGGCCTCCAGGGTTCAGAGCTGATCAGGGCTAAAGTACCAAGTTCAGACAAAAGAATTGCAGAACCATATTAAAGAAAGAAATTGTATTTATTATATAGTATCTCATATTCTCAGGGCATCCCAAAATGCTTCACAGCCAATTTATTAAATTTGAAATTTAATCATCATTGTTTTGTAGGCATGTACAAAAACCAATCTGCACACAAGTTCCTGTAAACAGCAGAGAGAGGAGTGACCAGCTGATCTGCTTTGATGGTTTTGATTGAGGGATGAATGTTGGCCATTACGCTAGGAAAACTCCCTACTCTTTGCAAAAAAGAATCCCATGAGATTTTTACTTTGGCCTGAAAAGACAGAATTGGTTTAACATGTCATCCAACAGATTGCCTTTCCAACAGTGCAGCACTCCTCAGTGCTTGCATTGAACCATCACCTTACGTTATGTACTCAAATCAAGGATTGGGATTTGAACCCATCTGATTCAGACATAAGAAAGTGTTATTACCAGTGACCTAACTTGTAGGTTCAAGCCCCAGTACTGCCCCACCTTAAAGGGCACTGGTGATTTTAAACTTACTGTGTGTGTATAAAATATTTCTTCTTTGGGCTATTAATAATTTTGAGACAGATCTGATTGAAAAAGATCACTGAGTCAATTTAGGATTTTTTGACCATTTTTCCATGGGATTTGAGGGGAAAATGTTGCCTTCTAATTGTTAAAGCAAAGTGCATTTGCATAGGTTTACAAAGGAAGATTGCAAGCATTAATGTGTTACAGCCTTGAACAGATTCAATGACAGCTTCCACTGCTCTCTGAGGAAGAGAATTCCTCAGATGGACAACCCACGAAGGAAAAATATCCTCCTCATCTCAATCTTAAATTGGAGACCCCTTATTTTTAACTGTACACCCCCACTAGTGGAAATCATCAAAAAAAGATAGTTTTTGGTCAGTAGGATATAAAATATTTATATCATATGAAACCCACATCCAAGTTCCCTCAAACCTTCTATTTTAATGGAGGAGGAATGGGGACACGGGCAACCACCGACTCCCAGAAATTGGGTGGCTCATTTAAATATTTTAATAAGGCTGTGTGCCACAGACTTCATCTCTTGTAAGCTTAACTCTGGCCAGTAGGGAGGTGAGGACTGAAGTGTGGAAGAGGTAAATCTATTTCCAGCACTATTTTCCTCTCAGCTCCCCAAGCTAACCTGCTTCCCTCCCTATGATCAGATGTTATTACCAATCACCATCTTTGCCCTGATCAGTCTCCAGCTCCTCCCCCCCACCCCAATTACCCCTGACCACACAAACTATAATATAGCTTCATACCCCTCGCAATCTCTACCCCAGAAGCAGGATACCTATCTACCTTCTCCTAATCTGCAGCCTCTTCTGCAGCATTTCCTGACTGACAGGTAGCCAAGCCTGTCAATCAACAATATCAACAAATTGTATTTATATGCCTTCTTTAGTGTAATAAAACATGCCAAGGCACTTCACATGAACATTAAAAAACATAACACCGACCACATAAGGAGATATTAGGGCAGATGACCAATAGATTGGTCAAACAGGTAGGTTTTAAGCAGCGTCTTAAAGAAAATGAGGTGGAGAGGTTTAAGGATAGAATCCAGAGTATAAAGCTGAGACAGCTGAAGGTACGGCCACTAATGGTGGAGCGATTAAGGTCCAGGACACTCACAAAACCAGAATTAGAAGAAGCAAAAGTATCTTGGAGCTGGAGAAAATTACAGAGGTAGGGAGGGAGTGAGCCCAGGGGGGGATTTGAAAACAAATCTGAGAATTTTAAACTCAGCTTTACTGGGAGTCAGTGTAAATACGCGAGCACAGGGGTGATGGGTGAAGAGGAATTGGTGCGAGCTAGGATGGGCAGCAGACCTCAAATTTATGGAGGATAGAACATGGGAGGCCAGGAGTGCATTCGGATAATCAAAGCAAGGATGAGGATTTCATGAGCAGATAAGCTGAGGCAGAGGCGGACTCGGATGATGTTCCAAAGGTCAAAATAGGCAGTCCTAGTGATGTCACAGGCATATGGTCAGAAAGTCATCTCATGGTCAAATACAACACCAAGGTTTCCAACTGTCTGGTTCAACTTGAGATCATTGCCAGAGATAACAATAAAATCTAACATAAAAACAAAAAACTGCGGATGCTGGAAATCCAAAACAAAAACAAAAATACCTGGAAAAACTCAGCAGGTCTGGCAGCATCTGCAGAGAGAAGCACAGTTAATGTTTCAAGTCCGAATGACCCTTCAACAGAACTAAGTAAAAATAGAAGAGAGGTGAAATATAAGCTGGTTTAAGGGGAGGGTGGGACAAGTAGAGCTGGATAGAGGGTCAGTGATAGGTAGAGATAACCAAAAGATGTCGCAGGTAAAAGGACAAAGAGGTGTTGAAGGTGGTGATATTATCTAAAGAATGTGCTAATTGAGAGTAGAAAGCAGGACAAGCATGTACAGATAGCCCTAGTGGGGGTGGGGGGGTGAAGGAATCGAAAAAGGCTAAAAGGTAGAGATAAAACAATGGATGGAAATACATTTAAAAATAATGGAAATAGATGGGAAAAGAAAAATCTATATAAATTATTGGAGAAAAAAAAGGGGGGGATCAGAAAGGGGGTGGGTCTGGGTAGCGGTTCCTCTACATTGGAGAGATCAAACGCAGACTGGGTGACCACTTTGCAGAACACCTTCGGTCTGTCTGCAAGCATTACCCAGACCTCCTTGTCGCTGGCCATTTCAATACTCCACCCTGCTCTCTTGCCCACATGTCCGTCCTTGGCCTGCTGCATTGTTCCATTGAAGCTCAACGCAAACTGGAGGAACAGCACCTCATCTTCCAACTAGGCACTTTACAGCCTTCCGGACTGCATATTGAGTTCAACAATTTTAGATAATGAACGCTCTCCTCCATCTCCATCCCCTTTCTGATCCCCCCCCCCCTTTTTCCAATAATTTATATAGATTTTTCTTTTCCCACCTATTTCCATTATTTTTAAATGTATTTCCATCCATTGTTTTATCTCTACCTTTTGTTTTAGAACAATAAAGTCGGTGGCTAGGGAACAGAGTTTGTGCCTAGGACCAAAGGCAATAGCTTTGGCTTTCCCAATTTTTAACTGGAGGAAATTTCTGCTGATCCAGTCTTGAGTTTTGAATAAGCTGTCAGACAATTAAGAGACATTGGAGGGATCAAGCAAGGTGGTGTTGTGGCAGAGCTATAGAGCATACATATTGAAAACTGACATTGTGCTTTTGGATGACCAAAGGCCAACATCTAGGTGATAAATAAGAAAGGACCGAGAAAAGATCCTTGTATGACTCTAGAGGTAATGGTGTGGGAAGAGAAGCCATTGCAGTGGTGTGACTCTTATCACCAAAACACACCTTGGTCTGCACTCATTACTGCTTTGGCACTTTCTCCTCTTCTGAGCATCTTACCTTTTCCACCCACTCACCTGTCCTTTATAATCCTTGTTCTCTACTGTCCACCCAAGTACCATGACATTATGACCAAGGTAACTGCACTGCTCCTCCCTCTGCATCCTTGGTGACTTCATCTCAATCTCAAATCATTATCCTCTTATGAGTTCACTATCCACTTAACCTCCCTTAATCTTACCCTCCATATAAACTCCCCAAATTATATTCATACCACTCCCTTGACTTTGCTATCTCATGTGGTCTTACTACACCCATCATTGCAATCACAGTTAAGGCCATCTCTGATCCGTTCCATGATTCGATCACCAGTCACATTCCCCCATTCCCCTTCCAACTCTACTTCCTCTTGTGTCTGCCCCTGTAGAAAACTCATTCCCAATTCGCTTGCAACTGAACTTTCAAACTTCCAACTGCTTAGCCTTTGGCCCTTCATGAGTTCTGCAGCTAGGCTTTTTTTTTGAGTAGACGGGTGATGTTGGTAGATTTGAAGGAAAAGAGAACAGAAGCTGACAAGACAGAACAGTTAACAATATCAGCTAACATGGGAGCCGGGAAGGCAAGTTGGGTGGCCAGTAGTTGAGTGGGAATAGGCTCAAAAGAGCAGGTGGTGGGTCTCATGGACATTTAGCTCAGAGAGGGAATAAGGGGAGATAGGAGAGAAACTAGAGGAAGAAACAAGCTAAGGACAAGGAATCCTGAATGAAATTTAACTCGGTGGACTAGGGTAAGGAAAAAAAGTGGCAGAGGCAGTATAATGGATGGTCTCAATCTTGGCAACAAATATATGAGCTCCTTGCACTTGTTGCAGGTAAGTGTGGAGAAGATAGGGAAAGGAGCTTAAAAAGTAAAGGTAGTAGTTTAAACAGTAGAGAAAAGTAGAGGAGACAAATTCAGGCTAGCTTCCAGTAAAAACCCTGTTGAAAAAAAACATGTAAGCAGTGGCGTTAAAACTCCACAGTGCTTAGCTTGGAAATCCTGCCCGAGATCAAGGCCATTGCTTTAGGTCACTAACCATTCTTCAGAACAGGCAAAGTTAGAGATGCAACATGGTTAAAACAATTACTGAGTCAGGGAAGGGGGGCAGTGGAGAATATAGTGGAAGGCAGGAGTGATAATGCCTTCCAACCCAGCACAGATCTTTTCTTCTTTATTCCTCCCCTTCATTCCCTGCCTTTGCATACACTTAAAACCTGTTAAATCTTTAATTTTTGCCAGTTCTGACATGAGGCCAGTGAAATGAAATGTTAACTATGTTTCTTTCTCCACAGACGCTGCCTGACTTGCTGAGTATTTCCAGCATTTTCTGTTTTTATTTCAGATTTCCCACTTCTGTAAAATTTTGCTTTTGCTTTTGTGGTTGGTATTTAAGGATCTTTAAAGTCAGATTTTATTGTCAATTTAAAAACCCACTTTTTGGGTGATGTTTTTCAGTTTTTATTTTTCACATTAAAAAATGGGAGCAAGTGCTTCAAACATTAAAGCTTTAGGGAACAGGCAAACTAAATAGGCAGATCTGGATTGGCAACTTGCAGAAACAGCAGAGCCTCAGCACAAGTGGGTCATAGTGGAAGACCAGTGTAATCACCATATGTCATTGCCATAAATTTTTTTTTTCTTTTCACCTATAAGAAGTTCAAAGTGAGATAACTGGCATGTATAAAACTGGATATTCAAAGATAATTACTTGAGACATAGAGCCATAGAGTCATAATGGCACAGAAGGAGGCCATTCAACCCATCAAGTCCATGCCAGCTTTCTGTAGAGCAATCAAGTCAGTCCCAATCTCCCTTTCTATCCCCATAGCCCTGAAAATTTATTTCCCACAAATCCCCATCCAATTTTCTTTTGATGTTATTGATCGTCACCACATCCACCACCTTTGGAGTCAGAGAGCTCCAGGTCATTACCGCTCATTGTGTAAAAGGTTTTCCTCACATCCCCTCTACCTCTCTTGCCCAAATGCTTCATTCTATGTTCCCTAATCTATGTGTCATCAGCTCAGGGGAACAGCTCATCTTTGTCTATCTTATCTAAACCTGTCATTAACTTATATGCCTATCAAATGTCCCCTCACTCACCTTTACTCCAAAGACAATAACCCAAACTTCTTCAATGTAGCTAAAATCTCTCATCCCTGGAACTATTCTGGTAAATCTCTTCTATAGCATCTCAAGTTCCCTTGCATCCTTACTGAAGTATGGTGACCACAATATTCTAATTGTGGCTTAACCAGAAATTTATCAGGTTAATTTTTGGGTAAATTTCATTCCACTTATAGGGCAGAATTTAATGCCACCCCACCCAGGAGTGGTTGACAAGCAGCGTGGTGTATAATCAGATGGGAGGACACAGGGCTGAGAATCCATTGCCTTCCCAATTAAGTGAGGGGCAGGGAGGATTCAGGATGTTCTTCCTGCCCCTAGACCAATTGGGGCGTTTAAGTGGCCAATTAAGGGCTAGTTAAGGGCTCAGGGGTGGCAGGGCCATTTCACATGGGCAAGCTGCTGGCTATAACCTGTAGCCTGCCCAAGGGTCTGGGGTGGGAGACCCTCCTAATCAAGCACCCCATGGAGGGCCCAGACAGCAGAAAGGACCACCCCCACTGAAAGCCCACCCTCCTATCCTCCACACCCCCAACCCTTGCTGGGGCTTGCCTGACTAAAGTTGTTGAGCTTTCCACACTCACCTTTCTTCTAGGTTTCCATCAATGCTCCCAGTCGGGAGCCTGCTGCAATCCCAGCAGTGTCACAACTTTGTGTTATGCTGCTGGGACAGAAGAACTGCCAGTCCTCTGATTGGCTGTTGGGTCTTGGAGGCGGGATCCACACAGTGGGATGGGGCCACCCATGGCTTTTAAATTCAGCCCATTGTGTTTGATTCTCTAGCTTTTGTTAAATACTTACATGGGATGTGGACATTGCTGGCAAGGCCAGAATTTATTGTTGATCCATAATTGCCTTTGAGTAGGTGCTGCAGAGCACTTTGTAGATGTTACGTACTGTTGCCATGGTGGAAGGAGTGAATGTTTTAATGTGGTACATGGGGCACTAATTAAACTGCCTTGTTCTGGATGGTGTTGAGCTTCTGGTGTATCATTAGGACTGCACTCCAGACAAGTGGAAAGTATTCCGTCAAATTCCTGACTTGTGCCTTGTAGATGGTGGAAAGGCTTTCTGGAGTTACCCACTGCGGAATTCACAGGTTCTGACTTGCTCTTGTAGGTGCAGTATTTATTTGGCTGGTCCAATTAAGTCTCTGGTCAGTTGTGACTCAGAATGTTGACGGTGGGGATGAATGTTATTTGTCACTTGTCAGCCCAAGCATTAGTGCTGACCTGGTCTTCCTGCATGCAGGAATGCACAGGTTCATTCTCTGAGAACTTGCAAATGGTGCTGAACATTGTACAATCATTAGCGAGCATTCTCACTTCAGGCCTTATGATGGAGGGAAGATTATTGATGAAGCAGCTGAAGATGATAGAGCCTAGGACACTACCCTGAGGACCTCCTACAGTGATGTCCTGGCACTAAGATGATTGGCCTCCAACAACCAGAACCATCATCCTTTTGCTAGGTATGACTCCAACTCCAACTAGTGGAGAGTTTTCAACCGATTCCCATTGACTTCAGTTTTACTAGGGCTTCTATGTGCTACACTTGGTCAAATACCTCCTTGATGTCAAGAGCAGTCACTATCATCTCACCTCTGGAATTCAGTATTTTTGTCCATGTTTGGAATGAAGCCATAAGGAGGTCACGAGCCAAGTGCCCCTAGCAGACCCAAATTGAGTATCAATGAGCAGGTTATTGCTGAATAAGTGCTGCTGGTCAATGCCACCTTCCATTACTTTGCTGGTGATTGAGAATGGACTGATGCAACAGTAATTGGCCAGATTTGATTTCTTATGCTTTTTGTGGACACAATGTACCTGTTATTTGGAAAGGAAAATGCAGGTGATTTTTAGTTCCCCAATTTTTAGTCTTCGAATGGATGTGGTCATCACATGGCAAGATTAGTATTTGTTGGCCATCCTTGGACTGTGGCTTATTAGGCTATTTTAGAGGGCATTTAAGAGTCAACCACATTGCTGTGATTCTGGAATCACATATAGGCCAGACCAAGTAAGCAAAATTTCCTTCTCTAAAGGACATGAATGAACCAGATGGGTTTATACAACAATTGCCAATGCTTTCATAGTCACCAATACTGAGGCTAACTTTTTAATTCCAGATTATTAATTGAATTTGAATTCTACCAGCTGCCATGGTGGAATTTGAACCCTTGGGTGGGATCTTCGATTCTGAGTATACATTTGGTGGCAGGTGCGGAACTGAGAGTGATTTCCACTGGAGGTGGGATGGCTGACCACACCACAATAACCTTGTTCAGCTTATTACATACGCATCCGTGAGGAGCATGGTGAATCTCATGGTGGGGTAGGCAGGAAGTTGCTGTTTCCACCATTACCTTGTGAAGTTGAAGGTCCTGGCACCATATTTAAAGAGCACCCAGACAGTAATTCACTCACTGCAGGCCAGGAGCTCCAGATTTTGCATCAGCCAGAATATGACAGAGCAGACAATATGAGGCCCTAGGCATAGTGAAGCCTCCCTGCAGGTTCTCCTCCAAGCCATCCAGGAAAGGAGGGAGGTGCTGTTTCCCAGGGATGGCAGCTAGATGCCCTCCCATCTGACAATGGTGACCTGGGCGGAGGTGGCAGTGGAGGTTAGTGCCTTTGGATTTCACAGGACAGCAGCCTAGCAATGTAGGAAAAGGATGAATGATCTTCTGTGCCTTGCCAGTGTCTACTCACTGCAAACTGACACTCATAAGAGCATCAGACAGTGTAAGTGTGCGAGTGCACAGGGATGTCAGACAGGAGTTCAGGCTGCAGGACTGGGACATGTGTACTGAAGGTGTGGCCGCCACTTCATGCTCTCACTGTTCCATCAGTTGCAGAACATACTGCTTGTTAATCACTTACTGGGGATGGCTCAGGAGCTGACATAAGCATGCATGCTCCTTAACTGCTCATGCACCCATTGGGATGAAAATCAATCCTGCTGTCTGTCTGCAGGACAAGATCTCACAAAAAAGGAAGGAGTGGACCAAAACTGGTATTGGCATGTCAGATATTCGAATCCTCAACCCATTCAAGGAGGAGGCCACTGAATTAGTTGGGGATCAACAGGGCCATGCTGTGCTGAAGGTGAAACAGGACTTTCCCTGGAAGCCAGTGAGGATGCTTCCAGTCTGCAGTTGTCAGATGCACCCACAGAGTGAGACATTGTTTTAATAAGGGATCCTCCTTAGGCATCCACTAAATCTTTACTTTCTCTATTCCAGCTACCAGCAAGAAAATGGAGAAGCCAAGAAGGGAGCCACAGAACCAGCCCCAGCTCTGTAGTTTATACGGGGTTAATGTGGGACTGAGTACAGTACATATAAGAAGGCACATGACCCAGACCTAGATCAGGATTTTCCATTCATCGGGCAGGCTCGGCAGGACTGGGCAGGGGCAGTCATGGAACTGACTGCCGCCTGCGATCAGTTCCGCATCGCGATTTCACACGGGTGGGCCAATTAAGGCCCGCCCTGTGTGGATTGCGAGCGGTAGCACTCAGCATTACCTGTGCAGGTGGGGGGAGGAGGTAGAGTCGGGTGCAGCGAGAGTGCTTCAATCTCCCCGAAGCACGGAGCTGCTACCACCCCTACCTGTTCCTACCAAGCCCGCCCAACGAATGGAAAATCCTGGTCCATGTTTGGGTCATGTGCCTTCTTACATCTCTGTGGGCAGTACTGTACTCAGTTCCACATTAACCCCGTATATACTACAGAGCTGCATCAGGGAGAAGAAAGCGCTTGTTGAAAAAAAATTACACTAAAAATTTAATGAAACATGTCCCCTCATATGAGATGGGACATGTTTTTATTTTTCAAAGAAAGTTTTTATTTAATTTGTAAAAGCTTTAGGAAACCTCATCCTGCTCATGGATGAGGTTTCCTAAAAAACGTAAAGGCTGCTTGGCCTTTTTGTCTGCCTGCCAATCGTAAGGCCTTAGTAGGCCTAGCAATTATTGGCGGACACACAGCTGACTCTGGATATTTCTCTTTCATCCTACAGGAGGAATACATCAGGATCATGGAGCCTGGTGAACTAACTCTATGTCTTGTGGCATACAGAGAGTGAAGATGACGGAGAGAGCAGCTGAGGCGCCTGGCTGTGCAGAGGGAGAAGAAGCACCCTTAGGAAGAAGGGGAGGCTGGAGCTTCCACACACACCACCGAAGAGCCACAGCAAGCTGTCGCTGGTCGGCGCTTAGCAACAACCAGTTGCCGCTTTTCATTCCTGCTGATGACCGAGAACCAGTGTTGCTGAAGACTGCCTAAGGAACTGGTCGGTCACATCTGCCACCTGCTGCAGGATTTGATGACATGGGACATGGAAGACATCCACTGCCAATGGCTATGAAAGTGACAGCGGTGCTCAATTTCTATGCCAGTGAATTCTTTCAGGGCTCCACAGGCGACCTCTGTGGGATATCACATGCCTCCACCCACAAATGCATCCCTGAGGTAATAGATGCCATCTTCATGAGGGCACACAACTTTGCGCATTTTGCGCGGGCCCAGGGCAGCCACGATGCAAAAGTGATTGGATTTTCCCAGATCTTGGGTTTCTCACAGGTGCTGGGTGCCATCAACTGCACTCAAGTGGCGCTCAGATCTCCATCACAACATGCGGTCAACTACATCAACCACAAGGGCTTCTATTCACTGAATGTGCAGCTGGTGTACGACCACCACAAACGCATCCTGCAGGTCTGTGCACAGTTTCCAAGGAGTGTACATGACTCCTCCATTCTCATTGGTCACAGATCCCTGACATGCCCAAGCTGCAGGATGGCTCCTCAGGCACAAGGGTGCAGAGGATGTGACTAATGACACCTCTGTGGTGGCCTCAGCAGGATGAAGGTATAATGAGGCTGCAACTCGCAATTTAGTGAAGCAGACCATCAGGATGTTGAAAATCAGGTTCTGGTGGAGCCCTACAATATAGTCCACACCGAGTGTCACCCATCGTTGTTGCCTGCTGCACCCTTTACAACCTGGCACTGCAACAAGGAGAGGAGCTGGCTGTGGAGGAGCTGGAAGTTTCCAATGAGGAGGATGTCGATGAGGGTTAGGAGGCCCTCGAAGGCAGCAATGATGGAGGTGAGGCCCTTGCACTGGCCAGATAAGGCAGACATGCTCAGGAGGCCCTCGTAGCTGCTAGATTTGTGGAGGATGATGATAACATATAGTGAGGAGATACCATAGATCCTCATATTGCATCTGTGAATGTTTGATTCCAGTCTGGCTTATGGCAGGTGCATACCCTCTGTGATAATGCTCCTGTCATGGAGACACAGTAGAGGCCCTAATAGTCGCTCAGCTGCAGGAGGATGATGACGACGTGCAGTGAGGACACTCCATTGATCTTCACACAGCCTCTGAGAATGTCTGACTCTTGTTTGGCTGAGGGCAGCTCACTTATGCTCTGTGATCAGGGTCATACCATAGAGACACAGCCATGAATCTTTAAAAGCATCTGATCCTTTGTCTGCCTTCAGCACCTGAACCCTTCAGGAGCACAGTGTCACTGGTCATAGATGCTGAAGAGATGGGGACCAGCCCTGCCTTAAAGGTGCTGAGTGCGCTCAGAGAGAATGATGGAACTCTGTGAAGCCTGCCCATTACATTCTGGCAGCAATGACAAGAATTGTTGAGGTTTAGGCATTAGTAATGTGTCTAGGGGGTGTGAGGCCGGACCATCACTTTGGTCTGAGAGCTGCACAGAGCGCAGAGAAGAGGCCCTGGTCTGAGACACCTGTCTTTATCTTGTGCAGAAAGGTTTCACATCTGAATGACACAAACACTGCTCATCAGAACAAGGAACCATAGGCAAGGAAACATTCTTGTGAGTTTATTGACATTAGTAAACAGTATGTACAAGTGATTAACGCCCATCCCCAGGCTGTGCAACTACACCTTCTTAACTTTCCTAACCCTGCCGCTACATTTTGGGGCTCCCTGGACATCCACAGTGGAGTTGGAAGCAGCCTGCTGACTGCTACGCCCTGTTTGTGATGACCTTGGCAGCTGTCCTCTGGAGCGCCGAGACCTGCAGGGCCCTGGCCTGCTATTGAGGTCCTGCTGTGTGGCAGTAGCGCCCTCCTTGGCCTGTGGAACTGGAGCTGCTGAGGTCACAGGAAGAGGGGATTCAGATGGGCTGGACACTCCTGGCTTCACTTGGATGGATAGGCCCGGAGTGTGCACCTGCCGATCCCCCTCCCTATGGGTGACCAAGGGCCCCAGGTTGTCTTCTTGAGGAGAAGCGGTAGCTTGAGTGAGATCTGGCTGCCCTGTACCCTCTCACCTACAAACAATAGCATCAGCGATGGAGTTGAGCCTGCATAGCAGTGCAAGAGCGACATCCAGGACCAAGGTTTCCATCCTACCAGTGTTAATCTTGGTGAGTTGGCATGTCGGCGCTATCGCCTCAGCTTGAAGACAGACGCACTCCTCCATCATTGCTTGCAATCTGAGGAGTGCAGCGGAGATCTCTTCCTCATGTTCCTGAGCTTGTCTTTAAAGCTGCGGCAACTGTGACATGATCGAGCCTCCAGAGGCTCGTCATCTGACTTGGACTCACCAAATTTCTGGCCTCTAGCAGTCCTCTGAGTGCCGGATACTGGAAAGTCCCGGCAGCCACCTTCTGTGGATCAGACAGTGTGATGTGCTCACCAGATTGTCATCCCGAGGCTATGCTAAAGCTAGGTCTCACCAAGGTGTGTGTCTCTGCGCTGGTGGAGGGTATGGGTGAGCGCTGTGATGGGACTCCAAGGAGGGTGCCTTCAGATTTCTCTTCAGAGGTTTCTTCGGGGCTTGATTGGAGGCCCTGGGTCATGGACTCTGTCGGCTGTTTGGCAGATGTGCCTGCAGAAACAAGGAGGAATTAGTGCATGGCAGTGGCCTGTGAAACAGGACACATCACTCACAGAATGGTTGTTTGATGGATGTTGCACTGCTGGACCCTTACTTGGTAGAACACCGCCGAACTCACTGTCAGAACAGGACTGGTCCTGATCCTCGCTGGCCAGCTGAATGGCTCTGTTTTCAAAGTCCGTGAGGACCTTGATTTCAGGTATTCCTCCACCAGTCTGCAACCTCTCCTTATTGATGTGTGCCAGCTTGTCCTGCATGGATAAAGATGGAGAGAGTGTAAGCAGCATGTCTGCCAGGCCAGATGATAAGTATGCCTGGCATGTGTGGCGTTTTACCCGCCCGCTACCACACTTGGTGCAAGTCTGGGATGATTCTGCCCCAGGTCTCGGTAAGAAATCAGAAGTCCAGATTAATACTTTTTTATCTTTATTTGGTGAACTTGCTGATGACGTTACCCTAATGCAGTACGTTGATGAAGCCTCAACGAGCTTCAATGAAATATTAACAGCCTTTGATGAATGCTTTAATCTTCAATTGGAGGAGCGTGCAGAGCTTAAAAAGGGACTCAGAAAACCCGCAGCAAATGATGAAAAGGCAAAAGACAACACCTGAACAAACTACATGAGGGCACCAGAAAGGCATGCCACATCTGGAAGCCCCAGTAATATATCTTTATGGGAAGCCCGAGACAGAAGGCGCAAATTATTTCTTTTGAAGACCTAGACACATTTCCAGAACTGCACCAGCAGCTGATAGTGAACAACAAGGAAAAAGCCCTGTGGCAGGCAAATCAAGAAAAAGCAAATATATAATCAAAGAATGTTCAACTCAAAGCTGAGTTGGAAGAACTGAACCTGAAGTACAGCCAGGCATGACAGGCAGGCAAGAAAGGCGTTCCTGGAAGTCATTGTCTTTAAACACTTTTTGAAGAACCTATACATGCCCCTGGAAAAACACGAAGAGTTGGAAAAGATGTTGAATGATACTTCAGAAAAAGCTGAGTTGGAGCTCTCAGTAATGACAAAACTATATGCTGATATGCAGAGTGAGAACACAAGAGCTGAACAAGAAAATAAACTCTTGTAAGAACAGGCAATTTCCCTTCACGAACAGATTCAAAAACAATATATTACCCTTCAAAAACATGATGGAATAAAGAATATCTTGAACAGCAGAATGGCAGAACAGCAGATAAACTCAATGAAACCCTGGTAAATTACAAGAAAACTCAAGATGAAGTACTTGAGGTTTGCAACAGAAAAGAAAACCTGGTGAAGGACCATCACACACTACAAAGACCCCTCAGGTCTGAGTTTGTCCCTCGGGAACATTACAAAGTGAGTCAAAATGAAATTAATGCCAATCTGAAAGAACTGATGAACCAGTTTTCAGAGAAGATTCAGGAATGTTCACTATTCCGGGAGGAAGTAGAGAGGTGCAAGAAAGAGACTGCAGTGCTAAAGGAAACAGTTGCACATTTGGAAGGAACTTTGGAAAAACATCACATTCCAAAGAGGTACATAAAGAGATGAAAATCAAAAACATAAGATGGTAAGCAAAGGTAGAAATTTTTGCTACAGTGCGAGATCTTTCAAAAACAATTGAAAGAAGTGCAAGTCAAGAATATGAGCTTGAAAGGTAGCACAGAGGAACTATACAGTGCCAAGGAAAAAATAATCAGTGGAGAGAATACAACATGGGGCAGCAAAAAGATGTTTGAGCTGACGTACGTCATCCATAACCAGCCTTTTTCTCTCCTGAGCAGGGATGCCCGACTCACCCTGGATCTATTCCAGATGGCGGAGGATTTCAAGACATCAGCCAGCCAGAACAGCATGAATCTGAGTACTCAAACACTAAAGACTATTCAGACTTGGATTTCACCTTCAATCTCGCTTCTTTCTTTACTGAACAGGTTTGTGCATTATCATTCCAGGTCCCGGAAAGTCCCAGTGCTCATGCCAACCTACCACCCATGAAATTACCATCACACCTCCGATGGAAGTGGTGCCAGAGAATGGTCAGCAGTCTGAGAAGCCTCTACCTCTAATTATGACAATGGTACAGCTGGTCAACACAGCAACCACTGTGTACACATTGCAACTTCCAGTCAGCAAGTCACAACCACAAGAGATGCTGGAACTTGGTACCAGTCTCTCACCATTGACAACAAAACGCAGAGGTGAGCATACCACTAAACATTCTTCTTGCCACAGGAACTGTCATTCTCAGCCTCAGAGGGCTTTGCGATGTCCCACACAGAGAAAGGTGAAGAAAAAGCAGCGCCAAGGAGATGAATACCATTTTCGTTCATCCGCAAGAAACCATTGAGAGTAACAGCAACCATGGATCAAGCAACAGACAAACTGACCAGACTTGTGTCAACATAATGCAATGGAAGAAGAGAATAAATAGATACCCAAATGTCAGTCCAACCTCCAAGCCAACAACAAGAACCAGAACCAACAGAACCTGCCACTCTTCTGACAGAATGGCAAACAAGAAGTAAAAAGGCTATGGCCTCCAGGCTGCCTGAACCTCTAACTTCAAGGACTTGGAGGGGGGAAATTGGGTACTGAGAATGTTGGTAAAGCTAATACTGTAATAGCAATAATGTTGGAATACCATTAAGGTTGTAACAATAAGTTAAATGCATAAGACTTATAACAATGTAAGACTTGAAGTAAACTAATGTAACTCTATATCCATGGGAGAAAGACTTGTTGGGGGTTGGGGGGAAGGCGTAGTATAGGGGTCTGGTATATACAAGGTTAACGTGAGATTGAGTACAGTACCGCCCACACAGTGATATAGGAAGGCACATGACCCAGAGCTACAAATAGTTAATAAATATCTGCTGTTAACATGCTGAAGACTATTAAGATTTCCTTAACAGACACATTCTGTGACCAACACCTTTATAACAAGCTCCGCCTCTGAGGATAACGCTTCAGAGGATGCACTGTCATGACATTCACCTGCATCCGCCACCCGTGCAGATATATTCACATCAGTGGGTGCATGTTCTGGAATAGAATTGGGGTTACAATCTGTTAGGAACAACACACACACACACAAGGGTCCACAGCTGGCAGAGAAAGTGACAGCCGAGGTCTCTGACATTCAGAGGATTGCTGAAGACCAGACCCCTACTCAACCCCATGCTGATGATGAGCTTCTGGACTCAGCCATAAGAGACCTGATGGAGATGCAGAGACAGGGAGGGGGACATCAAGCAGAGATGCTAGAGGTCATGCGCAGATTGCACCAAAGGCTGGAGGAGTCCATCCACATTCAGTCTGCTTTCTTGGCTCCGTGTTGCGAGCACTTGGCTAGCTCCATGGAAAGGGCAGAGGCAGCCTTGGATCCCAGGTCCAGCAGAAAGCACAGTGGCTGCCAGATATGCACTCGGACCTGCACCTCATCACTCTAGCCATGAATGCACTGCAGCAGTGGCTAGGCGAGAGGGAGATGGGGCACCTCACCTCCCTCCAAGTTTCTGCTTAAGGAATCAGGGAGGTGCCTCCGGGCATCCACAGGGAGGCAGAGCACCAAGCAAGGAACCTGGGGGCTTCATCCCAGGATGCTCCAAGGGTGCCCTGTTGCTCAACGTCCCCATCATCTATGCCAATGAGGCCATCACCTCCAGCAGGTCAGGCTGAGGAGGGTGCACTTGCACCGGAGCAGGAGACCATTCGCAGGCCGGGGCCGTCAAGGCTTCGGGCCACCAGAGGATGCTCACCAAAGTCATCACAGTCAACAGGGCATAGCAGTCAGCAGGCTGCCTCCACCCTGCTGTGGATGTCAGTGCTGCATCTGGATGTAGTAATAGGAACAGAAAGATAAAGGAGTCTTGAAGGCACACAGATGGTAGTGGTGTACAACCTTTGGCACTTGTAAATACTTGCACTGTCTGGAAGTATCCTCAATTCTCATCTTGTTGCTAGTTGCTTCAATGGTTGCGGGCACTTAAGGGTCTGGAATTTAGTCGCCCATAGGTTCTGATAATGATCTCCCAAAGATTCACTTCTCTCACATTATCAATAAAGTGATTACTATATAATCCCATATGTGCATGCTTAAGCACTGC
This sequence comes from Carcharodon carcharias, assembly GCF_017639515.1. Classification (NCBI taxonomy): domain Eukaryota; kingdom Metazoa; phylum Chordata; class Chondrichthyes; order Lamniformes; family Lamnidae; genus Carcharodon; species Carcharodon carcharias. The sequence goes on along the minus strand of NC_054468.1, from coordinate 158,758,890 downwards.
ATTAGTTGTGAGTGTGCAGCCTGGACACGCATCATGCAATCTATTACGTGCAACTCACCATGTTCTGAGCTCTGAAAATGATGTCTGCACAGCATTCAGCAAGGTCACTGCATCTCTTGCTGTATTTGCCCTGATATGAGATGTGGATGGATACAGTTTCAGGGTTGAATCTGTGTTCTTAACAATAGAAAACCAGAGGCTTTCCTACATGTTAGGAGAATGCTGTGGTGGGCACGTCCAATCATTACTAAGCGTGCTTGATGATTCATAATTTTGAGCTAACATGCAGGTGAAGACTGCAAGTAAGAAGGCAACCAGCAAGTTAGCCTTGACGGCAAGAGGGGTTTAAATATAGGATTAAAGAGTTGTGTGTGCAGTTGACTGAAGCCTTTGTCAGAATTCACATGGAGATTTATTTTGCCTGCTTGTCTCCTTATCAAGGGTTGCAATAGACCTTGCATAAAGGGATTGCAAAGAGCACCGGACCTCAGAGAAGGGCTGGGATATTATTCTATAAGGTGAGAGAGAGAGAGTAGAATGAGCCTGTGTGCTGGACCATGCTAGGGACTGTGAGGATATCCATGTGAAGCATCAACAGCTCTTATACAGCCCTGCAGGGTCCATGCAGGAAAGATCTTTAACTTAGCTGAAGTGTCCAGAATGACGGATCACAGTCTCACAGTAATATTGAGGCCATCTAGGACTGAGACTTGTAGGAGTTTCTGTGATTGGAGGTCCAGAGTGATTGCTACTCAGCAACCCATAGTGCAGATGAAGCACTATCATTGAGTGGACTCCAAAGTAACTGCAAAACTTTTTGGGATGATAAAGATGTCAAGGGACATGAATTTACTGTGGGTGAGTGGCAGGAGTAGGAACACAATTTTCCCTGATCAATCTGCATGGTAGAGTGATCTTTAGGTGTTCTCATGCTGCTCTTCCCTGTACACCCATACATCAGGTTCCACCTGAAAGCTTTCAGCAAGGCCTGCCCCCCCACTGGCAGCAGGTGTGTGGGTGACTTGAGTGCATCCATCCCAAGGTAAAATTTCATGTTGCTTTCAAGGTGTCATGCATATGGATGTTGTGAGGGCATGAGAAATATCTCATTTCTACTTACAGGTGCCTGAAGTTGCGGGAGAACAGAATGCTGTGCAGTTTCTAATGTCTGCATTAGGCGCCAGGGCTCTTTATATTAGCAGAGTTTGGTGCACACAAGGAATCAAATTATCAGTAGGGCACATGTTAAGCAGTGCAATTTAATCCAGCTATCATAAATCAAAGTACATGAAAGCAAAATATAATGTCTGTTAACCAAAAAGGAGTTGCCATCTGCCAGCCAGCAGAGGATAAAAAACCAAATAGTAAAGGAAATGTATTGGCAGCTTACTCTACCTGAAATCTGTTAGCTATCAGATTGTCATGGGCCGTCTGCCATGCTGTACTCTCTGCATGTGCCTCTGTGACGTTCTGGCACTCATCAGCACCATCCCCTTCACCATCCTCATCATCAGAGGAGGTATCTTGCTCCTCCTATCTCAGCCAAGACATCCCCTTTAGTAGTGTGAAGTTGTGTAGGGCACTAGAGACAACGAAGATCTGGGGCACTATGGAGAGTATTGGGGTGTCCCGCATGAGTGGTCCAAACATCTGAACTTCATCTTTAGGAGGTCTATCATCTGCTCAATTGAGGCCCTTGTGGAGGCATGTGTGGCATTGTAGCTCTCCTGGTAGCTAATTGCAGACAAAGAAATGATGCCATCAGCTAGGTCTTCTGGGGGTATCCCTTGTCCACAGGGAGCCTGCCCTGCAATTGCCGAGGTCCTTCAAAAACTTTTGGCACCTGGGAGTGAATCAGAATGTAGGCATTGTGTGAACTCCCTGGGAACAGTGCACAAACATACAGGATTTGTCTTGTATGATCGCATATCAACTGCGTGTTTAAAGAGTGGAAACCTTTCCTGTTGAGGAATGTGACTGGGAGGGCTAAGGAGCTCTCAAGGCCACAAGTCAATAGCCCCTTGCACTTTTGGGAAACCAGCGATTGCTGCAAAACCCAATGCTCTGGCAACCTGACTTTTGGGATCCAGGCGGAATTTGACAAATTGGTGCACTCTCCTGAAGAGAGCATCTGTCACCCCCCCCGGATGCACTTGTGTGTCGCTGACTGGGAGATGGCATACAAGTCCCCACAGGAGGCATGGAAGGAGCTACTGGCAAAGAAATTTAGGGTGGTAGTGACATTTATTGCCAGCAGCATGGGATTGCCTCCAGGTTCTTATAGCTGCAGATTGTCATGAAGAAGTTGGCAGCTATGAGCAACCACATTCTGGGACATCCTAAGGTGCCTACGGCATTGCTTTTTGCTCATCTGTAGATAGCTGCCCACCTGCGGTATATCCATGGTTGGGCCAGTGCTCACCATCGTACTCGACTCTGGTCATCAGCATCCTGACCTTCTTGAGGCCCTGCTGCCTCTTGCTGCTCAGGCCATTGCTCCTCCTGGCCCTGGGTTAACATGTGGCAGTTCCTCTTTATTCAGACAAGAGCCAGGAGAAAGACAGGGTTGCCTGTAGGCTGCATCATCCAGGCCTCAGTGAATCTGTGAACGAGTTGCAGTAATCCATCCAGTGAGTATATGGCCTCCATCTCTGAGTCATAAAGCCAGTGCTAGGCCCTGTACCTGGCTTCTGTTTAGACATGGCACCTGACTCCACCCTTTCCAGGTGAAGCACATCCTTGAGGATCACATCCTTGAAATGAGTGTTACACCCATTCATACATGACCATGCATGGAGACATTGTGCATTGACCATGGTGATGTCAGCCATGTGTGAGAACCCTCCCTCAGACACTATTCAACTTGCCTCCATTACCCTCGAGACTCTATAGAGAGACCATTGCCTTGGCATCATAGAAAGACTTACCACATGAGCCCTTGTCAGACATGACCATTTACCGGGGAGGATGGAGGGTTAGAGTCTGGGGTTTGCTGCCATCCCTGTGCCCCAAGGAGGCATTCACCCCCTCCCTCCCTTCATCCCTGCCTTTGACACCAGCAGATGGGAAATCATACAGGATAAATGGCAGCTGGAACGTGACCCATCAGTTATGGAGCAATGCTGGTTTATTAGGCCATAGCAGAACTCAGCTGAGCCTGGTTTTCCATGGAGTGAGCTAATAGTTAATAGGGTGCCCCTTCACTCAGCCCAAAAAATGAAAGCATTAACTCCTCCCACCTGTTGTGAGACCCCTCCCATATTGAATGCTTGAGAGGTCATATGAACTGAGCCTTGAAAACTTCAGCATGGTCTGTGTAAAGTTTACCAACACATCAAGCACCTTCTCCCCTTCCCCGTTACCCACCAAGTTCCTGCATCCTCTTCTACAATCAACGTCCATCTCATTCCTCTCCCTCCTGTAACCATACAGGCTCCCCCGTTACCCTGAACCCAATTATCATTTATGTTGATATTCCTGCTCTCCCCCCGTGCCCATTCCCCTCCTGACCCTGACTCCTCCCATTCTTGAGGCCAGTTTTACCCTGACTTAATGCAACCCCACTCCCATGAGACCATCCCCCACCCACCCAAGTATCTAGCGCTTCCACCCTACCTGATTGAACATCTTCCTCGGACTCTGACTGTACCCTCTGCCTCCCTATACTGTCCTTCAAACCCCTAGATCAAATTCAAGAACTCATGGCCCACATCCATTAGACGCTCTTTATGACACTCAAGAAAGGCCATCCACTGTCCTACAATGAGACCAAGAGATGCTTGACATGCTTACTCTTCTAAGCACACCCTGGACAGTCTGGCTTCCTTCCCCGGGCACCCTTCTAATATGCCTGGGTCGAACTGTCTTCCTTCCCAGCACAGCCTCTCACCCTTCCCTGCTGGTCCTCCCTCACCTGTGAGCCTCCACTCTCTCTTCCCCCACTTAGCCTCCCTCTCCGTCCAGCCTCCACTACACCCTTCCCCACTTAGCCTCCCTCGCCTGTCCAGACTCCACTACACCCTTCCCCACTTAACCTCCGCCGCCTGTCCAGCCTGTACTACATCCTTCCCCCCTTAGCCTCCCTCACTTGTCCAGCCACGGCTCCACCCTTTCCCCTAGCCTGCCTCGCCTATCTAGCCTCCGCTTCACCCTTCCGCCCCTTAGTATCCCTCCCTGGCCAGCCTTCGCTCCACCCTTTCTATCTGGTCCTGCTTCCTGTGTCCAAAGTTCACGTAGTTTGGCCAATCAGCACCCGATCTCAATGAAGAGGTTGGTATTTCTGAGTGATCCCCAAGAAGGCCAAAGCAGCGGCTACTCACTTCAAAGACATGGAACATGTCAACTTTGCCGGGTGCAAGCCACTTATATAAAGTCATAGATATTAACGTTCTAATTTCTGACTGGCAGGGAATTTAATTGGGAGGGGGAACTTAATTCTGACGAGTTGTTCTTTTAATGAGCACGTATGACATGCTAATGCATGCAAAAGGGCTTCCCGACATTGCTTGTTGGGAAGCTTGATCCACCTTTAAAGTCCTGAGAACATAATTGCAAGAGTTCATCCTGCCGTCGGGAAACTAATTTTTGGACTCATGCCAAATTAAGTTCCCGCGCTCGCCAAGCTTCCAGGTGCAGCCGGGCCTGGAAGATTCCAGCCCCGTCCCCAGATCATTAGCCTGGGCCTCTGACATTATTACTAATCCACTGACGTTACCCACTATGCCACCACCTGCTGTCCTTCTAGGGGGTAGAAGTCAGAGATTTGGAAGGTGCTGTCGAAGGAGATTTGGCAAGTTGCTGCGGTGCACCTTATAAATGATACACATTGCTGCCCCTGTGTGCCGGTGGTGGATGGAGTCAATGTCTAAAGTAGTGGTTGGGGTTCTGATCTATCATCCTAGATGGTGTTGAACGTCTTCAGTGTTGTTGGAGCTACACTCTTCCAGGCAAGTGGGGAGTATTCCATCACACTCCTGTGCCTGTGAACAGGCTTTGTGGAGTCAGGTGGTGAGTTATCATCTCCAGAATTCCCAGCCTCTGATCTGCTTTTTTAGCCACAGTATTTATTTGGTTGGTCCAATTAAGTTTCTGGTCAATGGTAACCCCCCTGGAGGTTGATAGTGGGGAATTCAGTGATTATAATGCTTGAAAGTCAAGAGGAAATGGTTAGATCCTCTCTTATATAAAATAAAAACAGAAAATGCTGGAAAACTCAGCAGGTCTGGCAGCATCTGTAAAGAGAGGAACAGAGGGCAGGATTTTCCTGTTGGTGAGCAGGGGGGTGGGGCCCGCTCGCTGATGTATAGAATGACACGCGGTGATGTTTGGCGGAACCCCAGATGTCACTGCACCCAATTTACATTTTCAGGTAGGCGGAGGCACAGCAAAATCAGCTGTGCGCCCGCCGACCTGTCAAAGGCCAATTGAGGCCATTGACAGAGTCATTAAACTCTTGGCAGGCTTCAGCAAAACCATGAAACCTCATCCATGGGCAGGATGAGATTTCATGTAGGTTTTAAAAAAGTTAATTAAAGTTTTTAAAAAAGTTATGGACATGTCCCAACTCATGTGACAGTGTCACATGAGGGGTCATGTCGTTGAATTTTTTTCTTCTATTTTTAATATTTTTGACAGTAGAGCCCATCTCCCTGAGGCAGCACTTAGCCTCAGGGAGATGAGTGCGCTCTTTCGTGCGCATGCGCAAAAAAGTGCACTCTCGGGTTTAGGGATTCCTCCCCGCTCGCACAGGGAGCACATCGCGCTTCCGTGTGGATGTCATGCTGGCGGGCCTTAATTGGCCCACCCACATAAAATGGCGGTGATCAGAGGCGTGCATTCGCGCACCCGCACTTCAACTTCCCCCCGCAACGGGGTGGGGGGGCGTGGGGGGGAATCCTGCCCAGAGTTAACATTTCAAGTCCATATGCCTTCTTCAGAGCTAAAGAGAATTGGAGATCCTCTCTTGTTGGATATGGTCATTGCCTGGCACTTCAGGGATGTGAATGTTACTTGCCACTTATAAATCAAAGCCTGAATGTTGTCCAGTACTTGATGCATGTGGGTACTGCTTCAGTATCTGAGGTGTCACAAATCGTATTTAGCGACTGTGCTATCATCAGAGAACATCCCCACTATTGATTGAGGGAAGGCTATTGATGAAGCAGCTGAACCTTGTTGAGCCTAGGACACTACCCTGAGGAACTCCCGCAGCGATGTCCTGGGGCTGAGAAGATTGACCTCCAACAACCACAACCATCTTCCTTTGTGTTAGGTATGACTCCAATCAGCGGAGATTCTCCCCCTTGATTCCCTTTGAATCCAGTTTTGGCAGGGCTCCTTGATGCCACAATCGGTCAAATGCTGCCTTGATGTCAAGGGCAGTCAGTCTCACCTTACCTCTCTAATTCAGCTCTTTTGTCCAAATTTGGAACTGGGCTGCAATTAAGTCTGGACCTGAGAGTCCCTGGCGGAACCCAACTGAACATTGGTGAGCAGGTTATTGCTGAGTAAGTGCTGCTTGATAACAATTTCAATGACACCTTCCATCGCTTTGCTGATGATCAAGAGTAGACTGAAGGAGCATTATTTGGCCAGATGGGCAATTTTCCACATTATTCGGTGGATGCCAGTGTAATTGCACTGGAACAGCTTGGCTGCTGGTGTACTCAGTTTTGGAGAACAAGTCTTCAGCATTGCAGCTGGGATGTTATCGGGACTGTAGTCTTTGCTGTAGCCTTTGCAGTCTGATCAGCCGTTTTTTGATGTCACGTGGAGTGAATCAAATTGGCTGAAGGTTGACTTCTTTGATGCATGTGTCCTCCGGCAAAGGCTGAAATGAATCATCTACTCAGCCCTTCTGACTGACAATTATTTGAAATGTTTCAGCCTTGTCTTTTGCACTCACATCCTGGGCTTCTCGATTCATCGGGATGGGGATGTTTGTGGAGATTCCTCCTTCAGTTAGTTGTTTAATTAATTAATCCACCACCATTCAAGGCTGGATGTGGCAAGATTTCAGAGCTTTGATCTAATCCATTGGTTGTAGGAATGCTTTGTTCTGCCTATAGCATATGCTGCTTCATTTGTCTGGCACGAATGTAGTGGGAAAGGGAGGCTGCCCAGGAGTGCATTAGAATAGTCAAGTTTGGAGATAACAAAGGCATGGATGAGGGCTTCAACAGCAGAAGAGCTGAGGCTGTGGTGGATACAGATGTTTCGGAGGTGGAAAGTCAGTCATAGCTTTGGAGCAGATATGTTGAACACTCATCTCGGAGTGACATATGATACTGAGGTTGCAAACAGTCTGGTTCAGCTTCAGATAATTATAAGGACACATTGTATAGACTAGGTTTGTATTTGCTAGAGTATAGAAGATGAAGAAGTGATGTTATTTGAGGTGTTTAAGATGATTATGGGATATGATAAGGTAGATAGAAATAAATTATTTTTCCTGCTGGGACAGTTCAGAACAAGGGACATACCCTTAAGATTAGAGTTAGGCCATTCAGGGGTGATGTCAGGTCGCATATCTTCACAAAAAGGGAATGGAAAACTAGAACCCTTTCCTCCAAAAAGCTGTTGAGCTTAGGTCAATTGAAAAATTCAAAACTGAAACTGATAACTTTTAGTTAGGCAAGATTGTTAAGGTTATGGAGCCAAGGTGAATAAATGGCATTAAGATTCAGATCAGCCTTGATCTATTTGAATGGTGGAAGGTGGGGTTGAATGACCTACTCCTGTTCCTATGTTTCTGTCAGCCACAGGAATGTAAATAGTGGAAAGTTTGCCAAAATTAGCTCTGAGAGATCGGATGATAGCTGAATCCTACATAAATGTCATCACCAATTCATTTTGGTTGTTCAAAAGAAAGTCATCAAAGACCCTATCTGGCAGAGATTTTGCATGGCAATATAACCTCTAATACGGTGTCAATTTACTTGACTGCCAAACAAAGTATGCTATTCACTCCTATGTCTTGTTCATGAATGCAGGAGAAATTGATACAGATAATTATTTCGTATGTGCTTGCCAAAAGAGAAAATGCATTTGAGGAAATTCCTTCCTTTTCAAAACACAAGCCAAGTGTCACAGAATCATCCAGACAGCTGTTAGTCACACATGAGCTAAAATAAAAGGAATACAGATTATGCCGCTGCATGCAAATTCAGCATCAAGTTGTCTGGCAGTGATCTATCGTGTTTAGTAATATTTCACCTTTAGTGTCTTCAGCACACATTGAAGCCAGAATTTTATGCTCCCCAGAGGTGGGATGGCAGACGGGTGTGTTATGAAATTGAGCACCATACTATTGGCGCCATGCTCATCATCTGCCTGTCCACCCCGCGCCTGTCAGTATTTTACCCATGCTGGAAGAGACTTCGGGTAGCCCACTCGTCCATGGGCCAATTGAGGCCCTTAAGTAGCCAATTAATTCCCCTCTTGACCTATCGCACCCCCCGACCCCAACACCTGACACACACATACACACACACATCCGCCCCCCACCCCCCCCCGCCCCACATCACCCCAACCCCGCACACGAAGGGCTTGCTGATAAGCTCAACATCCAGTGTGGAATCCTGGGTCTGCTATAGGCACCATATCAAACTTCCGGAATGCTTCCATAAAAGATACCTGAGGTCCATCAGGAGAACTTGATCGGACAAAATTACAGGCAAAGAGGTCCTTCATTGTGCTGGACTCAAAAGCATGGAGACCACCCTGCAGAAAATTCAACTGAGAAGGGCAAGCCATATCATCCATATAGATGACTACAGGATCCCCAAGAAGATCTCCAATAGGAACTGACTCGGGATGAATGCCATCAAGTGGATCAGTACAACTAATACAAGGACACTTTAAAAAAGAGCCTTACAATCTTCTGCATTGTAGACCACCTCCCTTGGGAAAACACTACATTTGGCTGGTCCAGGTGGAGGCAAGCACTGAAATTTGGTTCAGCATGCTTTGAGCACCATTTACACCAAATTAGCGACATCCAACATGCCCAGAAACAGGCCAGAGCTACAGAACCTCCCCCAAGCACCAACAATGACAACGTGAACTGCCGGTTCTGTGGATGTCCATGACAATTTTGCATTGGGCTCCTCAGTCATGAGTGAACTCACAGAAGATGATGAAGTCACTTATAACTTGGACATACTCAAATAAAGAACAGTCTACCACCATCCTGAGGAACTCCTGAAGTGATGTCCTGGGGCTTAGATAATTGGCCTCCAACAACCACAACTATCTTTGTTTGTATTAGGATAATTCCAGCTGGTGGAGAATGTTCCCCTTATTTCCCACTGGATTCAATTTTGATAGCACACCTCGATGCCTACCCTCGGTCAAATTCTGCCTTGATGTCAAGGGCAACCACTCTCACTTCATGTCTGGAATTCAACTCTTTTGTCCATGTTTGGACCAATGCTGTAATTAGGTCTGGAGCTGAGTGCCCATGGCAGAACCCAACTGAGTAACTGTGAGCAGGTTATTGCTGAGTAGGTGCCTGATAGGGAGGTAGTTGGCTGGATTGGATTTGTTCTGCTTTTTGCGGACAGGATGTATGTGGGCAATTTTCTACTTTGATGAATAAATGCCAGTTTTTCGGCTGAACTGCAACAACTAGGCTAGGGGCGTGGCTAGTTTTGGAGCACGTCTTCAATAATACAGCTGGGATGTTGTCAGGGCCCACAGCCTTTGCTCTATCCAGTGCCTTCAGCCATTTTTTGATATCACGTGGAGTGATTCAAATTAAATGAAATGGAACATAGAACCAGTGTTGCACCTGACATAATCAATTTTATGGGTAGTATAGGATAAGATTGGCCCCTTTATGAATAAGGTGTCACACATTTTATAGAAGTAAAGTTGAGCTTTGCAGAATTTTATTTCTCACATAGTACAAACAACAATTTTCTTAACAGCATGGAGAGTCCAGATTGATATTCTGCTCTGGCTAAATTGTTCTGGTAGACAGAAACTTTGCTGTGTTTTTGTGTGTGCTGGTGCGGTTCTTTAGGAAAACAGCATGAGCTGCAACTTCAAACCTACCCAAGGGCCACTTTGGAGGTGTGCTTTTTAGAAATTATTTTTATGAAGTTCCTCCTGGCCACTGCCTGCCCATTTTAGTTCCCCACCATGAAACCATGAAAACCAGTGCTATTTGCCAATTAGGCCTGTGCAGAAGTTGGATGATTTTTATGAGCACCCATTTAACCCCTGTAGCTTATTTATAAAATTTAAATGAGGCCCAAACCTGAAAATGGTGCCTAATCCTGACCTTGCTCGGTGTGGCTGATAACACACCCATTTTGACCCTAAGTAACCAAGACCCTATCTTGCGGAGAAAAGCTGAAGATTTCCATTGTTATGGTACTTTATCATGACTCTTGGAAATTTCCCAAAGTGTTCCATACATCAAACATTATTTATGGATTGGCACAACTGTTGGTATGTGGGGAAGTATGGCAGCCAATGCATATCCAGCAGATCCCACAAATAAGAATTGAATGAATGATTTGAGGGTATTTTGGTGGTGATGTTGATTGGGTCAGAAATATTGGCCTGGGCACTTGGACAATCCACCTGCTCTTCTTTGAATTTGCCATGGGACCCTTACAACAGGAATCGTAGAAACAGAAAAACATCTCTATTAGTTATATCACTGCTTTTTTGTTCCACAATTGATTCTGCATACTTCATTCCCACTGAAATACCTCCAGGAGTGTACCCTCTGGTACTGTACTTTCAAATAGTTTCTGAACTTGCTTGCCCTCCATACCATTCTTTGAACTTGGGCATCATTGCTTCAAGATGATTCCATTTTAATGGTGCTAATTTTATCCACTACTAGACTTCTAACTTTAATTATGAACTCTCTCACATTGTCTTCTCTCTATTCCCTGTGTAACACCAGGACATAGCTTGCTATGTAACCACACCTATGTAGGTTGAGATTCCCCATGTATATTCACGTGCGCAATTTGACAGTGGGTCCTAAGCCCAGACTTCTGTTTCCTCTTCTTTCTTTCACTTATTTTATTTTCTCTTTACTCCATCTGGACCCCTCTCTTCAGTCATAATTTCTGCCTTCCTGGATGCTCTGCCCTCCCAGATTCTTACCCAAATCTCTCAACAATCTTTGACCTTCCTAACTCTCCTGCCTTCCTTCCAGGTTTAACACTGTCTTAAATAAGCCTGCTGCATCTCTCTTTGCCTGTTTGCATCCCCTAAAGGGACCATTGAGGAACTAATTTTCTGTCTCCTTAGTACAGAAACCCCAACTGCTCCATCCTACTCTCCTCTCCATGGCCTTCTCTTGTAGTATGCTCACTAGGGGCTAATGTTGCCAATCTCTTTTTCATTCCTGTCACCCCTTCCAGTAGTGATCTTATGGACAACCCAAGGTGGTTAAACAAACACCGCTCCTCCCTGCAGCTTCATCCAGAATGTCCATTCACTTGTGAACAAGGCCCACCCAGGAGTTTATTATGGAAGATTGCATCAACGTCATAGGCTTGGTGGAAACTGTGGCTCATCAGTCCAGTGCCCTGCTGGAGAGCAAGTGTATCTCCTGGATGTCACTCACAAACTTGAGTTGGGGACAAGATGTTATTATGAGCTCCATGGTTTGGTCAGTATTTCTGCAGTCAGGGCCAGGTGAGGTTTTGAGGCACCACTTGTACAACAGATGGCCCCATCGGCCATATCCAGTCTGCATTCCACTGATTGAAGTCTGGTGGTTGAGATGTTAGATAAGAGATAATTGCTGGAGTTCCTCCCTCCCACCAATAGTTCTGTGGTGCAGGAAGCTGAATGTCCCCCGCCAAATAGCAGGGCGGGCCATTATGCGCAATTGTGTGCTCCCCGCCTAATTAATTATGCATGTGCGCGGTTCGTGATGCATGCCGTGGCAGGCAGGCAGGAAGTCGCGCTCCCCACTATCATGGCTGGGTGCCATATTTAAAAGGCACCTGGACAGCCAGTGATTCAGTGTGCTAGAAATTCAGGACTCCGAGATGGCTTCAAGAATGCAGCAAGCACCGGCCCCACCATTCAACGATGCCTCCCTGGAGATCCAGGCCATGGAGAATAGGAGAGACATCCTCTTACCCGGGGATGGGTGCGGGAGGCCCACCTGACTCACCACATTGGCCTGGATGGAGGTTGCCAGGGTGGTCACTGCCAAAGGGGTACAGAGGAGGAGCAGGAGAACCCTGCAGTGCAGGAAACACATTAATGATTTAATCTGTGCTGCCAAGATGAGTGAATCTTCTATTCTCTAAACTCACCTCACCATTTTTCTGAATCTGGCGTGGGACATGGGCTTCAATGGCAAGGCCAGTGTCTGTGTTGCCCATCCCTAAATACCCTTGAGAAAGCACGGGTTTGCTGCCTCATTGCCGCACTAAAGTCCATGTGGTCTGCTGATAGGGAGGCAATTGTGGTTTGCTGACCCAGCCACACTGAAGGCACAGCCATTGTAGAGGGGGGTCTGGGGGGGTGGGGTGTGGTGAGGAGGTTGGTGCGGTTGTGGGGGTAGGGATTTTGGAGTAGAGGACAACTTGCAAATGTTTATGCCTCTGCTGCCCTTGTCTTTCTAGCTGCTTTAGCTTGTGGGTTGGGAGGGGGCTGCCGAAGTAGCCTTGGGATCTAGCTGTAGTGCATCTTTGACATAGCACACACAGCTGCCACTATGGGTCAGTGGTGGAAGGACTGAATGTTGAGGGTGCTGGATGGGGTGTCAATCAAGCAGCCTGCTCCGTCCTGGATGGTGTCCAGCTTCCTGAGTGCTGTTGGAGCTACACTTATTACAGCAAGTGAACAGCATTTGTTCAAAATCCTCACTTGTGCCTTGTGCCTGGTGGACAGGCTTTGGGAGGTCAGGAGGTCACTTATAAGCTACTGAATTAGCAGCATGCAACCTACTCCTGCATCAGAGGTGCTCACAATCCATCCTCTATCTTTATGTAGAAGACAGCATACAACAGGAGAGAGAGTGAGAAGATGGGAGGGGACATGCCCGCGATCCAGCCCCTCATACAATTTGAATAGCAGGCTTCCGAGCTAGCAGCAGAGGTTCGTGACTGTGTCTGTGCCGAGGGCAAGGTTGGGTTGCCCCAAGCATCTGGTGAGGAAGCATATTTAGGGCAGAATTTTACATCCCTCGGTCAAGTGCATGCCTAACCCAATCCGGCGTAAAATTGCATGAAAAGACATCAGTAAAGCGTCCCGATGTCATTGTGCACTCGGGTGATATTTCGCTCAGCAGGCACATGCAAAAGTCTGCAGCGCATCTGCTGATAATTAAGAGGACAATTAAGCCCATTAACGGCGCAATTGTCTCCAATTTTCCGTGGCCCGTTCAACCTTATGGTTGGCAGACGGGCCAATTGGCCAGGCGGCCTTTACGTTTTTCAGCAAACCTCAACCAAGGGCGGGATGCTATTTCCGGGATGCAATAAAATAAAAATCAATATCTGTGGGTTGCATTTTTATCAGTTATATTTTCAGGTGATTGATTATGATGCATGGACATTTTTTTCCGCTTTCAAAACCTTTAGTTTCGTTGTTCCAGGTCTCTAGCTCCCTGAGGCAGCTCTCTGCTTGCAGAGAGTTTTCTCACAGCTGTCACCTGTGCCCATGGAAACGTCATCATCCACCCTCTTCCCGCTCCCACCCCGGCAGCACTGAGCATTTCAACGCGTATTTCGTTTACCGACCGCTCCTGGGCCTGCTGATCTGGTGTGCCCACCAAAGGTTAAATTCAGGCCTTGGAGGCAGTTCACAGGAGGTTTACTAGATTGATACCTGGAATGAGTGAGTTGTCTTATGAGGAAAGGTTGGACAGATTGGGCTTGTTTCTACTGGAGTTTAGAAGAGTGAGGGGTGATTTGATTTTATAGATCCCAAACGGCCTTTACAAGGAAGACGTCGAAAGGATGTTTCCTCTTGTGGCTGAAACCAGAACTAGGAGCACTGTTTTAAAATTAGGGGTTGCCCTTTTAGGTCAGAGATGAGGAGAATTTTTTTCTCTCAGAGGGTTGTGCGACTTTGGAATTCTCTGCCTCAGAAGGTGGTGGAAGTTGGGTCATTGAATATTTTTAAGGCAGAGGTAGTTAGATTCTTGTTAGGCAAGGGAATCAAAGGTTATTGGGGTTAGATGGGAATGTGGAAATTGAAACACAAGAGGATCAGCCATGATCTCATTGAATGGCAGAGCAGGCTTGAGGGGCCGACAGGTCTATTCCTATTCCTATTTCTTATGTTCTTATATTCTTAATCTCTGAAGATCAGAACCTGAGGGTGATGCTGTGTTCAATGTAGGAGCCAGCATAGGCTGTCACTCATTCTCTATTCTCTCCATTCCAGATGCCAGTAGGAAGAGGGGGAGGCCAACACTCACTCCAGAAGTAAGCCCCAGCCCCCAGGACTCCTTCAATGATGACGAGCACTTCTTCACACCTGTAGAGCTGTCATAGTGTTCACCTGTGCCCTCCACCAGACCAGAGACACACACCTTGGTGAGTGATTGATCTAGGTTAAGATTGGGCTCACACTCGGGTGGTCGCTTCACTGACACATGTCTACAGCAGGCGGAGGCAGTGAGAGCCTCTGGCGTATGGAGGACTGCTGCAGAAGAGGCCCCTGCTAAGTCAGATGAAGAGCCTCTGGAAGTGGCTATGGAAAAAATGCTGGAGTATCAAATAGACACAGGGGTACATCAGGCAGAGGGGTTAGAGGCCCTCATGAGAGACGGAGGAAAGTGTCTGCTTGCTCTCTGATGTTGTGGCTCCAGCATGTGAGTGCATGGAGGTCTCCATGGGGAGGATAGCAGACACTTTGGAGACCCTGGTCCAGCAGAATGAGAGTTTCTGCCGGTTGTGTGCACAGACCTGCACACCATGGGTAAGCTTGTTAAGTGGGTAGACAAGAGGGGCTTGGGGCACCTTGACCTCTCTCCAGGTGCCTCTTCTCCTCAAAGGATCAGGGAAAGGCCTTCAGGCACCCAAAGAGAGGAGGAGCATCAGATGGACACCCCTGGGACTTCCACCCAGGACGCCGCAAGGGTATCTATGCGTTCCAAGTCCCACCTGGCTGTGACCCCATCAGTTCCAGCCTCTGAAAATGCTGAGGGTGGACCAGCCCCAGAGCAGGAGACTGAGAGAAGACTGAGGCCCTCCAGGCGCAGCCCTCCTGAGAACGCCCACCAAAATCATCACAGACAAGAGGGCATAGTAGTCAGCAGGCAGGCTGTCTCCATCTCTGCTGTGGATGGCAGGGAAGCATCTAGATGTACTAGTAGGGTAAGGAAAATTAAGAAGTATTAAGTTAACACAGGTGGCACGGGTGTGCAATCATTGTATATACTGATTACACCTTTGTAAATATATGAATCATTTTGCTTCATGGAGTCGCCTGGGTTTTTTTCCTGCTGCTTGTATTGTTGGTTGTACAGACTCCCCCACCCCTTTTCCCCACCCCCCAGTTCTGGGCGGGACCAAGGCCATGTCCCCTTGAATGATGCCTGCACACGGAGCCATCACTTTTTGCCAAGGATCATGCAAGCCATGTGCAAGAAGCCTCCCACTCACACCATCCCCTTCCCTTCACTGCCCTCTAGACCCTATAGGGAGATCTTTGCTTTCAGGATAGATTATCAGGATTCTCTTTCAGTTACAGTCACAGTCCCCTCCTACCACCAGTACCCTCGGTTTGCCCGCGAAGATTCCAGCATTGACAGCACTGATCCTTCCCTCTGAACAATTCCCCGTGCTACCCCCCATCATACCCTGCACACGCCCCTCACCCCTTCAATCCTTCCTGGTCACCATTGCTCCCCCCCCCACCCACCATGGCATGTACATGACAAGAGAGTTGAGCACTTAGCAGAAAAGACATGGCCTGGGTATCAGAGGACCTCACGACACCAGGTATGCTGTGTGCCGAGGAGATGATGGGGGGTGGGGACACGGTTGCAGGGTGCGTATTGGTGGGAGGGTGTTTTCTGTGCTAGTTTTCCTCCAGGTTTCATCAGTGTTGTGGAGTTGGAGATGTTCGAGTCTTGTCCAGAGGGGTTTCGTACAGCCATGTGGCAAGTTGGAGGGTCTTGAAGGTCTTCGTGTGTGGGGAGGTCTAAGTTGCTGGTGATATGAGTTATTTCTCTGTGTGTTACTGCGTCTTGTCAAAATGGACGAAGGGGTGATATCTGAGTAACCAATGAACTGGAGTTGATCTGAGTTCCAGGGATTATCCACATTACTGAGGACCTCTGTATCTCTTACAATCTTCTGAGATCTCTGTGCTACTCCAATATTGGTCTCTTGCACATGCTGACTTTAATATACCCTACCACTGGCAGCCATGCCTTCAGCTACCTAGACCCTATGCTCAGGAATTTGCTCCATAAACCCCTCTGCTTCCCACTTCCTTGATGACTCTTTAAAACCTACCTCTTTATCAAGCCTTTGGTCATCCGTCCAACTAGAGCTGGGTACCAAATTTTCTGTGATAACAATCCTGTGAGGCACCTTGGGATATTTCACTATGTAATAGGTACCATATAAATGCAAGCTGTTGTTGTTTTGTTGTATACTAAGACAGCTTTCCATGTTCTTCTCATCCCCGGCCCTCCCTTCCCTTCTCCCCATTCCACCCAACAAGTAGTTTGATTGAATAAAATCACAAGTTATGTTGCCTGGTTACCATCATAATTTTTGTATTTAATTTTACTAAAAAAATGTTTACTTTACATATCCTTAATTATGAGTTACTTTTATTATTAAAGAAAAACTTGCATTTACATAGTGCCTATTGTGACCACAAGACATCTCCAAAGCACTTTACAGCTAACAAAGTACTTTTGAAGTGCAGTCACTGTTGTAGTGTTGGAAATTCAATGTTGATTCATGGGATGTAGGCATCACTGTCAAGGCAAGTACTTATTACCCATCTCTAATTCCCCTTGAGAAAGTGGTGCTGAGCCACCTTCCTGAACGGCTGCAGTCCGTGCAGTACTCCCACTGTGCTCTTTGGGAGGGAGTTCCAGGGTTTTAATCCAGCAATGATTAAGGAACAGCAATATATTTCCTAGTCACTGTGGTGAGTAACTTGGAGGGGAACTTGCAGGGACACTGTTTCTGTGACCTGCTTTCCTTGACCTTTAAGGGAGTAGGGGTTGTGGGTTTGGGAGGTGTTGTCAAAGAAACCTATCTGGATTGCTGCAGTGCATCTTGTGGATGGTACACACAGTTGACACCGTGTATTGGTAGTAGAAGGATTAAATGTTTAAGATGGTGAATGAGATGCCAATCAAGTGGGTTGTGTTGTCCTGAATGTTGCTGAACTTCTTGAATGTTGTTGGAGTTGCACTCATTCAGGCAGGTGGGGAGTATTACAACATGCTATGGCTTGTGCCTCAGCAACTCAACCTCTAACCTGCTCTTGTAGCCACAGTATTTATGTGGCTGGTTCGGTTAAGTTTCTGGTTAATGGTGCCCCTAGGATGTTGATAATGGGGGGTCCAATGCAATTGAATGTCAAGGGAAGGTGGTTGAATTTTAAATAAATGGTCAGTGTCTGGTGTGGCATGAATGTTACTTGCCACTTATCTGGATGTCATCCAGGTCTTGCTGGGCATGGACTTCTTCATTATCTGAGGAGTCACAAACAGAATTGAACATTGTGCAATCATCAGCAAACATCCCTACTTCTGACCTTATGATGGAGAGAAGATCATTCATGAAGCAATTGAAGATGGTTGGGCCTCGTGCACTACCATGAGAAACTCCTGTGGTGATATCCTGGGACTGAGACGACTGGCCTCCAACAAGCATACTTTGTGTTAAGTATGATCCAAGCCATATATGCTCTTGCTACAATAATTTGATTCTTTTAATATACCCATATGTATTAAAATGCATATTCTGATATTTTAGCAGGTAAATTAAAATCTGGTTGATACATCTCAGGCACTTGGAGAGGTTTGAGTTAATTAAGGAGAGCTTGGATAAATTTATAACAGGTATATAGGCAGGAATTTTCCATCCCTGTTGGCATCATTTAGGGTATGAGCGGACAATATGGCGAGAAGGCCAAAAATCAGTTTTATGCCGTCATGAAACCAGTTTCTGATTGTCTACTCCCCCTGTCAATAGCGGGTCGCCATTCCCGCTGCCGCACACTGGGAACCTAATTTCAATACTTTAGCATCTTATTATAAGCCTTGCTCACCATAATCGTCCCCCCACGCTGGATCATCCGGGCACGCCGACATGTTTCACAACTCTACATAAGCAACATGCACCTGGCGAGCTGCACTTCACTCAGGATTTCGAGGTTTGTTACTTCAGGCATGACTTGTGGTCATTAGCACCAGGCTTCACAGGCAGCAACACATCACTATTAAGGGGGCTCACAGGCAGGTCTCTATCTAACAGATCAGCCGTAAGGCGGGGGTGGCTTTTCAATGACTGCAGGGTTAGGGCTTGCTTGGGGAAGGGAGAGAAGTGGCCTAAAGCAAAGAAAGACGCTGCAGGGCAAGGGCTGTACTTGGGAAGAGGAGTATCCCAGGGTGTGTGTAGGGCACATGTTAATCTGTGCAAGTGGCCTCAATATGGCGAGGGCTGAGGAGGCATTCTCCAGAGGAGATGAGGCCAGATGGTGATGATGAGGGCGTGTTTGAGAGAGTGAGTAGTGATGTCCCTTGAGCTGCAGTGAGTGAGATGCCAGTGAATGTATGATGGCCTTGTGAGTGTGTGAGTTTAGAGTGATGTGATGGTTGCCTTACCTTGGCAACACTGATGAGATCATTCATCTACTTTCTATGCTGGATGGCCGACCTCTTCCGTGCAGCATTGGCACTGACTACCTTTGCACTGCTTCCTAAGCTGGAGTGGTGAGACTGATGGGCCTCATGCAGCCAAAGTGGGGGTAAAGGACATCGCAGTGAGCCTTCACAGTGTCCAAAAGACGTCCCAGGGATGCATCACTGAACTGGAGGGCTGCACTTTACTTGGCTTTTGGGGCCAAGACTTCACTGGTGCCCTCCTGGGCTGCAACTATTGAGAAGTGTGCACACAGCTACAATTTAAATATGGTGCCCTGCATGAGGAAGCAGCAAGATAATGGCATGGTGGGAAAATCAGAAGCTGCCCGCCAGCGAGACGGCATGTTTCTTGTGGCTGCATAATTAATGAGGCGTGAATGGGATGATACGGTGTGAAAAGCCGCCATTGCTGCCAGTGGGTAAAAGATTCTTTATCCCGCCTGCTACCACACTTAGTGCAAATCTGGGACAATTCTGTCCATAGTGTTCGAGTAATCTTATTGAATTTTTTTGAAGTAACAGAAGATTGAAGGGAATACAGTGAATGTTGTCTATCTGGATTTTGAGGAAGTGCTTGACAAAGTACTACATCAAAGGCTGGTGAATAAATTGAGGCTCATGGAATGGGAGGGTCAATGTCAGCGTGGGAAATGGCTGTTTTTCAGACTGGATGAAGGTAGTGGTGTTAGCCATGGGTCAGTGCTAGGACCACTGCTTTTTTGATCCATATAATATTGGATATTGGAATAGAGAGTAAAATTTCAAAATTTGCCAAAGATACCAAACTTGGAGGTGTGGTAAACAGTGAGGATGATACGGATCGCCTGCAACAGGACATAGTTAGGCTAGCAGAATGGACAGATCAGTGGTAGATTGCATTTGATAGAGAGATTGTGAGGTGGTACATTTTCGCAGAAGGGATAGGGAGAGGCAATAGAGACTTAATGGCATAATTCTAAAGAGTATGCATGGACAGAAGGATCTGAAGGTCCATGTGCATTGATCTTTGAAGGTGGCAGGTCATGTTGAGAGAGTAGTCAGCAAAGCATATGTGATCTTGGGCTTAAATAGCAGTATTGAGTACAAAAGGAGGCAAGTTATGGCGAAACTTTATAAAGCTTTGGTTAGGCCACAACTAGAATATTGCATCCAGTTCTGGTCACCACACTTTAGGAAGGCTGTGAAGGTCCCTGAGCAGATGCAGAGGACTTTGGTTTCACAATGGTTGGGTTGAGGGAATTTAGCTACAAGGCTAGGTTGGAGAAGCTAGGTTGCAAGGAGACCTGGTTGCGCTGTACAAGATTATGACTGGCTTAGATTAGACAAAAAGAAACTGCTCCCATTAGCTGCTGGAACAAAGGCTAGAGGACACAGATTTAAGGTTTTGGGCAAGGGATACGGGGGAGGGGGGTTCATGAGGAATAACTATTTTTGCACAGCCAGTGGTAATGAACTGGAACTCACTGTCTATGAGAGTGGTGGAAGCAGAAATGGTTGATGATTTCAAAAGGAAATTGGATAGGCACTTGTAGGAAATAAACTTGCAGAGCTTTGGGGAATGAGCAGGGGAATGAGACTACTAGATTGTTCTACAAATGGCATAGACTCAATGGGCCTCAAGGTCTCCTTCTATTGCCGTAATGACTCTATGACTTAATGTAGAGGACATCCACTATTGTGCCATTGGCATGTTGAAGCAGAGCTTGCAGACTAGAACATCCACTATATCTCATATGAATCAATGATTTTTGACATTATTAGAATTAAGAAGTCAGGCATGAACATGGATTCAGCAAAATGTTTTTAAATAAAGAACTGTATTAACATTTCAGTAAAAGAGAATAATACTCTATAGATAACTGATTTAGTGTAATCAGACGTGAGATATAATTATTGCATGCTTATTTGCATATAGGCATATGATTCATTTTAATGTTTTTTTTATAAGCTGACTTGAAATAATGTAAAAAAGGACACATATTACATTCTTAAATAACAATTACATATTGTTAACTTCGTTTCAAACTATATAACTGTAGGAGTAAAATTATCAAACTGTTTACATTGCATTCCACCACCCACCACCTGAAAACTCCCCCCACCCCCACCTTGAGAATAATCACTGTCTAAAAGTTGCATAGAGCTTAGATATTCTCTTTGTTGTAGTGAAACTGAACGCCTTGGGGATCAGCAGATGAATAAATATTACACATTGTATGAAGAGCACTCGAAAGGTCCTTGGGTCCACAAAAGAAGACACCAATGTTGGCCCTGTAGAAAATGCAAAGTTAGTGACAATTTAGAATCATGTACTTGCCAGACTCTTGGCTAATTTTTATGTTCAAACCATTGAAGGTCGGCTGTTGAAACATTGGCACAAAATTGCAAAAAACAGCCAAGTAGATAATTGCACCCAGCTGCCATCAGAATGCAGTCATTTGTTTGATACAAAATTGCACCACTTATCATTCAGGTTTCTATAGTCGAGAAAATGAACATTATCTGTTTTTTTCTTTGCTACATTAAACCTGGGAACATAGTTCCTGCTGAGTGAAATTCAGTTGCACCACAGGAAACACACTGTGAATGAATGATGTGACTGAATGCATCACATTCTATTTATGTTTCTGATGACTCGTGTTAGCACTGCTGATGATACGTATCAGTTGCAGATGGAGTGTATGACTGTTAATAGTAGGTTATTGTTACCAGAGAAGAAAAAAAGCAAACTGTATCGTATTACATAAGCTACTTATTGTGCAATTAGCAATAAATTTGGATTTTTTTGGACAAAAGTTTGATGTAACAATCATTTCTTTTTTGCTATACCTGAATTGGCTGAGTTACAGCGAGTGTACAGCAGAGAAAACAGACTATTTGACCTGATGTATGGTGGTGTTATGCCCCACACAAGCCTCCTCCCACCCTACTTCATCCAACGCTATCAGCATAGCCTTCTATTCCTTTCACTCTCAAGTGCTTATCTAGCTTTCCCTTAAATGCATCTAAATGCCTCAACTACTCCATGTGGTAGCATAAAGTAGAATACTGTGGATTTTGGCAATTCAAAAGAAAATCAGAAATACTCAGCAGGCCAGGCAACATCTGTGGAGAGAGTTACAGAATTAATGTTTCAGGTCAATGACCTTTCATCAGAAACCATGTGGTAACATGTTCTACATTCTTAACACTTGTTTGGGTAAAGATGTTTCTCCTGAATATTGGATTTATTAGTGATTATCCCATAATTAAGACCTTTAGTTTTGAACTCCCTCAAAAGTGGAAACATCGTATCTTATCAATCCGATCAAACACTTTGACTATCTTAAAGTTTTGCCCACTGCTTAATACAAGCTAGCGTGTAGAAAAAGAAACACAATTTACAACAGATTAACAACTAGATACAAGTAATATAGGGGGAGATGATGGCGTAGTGGTAATGTCACTGGACTAGTAATCCAGAGACAAGGCCCAATGCTCTGGGAACATTAGGAATGGCGACCGTGAAACTATCAATGATTGTTATAAAAACCCTTCTGGTTTACTAATGTCCTTTAGGGAAGGAAATCTGTTGCCCTTACCCAGTCTGGCCCACTTGTGACTCCAGACCCACAGCAATGTGGTTGACTCTTAACTGTGCTCAGAAAGGGCAAGTAGGGATGGGCAATAAATGCTAGCTTGCCAGCGACACCCACATCCCATGAAAAAGAAAAAAAATATTAACAATTTACACTAATATTATAATAATATATAGCAGAGCAGGTTATGTTCTAGACTGCAGTATGTGGAATTTTATGAGATTTGTGAAATCAGCATTAGACGTCTCTGTCTTGAACATTACCAGCTCAAAGTCATTGAGCTGGAGTGTGAGTTGGAGACAGTCTAACAAGTTAAGGAGTGGGAATAATACCTGGACAGTTTATTCTATACGTCAGTCATATCTCATTGAGAGGTACAGGTTCCAAATGGGATTGGTGTGACCAATCGTGCACAGTTAGGAAAACCCAGGTGAGATATAGAATGAGGAACCACAGGAACTGATCTTATCCAACAGGTACTTGCCATCCATGGGGGTAAGGGGAAAGATTGTCAGAAGGACAAGCAGAATGCAGAGCATGGCATCTTGCAGCAGGAAACAGTCCAAAGGGAGGAGGCAGAGGAGGAAGGGAAGCTTAATGTGGTAGTTGTATGGGATTCAATCATTAGCGAGACTTTGTAAGCAGAATCAAGAGTCCTAGATGATTTGTTACTTATCCGGTGTCAGGGTGAGCGATATTTTAAACTGGCTTAGAAGGACATTGGAAAGGATGGTCAACCCATTGTGGTCCATAATGGAACCAGCTACAGGAAAGAGTAAACAAGAGCTCCTTTTGGAGATTAACAGGAACCACGAGCTAAAATAAAGAATAGAACCTCAAGGGTTATTATCTCTGCATTATTAACTGTGCCATGTGCAAATTTGTACAGGCATGACAGGAGGTGAACATGTGGCTGAAGGAGTGGTGTGGCAGACAGGAGTTCCATTCCATGGGACACCGGACCCAGGACTAGGACAGAAATGAATTGTGTGTAGCTCAAATAAGCTTTCATATACAAATGCACAAAGTAAAAATCACTTCAATGATGAGAAGCTTTAATAAGGGGTAAACAGGCAGTGAAGACTCTGAGCAGAATTAAAGAATAGAAAAGGAACTAAGACAGTAGTGTGAATTTTTTATAGGCTCCCTGGTAATGGCCTTGAAATGGTAGCTTGTATAAATTCTGAAATTAGACAAGCATGTAATGAAGGCAGGCTGGTTACTGGGCAAATCTGTTAATGGGTAAAATGATCGAAGACCTGCTGGAGTTATTCAAAAAATAATTTATCATGATACAGAGCCAATTTATACCCTTAAAGGCCAAGAATTCTACTTACCAAAAAAGACAGCCACAGACAACTAAAGGAATAAGAGACAACCCAAAACTAAAAGAAAAAGCATTTAAAAATGAGAAGAATAGCACGGATCCTGGCAAATTAGAAAATTACAAAGGGCAGCAAAGGATGACAAAACAGATTGTAAGAGCTACAAGAGCTAAAAGAGAGTAATGAAAAGAAAGTTGCAAGGGATATCAAAATCAACAACAAAAGTGTTTACAATTACAATAGGAAAAAGAAGGCAATCAGAAGCCCCTTGAAAATTGATAATAGTTATGTTGTCAATGAAAATAAGGAATGGGCGAACCTCTGAATAATTCTGTTGTGTCAGTATTTACAGAAGAAGAAGAGGTCAGTGTGCCAGACATCACAAGGAAACTATTATTGAATCAGGGACAAGGTTTCAACAAAACTACTGTAAGCAAGTTAATACTAATGGAGAAATTAATGGAACTGAAGTTACAAGTTCCCAAAACTAGATAGTTTCAATTGCAGGTGTTAAAACGAAGTGGATGAGAACATTGCAGATGCTCTAATTATAATCTCCCAAAGTTCTTTCGATTTGGGAACGATTCCTTTAGATTGGGAAAATATGCATGTCACTCCACAACAAGGGGATTAAAGACCAGTTAGCCAAACATCTGTTGTTAGGAAATTGCTACAGTTATAATTAAGGGTAGGGTACTGAACACTTTAAAAACTTTCAACTGATCAGACAGAGTCAGCAAGGATTTGTAAAGGGTGGATCATGCTTGATGAATCTGAACGTTTTGAAGAGGTGACTGATGTATGATTATCATTTATATGGACTTCCAGAGACATTTGATAAGGTTCCTCAGAAGAGCTAAAGTTGAAACTCATGGAATTGAAGGCAAATTCTAGACTTGTTTAGGAATTTGGATAACTGGGAGGAGACAGAGACTAGGGATAATGGACAGATAAATGAATTGGCAGAATGTGTCAAGTTGTTGGGGCCTCTACCTATCTCTTTTTCATTAGCAACATAGATAGTGAGATAGAAAGCCACATATCCAAATTTGCCGACACACATAGGGCTAAACGTGGGAGGGCGGAGCGGAAGCGGGCACGGGCCTGATCGCTGCTCGCGATTGGGTCTGCACCGCTATTTTACATGGGTGGGCCAATTAAAGCCTGCCCAGCGTACTTCACGACTCCCATGCATAGCAGGAATGGGTGGGCAGTGGAGGGCACGCTCAGCCTGCCGGGTCCAATGGTGACCCGCTGGCCTGTATAAAAGAAGGCCCTGGCAGCCTCGGAAAGACTGCTCACAATGGCTGAGCGAAGGACTATGCAGAGGGGCAATGAAATTCATGCAAGTCCAGAGGGTAGGCCATCGGGGCAGGCCAGGCCAGAGGGTAGCCCTTCGGGGCAGGCCAGGCTGGAGGGTAGGGTGGGGGGCCAGTGTGCCCCTCATTTTTTGGATGACTGCCTTGCTGCCCTCCTAGAGGAGGTGGCAGCATGGCGGGAGGTGCTGGTTCCCCAGGATGGGAGGAGGAGGCCCCCCCACATAACAAAACATGCCTGGGAGGAGGTGGTGAGCTCCCGTGACGTAGTGCGGCGCACCTGGATCCAGTGTCGCAAGTGCTTCAACAACTTGTTGCACTATGGCAGGGTGAATACCGTGTTGGCATTGGTCATTTAACCAGCAGGTCAGCTTACGCCCCTGCTGTCCACCCCCCTCCCAAGTCTGAGTGTAGTGACTGCATTGAATCATTGATGGCATGTGTCCTTTGCTGGGTGGGTCAGCAGATATTAACCAGTCAGAGGTCAGCCTGAGAGGGTGATGAAGAGATATGTTTTGCCTCTGCAGCATGTGTTACACTGAGTCCCACATGACTAGTTTAGGGCAACCTGGAGGAGCTACACCTAGGGGCTGTGCTTGAACTGCAGGACATGTCCAAGTCAGGGTGATGACACACTGGGAGGGGAGCTTCAAGATGGCGTGGCAACAAACCATCTGCTGCGCTCTGTGCTCCACATGCTTGTGCCTCCTTGCTATGGAGGAATATACCGTGTGGTGCCTAATGTGATGTAGGCAGCATGTGTCCAAGGGGGCAGGGTGGAGGAGTGGAGAACAGGCCTAGCATCTTTGTGTGAGTATTCGGCAGCACTGGGGTGAGGAGACACTGGAGCCCTGATATGTCCCACTCTGGGTGGGGTGGGCTGTGCGCAAAGCAAGTCCACGTGCAATTAACACTAATCAATGCTCGTCTCTCATTTTCAGAAGAATGCTCATAACGCGGCAGATCACCATTCTTAGCCAGTTCGAGTAGGAGGCCCTGGATTTGGAGAGGCTGGGGTGCCACAGGCAGGCATATATGCCCAGCAGTGAGGTCACCATTGTTCTCCCAACAGCCATGGCAGTGCTGAAAGTTCAGTGATTGAAATTTGCAACATGGCTTGACCGCTGCTTATGGAAGGATGAGCGCATAATGATCCGGGGGATAGGGATGCACATTGGCATTGTCTCCACATTAACTGATCCAATGTCCTTGTTCTTCCTTTCAGCATCAGTGGAGCAGGGCCGGGAGGAGGAGCAGCAGAAGACACCTCTCACACCTGAGGGCCCTGAAGTCTCACCAGCATCACATCATCCCTGCGAGGCAGGCACCAGCGCAGATACTAGCACCTAGAACATCGGCTAGTGTTCCAAGGCACAGTGGTGAGGGCACTTCACAGTCGCTGGAGGAGCTGGCAGAGACAGAGGGTGCCCATGGCTCCAGCAGTTGGAGGACTACAGGGGACCAGTCGGTGCCTGATGATGTGCCCCTGGAGTTGTCCGCAATGCAGCAGAGGCAAGAAATGCGGCTGGGTGTGCGGGAGCATCTGGGGGAGATACAAGAGGCTGTGCTTGGCTTAGTCTCCGTGGTGGAGGAGTCTATGCGGACGATCGCTGAAGCAATGAGCCACATGTCCGGGCGCCATGTGTCCTCCATGGACAGAGTGGTGACTCTCGTGGAGAGGCTCCTCCAGGAGACCCATCAGGGCTTCCTGAGGATGAGCTCTGACCAGCGAGCCCTCACATTGGCATTGACCTCAGCTGGTCATTGCTAGTGTGAGAGATGGTCTGGGAATCAAGTTTCCCAGCTTGGGGCCCATCCATCCACGGTGAGCAGTGAGGTCCAAAGCGACCTCACGTCGGCGCAGCAGCTGCCTGTCATCTCTGCGGGCACCTCTCAGGGCGCTCTGGATGAGGACGGCAGCTCCTCTGCCCGTGACCCAGTGACTGTAGCATCCGGTGATGCTGTGACAACTGGGGAGATGCCAGCTGTGGAACTGGCAGCTCCCTCCCAGGCGGGGGGCAGCACAGGCTCCACGGGCCAGAGGACAACCGTTAAGGTCACCAAGGCCAATAGGACAGCAGAGTCAGCAGGCTGTCTCAGATGCCACTCCGAGCGATGGGGCAGCACCAAGACGCAGCACCTGGAAACGAAAACATAAGGCATTTTAGGCACACAGCAGGTTTTTCACTGGTGCTTTTGTGTTGGCCTTATGATTTGTTCTGATTTGTAACACTATTGTCTTTTTTTTTGCATAAGTTTGTTTGCTTAACATATTAAATTCAGATATATCGCCATGGCTGAGGGTGCCTCTTTTCTTCTGCATTTGGATGGTTTGCAAAAATGTAAAGAGTGCTTATTTAGACGTTCAGCTTTATTATCATGGCCCTTAGTTACTATTCCTAACCTGGAAGATTTGGCACTTAGGTGTTGAGGATGGAACCCACAGCCCAGGCTTGTCCTGGAGGCCCATATGTGGTGTGTTAGCTGAAGGCTCGTTGGATTAAAGCCTCCCGGGTGTCCCTGCTTCCCTGCAGTATGACTGAATCAGTGTCTACCCCCTCAGCATTTTCCTGTGCATGCTCATCCTTGGACTCACTGCAGCTGCAGCCAATGCATCGTCGTCTTCATCGTCCACTGCATTCCCCCTTTCCAGCGCAAGATTGTGGAGAGCGCAACATGCAACCACTATCAGTGACACACGATCTGGGGGGTACTGGAGTGCGCCCCCTGAGCGGTCCAGGCATCGGAAGCGCATCTTGAGAAGACCGATGGCTCTCTCCACCACAGCCCTTGTGAAGGCGTGGCTCCTAATGTACCGCTGCTCAGCTTCTGTTCTTGGATGGCGGAGAGGCATCATGAGCCACCTTCTGAGGGGATACCCCTTGTCACCCAGTAGCCATCCATCCAGCCAGGCTGGAGCACTGAAGAGCCACGGCACCTGGGAGTGTCTGAGGATGTACGTGTTATGGGAGCTGCCTGGTTACCTTGCACAGACTTGTAGAATCAGCATCCTGTGATCACACACTATCTGCATGTTCATGGAGTGGAAGCCCTTCATGTTGACGAAGGCACCGGGCTCACCTGCTGGTGCCTTGATGGCCACATGTGTACAGTCTATTGCACCTTGGACGCTTGGAAGCCAGCAATGGCCGCGAAGCCTCTGACTTGCAGTGTCTGGCTTGCCTGGTCCCAATGGAAGTGGATGAAGGTCAATACACGGCTGAACAGAGCGTCTGTAACCTTGTTGACGCAAGTAAAGACAGCTGATTGGGAGACACCGCAAAGACCACCCACCGAGCCCTGGAAGGAGCCAGAGGCATAGAAGTTGAGGGCAGCTGTGACCTTCAGAGCCATTGGCATAGGGTGTCTACCCACACAGTTAGTGGAAATCTCAGGCCCAATCATCTGACAGATATAGTTGACTGTCTCCCTTGAGAGATGGGGTCTCCTTTGGCACTGCACCTCAGACATATTGAGGTAGCTGCTTCACTGCCTGTATACCTTGGCAACAGGATAGTGGTGTCTTCTGCGGCCCCTTCCGCCTTTGTCCACCTCTTGGCTCTGCACCCCTTGTGCCTGTGCCTGTTCTCCCAAAGGTGGCTCCCTTGGAGGCTGAATGAGCACACCTGGCCTCCTCCCCCTTCTAGCCCTACCTTCCTTCTCAGAGGAGCTGCCTCCAGTGGACAGTTCAGGTCCCATTCCCAGGGTAAGGGAAGGCTTCCTGAAACCTGCAGGCCTGAAGGTTGAGTCCAGACAAAGCAGCTGGTATGTGTTTTGAAGCACTGCAGATCACACAGGGAAGTTTCAATAACTTTGAAAAATAAATACTTGACAGTGCACACTCATGACCCCAGTGAGCCTTATTCCGCCCCTGCAAGAGGTTTATACAAATGTGTCCTACCCGCCTGCCCTTTGCGCCCATGCGCGGACACAAAGATTGCACGGGCACCAAAAAATTGGCATCGATTGGTGAGTCAAGGGGCTTAAGTGGCCCGTTAATTAATGGCAGGCACACATAGGACATCATCACACACTCACCCAACGAAATAACGCGATGACGCGCAGCGACGTCGGGACACTCGCCTGACGTCACCGCACAGACGTGTGGGGCCTGCTCCCGCACGACAATGGGAAAATTCTGCCCATAGATAGGCAGCATTGTAAACTGTGTAAAGGGAAGTGTAAAATTACAGAGATATTGATAAATTGAGTGAATGGGCAAAACTGTGGCAATAGATTTCAATGTGGCAAATGTGGACTCATCCCACTTTTAACATAAACAGGGTACTTTCTAAACTAAAATCAGTGGAGTTTGGGGGGTCCAGTTGCATTTTAAAATAATATGTATAGGTACGCAAAATAATCAAAAAGGCTGATAGAATGCTGACCTTTATATCTAGAGGACTAGAATACAGGGGAGTAGAAATCATGCTTCAGTTATACAAAGCCCCGTTCAGGCCACAACTGAAATATTGTGAGCAGTTCTGAGCACGACACCTTAGAAAGGATATATTGGCCTTGAAGGGAGTGCAACGTGGATTTATCAGAATGGACTCTATGTTTTCAATTACGAGGTTGAATTGCACGAAGTTGAGTTGTATTTGCTGCAATTTAGAAAGTTAAAAGGTGATTTGATCAAAGTTTTCAAGATATTAAAGGGAACAGATAGGGTTGATAGAGAGAAACTATTTTCACTGGTTGGGGAGACTTGGACATGGGGACGCAGTCTAAAAATTAGAGCCAAACCTTTCAGCAGTGAAAATAGGAAACATTTATACACAAAGGATGATGGAAGTTTGGAACTCTCTTCCACAAACAGCAATTGATGCTAGATCAATTGTTAATTTTAAATTTGAGATGGATAGATTTCTGTTAGCCAAAGGTATTAAAGGTATGGGGCAAAGGTGGATATATGGAGTTAGGTTGTAGATCAGCCATGTTCTTATTGAATGGTGTAAAACAGGTTCGAAGGGTTACATGGCCTACTCCTGTCTCTATTTTCCTATGTTCTGGTTTTCTGAAGAGAATATTTCACAGTTGTAAATATTGTTCAGCAGTAAACAGATGATTCACTCTGGGAAACAGATCGCATTCTATAACATGATTTTTCCCCTCCCACAATACTAAAACAATCTCTCTGGGCAACCCTGTGTCACGTGCCATGCCTTAATGAAGAGGGGAGATGGTTGAGCACATCTTGGAGTGACTCATCTCCCATTTACCCCACCAGGTTTCCTTGTTTGGCAATGAAACACACTATTCAGGGGCTCAAATTTGTGCTGAGTGAGCAGGCATGTGCCTGGCGGGCTCAAGCATAAAATGATGTGCAAATTTCAGTCGGCAGGTGTGCGCGGGAATTGGCAGCATGCCCACTGACAATTAACAGGCCCATAAAGGCCATTAAAGTATTAATTGAATGAAATTTTTCCCTGCCCATCCAATCTTACGGTTGGCGGACAGGCGAAAAGGCTGGCCCCAGCAGTGACTCTCTCTTTTCTCCACAGGCCCTGGCAGTGACTCTCTCTCCCCCACTGGCTTTGGCAGTGACTCTCTCCCCCATGGACCCCAACAATGACTCTCTCTCCCAAGGGCCCCAACAGCATCTTTCTCTCCCTACAGGCCCCAATAGAGACTCTTTTTTCCCAACCGGCCCCGGTAGTGACTTTCTCCCTCCACAGGCCCCCCAATCTCTGTGTCCCAGTCCCAGTCCCGCAGACTCTCTAAATCTCTCCCCCTTCTGAAATCCTCTCCTTTTCCCTCTACATACTCACAGGCACTGACGTTCGCTGCTCCTCCAATCACAGGCCATTCCTCTCCCGTGTTTGTTGCTGGCAAGTGAGCCTATCAGCAGCAAATGCAGAAAAGCAACAGCCTGTGATTGGAGGAGCCTCTTCTTGCAGGATCTTCAACTTCACTTACCTGTCTTACCGGCATTTTGTACAGTGACTCCGGGGGCCACATGGAATGGCTTTGGGGGCTACAATCCGGCCGCCAGTTGGGCAAGCCTGATCTACTCTATCCCAATGTCACGACTTAATCACCTAACTCAGAAAATCACCTTAATGCACGAGTACCCCAAAGACCCATGGTCTTTGTCACTGAGCTTATTAATTTATGGGGTTATCTTTTGCCAAATGACCTGCACCCATGAGGAACAGGTTTCAGAATGTTGTGCTAGTTTCTCAGGACCCTAATAATGAGTAGAGGGAAGATTATCAGCCCATCAATAAGCCCAGTGCACTGGCATTTTTTATCTGAAATCTGCTTGAGTACTTTTTGTAATTCAAAAATTAGTTGTTGCTTGAACTGAGAAATGGTGCATTTCAGTTGCAATCCCTTTGCGTGAGCTTTATTCCAACCCTTGATAAGGAGATAGGCAGGCCAAACAATTCTTCATGTGAGGTCTCACAAAGGTATCAGTAAACTGAACTCACAACTCTTTAATCCTACATTTAATCCCTCTTGCAGTCAAGGCTAACTTTCCAATTTCCTCCATACTTGCAGCCCTCACCTGCATTGTTAGCTCAAAATTGCACTGCACCAAGGATGACCAGTAATGATTGGACGTACCCACCACAATATTCTCCTAACATGTAGGGAAGCCTCTGATTTTCTATTGTTAAGAACACAGTGTAGACATTCACTCTTTCAACCCTGAAACTGCATCTACAGTGTTTCCTACCACTCACATCGCCTGTTTAACTCCCCTTGAGTACTCTGCATCCATCCACATCTCAGGCAACAGCAGCAGGAGATGCAATGACCTCGCTGCATGCTCTGTGTAGGTATAATTTTCAGAGCTCAGAACAAGGTGTGCTGCAAGTAATGGATTGTATGATGCGAGCCCAACCACACACTCACAAATGATGGCCAGTGCTTAGGCATGTACATGTGGGGTTACTGAGTAATCACTATGTTGATAGTGTGAGTGAAGTGACTCTATAGGTGGACATTATCAGATTCTGATGGGGGACCAAATCCCACACCCTTAAATGCTTGTGACCATTGAAGCAACTAGCAGCAAGATGAAAATCCAGGTCACTAACAAACAGTGCAAGTGAACATATATTTACAAATCCAAAGAGTATATACAATGGTTGCACATCCATGCCATCTGTATGCCTTCAGAACTTCCTTATCTTTTTCCTATATGTAGCCCCAACATCCACAGCTGAGGTGGAGGCAGCCTGCTGACTGCTATGCACTGTTAACTGTGATAACGTTGGCAGGTGTCATCTGGTGGCCTGATGCTTTGAGCACCATGATCTGTTAAGGGTCTCCTGTTCAGTTGCAGGTGCACCCTCCTTGGCCTGACCTTCTGGAGGTGATGGGGCCACTGGCAGATGGGAGGTTGAGCGGCAGGACACCACTGGATTGTACTGGGATGAGGCCCTTGGGGTACCTGGCTGGTGCTCCTCCTCCCTGTGGGTGCCCAATGGTACCTTCCTGACTCCTTAAGGCGAAGGGCTATCTGGAAGGATGTCGAGGTGCCCTGGCCTCTCTCACTTAGCCACTGTTGCCCTGCACCCATGGCTAGAGCAACGAAGTGCAGATTCAAGCACATATCCAGCAGCCACTGTGCTTTCTGCTGGACTTTGGTCTCCAAGGTGGCCACCACCCTTTCCATGGAGGTAGCCAAGTGCTCCCATGCCGGGGCCATGACAGCAGACAGAACATTGACAAATTACTCCAGCCTTTGGTGCAGTCGCACATGGGCTCTGCCATTTCTGCCTGCCTGTCCCTGCATCTCCATCAGGTCCTTTATGGCTGAGTCCAGAAGCTCATCATCAGCATGGGGCTGAGCAGGGGCCTGGTCTCCAGCAGTTCTCCGAATGTCAGAGACCTCTGCCAGCTGCGGACCCGTGTCTATGATGTGCTCACCAGATTGTGACACCAAACCTATTCTAGAACGTGCACCCATTGTGGTGTATGTCTCTGCACTGATGAAGGGTGCAGGTGAATACCATGACAGTGTATCATCTGAGGCTCCTGAGGCATCCTCCTCAGAGGTGAAGTTGGGGCTGGTTCTGTGGCTGGTCTCCCTTCTTTCCCTCGCCCTTTTCTGCTGGTACTGAAATGGAGAAAAGAAAGATTTAGTGGATGCCTAAGCAGGGTCCCTTTTTGAAACAATGTCTCAGTCAGTGGGCACATCTGACAACTGAAGACTGGAGGCATCCTCACTGACTTCCTGGGAAAGTCCTAACTCATCTTCTGTGCATGCACGGTCCTGTTCTTCCCTGGCTAGTCGGCGGCCTCCTCCTTGAAGCTGCTTAGCAGTCTAATATCAGGCATGCCGTCACTGGTCTTGGCCTGCTCCCTCTGGTTGTGCATGTTCTTGTCCTGCAGAAAGACAGAAGGATTGACTGTCATCCCAATGGGCGCAAGAGCAGTTTAGGAGCATGCATGCCTATGCCAGTTCTTGAGCCATCCCCAGGAAGTGATTAACAAGCAGGATATTCTGCAACTGATAGAACATTGAGAGCATGAAGTGGCTGCCACACCTTCAGTACACATGTCCCAGCCCTGCAACCCAAACTCCTATCTGACATCCCTGTGCACTCGCACGCTTACACTGTCTGATGCCCTGATGAGTGTCAGTTTGCAGTGAGTAGATGGTGTCACCTACCCTGGCAGAGCACAGCAGATCGTTCATTCTTTATATTCTCCCGTGGGCCCCATGGCCTTTAACCTCCGCTGCGACCTCTGCCCAGGCTGCTGTGGTCAGACAGGAGGGCCTCCTGCTGCCATCCCTGGGAAACAGCACCTCCTGCCTTCCCTGAACGGCCTGGAGGAGAACCTGCAGGGAGGCTTCGCTAAGCCACAGGGCCTCATATTGTCTGCTCTGTCACATTCTGGTTGATGCAGAATCTGGAGCTCCTGGCCTGCAGTGAGTGAATGGCTGCCCTTGTACACTTTAAATATGGCGCCAGGACTTTTGATAACCCTGAGGTAATGACGGAAATAGTGACTTACTGCCTGCCCTGCCACAAGTTTTGCTGTGCTCCTTGCGGATGCATATGTAATGAGCTGAACAGCGCGAGATTGGTGTGGCCAGCTGTCCCGCCCCACAGAGGTAATCTCTCTCACTTCCGCTCCTGCCACTAAACTTATACTCCAGAACGGAAGATTCTGCCGATGGCCAACCTGATCCCAGTCAACAACCAAGCCTACCTTCAGTTGCAGGGTGTTGCAGCATTATAGCTCAAACATGGTACACTTTCTATTTCATCCTTCGCCTTGTGGATATGCAGTCTCCACTTAGCACTGCTTCAGACAGTTTGGCTAACACTGGGATCTCACAGGAGTTAGCAGGGGTATATGTTTCTTATCACTCTACTAGTGACAGTGCAGATTAGTTTATAACTTACACCAATTTGTTTGAGACGCAAACTCTCTGAAATGTTGTTTGTTTATTATAAGGCGGATTGTGGACTGTGGTCCAAACCTTTTATAAAAATACATCAATGACTGATGACTCAATCACTAATTAAAGCATCAAAGGTCTTACCCAGGGTGATCAACAGCTATGTGTTTGAACTCCTTGTTCCAATTTGGCCTGCCATAGAAAGTCTTCTGTTTCAGTCCAGTGATAACATCTTTGTTTTCTTCATCATGCAAGGCAATGTGAGCAGCCTGCAGAAAAACAAGTGCCAGTCTATCATCAGAGCAATTGGTTACAGGTCTTTAGTGTTGCAAATTATGTTTAAAACTTTTTCTTAACTCTTTCATTGGCAAAAAACATCTGAGATAGCACAAAGCAATACAATCCACTGTTATGTAATAGGTAGTGAATTAATATACACTCAGTTTTGACAGTAGTATTTTTATATATTCGTTCCTGGGCTGCGAATGTTGCTGGCAAGGCTAGCATTTGCTGCCCACCCTAATTACTCTTGAGAAGGTGATGGGGAGCCACCTTCTTGAATTGCTGTGGTCCATCTGGTGTAGGTATCATCAGGGTGTTTGGAAGGAAGCTCCAATGTCAATCTTCTTGAGTGTTGTTGGAGCTGCACTCAACCAGGCAAGTGGAGAGTATTCCAGCACACTCCTGATTTGTGTCTTGTACATGGTGGATAGGCTTTGGGGAGTCAGAAGATAAGTTACTTGCTGCAGATTTCCCAGCCTCTGACTTTCTGATATAGCCATGGTATTTATATGGCTGGTGCAGTTCAGTTTCTGGTCAATGATAACCCCCAGGATGTTGATGGTGGGGGATCCAGTGATAGTAATGCCATTGAATGTTAAGGGCAAATGTTTAGATTCTCTCTTGTTGGAGATAGTCATTGCCTGGCACTTGTGTGGTGTGAATTTTACTTGCCAATTATCAGCCCAAGCCTGAATATTGTCCAGGACTTGCTCGATGATGGCCAGCCTCTCTATAGCTGAGGAATCACAAATTGTCATGAACACTATGCAATCATCAGTGAAAATCCCCATTTCTGACTTTATGGTTATTGATGAAGCAGCTGAAGATGTTTGGGCTAGGACACTGGGGCTGAAATTATTGGCTTTCAACAACCACAACCATCTTTCTTTGGGCTAGGTATGACTCCATTCAGAGGAGAGTTTTTGCCCTGATTCCATTTGACTCAATTTTTCCAGGGCTCCTTGATGCCACACTTGGTCCAATGTTGCCTTGTTGTAAAGGACTTTCGTTCTTACCTCACTTCTGGATTTCAGTTCTTTTGTCCATCTTTGGATCATAGCTGTAATGAGGTCAGGTGCTGGCAGAGTCCAACTGGCATCAATGAGCAAGCTGTTGCTGGGCAAATGATGCTTGATAGCACTGTTAATGACACCTTCTATCATTGAGAATAGACTGGATTAGCTGGATTGGATTTGTCCTGCTTTTTAAAATTTTGTTTGGCTAGACCAGTGATGCCCACACCCCTAACTTCCCTTGTTTAGAAGGCATTTAAGAATCAACCACATTGCTGTGGGTCTGGAGTCACATGTAAGCCTAAAGGACATTAGTGAACCAGATGGGTTTTTACAACAATCAGCAATGGTTTCATGGTCATTCCAGATTATTTAAATTGCTGGCAACCTGCCATGGTGGGATTTGAACCTAGGTCTCCAGAGCCTTACCCTGGAGTACTAGTCAGTG
The DNA here is from genome assembly GCF_017639515.1 of Carcharodon carcharias. NCBI lineage: Eukaryota > Metazoa > Chordata > Chondrichthyes > Lamniformes > Lamnidae > Carcharodon > Carcharodon carcharias. Next base: position 158,722,732 of record NC_054468.1, on the reverse strand, counting down.
GCAATACACCATGCCACCTCCTCCTCAGAGCCAACTATTGCATAGGCTGTCTTCACTCCTGCTGCAGATGTCAGGGCAGCACCTAAAAGTGTTTGGTTTAGAAAAGTTAAGAAATTCTGATCACAAGTGGTTGCATGGATGAATCTTATAATCTGAAAATATATCCTCTTTCACTGAATAACGTGTAATGGTGTCTTTCAGCTTCATTGACAGGCTTCGCGAGTCCTCCTACTGCATCGCCCCCCGACTAGCAGTTCAGCCTCATGCAGCCGGCCCAGGAATGATTTTGGAGGGCGAAGTGTGTGTGTGGCAGGGCCTTTCAGAGCCTTGTGCACTCTCCCATGCACTCGGATGCTTCCTCCATCAAACTCACCTGGACATGTTCACCAGGACATCTCCGAAAGAAAAGGGTTGTGGCTGATAGGTGATGGTGGAGAGGTGGAAGGTGATGCCGGGGGTTGACAATGATGGGTGAAAGGACATGGGTGACTGGGAGAGGAGAAAAGATGGGGGGAGCTGAAGACAAATGTTGCACAAACCATGCTTCTAAAACCGCAAATGAAAGGTGACTCATGTTGGGCAGGAACAGGTGCTGCATGGGAGTTGACGGAGATGCAGGTCAGCTCAGATGGACAACTGAAAGAGAAGCCCAGCAGGCAGCATTGAAAATACACAGGACATTGAGATGAGTGTGATGGAGGAAGCATCCAAGTATGTGGGAGAGTGCTTGCACGAGGCTCCGAAAGGCCCTGCCACACACACACACTTCGCCCTTCAGAATCATTTGTAGGCCAGCTGCACGAGGCTGAACTGCTAGACGGGGGGGTGGGGGGGGGGGGGGGGGGGGGGGGGTGGGGTGGGGGGGGGGGGGGGGGGGTGGGGGTGGGGGTGATGCAGTAGGAGGACTCGCAAAGCTTGTCAATGAAGCTGAAAGACACCAGTACGCATTGTTCAATGAAAGAGAATACATTTTCAGATTATAAGATTCATCCATGCAACCACCTGTGATCAGAAGTTCTTAACTTTTCTAGGCTTAACACTTTTAGGCGCTGCCCTGACATCCGCAGCAGGGGTGAAGGCAGCCTGTGCAACGGTTGGCCCTGTTTTCTCTGATGACTTCGGTATGGGTCCTCTGGATAGCTAAGGCCTAGGGGGCCCCGGCTTGCTTTAGCTGTCCTCCTGTGGACCCTTTGTAGTGATAGAGGACAAAGTTGAAGGGCCACAGGTAAAGGGGACTTGAAGGGAGAGAACAGTTTCTGAGATTCCTCAGTGGGCGACCCAGTGGTGTCCAGCTGCTACTCCTCCTCCCTTCGGGTGCCCGAGGACCCCGGCCTGACTCCTTGAGGGGAAGAAGTATGTGGAGGGATGTCGAGGTGCCCCATTTTCCTTTCACGTTGCCACTGCAGGAGCTGACCATGGCTACCGCGTTGGAGTGCAGGTCTGCATGATCTCCACAGTCTACAGGCCCAGGGTTTCCATGGCATCCGCCATCCTTCCCATGGAGATTTTTATCCATGCACATGTGGGCACCAATTCATCAGAGAGCAGGTGGATGCACTCCTCGGACTCGCGTGTCACTCTGTTGAGGACTTCCAACAGCTCTGCGTGATATTTCCCCCACCTTCTGCTGACTCTCCAGGATGAGTTGAATGGCTGAATCCAGAGGCTCGTCATCTGGCTTGGATCTCACAGCTGCCTCTTCCCCAGCAGCCCACTGTGTGCCGGGGGTCTTGGCTGAGCCTGCCTCCTCCTTCTGCGGACACATGTTCATGTGGTGACTACCAGATTGTGAACCCAAGCCTTCTCTAGATCTAGGTCCCACCAAGGTGTGTGTCTCTGCGTTGGTGGAGGGTGTGGGTAAGTGCTGTGATGGATCTTCCAGGCTGCTTATTTCCAGCTCTTCAATGCAGGAGGTGTTCTCTTGGCTGGAGGTGAGGACCTGGGTGGAGCTGAGGGACTGGTTGGCTGAGGGTGTCAGTCACTTGGCAGAGCTCCCTGTGAACAAAAGTAGAGATAATTAGTGCATGGCAGCAGAGTCGAAAGCAGGAGAGACAGCACTCATATTTGCGTTGAGAGAGGGATGATGTGGTGCAGGATCCTCACGTGGGTATTTGTTGCTGACGTCACCATTGCCGCAGGCATGGTTCATGTCTTTACCAGTCAACGTGAAGATGAAATCTTGGGAGAAGATGATGGTGATGAAGCCAATGAAGAAACAGAAGTAACTCATCAAATTATAATGAAGAAATTAAGCAAGTTATGCAGTCTATCATTAACAATATGGATCCCATGGTAAATTGCAGCACCAATGTTTGCCATGACTTAGATAATTCCATTCAATGTTACAGAGTGATCTACAGGGAAAGCAGGGAGGGAGGTGGAAAGTTGAATATAACTAGATATTCTGACATCCTATGTAAAGGTAAAGGGAAATTATTGAAATTATTTGCATAACTATGGTCAGTTTAATTTTTAGCATAAGCAAACTTTAATCTTTAAAGCGGAACACAAGAGTCAAAGTGCAGCAATAAATTCTCACTCACCTGGTATTCATCCCAGCCAGTGAGGAAGATGTGATAGCTCAGAAAGTGGCTCTTTCCTCTCTCCATCAATTGTATTTCCAGGGAATGCAAGAGATTAGCAAACCACTCAAAATAATGGGTGTCCCGGCAGATCCAATAGAAATAAACCTTTATTTGCAAAAGAAAATGTGTTAGAAATTTCACCATATTCAGGAAAATCTAGAAAACGGAGAGAAATTAAAATGGGAATAGAACAAAATAAAGTAAGCCAATAATATCATATTTCTGGCAATTAAAAGAAACCAAAAAGCTCACATTAATTGTTTAGTACATGAGAAACAAATACCATTGTGATTTTTCAAACTTAATTTGTCTTCTGCATTTTGCCATTTTTTTCTTCCACAGGTTCACCACCCCCACCCCAAGCCATGCATCATCTCCTAATCAAAAGGTAGTGTAAATGCACTAAGTTTCCCTTTTTTGATTTATGCATCTAATCCCCTGGTCTAACACTGCAACATGTTTTACAACAGGTGAAGCCCACACAAAAACGCTCATGGTGCTTACAAAACATTCATTGTGTACTATGCTTACACAGGAATTAACCCATTTAGTTTTTAAGAAAAAAATTGTTCATGGGATGTGAGCATCTGTGGCAAAACCAGCATTTATTGCCCACCCCTGACTACTTTTGAGAAGGTGGTGCTGTAAGTACACCCACAGTGCTGTTAGTTAGAGAATTTCAGGATTTTGATCCTGCAATGATTAAGGAACAATTATACTTACAAGTCAGGAATGTGTGTGACTTGGAGGAGAAGCTGGAGGTGGTGATATTCCCATGTAACTACTCCCCTTGTCCTTCATGATGATTGAGGTTTCAGATATGGGAGGTACTGCTTTGGAAGAAGCGAGTTCCTGCAGTGCATCTTGTAGATAGTATACGCGGTAGCCATGGTGCACTGATGATGAAGGGAGTGAATGTTTAAGGTGGTGGTTGGGGTATGAAACAAATGGACTACTTTGTACTGGATGGAGCTGAGATTCTTGAGCGTTGTTGGATCTGCACTGACCCAGGCAAACGAAGAATACTCCATCACGTTCCTGACTTGTGCCTTGTGGATGACAGAAAGCTATTGGGGAGTCATGAGGTGAGTCACTTGCTACAGAAAACTCAACCTTTGACATGCTATTGTAGCCGCTGGTCCAGTTATGTTTCTGTAAATGGTGACCACCAGGATGTTGACAGTAGGAGAGTCATTGATGGTAATGCTATTGAATGCCAAGGGCAGGTGGTTAGATGGTTAATGCTTGCCAGTTCTATGGTACGACTGTTGCTTGTCACTTAACATACTGAGCCTGAATGTTGTCAAGGTCTTGTTACATGCAGGCAGGGACTAGTTCATTATCTGAAGAGCTACAGGCTTGCTGTGTAATCAACTTCGAGCATCCTCAATTCTGACCTTATGATGGTTGGAAGGTCATTGATGAAGCAGCTTGAGATAGTTGAGCTGAGGACAATGCCTTGAAGAACTCTTGCAGCAATGTCCTGTGCCTGAAGCGATTGGCTTCCAACAACCACAACCATCTTAGTTTGTGCTCAGTATGGCTCCAGAAAGTCAAAATATTTCCTCCTAATTCCCATTAACTTCAATCTTACTAGGGATCCTTTATGCCACACTCTGTCAAATGCTGCCTTTATGTCAAGAACCATCACATTCATTTCATCTCTGACATTCAGTTCTTTTGCCCATGATTGGACCAAGACTGTAATGAGGTCTGGAGCTGAGTGGTCTTAGCAGTATCCAGAGTGAGCATCAGTAGACAGAGTGAGTAAGTGTTACCTGATAGAATTGTTTGAAAACAACTTTCATTACCTTACTGATGATTGAGAGTGAACTGATATGATGGTAATAGGCCAGATTAAAAGGAGAGACTAGATGCTACCAGACAGAGTGGGGAAGCACAAAATTATTCAGAGAACAGGGTGCTTCAGGAACTGAGAGCTATGTTGGGATTTAAGTGAAAGTGGGATCTCTGGTAAGTATTCTCAAGCTGTAATTTAAATTAACAGTCAGGTTCTGACTTAGAATATTAAAACTGCATAAGAAACTGCAAGCTGCAAAGAAACTATCTCCTCTTGAGGTCCCCAGCATCACAGACGTATGATATCAAGAAATAGCTGAAGGTACTGGATACTACAATAGCCATGAGCCCTGACAACATTCCAGAAATAGTACTGAAGACATGCTCCAGAACCAGCTGTGCCACTAGCCAAGCTTCTCCAGTCCAGCTACATCATTGGCATTTACCCAGCTGTGTGGAAAATTGCCCAGGTATATCCAGTCCACAAGAAAAAGCAGAACAAATCCAACTCACCAATTACCATCCCATCAGTCTACTTTCAATCATCTGCAAAGTGATGGAAGGGGTCGTCGACAGTGTTATCAAACGGCACTTACTCAGCAATAAGCTGCTTACTGATGCTCAGTTTGGGTTCCATGAGGTCCACTCAGCTCCTGACTTCATTACAGCCTTGGTCCAAACATGGACAAAAGAGCTAAACTCCATAGGTGAGGTGAGAGTGACTGCCCTTGAATTTAAGGCAGCATTTCACTGAGTATGGCATCAAGGAGACCTGGAAAAACTGAAGTCAATGGGAATACATAGCACAAAGCAAGATGGTTGTGATAGTTGGAGGTCAATCATCCCAATCCCAGCTCACTGCTGCAGGAGTTCCTCAGGGTAGTGTCCTATGCCCAATCATTTTCAGTTGCTTCAGCAATGACCTTCCCTCCATTATAAAGCCAGAAGTGAGGATGTTCGGTGATGATTGCACAATGTTCAGCGTTGTCAAGACTCCTCAGATACTGAAGCAATCCATGCCCATATGCAGCAAAACCTGGACAACATTCAGGCTCAGGGTGATAAGTGGCAAGTAACATTCGCACCACACTATATCCAGGCAATGAACATTTACAACGAGAGATCCTTAGTATCTCCCTTTGAGATTCAATGGCATTACCATTGCTGAATGACCAACTATCAACATCCTGGGAATTACCATTGACCAGAAACTGAACTGGACTAGCCATGTAAATACTATTTGGAAGCAAGAATATAAAGCAATATACTATTTAAATGGAAAGAGATTGCAGATCCCAGTGGTACAGAGGGATCTGGGTGTCCTGGTTCATGAATTATTAAAAGTTGGTCTGCAGCTACAATAAGTGATTAGGAAAACAAATGGAATGTCGGTGTTTATCGTAAGGGGAATGAAATATAAAAGTAGGGAAGTTTTACTGCAGCTGTATAGGGCCTTGATGAGACCACATCTGGAGTACTGTGTAGAGTTTTGGTCTCCTTATTTAAAAAAGGATATAACTATGTTAGAAGCAGTACAGAGAAGATTTGCTTGACTTATTCCTGGAATGAAAGGTTTATCTTATGAAGAAAGTTGAAATGTATTTCAAAAAGATCGATAATATAGGAAACTAAGAAAAGGTAGTGGGGTAGCTCTGTTAATTAAGGATGTCATTAGTAGAGTAGTGAGATATGACCTAGCTCAAAAAAGCAAGATGCAGAATCAGTTTGGTTATAGCTAAGAAATAGGAAAGGTAAGAGGTCACTTGTGGGAGTAGTTTATAGGCCCCCTAACAGTAGTCATACTGTAGGACAGAGTATACAGGAGACATAAATGGGGCATGTAAGAAAGGTACTGCAATAATCATCGGTGACTTTAATATACATGTAGATTGGACGAGTCAGATTGGCAATAGTAGCATGGACCATGAGTTCATAGAATGTCTGCAAGACAATTTCTTGGAATATTATATTCTAGAGTCAACCAGGGAGCAGGCTATTCTAGATCTGGAAATGAACAATGAAACAGGATTAATCAGTAGCCTCATGGTAAAGGAGACTTTAGGTGACAGCGATCATTACATGATAGAATTTCATGTTCAGTTTGAAGGGGTGAAGTGTGAGTCTAAGACTAGTGTTTTAAACCTGAATAAAGGTAATTATAAGGGCATGAAAGCAGAGATAACTAAAGTGAACTGAGAAACTAGGTTAAAAGGTAGGATAGTAGAGATGCAGTGGCAGACTTTTAAAGCGATATTTAATAACTCTCAGCAAAGATTTATCCCAGTTAGAAAGAAAGATTCTTTGAGAAGGATGCATTATTCATGGCTAAATAAAGAAATTAAGCATTGTATCAAATTTAAACAAACATTATACAAATCTGTAAATATCTGTGGCAGGTCAGAAGATTGGTCAGATTTGAAGAACCAGCAAAGAATTACTAAAAAATAATGAAGAGGGAGAAAGTTGAGTTTGAGAGAAAACTAACTAGTCATATAAAAACAGGTAGTAAGAGTTTCTACAAGTATGTAAATAGGAAAAGAGTAACTAAACCTAATGTTGGCTTCTAGAGAATGAGTCTCATGAATTGATAATGGAAAACAAGGAAACAGCAGAGACGTCGATCAGCAATTTTGTGTCTGTCTTTACTGTAGAAGACTTGTAAAACTTCCCAAAACTACTTGAAAATCAAAAGGCGAACAGGAGGGAGGAACTTAAAACAATCACCATCACTAGAGAAAAGGCATTGGGAAAATTATTAGGCCGAAAAGCTGACAAGTCCCCAGGACCAGATGGCCTGCATCCTATGGTCTTAAAAGAAGTGGCTGCAGAGATAGTAGATGCATTAATTATAATCTTCCAAAATTCCTTAGATTGTGGAAGGGCCACAAAGATTGGAAAAAATGTAACACCTTTATTCATGAAAGGAGGGACTTAGAAAGCAAGAAACTACAGAACAATTGTCATAGGGAAATGGCTAGAATCCATTATTAATGAGGTTATAGCAGGATGCTTAGAAAATTGGAATGTGATCAGGCAGAGCAACATAGCTTTGTGAAAGGGAATCATGTTTAACTAATTTATTGGAGTTTTTTGAGGAAGTAACAAGCAAGGAGGATAAAGGGGAACCTGTAGATGTGGTGTACTTGGATTTCTAAAAGGCATTTCATAAGCTGCCATATAAAACAGGAATTCACCAAGGCTCCCTCGACAGCACCTTCCAAACCCATGACCACTACCATCTAGAAGGACAAGGGCAGCGGATAGATGGGAACTCCACCACCTGGAAGTTCCCCTCCAAGTCACCCACCATCCTGACTTGGAAATACATGTCCGTTCCTTCACTGTCTCTGGGTCAAAATCCTGGAACTCCCTCCCTAACAGCACTGTGGGTATACCTACACCACATGGACGCAGCGGTTCAAGAAGGCAGCTCACCAATACATTCTCAAGTGAAATTAGGGATGGGCCATAAATGCTGGCCTAGCCAGCAACTCCCACATCTCATGAATGAATTTTATAAAGCTAGTTAAGTTACCCAACTGTTATGTTTTAACATAAACTGCGGGCTTAATTTTGCCAATTGTGCAGATCACCCAACATTGGCCAGAAAAATTGGTTTCCAACATGCATTTTATGGACAGCGGCCAATTAAATGGCTGCAAATGGGGTTTCCATCCCTACTCCAAGAAATGCTGGCTCAATCAGAGGGCCAGCAGCTCCGAGACCTCAGCTGCAAGGCCAGCGACGGTGGCCAATGCTAAGATAGGCTGGAGACCTGCTGAATTCAGCAAGATAAGGAAGAAAAATGCAAAGGTAAAATACTGCAGATGTTGGAAATCTGAAACAAATCAGCAGGTCTGACAGCGTCTGTGGAGAGAAAGACAGAGTTAACGCTTCGAGTCCGTATGACTCTTCTTTAGAAAAATGTAAAACTTTTCAGAGCCCCACTATTGAAGGAGAAACCCCTCCAAGGAAATAGCTAGGTTCACATTGGGCTGCCTTCCCTGCCTTTGGCCCTGTAGGTAGTTTGGGGGTGATTAAAATTAGTTTCACTTTAGTTAGCTAAAGGAGTCAGCTTGATTTTATATCAATACCTTAAGTGATCAGTCATATTACTCTATTAATTAATCCTAAATCTTTGAGCAATGCATGTTCTGACTATGTAGTGTTAAAGATGTAAAATTTTAAAGAATCAGTTTTTGCAATTCATTGTAATAACTTCAGTAGCAAGTTTAAGCTGCACATTTCATAACAAAGGAGATGTGAACTCTGGTAACCTTACACACCATGGAACCAGAGAGCTGGGTGATGCTAATTCAAAACAGTTTTACCAGTTAAATGAATAGAGGTCTTCCCACTTCTCCATAAGTCACTTCAAAGCCCCAATTCAACCGGAACAGACCTTCACATGCAGTGTCTATGCCAGCCAGCAGGCCAGAGTGGCTCTGAACGTGAGGTGGTATGACCTTCTGAAAGGGTTAAAAAGCTAGAGTCCACAGAGCCTGGTAGTGCAGAAAGGAAAATAAAAGAGTCCCAGAGATGGGAACCGCAGGCTAGGTAAACAGTAAAGCTTCAGTATGTGGCATAGCAAAACAAAGAAACCATCAAAGCTGAGAAAGAATCCTGAGAGGAGCCAAGTGCATCAAACGGCACCAAAAATTCAGACAGTGAGTAAAGGCTAGATGAGTGATTAATTTACTGCCTTGATTTGTTAAGTATAACACTTGTTTCCTAATAAATGGTCCTGATTTGCTAGATCAAAATTTTTCCTTTTGCCCGATTGATTTTAGTCTTGTTGAACTAAATCTTAAGTGAGTCAAAAACTCATTGCTCCCTCTATGATTAGAAAAACAATCCCCCCACACCGGCTGCTGCTGGGGAGGGCAGCCTCCATTTAGCTGGCGAGCTCCCTAAGTGGCGGGTGTTTGATCCGCTATTGGTAAAATACTGACAGCCTAGTAAAATCACCCTTATTAGGGCCATTGCATATCCAAATTGGCTGCCTGCCTGCCCGATCCCATTCATGCATTGGTAATATTCCCCAATGATGGGACATGGTCGGAGAGCCAATGCAACGTGGCTTCACCACCCCCACTTCCCTTTCTGCCTCCTGGGGGCCAGTAAAATTCTCCCTTGCATGGGAGTAGTGGTTAATTATCAATCAACTGAAAATTATTTCCTGAATAAGTGTTGATTATTATAGCAAGAAGCTGACTTAGTAGTTTTACCTTTTGTGTGAGTCATAAGCTCTCTTTAAAGTAAATACACAGAGTAGAGAAACACAGAGTGATCTAAGACCAGGGTGCTTCATGAATTGAGTGTTATATCTGGAGTTTGGTGCAAGTGGGAATTTGGTGCAGAAGAGGAAGGAGTTGCCGCCTTTCATTCTTTTTGTTTTACCTCCAGTAGCTGGTAAGTATTCTTCTTTTGACTCCAAACTAAGAGAGTGTGACTTGCTACTCCTTGAACTAACTGAATTAGTAACTAATTAACTAATGAAATAAATAAATAAGGTTGGACACACAAGACAGGGCTGGTGGTATGCTATAAGTGCAACATGTGGGATTTTGTAGAATGCATTGCAGTTCTGGATAACCATAAAAGTGGAAAGTGTCTGCGGTTTGAGCAATTTCGGCTCAGAGTGGCTGAGTTGGAATCTGAGTTGTAGGCATTGTGGGGCATCGTGTAGCGGGATAGTTACCTGGACACCTTGTTCCGGGAGGTAATCACACTCCTTAGATTAAGTAGAACTTTACTGTTGATCAATGGTCAGGGCCAGGAGGGTGTGACTGTGAGTCAGGCAGGTATGGGAATCCACCATGTAGTGGTGGAGGAGACTCAGCCCTTGACTTTGACTAACAGGTACAAGGTGCTTACTACCTAAGTGGATGAGAACAAAGACTGCAGGGTGGATGAGCAAACTGACTATGGCACCAAGATGCAGGATGCCATTTCAGTGGGAATGAAAAGGAATGTAGTAGTGATAGGGGACAGTACAGTACAATCAGGCGGATAGCTACTGTTCTCTGCAGCTGCGTCTGGGAGTTCCAAAACTTGTGTTGCCTGCCTGGTGCCAGGGTTAAGGACATCTCCTTGCAGCTGTTGACGAACTTGGAGTTGGCGTGGGGAGGATCCATTGGTAATATTCCACATAGGAATCAAGGTCATAAGTAGAAGCAGGAATGATGTTCGGCTAAGAGAGTTTGAGGAGTTAGGATTCAAATTAAAATGCAGAACCTCGCTTAAACCAGGCTGGGATGGGGCCTTAAACAAACAGGTGTGGGGATTTTCAAGTGCAGGGAGATTTAGAAATCTAAAGAGAATAGCTGAGACAATAAAATAGTATGGTGATGTGTATGAAGACAAGTTAAGTGGGACAGGAAGGGACAGAGAGTTTAATGCTTATACTACATCAGTGAATAAGGTGCATGCAAAGAATAGCAGTAAAAAAAAACAAAAGGCTTTATATCTGAATGAGTGAAGCATCCACATTAAGATACATGAACTAGTGGCACAAATGGAGATAAATTATTTAGATTTATTCGCCATTAATGAGATATGTGGCAGAATTTTGCCCTTGGCATGTGGAATCAGTGGGGGCATGTAGGAGTGGTCGAGAAGCCGATTGCCGCCTGCGATCAGCAGTAATTTTATATGAGCAGGCCAATTAAGGCCCGCCCAGTGTGATACATGAGTGGCAGCACTGAGCACTGCCTGTGCGGGCGGGGGGAGAAGGGCAAGCAGGCCTAGCACACACTTTGTGCATGCGCGTGACAGAGCGCTGAAAAATCTCCCTGAGGCATGAAGCTGCCTCAGGGAGATGAAAAATATATTGAAAACATTATTAAACAACAGAAAAAAAGAATAAAACATGTCCCTGCTCATGTGACATATGTTTTTAATTAAAAATTAATGTTTTTATTTCATTTTTATTTGCTTTTGGAAACATTACCCGCCTGTGGATGAGGTTTCCAAAAAAATGGAAAGGCCTCCTGGCCATTTCACCTGACCAACTGTTAGGTTGAACAGGCAGTGAAAAATTCAGGACAATTGATTATTTAATGGCCTTAATAAGTTTTTTAATTTTCGGTGGGTGTGCTGCCAGCTCCGGTGCACGGTCACTGATCGAACTATTGCGCTACTACGGGTTGCCGTCAGTATGCTCAGCCAACATCAACACGCATCATTTCATGCTGATTTGGGTTGGGCGCTTGCATCCCCGCCTAGCTAAAGATTCTGCCCATGGTTACAAGGTGAATAAGATTGGGAAATAAATAATCTCGGATACACAACATTTTGAAAGGACAGATGAATGGAAAAGGAGGAGGAGTAGCCCTACTAGTAAAAGATGACATAAGGACAATTGTTAGAAAGGATCTTGACTCATATTGTTAGGAAGTAGAATTAGTATGGGTGCAACTTAGGAATAGCAAGGAAAGAAATCACAGCCGAGAGTAGTTTACACGCCCCCTAGCTGTAAGTATATCATTGGACAGAACATCAGACAAGAAATTATTGGAGCTTGTAACAAAGACAATGTAATAATTGTGGAGGACATTCATCTTCATATAGAGTCGATCAATCAAATTGGCAAAGGTCTTCAGGAAGATGAGTTTGTAGAATACTTTTGTGACAGTTTTTGGGAGCAGTATGTTGTGGAACCAACTAGGGATAAAATTATTAGGTCTAGTATTGTGCAATGAGGCAGGGTTAATTTGTAATCTCATAGTAAAAGACTGCTGAGAAATAGTGATCATAACAGAACTGAATTCCATATTAAGTTTAAAAGTGACATGTTCCAATCATAAGCAAGAATCTCAAAATTAAACAAAGCCAGTCACACAGGTTTGAAGGAGAACTGGCTAAGGTTGTTTGGGTTAATAGACAAAGGGTATGGCAGTAAATAAATAGTGGGAAACATTTAAAGAAACAATTCAGGGCACTCAATGAAAATACATTCCATTAAAACAAAACCTCAGCAAAAAAAAATCCATCCTTTGCTTACTAAGGAATTTAAGGATAGTATTAGATTAAGAGAAGAGGCTTATAATGTTGCAAAGAGCAGTAGTGAGCCTGAAGATTGAGAGTGTTTTAGAAATCAGCAAAAAAACACCAAAGAGTTTATCAAAATAAAAATAAAATAATATATTCCAGGCTAGAGAAAACTAGCCAGGAATATAAAAACAGATTGTAAGAGCTTTTATAAGTACATAAAATGGAGGAGAGTGGCTAAAGTAAACTTTAATCCCTTAGATCCAGAGGAGTGAGAAATTATCATGGGGAATGAGGAAATGGAAGAAATATTGAACAAATATTTTGTGTCTGTCTTCACAGTAGAAGACACAAGTTCCATACCAGAAACAGGGGGTAACCTAAGGGCTAAAAAGAATGAGGAAATTAAGATAATTGATATCAGGAGAAAATTAAGAGACTAAAATCTGACAAATCCCCAGGACCTGATGGCCTACATCCTGGGGTTCTAAAAGCAATAGCTGTAGAATAGTGGATGCACTGGTTATGATTAACCCCTATTCTACCATCCCGTCCGATCATCTGACTATCCCACTGACCACCTGCCTACCACCTCCCCAGATCAGACCCGACTACCTCCCAATCACTTGACTACCCCCGACCAGCCGACTAGCCCCTGGCAAGACCCAATTACCTCCCCGACATCCCAACTACCCACTGACCACCCGACTACCCCTGACCTGAACCAACAACCCCCCCCAACCACCTGACTACACCCTGATCACCCAACTATGCTCCTGACCCACTTATCCACCTACCCATGACCTCTACTCACCCACTCACCTATCTACCCACTTCGCCCACCTATCTACCTTGCCCACCCATTCACTCACTCACCCACTTGCCTATTCACTCATTCATCCAAGCAATGAGGGAAGACAGTGGCATGATGACTTGTTACTGGACTAGTAACCTCATCTTTGGGAGGCTGATTGTCTGCTCAATGGTGGCCCTTGTGGAGGTGTGTGTGGCCTGTGGGGAGACAGTGGCATAGTGGTAAAATTCATTGGACTAGTAATCCAGAGGGCCAGGCTAATCCTATGGGGACATGGGTTCAGATTCCACCATGGCAGCTGGTGGAATAAAAATTCAATTAATAAATCTGGAATTAAAAGCCAGTCTCAGTTATAGTGACCATAATACCATTTCTGATTGTTGTAAAAACCCATCTGGTTCACTAATGACCTTTAGGGAAGGAAATTAGCTGTCCTTACCTGGCCTGGCCTACATGTGACTCCACAGCACATGATTGATTCTGAAATGGTCTAGCAAACCACTTAACTGTATCAAACCACTATGAAGCCTTAAAAAAATAAGCAATGAAACCGTACAGATCGACCAAGGCATCAGAAACGACAAAAGCACAACCAGCCCTGCCAACACTCTGGGGGGCTTTTGCTAAAATTGGGAGAGTAGTCCCACAGGCTAGTCAAGAAACAGCCTGACATAGTCATACTCTTGGGGCAGAATTTTCCCCCCATCTGGGGGGGTTGTGCGGGAGCAGGCATGAACCGATTGGGTCTGTGCTGCCATTTTACGTGGGCGGGCCAATTAAGGCCTGCCCAGCATGATGCGCACTGGGAAACACAGCACTCCCTCTGCAGGTCGGGTGGGGAATTCCCTGAGTCGTGGCCTGCATTCTTTCGTACGTGTGCGCGAAAGACCACAGAAATCTCCCTGAGGCACAGAGGTGCCTCAGGGTGATTAGTTAAGTTTTAAACATCTAAATAAAGAAATCAAAAACTTTTAAAACATGTCCCCTCATGTCAGTGTCACATGAGCTGGGACATGTCAATGAATTTAAAAAACATTTTTTATTGAATTTTTAAACACTTCACGAAACCTCATCCCACCCGTGGATGAGATTCCATGAAAAATGCAAAGGCTGCCTGGGCTCTTTGCCTGCCCGCCCACCTTAAGGTTGGACGTGCAGTTCATTTTAATAACTTAATTAGTTTTTAACAGACCTTAATAGGCCTATGACAGTTCTGCAGGCACACAGCCAAGTCGGCTGCACGCCTGCCAAACTGAAAATCTAAATGACGCGCGGTGACATCGGGACGCCCGCCTGACGTCATCGCGCGTCATTTTATGCATCAGTGAGTGGGCCCTACCCCCGCTCATTAACCTGAAAATTCTTCCCATGGAATTATACCTTACAGACAATGGCTTGGATTTTGCTCTCATCAGGCGGGCTCGATGGGGGCAGACCGCTACCTGCGATCGGGGCCGGACGCTATTTCATGTTGGTGGGCCAATTAAGGCCCGGCCAGCATGAAATGCATGCTGCAACACTCAGTGCTGCCTGTGTTGGGGGGTCGGCTGAGCAACAGGGAACTTCGCGCATGCGTGAAAGTGCACACAGGAAAAGTTCCGAGGCACAGAGCTGCCTCAGGGAGCTGAAGATATAAAAAATCAAAAATAAAGATTTTAAGAATGTTACAAAACATATCCCATCGTGTGACTGAGTCAGGGCCATGTTATTAATGAAATGTTAAAATTTTTACTTTATTTTTAATTGCTGTTGGAAACCTCATCCAGCCCATCAACGAGGTTTCCTAACAAATGCAAAGGCGCTTGGCCTTTTTGCCTGCTCACCAACCATAAGGTTGGACAGGCAGTGAAAAATTACATTTAATTGGTACTTTAACGGCCTTAATAGGCCAGTTAATTGTTGGCAGGTGCGATGCCGACTCTCGCACAGGCCCGCCGACTGAAATATCGCATGAGTGCGTGATGATGTCGGGACGCTCACCTGACATCATCATGTGTCATTTTATGCTTGTTTGGGTCGGGTGTGCACTCGTCCGATGAGGTAAAAATTCTGGCCAACATTTCAGACACCACCATCACCATCCTTGGATATGTCCTGACCCACTGATAGGACATACCTACCAGAGTTGGCTGCACAGTAGTATACAGTCAAGTGGGAGTTTCCCTGGGAGTTGTCAACATTGACTCTGAGCCTCATGAAGTCTCATGACATCAGGTCAAACATGGGCAAGGAAATCTCCCACCACCTCCCTTAGCTGATGAATCAATGCTCCTCCATGTTGAACATCACTTGGAAGAAGCACTGAGGGTGGCTTGGCAGAGATGTATTCTGAGTGGGGGATTTCATTGTCTATCACCAAGAATGGCTCGGTAGCACTATTACTGATCGAGTTGGTCGAGTCCTAAAGGACGCAGCTGCTATGCTGGGTCTGTGGCAGATGGTGTGGGAACCAACAAGAGAGAAAAACCTACTTGACCTCATCTTCATCAATCTACCTGTCACAAATCCATCTGTCCACGACAGGTGTAATGACCACACAGTCCTTGTGGAGGTGGAGTCCTGTCTTCACATTGAGGATACCCTCCGTCGCATTGTCTGGCACTACCACCATGCTCATTGGGATAGATTTTGAACAGGGGAACATATGAATAGGAGAAGGCCATTCAGCCCCTTGAGTCTGCTCCGCCATTCAGTACGATCATAGGTGATTGAACACTTCAATGCCTTTTACCACACTATCCCCATAACCCTTTACGTTATTGTTAATCAGAAATCTATCAATCTCTACCTTAAATGTACTCAATAACTGAGCTTCCACGGCCCTCTGGGATATGAATTCCGAAGATTCACAACTCTCCGAGTAAAGAAATTTCTCCTCATCTCAGTCCTAAGTGGCTTCCCCCTTATTTTGAAATTGTGTTCCCTGGGGCAGGATTTTTAGTTCGGCGGGTGGCCGCAATCAGCGGGCCCAGGAGCAGCCGGGGAACGGACCCCCGACAACGATTGGCCTCCAACTGTGATTTCACGCTGGCTGGCCAATTAATGGTCAGCCAGCGCTGCTGGGGTGGGGGCAGGAGGAGGGCGAGTGCTGAAGTCAGCGTGGGTGTGGGGGAGCACGGAATGAAAGTTCCCTGAGAGTGGAGAGCTGCCTCAGGGAGCTAAAGAATTTAAATGCAAAAAATAAAGATTTTAAAAACTGGAAAAAATGCCCATGCATCAGAATCAGTCACCGGAACATATGGAGGATGAAAATTCTGTACAAATGTTTTTATTTTTAAAAAATTAATATCAGAAACCACAACCTGCCGTGGATGAGGTTTCCTGAAAAATGCAAAGGCCGCCTGGCCGATTTGCCCATCCGTCAGCCGTAACGTTGGATGGGCAACAAAAAATTTCAGTTAATTACTACTTCAATGGCCTGAATAGGCCTCTTAATTGTCGGCATGTGCACTTCTGACTTTTGCGCGCGCCCGCCAACCGAAATATCGCGCGAGTGCGTGATGACATTGGGATGCTCGCCTGACGTCATCATGCACTTTTTCACGCTCAAGAAGGTTGGGCACGCGCCCGCACGCCGAGTGAAAAATTCTGCCCTTGGTTCTAGACTCCCCAACCAGGGGAAGCATCTTACCTGCACCTACCCTGTCTATTCCTTTCAGTATTTTGTAGGTTTCAATGAGAACACCTCTCATTCTCCAAAACTCGAGAATACAGGCCCAGTTTCCCCAATCTCTCCTTATAAGATAGCCCTGCCATCCCTGGAACAAGTCTGATGAACCTTTGTTGCACTCAGTCTATGGCAATAATATATTTTCTGAGGTAAGGGGACCAAAACTGCACACACTGCTCCAGGTGCAGTCTAACCAAACTTCTATACAATTGAAGCAAGACTTCACTACTCCTGTACTCAAATCCTCTTGTGATAAAGGCTAACATTCCATCAGCCTTCCTAATTGCCTGGAGCACCTGCATGTTAACTTTCAGTGACTTATGGACAAGGACACCCAGGTCCCTTTGTACATCTACACTTTCTAATCTCTTACCGTTTAGGAAATACTCTGTACAGCTATCCCTTCTACCAAAGTGGATAACCTCACATTTTTCCACATTACATTCCATCTGCCATGTTCTTGCCCACTCACTAAGTCTGTCCAAATCCTCCTGTAGCCACTTTACATCTTCTTCACAACACACGTTCCCGCCTAGCTTTGTACCATCTACGAACTTGGAAGTATTACATTTGGTCTCCACATCCAAATTATTGATATATATTGTGAATAGCTGGGGCTGTTCACAATTGTACCACAAGTACTGATCCTTGTGGTACCCCACTAGTCACGGCCTGCCCAACACAAGAATGACCCATTTATTCCTACTCTGTTTTCTGCCTGTTAGCCAATCCTTAATCCATTACAATATATTGCCCCCTATTCGAGGCGCTTTTATTTTGCTAATCAACCTCCTGTGGGGGACTTTATCAAAAGCCTTCTGAAAATCCAAGTATACTACTTCTATCGACTCTCCTTTATCAAATTTGTTAGTAACATCCTCAAAAAACTCCAAAAAGTTTGTCAAACATGGGGCAGAATTTTACGCGTCAGCAAGCAGGGGCGGGGCCCGCACGCTGATGCGTAAAATGATGCATGATGACATCGGGCGGAACTCCTGATGTCACCATGCCCCATTTAAATTTTCAGGTAGGCAGGAGCGCAGCAAAATCAGATGCGTGCCCGCCGACCTGTCAATGGCCAAGGGGCTCCGGCACAAACTAGAAAAAGCATGAAACCTCATCCACGGGTGGGATGAGGTTTCATGTAGGTTTTTAAAAATTTTAATAAAGTTTTTGTAAAAATTATGGACATGTCCCCAACTCATATGACAGTGTCACATGAGGGGACATGTTAGGGAAATTTTATTTTTCTATTTTTAGCTTTTTGACATTTAGAGCCAATCTCCCTGAGGCTGCACTTAGCTTCAGGGAGGTGAGTGCGCTCTTTCGCGCAAGTGCACGCAAGAGCACATTCTCGATTTTGGGATTTCCCCCCCTGCCTGCACAAGGAGCACATAGTGCTCCTGTGCAGACGTTACACTGGGCGGGCCTTAATTGGCCCGCCCACGTAAAATGGCACCACACCTCCGATTGGGGGCGCCGATTGGAAATGCGCCTGTGCGCACCTGCCCTTCAACTTCGCCCCCAACGTTGGGGGGGGGGCGGAAATCGTGCCCATGATTTCCCATTTGCAAATCCATGATAACTATGCCCAATTAGATCATGATTATCCAACTATTCATTTATCACATCCTTTATAATAGATTCTAGCATTTTCCCTACTACTAATGTAAGGCTAGCAGGTCTGTCGTTCCCTGTTTTCTCTCTCCCTCCCTTCTTAAATAGTGGGGTGACATTTGCTACTTTCCAATCTTCAGGAACCATTCCAGAATCTGTAGAATTTTGGAAAATGATCACCAGTGCATCCACTATCTCTATAGCAGCCTCTTTCAACACTCTGGGATGCAGAATAAGAGGTCCCAAGGGCTTTTCAACTTTCCAGTCCCATTAATTTCTCCAATACAATCTTCCTACTTATACTAATTTCCTTCAACTCCTTATTCTCCATAGTCATGGACCTCTAAATCTGGGAGATTTCCTGTGTCTTTCTCAGTGAAAACAGATACAAAGTAATCATTTAGCTCCTCTGCCATTTCTGTATTCCCTATAATGAATTCTCCTGACACTACCTGTAATGGACCCAGATTTGTCTTAGCCAAACGCTTCCTTTGTACATACCTATCGAAGCTTTTACAGTACATTTTTATGTTTTTTGCTAGATTGCATTCATATTCTATTCTCCCTTTACCAGTTTCTTGGCCTTCCTTTGCTGTATTCTAGAAACCTCCCAATCTTCAGGTTTACTACTACTTCTGCCAACTTTATAAGCTTTTTCTTTTAATCTTATACAATCCTTAACTTCCTTTGTCAGCCACGGTTGGCTTACTTTTTGGGGGTTTTTGCACGTTGAAGGAATGAATAGATGCTGTAAGCAATGTAATAGTTCTTTGAAGACTATCCATTGCCTATGTGCAGTCATACCTTTTAATGTATTTTTCCAATCCACTTCAGCCAATTTGTCCCTCATGCCTTCATAATTTCCTTTATTCAACACCCTTGCTTCAGTGAACTACCTCACTTTCAAACATAAAGTAAAATTCTATCATATTGTGGTCACTCATCCCGAAAGGTTCTTTTATGACAAGTTTATTAATTAGCCCTTTTTCATTACATAATACTAGATCTAAAATAGTCTGTACTCTAGTTGGCTCCTCAACATAGGGCTCTAGAAAACCATTCCTAACACACTCCAGAAACTCGTCTTCCACAGAATTAGTGCTCAATTGGTTTACCCAGTCTAAATGCAGATTGAAGTCACCCATGGTTATTGCCCATGCCCATGCTACATGCTTCTCTCATCTGCTGATTAATACCATGCCCCACATTACCACTACTGTTTGTTGTCCTTTGCTGTTTTTTAGCTCCGCCCAAACAGATTCTACATATTGTTCTTCCAATCTAAGATCCTCCCTTACTGATGCACTGATCCCATTCCTTATTATCAGCGCAACTCCACCTTCTTTCCCTTCCTGTCTGGCCTTCCCCAACATATCCTTGAATATTCAGTTCCCAGTCTTGATCAGCATGCAGCCATGTTTCAATATTGGCAATTATATCCTACCCATTTACCTCTATTTGCGCCTTTAGATCATCTACCTATTTGCGAATGCTGCGCACATGCAGGTAGAGTGTCCTTAACTTTGTCTTTTTGACATAATTCCACATTCAAAGCACACTCAATGCTCTGCTTTGTTTCTCCAGCCTTCTAGTCTCACTACTTTTTCCAGTTACCAACTTTACTTCCTTCCACAACAAAAACAAAAATACCTGGAAAAACTCAGCAGGGCTGGCAGCATCTGCAGAGAGGAGCACAGTTAATGTTTCGAGTCCGTATGACTCTTCAACAGAACTAAGGAAAAATAGAAAAGAGGTGAAATGTAAGTTGGTTTAAGGGGAGGGTGGGGGGCGGTGGGACAGAGAGAGCTGGATAGAGGGCCAGTGATAGGTGGAGATAACCAAAAGGTGCCTTAGACAAAAGGACAAAGAGGTGTTGAAGGTGGTGATATTATCTAAGGAATGTGATAATAGGTGACATTAAGGGTAGAAAGCAGGACGAGCAAGGTACAGATAGCCTTAGTGGGGGTGGGGAGGGGGGAAGGGATCGAAATAGGCTAAAAGGTAGAGATAAAACAATGGATGGAAATACATTTAAAAATAATGGAAATAGGTGGGAAAAGAAAAAACTGTATAAATTATTGGAAAAAAGGGGGATCGGAAAGGGGGTGGGGATGGAGGAAAGGGTTCATGATCTAAAATTGTTGAACTCAATATTCAGTCCGGAAGGCTGTAAAGTGCCTAGTTGGAAGATGAGGTGTTCCTCCAGTTCCTCCAGTTTGCATTGAGCTTCACTGGAACAATGCAGCAGCCCAAGGACAGACACGTGGGCATGAGAGCAGGGTGGAGTGTTGAAATGGCAAGTGACAGGAAGGTGTAAAGACTCCATCCCATTCTCCCAGTTCCTTCACCTCTGTCGCATCTGTTCTGATGATGCCAATTTCAAAAACAGTTTCTCTGACATGTCTTCCTTCTTCCTTAACCGAGGTTTTCCACCCACAGTGGTTGACAGGTCCCTCAACCGCGTGTGGCACATCTCCCACACATCCACCCTCACACCTTCCTCTCCCTCCCAGAACCATGATAGGGTCCCGCTTGACCTCACTTATCACCATACATTCCTCCGCATTCAAAGAATCATCCTCCACCATTTCCCCCAAATCCAGCATGATGCCACCACCAAACACATCTTCCCTTCATCCCTGCCCGATAGCATTCCACAGGGATCGTTCCCTCTGGGACACCCTAGTCCACTCCTCCCTCACCCCCTACACCTCAACCCCCTCCCACGACACCTTCCCATGCAACCGCAGATGGTGCAACACCTGCCCCTTCACTTCCCCTCTCCTCACCGTCCAAGGGCCCAAACACTCCTTTCAAGTGAAGCAGCAAATCACTTGCACTTCCCTCAATTTATTCTACTGCATTTGCTGCTCCCAATGTGGTTTCCTCTACATTGGAGAGACCAAACGCAGACTGGGTGACCACTTTGCGGAACACCTTCGGTCTGTCCGCAAGCATACCATGTCTGTCCTGTCGCTTGCCATTTCAACACTCCAACCTGCTCTCATGCCCACATGTCCATCCTTGGCCTGCTGCAATGTTCCAGTGAAGCTCAATGCAAACTGGAGGAACAGCACCTCATCTTCCGACTAGGCACTTTACAGCCTTCTGGACTGAATATTGAGTTCAACAATTTTAGATCATGAACTCTTTCCTCCATTCCCACCCCTTTTCCAATCCTCCTTTTTTCCAATAATTTATATAGATTTTTCTTTTCCCACCTATTTCCATTATTTTTAAATGTATTTCCATCCATTGTTTTATCTCTACCTTTTAGCCTATTTCGGTCCCTTCCCCCTACCCCACCCCCATTAGGGCTATCCGTACCTTGCTCGTCCTGCTTTCTACCCTTAATGTCATCTATTATCACATTCCTTAGATAATATTACCACTTTCAACACCTCTTTGTCCTTTTGTCTATGGAATTTTTTGGTTATCTCCACCTACCACTGGCCCTCTATCCAGCTCTACCTGTACCCGCCGCCCCCCCCCCGCCCCCGCCCCACCCCCCCCACCAACCAAACCAGCATATATTTCACCTCTTTTCTATTTTTCCTTAGTTCTGTTGAAGAGTCATACGGACTCGAAACATTAACTGTGTTCCTCTCCGCACATGCTGTCAAACCTGCTGAGTGTTTCCAGGTAATTTTGTTTTTGTTTTGGATTTCCAGCATCCGCAGTTTTTTGCTTTTATCTTACTTCCTTCCAATTTGGGCCACTCCTCAGGGTCCCACCCCACTGACAAGCTAGTTTAAACCCACCCCAATAGCACTAGCAAATCTCCTTGCTAGTATATCAGTCACAGTCCTGTTAAATTGTAACCTGTCCAGCTTGTACAGGTCCCAGTTGCCCAATAACTCGTCCCAATGCCTCAGAAATCTGATGCCCTCCCTCCTACACCAGTTCTCCAGCCACGAATTTAAACGATCAATCTTCTTATTCCTATGCTCACTGGTGCATGTCACTGGAAGTAATCCTGAGATTACTGTTCTTGAGGTCATGCTTTTTAATTTTTTTCAGAACTCCCTGAAATCTGCTTTCAGGACCTCATCCTTCTTCCTACCTATGTTGTTGGTGCCATTGTGGACCATAACCTGGCTGATCTCCCTGACCCGAAGGATGTCCTGTAATTGTTCCGTGACATCCTTGACCATGGCACCAGAGAGGCAACACACCATCCTGGAGTCATGCTTACTGCTGCAGAAATGCCTGTCTGAGCCTCTGACTATGGAATCCCTTATCACTATTGCTCTTCCATTCTTCTTCCTCCCTCCCTCCGACCCCGTACAGCTGAGCCACCCGTGGAGCCACAGGCTTGGCTCTGGCTGCTCTCCCCTGAGGAACCATCAGCATCCAAAATGGACAACCGATTAGCAAGCAAGATAGACTCAGGGGACTCCTGCACTACCTGCCTGGTTCTCTTGGGCTGCCTGGTGGTTACCCATTCCCTCTCTGGCTGTACACTTCTGGCCTGTGGTGTGACCATCTCCATAAACGTGCTATCCATGTAGTCCTCTGCCTCGCGGATGCACAACAGTGACTCCAACTGCCGTGCAAGTTCCAAAACCTGGAGCTTGTGCAGCTGGTGACTTCACACATACCGCAGGATATACACTCCACTTGGCTGAGCTGGCCAGTAACTCCAAAAACTATTTATTACGCTTAGAGTAAGTAGAATGAGTAGAATAAATTATTTGTAACTTAACTTTACCACACTTACGCTAACTTTATCTTAATTTGGTTTACTTTATTACTTTATTACTTTATTTCACTTCAACTTGATTTAGCTTTACTTCCCTTTTGCTAGTGTCCCTTACTGAAATGCAAGTAGCTACTTCTTTTTAAATGATACATTTCTCTACTTTTAAGCTATTTAAACACACTCCCTAACAGCAGCTTCTCACCAACCAATAAACTTACAGTTTTCCTGTGATGCCACTCCTGGATTTTTTTTCAAACTCAGCCCACTGCCTGGGTAGAGGTGTCCCTTGCAGGTCTGGTTGTGTATGCTCCTGGAAGGTGAGTGATAATAGATCTAGCAACTTAAAACTAGGCAACCATGAGGTGCTGTGGGCCATCAGCAGCAGCAGCAGAATTGTACTCTACAACAATTTGTAACCTCATGACCCAGCATATCCCCCACTCTACCATTACCACCAAGCTGGGAGATCAACCCTGGTTCAACGAAGAGTGCAGGAGGGCATGCCAGGAGCAGCACCAGGCAGACCTAAAAATGAGATGTCAACCTCGTGAAGCAACAACGCAGGACTACTTGTGTGCCAAGCAGCATAAGCAGCAAGTGATAGACAGAACTAAGCGATTCCACAACCAACGGATCAGATTTAAACTCTGCAGTCCTGCCACATCCAGCTGTGAATGGTGGTGGGCAGTTAAACAACAAACTGGAGGAGGAGACTCCACAAATATTCCCATCCTCAATAATGGGGGAGCCCAGTGCATCAGTACAAAAAATAAGGCTGAATCATTTGCAAACATCTTCAGCCAAAGTACCATCTTGGCCGCCTCTGGAGGTCCCCAGCATCACAGAAGCCAGTCTTCAGCTAACTCGATTCACACCACGTGGTATCAAAAATGGCTGAGGGCACTGGATACTGCAAATGCTATGAGTTCTGACAACATTCCGCCAATAATACTTGTGCTCTGGAACTAGCTGTGCCCTTAGCCAAGGTTTCCAGTACAGCTACAAAACTGGCTTCAACCTGGCAATGTGGAAAGTTGCCCAGGTATGTCCTGTCCACAAAAAGCAGGGCAAATTCAACTCGGTGAATTACTGCCCTGTCAATCTACTCTCGACCATCAGCAAAGTATTGCAAAGTGTCACTTACTCAGTAATAATTTTTTCACTGATGCTCAGTTTGGATTCCGCCAGGACCAATCAGCTCATGGCCAAACATGGACAAAAGAGCTGAACTCCAAAGTTGAGGTGAGAATGACTGCCCTTCACATCAAGGCAGCATCTACTGAGTGTGGCATTAAGGAGCTCTAGCAAAACTGGAGTCAATGGGAATCAGGGGAAAATTTTTCACTGGTTGGAGTCATATCCAGCACAAAGGATGATGGTTCTGGTTCCTGGAGGTCAATCATGACCCATGAACTAAAATAAAAAAAAACCCATTCAGTCACCCACATACTAATCCACACTCATTCTTTAAATGAATTGAGACCTTTAAAAACTTTCCTCAAAATGGCATCTTCTGTTATTAAAAGGGACATGCCCTCTCCTTCACCTCAACTCTCCTACACTTGCGGGATTTACCTTGGAGTACCTGCACTGGCCCATTTCTGCTTTAGCCAGGGTCAGAATATATGGCTGAAAATGGGCAGTTCCTTCGAGTCAGAAAAAACTTTGCAGGCAGCAGCAATGCACCCAGCATTACTGCTGACTGGAAGATCTAGGCCAAGGCCATGTAATTGGGAATAATATATTAGCATGGAAGAAGATTGGTTAACAGACAGGAAGCAAAGAGTAGGGAGCAAAGACCCTTCCCAATCACTCCAACTGACTACCCCCAACCCAACTACCCACCGCGACAACCAAACCTGACTACCCCCTTGACAACCAGACCTGACTACACCCCTGACCAGTGACCATCCCACCAATCATACCCAACTACTCCAACCCCCTACCAGATGTGACTACACCCCTGATTAGGTGACTACCTCCCACCTGACTACCCCAGACCCCCTGACTATGCCTAACCACCCCATTACCCCCAACCAGACCTGACTATCCCCTGACCACCCGACTAACCTCTGCCCAACTACTGCCCCAACTGCCTGCCACCCCCCCAACCTGACTAACCTCTCAACTACCTCACTGACCAATCGACTTCCACCCCCGACCCTCCAACCAGATCTGACTATATTCCCAACAACATGACTACACCCAACCACCTGACTATGCCCCGATCACCCAATTCGACTACTCACTCACCTATCTATCCACCTACCCACCTCATCTACCCACCCACGTATCTACCTCACCCACCCCCTATTCAATCACCTACATACCATCCCACGTTCATTCTTTAAAACATTTGAGGCCTTTATAAACTTACCGTAATATGGAAGCTTTTGTTGTCAGTCACCCACATACTAATCCACACTCATTCTTTAAATGAATTGAGACCTTTAAAAACTTTCCTCAAAATGGCATCTTCTGTTATTAAAAGGGACATGTCCACTCCCTCACCCCAACTCTCCTACACTTGCTGGACTTGCCCTGGAGTACCTGCACTGGCTCATTTCTGCTTCAGCCGGGATTGGAAGATATAGCTGAAAATGGGCAGTTCCTTCGAGTCAGAGAAAACTTCACAGGCAGCAGCAATGTGCCCAGCATTGCTGCTGACTGGAAGATCTAGGCCAAGGTCATGGAATTTGGAGTAATATATTAACATGCATTATGGACATGAATCAAAGAGTAGGGATAAATAGAGCAGTTTCAAGTTTTCAGGCTGTAACTAGTGGAGTGCTGCAAGGATCAGTGCAGGGCCTCAGCTATTTACAATCTAAATTAATAACTTAGATGAAAAGTCTGAGAGTATTGTATCAAAGTTTTCTGACAATACAAAGTGAGTTGGGAATTTGAGCTGTGAGAAGGTTATGAAGAGGCTGCAAACAGGTACAGACAGTGTGCAGTAAAGTGGCAGATGAGAGCATAATGTGAAGAACTGTGAGGTAATTCACTTTGGTATTAAGAATAATGTTGGAGGGTGGCCGAGTTGTACTATTAATGATAGAGTTGATCTACAGTACTTCTTGGGTGGAAACATTAAGTTTTGGTACAATATACTCAGCAACAACTACATGTGTGCTTTCAACTCCAACTCTAATTCCACAGACTGCTGAGGTAGTCCATGCTACTCTCTTATTAGTTACTACGGATCATGTGATCTTCCTTGACAAGTATTATTCTTAAAGGTACATTACACACTAAATAAAATCATAATCAATACATTCCTCCCCCTTTAACTCGGCTATACATATTATACTTACAAGTACATATTTTTCAAGAAAACTTAATATTTACAACTGGGTAAGGAATTTACAAGTTCAGTCTTTCAGGTGGTTTACTAGTACATGTGGTACATCGCAGCTCCACAACTTCAGGTTCTTTGTCAGGATCCTCCTTTTCCAGAGTTGGCTGAACATCAGGGGCTTCAGTGGGTACCTGCAGTTCTATATCCTCACCTCTTTTTGGAACATCAGACATGTCAGTCCTGGGTTGAGTATCCTCAACAGGAAACACAGACCCGGTTATGGTTACTGGTGGAACCATATCCTGATGATTTGTCTCTCTCTTCCTTAAATGGTCCACATGTTTATGGATGATCCGGCCTTCCGCCTCTACATGGTAAGGTAGAGGTCCAGTCACCCACCTGGTAACCACTTTGGTCCTTCTCTGAAGTTTTTCAACTTCAGATCTCCCATTGTAAATTTCCTCTCACAACTATGCCAGTCATGTCTAGTTTTCTGGCTTCCCTGACTCCTTTCCACCTGCCCCTCTAATTTTTTTTTCATTCATTCTTGGGATGTGGGCTTCGCTGGCTGGGCCAGCATTTATTGCTCATCCCTAATTGCCCTTGAGAAGGTGGTGGTGAGCTGCCTTCTTGAACTGCTGCAGTCCATTTGGTGTAGGTACAGTGCTGTTAGGAAGGGAGTTCCATGATTTTGACCCAGTGACAGTGAAGGAATGGCGATATATTTCCAAGTAAGGATGGTGACTGACTTGGAGGGGAACTTCCTTAAATGGTGGTGTTCCCAACTATCTGCTATCCTTGTCCTTCTAGATTGTAGTGGTCGTGGGTTTGGAATGTGCTGTCTAAGGAGCCTTGGTGAATTCCTGCAGTGCATCTTGTAGATGGTACACACTGCTGCTACTGTGCGACAGTGGCAGAGGGAGTGAATGGTTGTGGATGTGGTGCCAATCAAGTGAGCTGCTTTGTCCTGGATGGTGTCAAACTTCTTGAGCGTTTTGGGAGCTGCACTTGTCCAGGCAAGTGGGGAGTATTCCATCACACTCTTGACTTGATGGTGGACAGGCTTTGGGGAGTCAGGAGGTGAGGTTAATTGTCGCACGATTCCTAACCTCTGACCTGCTCTTGTAGCCACAGTATTTATATGGCTAGTCCAGTTCAGTTCTGGTCAATGGTAACTCCCAGGATGTTGATAGTGGGGGATTCAGTGATGGTAATGCCATTGAACATCAAGGGGCGATGGCTGGATTCTTTCTTGTTGGAGATGGTCATTGCCTGACACTTGTGTGGCACAAATGTTACTTGCCACTTGTCAACCCAAGCCTGGATATTGTCCAGGGCTTGCTGCATTTGGACATGGACTGCTTCAGTACCTGAGGAGTCGCGAATAGTGCCGAACACCGTGTAATCATCAATGAACATCCCCACTTCTGACATTATGATGGAAGGAATGTCATTGATGAAGCAACTAAAGATGGTTGGGCCGAGGACACTAACCTGATGAACTCCTGTCGTGATTCCCGGAGCTGAGATGACTGAGCCACCAACAACCACAACCATCTTCCTTTGGGCTAGGTCTGACTCTAAGCAGCGGAAAATTTTTACCCCTGGTTCCCATTGACTCCAGTTTTGCTAGGGCTCCTCGATGCCACAGTCTGTCAAATGCCGCCTTGATGTCAAGGGAAATCACTCTCATCTCACGAGTTCAGCTCTTTTGTCCATGTTTGAACCAAGGCTGCAATGAGGTCAGGAGCTGAGTGGCTCTGGCGGGACCCAAACTGGGCGTTAGTGAGCAGGTTATTGCTAAGCAAGTACCACTTGAAAGCACAGTTGATAACCCCTTCCATTCCTTTACTGATGATGGAGAGTAGACTGATGGGGCAGTAATTGGCCAGGTTGGATTTGTCCTGCTTTTTGTGTAAAGGACATGCCTGAGCAATGTTCCACATAGACGGGTAGATGCCAGTGTTGTAGCTGTACTGGAACAGCTTGGCTAGGGGTCAGCAAGTTCTGGAGCACATGTTTTCAGTATTACTGCTAGAATATTGTCAGGCCCAAAGCCGTTGCAGTATCCAGTGTCTTCAGCTATTTCTTGATATTATGTGGAGTGAATTGAATTGGCTGAACACTGGCATCTGTGATGCTGGAGACCTCTGAAGGAAGCCGAGCTGGAACACCCAGTCGGCACTTTTGGCTGAAGATTGTAGCAAATGCTTCAGCCTTATTTTTTGCACTGATGTGCTGGGCTCCTCCATCATTGAGGATGGAGATATTTGTGGAGCCTCCTCCTCCAGTGAGTTGTTTAATTTTCCACCATCATTCAAGACTGGATGTGGCAGGACTGCAGAGTTTAGATCTGTTCCATTGGTTGTGGGATCACTTAGCCCTGTCTATCATTTGCTGCCTATGCTGTTTGGCATGCAAGTAGTCCTGTGTTATAGCTTCATCAGGTTGACATCTCATTTTTAGGTATGCCTGGTGCTGCTCCTGGCATGCCCTCTTCATTAAACCAAGGTTGATCCCCTGGCTTGATGGTAATGGTAGAGGGGGGGATATGCCAGGCCATGAGGTTACAGATTGTGTTTGAGTACAATTCTGCTGCTGCTGATGGCCTACATGGACGCCCAATCTTGAGTTGCGAGATCTGTTCGAAATCTATGCCACTTAGCACGGTGGTAGTGCCATACAACAGAATGAAGGGTATCCTCAATGTGAAGGTGGGACTTCGTCTCCACAACGACTGTGCAATGGTCACTCCTACTGATACTGTCATGGACAGGTGTATCTGCAGCAGACAGGTTGGTGAGGATGAGGTCAAGTATGTTTTTCCCTCACCATCTGCCACAGACCTAGTGTAGCAGCTATGTCATTTAGGACTCGGCCAGCAGTTGGTGCTACTGGGCCACTCTTAGTGATGGACACTGAAGTCTCCCACCCAGACTACATTCTGCACCCTTGCCACCCTCAGTGCTTCCTCCAAGTGGTGTTCAACATGGAAGACCACTAATTCATCAGCTGAGGGAGGGCAGTATGTGGTGATCAGCAGGTTTCCTTGCCCATGTTTGCCCTGATGCCATGAGACTTTATGGGGTCCAGAGTCAATGTTGAGGACTCCCAGGGCAACTCCCTAATGACTGTATACCACTATGCCACCACCTCCTGCTGGTCGGACAGTGCATACCCAGGGATGGTGATGGTAATGTCTGGGACATTATCTGTAAGGTATGATTCCGTGAGGATGACTATGTCAGGCTACTGCTTGACCAGTCTGTGAGACAGCTCTCCCCATTTTGGCACCAGATGTTAGTAAGGAGGACTTTGCAGGGTCGACAGGGATGAGTTCGCCATTCTCGTTTCCAGTGCCTTGTTCGATGCCAGGTCATTCCTTTTTTGTGACTTTGTAGCAGCTTGTTATAATGGCTAGGCCATTTCAGAGGGAATTTTAGGAGTCAACCACATTGCTGTGGGTCTGGGGTCACGTGTAGGCCAGACCAGGTAAGGGCAACAGACTTGCTTCCCTAAAGGATGGGTTTTTACAACAATCGTTTCATCATCATCAGACTTTTAATTCCAGATTTTTATTGAATGCAAATTACACCATCTGCAGCGACGGGATTCAAACCTGGGTGCCCAGAGCATCACCTTGGGTCCCTGGATTACTAGTCCAGCGACAATACCACTAATGCCATCACCCCCCCATAAATTCGGCATTATTAAGCTCATTGTCGTCCTGAGATGGCATTTCAACAATAACTCCGCAGGTGTGACAGCTGTTGTTGTGTGAGGGGTAGTCCTGTAATGAAAAGGTGTGCTAGCTTGGTTGTCAAGGAATCACCAGTTAGCTTTTTCATGCCTGTCTTGAATGTTTGAGCCGTTCATTCAGCCAGTCCGTTTGAGGAAGGGTGGTATGGTGCAGTTTTCACATAAGTGACATTGTTGAGGCTGATAAATCGTTGAAGCTCAGTACTCGTAAATGCTGTGCCGTTATCGGAAATTACTACTTCTGGTAGTCCGTGAATGGCAAAACTCTGAACTAGTTTCTCAATTGTAGAACCCGATGTTGGTAACTTCACCTCATATACACCCAACCATTTTGGATGGGCATCGACAATGAGCAGAGACATTGTTTCCAGGAAAGGTCCAATGTAGTCAACGTGTAACCACGCCCAGGGTCTATCTGGCCACTCCCATGGGTGTAATGGAGCTGTCACTGGCAACTTTTGCAGTTGCTGACATTGAACACAGTGCTTTCCTAAACTCTCTATTTCACCATCAATCCCTGGCCACCATAGATAGCTGTGTGCTATGGTCTTCATTTGGGAAATTCCTGGATGATCACTGTAGTTCAATTAAAAGTGGTTCCCTTCCCTTTGGAGGAACTATCACTCGTGCACCCCACAATAGGATGTCATCCTGGCTGGTTATTTCATGTTAGATAAAAGCAAAAAACTGCAGATGCTGGAAATCCAAAACAAAAACAAAAATACCTGGAAAAACTCAGCAGGTCTGACAGCATCTGCAGAGAAGAACACAGTTAACTGTTGAAGAATCATATGAACTCGAAACGTTAACTGTGTTCCTCTCTGCAGATGCTGTCAGACCTGCTGAGTTTTTCCAGGTATTTTTGTTTTTGTTTTGGTTATTTCATGTCTTCTGTTGAAGTACAGTTTCATTTTGTCAGATGCAGGTTCCCTGAGACCAATCATGTAGTTCTTGTTCTCGTACTTGAAGTAGGACTGGGTCCTGACTTGTCCAGTCTCTGATCTGTCGAGCACATACGGCGAGGAATCTAAGAAATTTAACAGTAAAACAAGTTCCTGTGGAACCGGGACATGCTCATCATTATCTTGTAAAGGCAAATGACTAAAGGTGTCAGTGTTTGTGATTTAATTGCCAGGCCTATGTACAAAAGTGTATTCATTTGTTGCCAGAATCAAGGCCTATCATTGTATTCTTGCTGAGGTTATGTGTGGTATAGCCCTTTCCTCACTCAATAAACCTAACAGTGGTTTGTGGTCTGAAAATATTGTAAAATGGCGGCTGCGTACATACTGGTAAAATTTCTTGACACCAAAGATGATGGACAGGCCTTTTTCTATCTCTGTGTATCCCTTTTCTGTTGTGGTGAGTGTCCTTGATACATGACCTATTGGCTGTTCCCTGCCATCATCCATCCGATGAGATAGCGCTGCCCCCACTCCGTAGGGAGATGTGTCACACGTCAGCACCAATTTTTTCGTCTGGTCGTATTACACCAATAGATTGAACGAGTGCAACAATTGCTTCAAATTTATGAAAGCTTCTTTCTGGGACGCCTCCTAAGACCAATCTTAGGAATGATTTGAGCTTTGAGGCGTTCTTCGGCGCAGGTGTCTTTCTTATGGCTCTCACTTTCTCCTCAAGTGGCTCGAGGTCCTGTGAATCTACCTATGACCTAAATAGATTACATCCCTTGCTTGGAATGTGCACTTTTCCTTTTTTAGATGCACACCAGCTTGCAAGAAAAGTTTTAAGACTTCTAAGTTTTCCAAATTCTCTTTTTCAGTGAATCCTGTCACCAATGCATCATGTAAATAGACTACAACCTGGGGCAGAACCTGCAGTAACCTTTCCATTGTTCTCTGAAAGATGGCACAAGCTGAGGAAACATCGAAAGGCAGTCATGTATATTGGTACAACCCTTTGTGGGTATTAATTGTGAAAATTCCCGGGAGGCATTATCCAATTCTAGTTGTTGATAAGCATGACTCATGTCAAGCTTTGTGTACATTGTCCCTTCTGCTAGCTTGGCATACAGGTCTTCAATTTCTGAAATGGGGTATCTGTCCAGTTTGTTAACCGTCTGTTTGTAGTTCCCACAAATTGGGATGCTTTGGTCAGGTTTAAGGACGTGGGCTATGGTGCTGCCCATTCTGAGAACTGAACAGCTTGTATGACACCCAGTTTCTCTAGCCTGTTCAGCTCAGCACCGACTTTTTCTCTCAGGACAAATGGCACCATCTCGCCTTCATGAAGCGAGGGGTTGCTTCCGGATCCATATAATTGGCCTGCAGGCCCTGGACTTTTCCCAGTTTATCCTGGAAGATGGTGACATACTTTTTTAGTAGTTCTGGTAGCCCACTTGCACTCAACTGAAAGGTTTCAGACTATTCTAACTTAGTCTCCTTAAACCAATTTTGCCACAGGAGGATTGGCCCATCACCTGCCACCAGCACATGTAGCTGTGCCAATTGGCTTCCATAATGGACAGTTACTCTGCTTATGCCTTTTACTTGAATGCCTTCATCCGTATATGTTTTTAGTTTGGCAGATGTTTGTTCTAAATTTAATTGATGCTCACCATTATTCAAACATCTGAAAGTGTTCCCCAATTACTGTAGTGGAAGCTCCTGTGTCTACTTCCATTTTAACAGGTTTACCATTTACTTTCACTGTGACATATATTGGTTCTGTCTTTCTAACTTTCAGATTAAACAACGATTAAATACCAGAATTTGTTGTTTTAGACTCTTCTACACTGTAGATTTCATTGGGCTTCTTCTTTTGTTTACAAGCCTGCTTGAAACTTTCCTTGCACTGCCTCATTATATGTCCATTTCTGTGACAAGAGCAGCATTCAATTTCTTTAAACTGCCAATCGCTAAAAGTTAGATTGTTTTCACCTCTGTTAAAATTATTCTTTGATTTCGCTGCTATGTTATTTTTCTTTATTCTTTGGCTAGCGGGGGCTGTCTCCTGCTTCTCAGCAGAGTCTTGCTTTCTCGCGCCAATTTTGGCTGAGATTTCCTGCTAGATGTGGAGGATGCTGCCATTTTACGCACCCTGTATTGCTTTTGAGTTTTTTACAGCGCATTCCATGGCCAGCGCTATCTCTAGCGCCTTCTTGAAATCCAGATTCACTTTGGACAATAATCTTTTCTAAATAGTGTCCTGTTTCACACCTCACACTAAACGATCTCTGAGCATGTCGTTCAGAGTTGTACTGAACCCACGGCATTCCGTTAGCTGCTTCAAATTTGCCAAGTAGCATGCAATTGTCTCACCCAGGGCTCTATTTCATGAATTAAATCTGAATCTCTGCACTGTGACTGAGGGCTTGGGTTGAAAGTGACCTTTCACAGGGTCAACCAATTCATCAAAATTTTTGAATCTGGGGCACTGGGTGCCATCAAAATTCAAATCAGACTGTAGGTTTTGCTCCCACAAGTACTCAAGAGGATTGCTTGCCTCTTCTCTTCCCCCATAATCTCACTCATTTGAAAAAGAACGTGAGGCACTCTATGTATTGAGACTATTCATCTGTGACTGGTTCAAAAGGATCAATTCTCCCAAATTGTGGAATTTTGAGAGAGGATAACTTCTTCAATTCTAGCAGAGCTTGCTATTTACAATCACTGGGCGAGGTAAAGTGCCGAAGTCTTTCTAACTTAATTTCTTCTGTTCAATCCTGTTATATCCTCATTGCCAGTTTGTTGTAGGGTAGCCAAGATATACTATTAGTGATAGAGTTGATCTGCAGATACTTCTTGGGTGGAAACATTAAGTGTTTTTTTACAATATATTCAGGAGCAACTACACGTCTACTTTCACCTCCAACTCTAACTCTACACTGACCACTGAGGTTGTCTCTGCTACTCTCGTATTGGTTACTATAGATCATGTGATCTTTCTTAACAAGTATTATACTACTAAATAAAACCATAATTATAAATAGACAAGTATATTATCTTTAACGAGGCATGAAACTTGTAAATGTTGCTGTTCAAAGGGACTTGGGTATACTCATATAAGGAACACAGAAAGATGGCATGCAGGTACAACAAGGAAGGCAAATGGTATACTGGCCTTTATCGCAAGGGTATTGGAGTACCAGAATAAGGAAGTCTTGCTACAGATGAATAGTGCGTTGGTGAGACTATGCCTGGAATACTGCGCACAGTTTTGGCCTCCATATTTAAGGAGGGATACAACTGCAGTGGAGGTGTTATGGCAAAGTTTCACTAGGTGGTTGCTCTCTGGGATGAGAGGGCTATCCTATGATAAGAGGCTGAGTAAATTGGGTCTATATTCTCTGGAATTTAGAAGAATGAGAGGTGATCTCACTGAAATATACAAGATTCTGAAGGGGCTTGATAGGGTAGACACTGAGAGACTGTTTCCCCAGGCTGGGGAATCTGGAACAGTCTAAGTTTAAGGAACTTATCATTTAGGACTGACATGAGCAGAAATTTCTTCAAAGGGTTGTGAATCTTAGAAATTTTCTGTCTCAGAGGGTTGTACATGCTCCATTGTTGAATGTATTTAAGACTGGGATAAATTTTTTGTCTCTAGGGAATCAAGGGATATGGAAAATGAGTGAGGAAAGGGGAGATGGATCCGAACATTAGCCATGATTGCATTGAATGGCAGAGCAGCCTCGCGGGGCCGTATAGTCTACTTGTGCTCCTATTTCTTATGTTCTTATTTGATTGGTCCTGCATTTTGTACATAGGACATACGTGGGCAATTTTCCATATTATTGTGTAGATACTAGTATTATAACTTTAATGGAACAGCTTGGCTAGAGACATGGGTAGTTCTGGACCACAGTCCTCAGCACTACAGCCTTTTTGTACTCAGTGCTCTCAACAATTTCTTGATATAACATGGAGTGAATCAAAATGACTGAAGACTGGCGTCTTCAATGCTTGGGACCTCAGGAGCAGGCCAAGATGGATCATCACTGCTGGTTGAAGATTAGTGTGACTCAAAATGGTACAGAAAGTTTTGTAGTCCAAGCACATTAAGCATTTGTGAGTACTGAGCATTGAAATGTAAGTCTCATGTGTAATATGATGCATAACTTGTGACTGACTGCTATCCAGTTCACTCATGTAAGTTGTGTTCAATCAGCTGACTCCCTGTTTAAAGTCTTATCACGGGGCCTTTGCATGCTTTCAGGATAAAACAATACTAGAATATAAATTACTTACCCGTTCTACTTTCATTGTCATTGTTGGTTGACTGCACTTGTACCAAATGGATTTCAATACAGAAGCAAAGGGGGTCACTCCAATTCCTGTAGCAATCAACACACTAACTTTGTAATAGAATACATCTATACAGGCAGTTCCAAAAGGACCATCGACTGCAACTCTGCAACACAAAGAAAAATATACACAGCAGTTTGATACATAAGTACGTAAGGTACCCATTATTCATCATTACTATCAGCATCACTTTTCAGTTACTTGCAGTTTTCAGTTGCTTCAAAGTAACTGAAGTTTATAGGATATATCACTAAGTATTCCAAATATTTTCAGACAATGTATTATTTTATATTATATTTATATTAATAGAGGCAGACTTGATATTCCAACATGGAATAATTCTGAACCTCAATCTTTCCTTTAGTCTAACTATATTGAAATATGACTGTGTACCTCTAGGTGCTAATGTATAGCAACAAGACATGTTTGCAGGGAGGGGTGTTTAGCTTTTGCCAGTTTTTGTCTTTCTTCGGGTAGCATTGACATGGTTTCACCTTTGCTCAAAATTTCATCCTTTGGCTGGGATTTTCCAATCCCGTCGTGGCGGAACCTGTTGTGGGAGATTCAGTGACCCAGCCAGAAGTCCATTAACTTTCGGTGTGACCGGGCGATCCTGGCAGTGGGTGGAGTTGGAAAATCCCGTGCTTAATATTTTGGGTTACACAATGAGTGTCAGCAAGCTATTTCTCCACGGAGAGCAACACAGTTCAACCTAAATCTTTATACACCTGACATCAAGTCACATGTACTTTCAGTAAAAATTAACAGATGGCAATTTGGAGGAGGAATTCTCCTCTCTAGTCCAGGGACATTGAGACCAATTGTAA
Organism: Carcharodon carcharias; assembly: GCF_017639515.1. Taxonomy (NCBI): domain Eukaryota; kingdom Metazoa; phylum Chordata; class Chondrichthyes; order Lamniformes; family Lamnidae; genus Carcharodon; species Carcharodon carcharias. The sequence continues at coordinate 158,686,401 of NC_054468.1, read as the reverse complement.
CCTCCAACTGTTGTCACAGCTGAGATTAGCACACTCAGCATAAATCAGCAACCACATCAGGTACTTCATGACAAGCCATGGTGCTACACTAGGTAGTAGGGAAGCTGAGGGAGTGTTTTATATGGGTTATTTATCAAGGACCAACAGGCAACATGTACCATATCATCGAGTGATATAAAATCTTGCTGGACTGGGCCACAAATTGGAGTATTGGACACAGAGATAGGCCATCCAATTCATGACACGGCTAATTTTCCAGTGATTAAAATTAAAATGAATCACTGGAAATTTGGAAGCACTGTGAATTGGGCATGCTACGTTCTACTACACAGTACGTTCAGAGGAAGGGGAAAAAGAAGTTATTTCAGTTATATTTTGTACACCTATCATGGTTGCATATTTAAATATTCTATTGTTATATATCTATATGTTAAATTAACAGAAACAGCCAAAGTACTTGTACTTTCACTATTTACCATTTAATGTCACAAAACTAGCAAGATAGGTAGACAAAAATGTCAAATAGTAAACCTTGGCATCTTCCATGCTTCCTGAAATCCTCTTAAATTAGCTCCACAGGCCTCATACAGAGCACTTGTCCAGTCTCCCAGCGCTCTCATGTGGATACTAAAGTGGTCTTCTTCAGAGGCAGAGGTTAATGTGAATGGATGCCATTCAAAGCGTGATACTGAAGGACAATGCAGGAAGATATACTGACCGGGTTTCATTTTAAAGCCATGCTTTTTCATCTGAAGCTCAAGAACTCTGGAAGGATGTACTATCACCTGTCCATCAAAAGAATGAGTAATAGGAGTGATGTTCTTAACATGAATAGTCATGGAAGATATTGTGTATATTTCTTACATTTACAGCAAAGTCAAAGGATTCATCAGTTCTTAGAGATGTTACTGCTGAATCCCAGTTTAGGAAAACTAGAACAATAAATGTCACTTTTAATATGGTTATAAATTTATAATATACGAATATTCAAACGTACAAATTAGAAGCAGGATTGGCTACTCGGTCCTTCGAGCCTGCTCCGCCATTCAATAAGATCACGGCTGGTCTGATTTCAATCTCAACTCCGCAGTCCCACCTATCTCTGAAAACATTTCACCTCCTTGCTTATCAAGAATCTACCTACCTCTGCTCTCTGCCTTTTGAGGAAGAGAGTTTCAAAGACCCATGACCCTCTGAGAGAAAAAAATTCTCTTCACCTCTGTCCTAAATGGGTGACCCCTTATTTCTAAACAGTGGCCCCTAGTACTAGATTCTCCCACAAGAGGAAACATCCCCTCCACATCAACCCTGTCAAGATTCCTCAGGATCTTAGATGTTTCAAACAAGTCACCTCTTACTCTTCTAAACTCCAGCAGCTACAAGCCTAGCCTGCCAACCTTTCCTCATAAGACAGCCTGCCCATTCCAGGTATTATTTTAGTAATAATGTGTCTTTAAAACCCAAGCTTGGTATCAGCTAATCACTACTTCCTGATTTAGCAAATCTTCATTTTTAGTCTTCAGTCTTGATAGTGACTTGCACTATGGAGTCTGCCTTACCATCTATATTATCCATATAAAACGATTTTGTTTATTGTGCTAACTATACTATAGCCTTTGTTTATTCATCAGGGTAAAGGAAAAGCCAACTAACCAAACATGTCAATATCAATGACTTCTTTGTAAAATTTGGTACAGCAAGTTCAGTGATTAGAGAATCCAGAGGTCACACATATCAGTTATGGGACTACCTGATACCCCAAATGTCAGCATCAGTTGCAAAGTGGTTTATCACTTCTTAGTCTGGCTGTCGGGTCAAGTAAATTAAAAGAAAATATTGGTCCACCACAAAGGAGGGGAAATAATAATCTGTCAGATGAGATGATTTCTGAGCACACAACACAAATGTAGGTATGTAAACAAGTGCTCCAGAAAATAGCGTAAGATGTTACCAAGCAGTTTTTACCTTCGTAATCACAACTTTCTGCAGAGATCTGCAAAACCGAATGAATCTTTCACAAATGTACAGAAAGATAGGGCCCAAAACCCATTTCCAGGTCTGAAAAGTAAGTACAGAAGAATTTCTCAAACAAGCTCAATAAAAACCTTTTGCATTATCACTAGAGAGAATGCCTCACTTTTGGGCAATTCACTGAGGACCCTTCTGAGCTTTATTAATTTTTGTAATTTTAATGAAATGGAATATAATGAATATTAAATGGCAGCAACATTATGCAATTTACAATAGAGATATTTGGCCAGAAATTGCTGCAAATGGCAGGTTTGGGGGCTAGTAATGCTAATTAAACTTCTTAGCTCAACATTGACATCACTGGGACTTTCCTTGCCTCATGCCTGGGTCTGATGTACTTGAGCCACAAAATACTGGAATGTTGAGATGATAATATCATTGTGATGTCAATGTCACGTCTGGGATCCCATGAGCAACATGCCCTTTTGTCCATTTTCATAACCAATAAAAAAAGGAAAGAGTAAGAAACAGGGTGAGCGTTAGAGAAGAAAATAGGTTGAATTAGAGACCAAGTTTGAAACAGAAAGAGAAATTAAGAAAGGGAAAGAAATAGTAAGTTAGGGAGAAAAAAGAAACAGAAGGGATAATTAACAAAAATAAAGACCAAACAGAAGAAGAGAACAAATTGTGTTTGGAAATTGTTGTATTTGTCCTTGAGAATTTATTGAGTGAACGGCAGGGCAGGTGTTGAAATATACAAACATTCTTCACTCATGAAGTATAGACCCAACGGCCCAATCCATTATGGTCAAGAATAATGCAACACCTAGTAGATATGCCATTGTGCAGCTTTCATAGGAATATCTGAATTGTTAGATGAAAAAAGACCGCAATCAATCTAGTTAGTCTTCAAACATCCTGGTAATCAGATGATAAAATTATAATGGATTTGTTGACTAATCATTGCAATCAGTCTCGATCAATTAGTCTACATCAGACCCAGGCATGAGGCAAGGAAAGTCCCAGTGGTGGAGAGCTTTGGAAACCATAGAACCATAGGTCCAAAGTCAACCTCATTTACTATGTGATAATCAAATTTTTCAGATGCTGTATCACAAAATGTTATCCTCAAAAATAAATCTATTTTAATTTACATTTCCAAGTGTTGAAATGACTTTACATCCTTAAAATGATTGCCTTCTGACACCAACAGGAGTGTTAATGGCAAGACTGGCACAAAATCATTGCCAAAACAGATCAAAAGGACTTTAAAAATTTCTAGAAATAATTTGCTATCTGCTGGAATGAGACTCCACAGCTTCCTGGGCCTCCCAGGTTGCATCTGAACCATAAATTAAATAGTTACTAGGTTGATCTATGACATTAATTACCAGCCCTAAATGGCTGCAGCAGGAAAGTTTCTTATTACGGCATGAACCCAGCAATTTCAAGCTCAGCATTAAGTTCAATGGAAAACTCACCGCAAGAAAGAATTTGAATCAGCCTTGGGAATGCTAAAGGAGGTGAATTCACAGAGAATTAGAAACCATGGGCCAGAATGTTCCCTTTAGTGTGCGGAGGCAGGCCTTGCATGCCTGTGAGCGTCTTGACGTCACCATGCGCCATTGCGATATTTGGGAAGGCGGGTGTGCTATAAGGTCAGATGCACGCCCGCCCTCAATTAACGGGCTTGTTAAGGTCCTTGCGGCAGCAATTGATCTCAATTTTCTGCAGCCCGTGCGATCTTCAGGACGTCGCATGGGCGCAATGGGCAGAGGGGTAGGAGACATTTGTATAAACCTCATCCACGGGTGGGATAAGAAGGGTGAGTAGAGTTGTGAATGTGATGTTTAAGGTAGTTACGTGTGAAAGTAACTTATACTTGCCTGAGTGAGCAGGAAGACTTCAAAACTCATACTCTAAAGGTCACACCTGTCCTCAACTTCTATGTCTCCGGCTCTTTCCAGGGGTCGGTGGGTGATCTCTGCGGAGTCTCCCAATCAGCTGTCAACACTTGTGTGAAGCAAGTGACAGACACTCTATAGATAAAAAAAAACTGCGGATGCTGGAAATCCAAAACAAAAACAGAATTACCTGGAAAAACGCAGCAGGTCTGGCAGCATCGGTGGAGAAGAAAAGAGTTGACGTTTTGAGTCCTCATGAGCCTTCAACAGAACTGATCTTTCTTTACAAGGAGAGGGAAATATAAACTAGTTTAAGGTGGTGGGGGGGGAGAAGAGGAGGGGGGGGGGGCGGTGTTAGGATAGGAGCAGATCATCAAAAGATGTCACAGACAAAAGAACAAAAGAACACAGAGGTGTTGAAGTTGGTGATATTATCTAAACGAATGTACTAATTAAGAATGGATGGTAGGGCACTCAAGGTATAGCTCTAGTGGGGGTGGGGGAGCATAAAGGATTTAAAAATAATGGAAATAGGTGGGAAAAGAAAAATCACAAAAGGAAGGGGGAAGAAACAGAAAGGGGATGGGGATGGAGGAGGGAGCTCAAGACCTGAAGTTGTTGAATTCAATATTCAGTCCGGAAGGTTGTAAAGTGCCTAGTCGGAAGATGAGGTACTGTTCCTCCAGTTTGCGTTGAGCTTCACTGGAACAATGCAGCAGGCCAAGGACAGACATGTGGGCAAGAGAGCAGGGTGGAGTGTTAAAATGGCAAGCGACAGGGAGGTTTGGGTCATTCTTGCAGACAGACCGCAGGTGTTCTGCAAAGCGGTCGCCCAGTTTACATTTGGTCTCTCCAATGTAGAGGATACCGCATTGGGAGCAACGAATACAGTAGACTAAGTTGGGGGAAATGCAAGTGAAATGCTGCTTCACTTGAAAGAAGTGTTTGGGCTCCTTGGACGGTGAGGAGAGAGGAAGTGAAGGGGCAGGTGTTACATCTTTTGCGTGGGCATGGGGAGGTGCCATAGGTGGGGGTTGACGAGGAGGGGGTGATGGAGGAGTGGACCAGGGTGTCCCAGAGGGAACGATCCCTACGGAATGTCGACAGGGGGGTGAAGGGAAGATGTGTTTGGTGGTGGCATCATGCTGGAGTTGGCGGAGGATGATCCTTTGAATGCGGAGGCTGGTGGGGTGATAAGTGAGGACAAGGGGGACCCTATCATGTTTCTGGGAGGGAGGAGAAGGCGTGAGGGCAGATGCGCTGGAGATGGGCCGGACATGGTTGAGGGCCCTGTCAACGACCGTGGGTGGAAAACCTCGGTTAAGGAAGGAGGAGGACATGTCAGAGGAACTGTTTTTGAAGGTAGCATCATTGGAACTGATGCGACGGAGGCGAAGGAACTGAGAGAATGGGATGGAGTCCTTACAGGATACGGGGTGTGAGGAGCTGTAGTCAAGGTAGCTGTGGGAGTCGGTAGGCTTGTAATGGATATTGGTCGACAGTCTATCACCAGAGATTGAGACAGAGAGGTCAAGGAAGGAAGGGAAGTGTCAGAGATGGTCCACGTAAAAATGATGGAGGGGTCGACTTTGGAAGCAAAATTAATAAATTTTTCCAAGTCCCGACGAGAGCATGAAGCAGCACTGAAGTAATCATCAATGTACCGGAGAAAGAGTTGTGGAAGGGGGCCGGAGTAGGACTGGAACAAGGAATGTTCCACATACCCCATAAAGAGACAGGCATAGCTGGGGCCCATGCAGGGACCCGTAGCCACACCTTTTATTTGGAGGAAGTGAGAGGAGTTGAAGGAGAAATTGTTCAGTGTGAGAACAAGTTCAACCAGACGGAGGAGAGTAGTGGTGGATGGGGATTGTTCGGGCCTCTGTTCAAGGAAGAAGCTAAGGGCCCTCCGACCATCCTGGTGGGGGATGGAGGTGTAGAGGGATTGGACGTCCATGGTGAAGACGAAGCAGTTGGGGCCAGGGAACTGGAAATTGTTGATGTGTCGTAAGGTGTCAGAGGAATCATGGATCTAGGTGGGAAGGGACTGGACAAGGGGAGAGAGAAGGGAGTCAAGATGACGAGAAATGAGTTCCGTGGGGCAGGAGAAGCAAGTTTCGAACCCACCCAGGATTACAGGTATCTCCGGGACATAAAACGTTTCTCGGACTGCTGTTCCCGTCACATTCTGAGATCCACACTCAGTGCTATGCGCCGCCATATGAACACACTCGACCTCTCCCTCCAGCAGCACCGCTGTACCCTTTTTCAAAGCTGCGCATTCCCCCAGTTTCATTTTATTCTTCGTCTCATCCGACACCTCAACAAGAAACTTTTTCTCCTTCTCTCAAGTGCTAAGGAGCGCAAGCTCCAGGAACTCATCGACACCAACACCCATCTAGGACCCTACACCCCTGCCTGTCCCTCCGTCCCCACCCCGTCTTCCAATCCCAGCCCCAGCCGTGTATTCACTATACCCCCTGACGTTCTCCTCTCCGACGCTGAACGTTCAGTGCTTAGCAAAGGACTTAGTTTCATACCCTTACGCCCTCATCTCAATGAATGTTGGGCTCGGCACGATGCTGAACTCTTCTTCCGCCGTCTTCGTCTCCGGGTTCACTTCTTTGGGCAGGAGTCCTCTCACCGTTCAATGGATCCTTTTACCCACCTCCAATATTCTCCCTCCACCTGGACCCCTCCCTCTGGATTCTTACCTTCTCTTGATCTTTTCATTGAAAACTGTCGGCGCGACATTAGTCATCTCAATTTCTCAGCTCCTCTCACCCATTCTAATCTCTCTCTCTCTGAACTTACTGCACTCCGTTGTCTCAGGTCCAACCCCAACATTGTCATCAAACGCACTGACAAGGGTGGTGCTGTTGTTGTCTGGCGCACTGACCTCTACCTCGCGGAGGCTGAGCGTCAACTCGCAGACACTTCCTCCTACCTCTCCCTGGACCATGACCCCACCACTGAACATCAAGCCATTGTTTCCAGGACTGTCACTGACCTCATCTCCTCTGGGGATTTTCCTCCCACAACTTCCAACCTGATAGTCGCCCAACCTCGGACGGCCCGCTTCTACCTCCTACACAAAATCCACAAACAGAACTGTCCTGGTAGACATATCGTGTCAGCTTGCTTCTGCCCCACGGAACTCATTTGTCATCATCTTGACTCCCTTCTCTCTCCCCTTGTCCAGTCCCTTCCCACCTAGATCCATGATTCCTCTGACACCTTACGTCACATCAACAATTTCCAGTTCCCTGGCCCCAACCGCTTCCTCTTCACCATGGACGTCCAATTCTTCTACACCTCCATCCTCCACCAGGATGGTCTGAGGGCCCTTAGCTTCTTCTTCGAACAGAGGCCCGAACAATCCCCATCCACCACTACTCTCCTCCGTCTGGTTGAAATTGTTCTCACACTGAACAATTTCTCCTTCAACTCCTCTCACTTCCTCCAAATAAAAGGTGTGGCTATGGGTACCCGCATGGGCCCCAGCTATGTCTGTCTCTTGATGGGGTATGTGGAACATTCCTTGTTCCAGTCCTACTCCGGCCCCCTTCCACAACTCTTTCTCCGGTACATCGATGACGACTTCGGTGCTGCTTCATGCTCTCGTCGGGACTTGGAAAAATTTATTAATTTTGCTTCCAATCTCCACCCCTCCATCATTTTCACGTGGACCATCTCTGACACTTCCCTTCCTTCCTTGACCTCTCTGTCTCAATCTCTGGTGATAGACTGTCGACCAATATCCATTACAAGCCTACCGACTCCCACAGCTACCTCGACTACAGCTCCTCACACCCCGCATCCTGTAAGGACTCCATCCCATTCTCTCAGTTCCTTCGCCTCCGTCGCATCTATTCCGGTAATGCTACCTTCAAAACCAGTTCCTCTAACATGTCCTCCTTCTTCCTTAACCGAGGTTTTCCACCCACGGTCGTTGACAGGGCCCTCAACCGTGTCCAGCCCATCTCCGGTGCATCTGCCCTCATGCCTTCTCCTCCCTCCCAGAAACATGATAGGGTCCCCCTTGTCCTCACTTATCACCCCACCAGCCTCCGCATTCAAATGATCATCGTCCGCCATTTCCGCCAACTCTAGCATGATGCCACCACCAAACACATCTTCCCTTCACCCCCCCTGTCGACATTCCGTAGGGATCGTTCCCTCCGGGACACCCTGGTCCACTCCTCCATCACCCCCTACTCTGCAACCCCCACCTATGGCACCTCCCCATGCCCACGCAAAAGATGTAACACCTGCCCCTTCACTTCCTCTCTCCTCATCGTCCAAGGAGCCCAAACACTTCTTTCAAGTGAAGCAGCATTTCACTTGCATTTCCCCCAACTTAGTCTACTGTATTCGTTGCTCCCAATGCGGTCTCCTCTACATTGGAGAGACCAAACGTAAACTGGGCGACCGCTTTGCAGAACACCTGCGGTCTGTCTGCAAGAATGACCCCAACCCCCCTGTTGCTTGCCATTTTAACACTCCACCCTGCTCTCTTGCCCACATGTCTGTCCTTGGCCTGCTGCATTGTTCCAGTGAAGCTCAACGCAAACTGGAGGAACAGTACCTCATCTTCCAACTAGGCACTTTACAGCCTTCCAGACTGAATATTGAATTCAACAACTTTAGGTCTTGAGCTCCCTCCTCCATCCCCACCCCCTTTCTGTTTCTTCCCCCTTCCTTTTGTGATTTTTCTTTTCCCACCTATTTCCATTATTTTTAAATCTTTTATGCTCCCCCACCCCCACTAGAGCTATACCTTGAGTGCCCTACCATCCACTCTTAATTAGCACATTCGTTTAGATAATATCACCAACTTCAACACCTCTGTGTTCTTTTGTCTGTGATATCTTTTGATGATCTGCTCCTATCCTAACAGCCCCCCCCCTCCACTTCTCCCGCACGCCCCCCCCCCACCCCCCAACCTTAAACCAGCTTATATTTCCCTCTCCTTGTAAAAAAAGATGAGTTCTGTTGAAGGGTCATGAGGACTCGAAACGTCAACTCTTTTCTTCTCCGCCGATGCTGCCAGACCTGCTGAGTTTTTCCAGGTAATTCTGTTTTTGTTTTGTTGACAGACACTCTATTCAGGTGTGCATTGACTTTCATTCACTACAGCTGGGACGATGCCAGTCAGACAAAGCAAGCCAGAGGTTTCACAGGGATTGGTGGCTTCCCCCGCGTCCAGGGTGCAATAGACTGCACACATGTGGCCATCAAGGCGCCAGCAGATGAGCCCGGTGCCTTCAACTACAGGAAGGGCTTCCACTCCATGAACGTACAGATAGTGTGTGATCACAGGATGCTGATTCTACAAGTCTGTGCAAGGTACCCAGGCAGCTCCCATGGCGCCTACATCCTTAGGCACTCCCAGGTGCCGGGGCTCTTCAGTACTCTAGCCCAGCTGGATGGTGACCAGGGCTATCCCCTGGCTCATGACGCTTCTCCGCCATCCAAGAACAGAGGCTGAGCAGTGATACAACAGGAGCCATGATTCCACAAGGGCTGTAGTGGAGAGAAGCCTGGACCGCTCAGGAGGCACACTACAATACCCCCCAGATCGTGTGTCGCTGATAGTGGTTACATGCTGTGCCCTCCACAATCTGGCGCTGGGAAGGGGCGACGCAGTAGATGAGGAAGACGCGGATACAGTTGCTCGGGATGCACATGATGAGTCCAGCAGTGAGTCCGAGGATGAACATGCACAGGAGAATGCTGAGAGGCTAGACACTGACCCGGGCATACTCCAGGGAGGCAGGGACACCCAGGAGGAGGCTTTAATCCAAAAAATCTTCAGCTAGCCCACCACAGATGAACCTTCAACACACACCAGGGCTGCAGGCTCCACACTCGATAACTGAGTGCTAAATCAGCCAGATAATAATATTAACTAAGGCCCTTGACAATAAAGCTCAATGTCAAACAACTCACTTATTACATCATGGCTTCCCGTACACATGCAGAAGTAAGGAATCACTCTGAGGCATAGCAACACGTTAAAATTTATTGAGTAAACAAAGTAAATTCATAAAGCAAAACAAAAATGGTATTGGTCATCACACCAAGTCTTCGATGAAGTACTATGGGCCGACATAAAAGCACCAGTGAGAAAGCCGTGGTGTGCCTAAGGTGCCTTAAATTTATGCTTAAGGGTACTACGTCTAGGTGCTGTCCCCTCGCTGGCATTGGCATCTGAGACGGCCTGCACACTGTGCTGTCCTGTTGGCCTTGGTGACCTTGGTGGATGTCCTCTGGCCCGCTGAGCATTTGATGGCCCCGCCTGGGAGGGAGCAGCCCGTTCCACAGCTGGCTTCTCCCCAGTCGCTGCAGCCTCATTGGATGCCATGGTTACTGTCAGAGGGGTGAAGGAGCTGTTGCCCTCATCTGCAGCGCCCTGAGAGGAGCCCGCAGAGATGACAGGCAGCTGCTGCGCCGACGTGAGGTCACTTTGGACCTCCCTGCTCACTATAGATGGATGGGCACTGAGCTGGGATACTTGGTGCCTAGACCATCCCCCACACTGGCACTAAGCAGCTGTGGCCAATGCTGCTGTGAGGGCTTGCAGGCTCAAGCACAACCCCAGGAGGACCTGATTGTTCTCCTGGAGGTGCCTTTCCATGAGCGTCACCACTCTCTCCATGGTGGAAGCATGGTGCTCAGCCAAGAGGCTCATTGCATTGGTGATGCTCCCCGTGGACTCCTCCAGCATGGGGACCATGCCACGCATAGTCTCATGTATCTCCGCCAGATCGTCCCACATACCCTTCCGCTGCACTTCCAGTGTTCACTGCCTCATGAACGACTCCAGAGGCACATCATCAGCCACTGACTGAGCAAGTACCTAGTCCCCAGCAGTCCTCTGACTGTCAGCACCCTGGGCACTCTTTGACCCTGCCCACACCTCAAGCGAGGGTGAAGTGCCCTCACCATCGTGCCCCGGGACACGAGCCGAAGATTGAATTCCCACCAAGGTGCTAGTGCCTGCCTGGCTGAGGTGGTGTGATGCTGGTGAGTGCATTTGCTTGGGGGCTTCAGAGGTGAGAGGTGGGCCCTCTGTCTCCTCCTCCTGGCCCTGTTCCAGTGATGCTGAAAGGAAGAAAAAGGACATTTGATTAGTTACAGTGCAGACAATGTCAACTTGCATGCCGCTTGCCCAGATCATTATGCGCCCATCCTTCCATAATCAAGGGTAAATCCATGTTGCTAACTTCAATCACAGAGCATTCAGCAGTGCCATGGCTTCTGTGACACACATGGTGACCTGACTGCTCGCCAAACATACCACCCCGTTGCACCCCAGCCTCACCGCCACAAATGGACCTGGGGGCATGGCACCTCTCAAGGTCCATGGCCTGCTGCTCAAAAGCCATTAGGGTGGCCAACTGGGCCTGCCCTCTGCCAGTCTACATTCTTGGCAACTAACCTTTGATAAAAGAGATAAAAATTAAGAGAAGGAAGAAAAAGTATGTTTATGACTGATGTCAAGTAGAAAATACAATTGAGAAGCAGGCTGGATATAAAAGTTCAGTGGGGAGGTGTGCGCAGTTTTATCCTGAAAAGGAAAGAGGAGCATTGATTAGTCCAGCCAGGGTGGGACATTGCAGGACTACATTTCTTCGTCACCCTACAGCTCCCGCAAACTCACCCAAACAAGCCAGGGCTGACCACACCCACTATTGCCCAAATGCTGCCCCCTTCACATGTGGCACCACTTTGCTAAGCAAGGAGGCACAAGCACATGGAGTGCAAACACCAGAAGATGGATTGGTGCCCCGCCAACTGGAAGCTCCCCTCCTAGCATTTTAGCACCCTGACTTTGACATGCTTCCAGTACTCTGCCTAGGTGCAGACCTTTGACTTTCAACCCCATTCTATACTCTGGGTGTTAGTGTCATACATGCTGCGGATGCAGAACACGTTCTAGCTCAACCCTCTCAGAGTGAACTGGGCATGGGCAATCTCTGCTGTCACACTCAGCGAGGGATCCATGCTGTGAGGGATTCAATGACATTACTGTACTCAGAGTTGGTGGGGGTGTTTTGGGAGGGGGGTGTGGTTTGGGGGAAAGTGTGATGGTTGCATTAAGTGACTGAGGCAACATGGTACCCTTCCCGAGCTCAGGAGATCATTGAACCTTTTGCAGCACTGGAGCCATGTGCGCCACACCACATCATGGGAGCTAACACTCTCGGCTGCCTCCTCCCATGCACGTTTGGTCAAGTGGGGGGGGCCTCCACCTCCCGTCCCTCAGAAGAAGGACCTCCTGACATGCTGCCACCTCCTCCAGGAGGGCAGCTAGGTACACGTCTAAAAAATGAGGGGCACACTGTCCTGCTGGCCTACCCTCCAGTCTGGCCTGCTTCGATGGCCTACCCTCCAGACTTGCGTCACCAACATTGCCCCTCTGCAGAGCCCTTCGCCCAGCCATTGCGATCAGTCTTTCCAAGGCTGCCAGGCCTTCATTTATACAGGCCGCTAGGTCGCCATTGGACCCGACGGTCTGAGCACGCCCACCGATGCCCGCCCACTCCGGCTATGCATGGGAGTTGTGAACTCTGCTGGGTGGGCCTTAATTGGCCCGCCTGCGTAAAATGGCGGCGTGGACCTGATCGTGGGGACAATCGGGTCCGCACCCACTTCCAACTGGCCCACCCGACATGGAGAAAATTCTCCCCATGAATTTATTTCTCCTCCAACTTTCTCGATATTTTTAATGAATTATTGCTGGCAAATGCCATTAGTATGTCAGTATAATCTAAGAAATTTGAAACAAAAGTGTGACTGAAAGTTATGACAAGATTATACATTTCAAGTGTAGGAAATAAGTTTTTATGTATAGATTAAATATGCGAACCAGTATAAGTGTGAGGTGATGCACTTGGGCAGGACAAGCAAGGCACGGGAATACATGGTGACTGGTAGGACCCTGGGAACTACCGAGGATCAGAGGGACCTTGGTGTGCATGCCCACCGGTCCAGGAAGGTAGCAGGACAGATACATAAGGTGGTTAAGAAGGCATATGGGATAGTTGCCTTTATTAGCCGAGGCATAGAGTTTAAGAGCAGGGAGGTTATGCTTGAACCATATAAAACGCCGGTTAGGCCACAGCTAGAGTATTGTGGGCAGTTCTGGAATCTGCATTATAGGAAGGATGTGATTGCACTAGAGAGAGTGCAGAGGAGATTTACCAGGACGTTGCCTGGGCTGGAGAGTTTTAGTTATGAGGAGAGAAGAGATTGGATGGACCGGGGTTATTTTCCCTGAAGCAGAGGAGATTGAGGCGGGACATGATTGAGGTGTATAAAATTGAGGAGCATAGATAGGTTATACAGGAAGGAACTTTTCCCCTTGGTGGAGGGATCAATAACCAGGGGGCATAGATTTAAGGTAAGGGGTAGGAGTTTAGAGTGGATGTGAGGAAGAACTTTTTCACCCAGAGGGTGGTGGGAATTTGGAACTCTCTGCCTGAAAGGGTGGTAGAGGCAGATACCCTCATAACATTTAAGTACTTGGATGTGCACTTGCGATACCATGGCATAAAAGGCTATGGGCCTAGTGCTGGAAAATAGGATTAGAATAGTTAGGTACTTATTTGACTGGCGCAGACGTGATGGGCCGAAGGACCTTTTTCTGTGCTGTAGACCTCTATGACTTAATGACTCTAAAAGTAAGGCACATTCTAAAGATTTTTAAATTGATATCACTTGTAGTTTCATAATTAATCAATTCCAAACATTATTCAACAGCTGAAAAGGAAACCAAACAAGCAACGGGGAGTTCCAAAACATTAAATCTGCCATAAGATTCTAGGAGTAATTTTAACCAAAACAAATGGGCAGGTTTGTGTTGGGAGAATGTGGGTTGGGTGGGGTTTTAAGTCTAAAAAAAAGTTCCTGACCTAAACCCATGTCCAACTCACCATGTTAGGCTTTAAATGAGCTAATATGGTGGACAGGAGACCAATTTGCTTTGAGGAGGAATGTTAGTACTTTAAATATGGTTATTAACCTGCGAGCCTCATCATCATTAGGCTTTTTGAATTTTCTTGTTGTCAATTGGGCTCCCCCCCGCCTGATTGACCCGCTCCCAATATAGAATCAAAACCTCTCCATCTGGATTGTTCTCCCTCTCCCCCGTTTTGAAAGCACCCCCTTATTCCTAGCATGGATCTACTTGGTCCGAGAACCTTCATTGACTGGCCTCTCTTCAGTTGTGAAGAAGAGTTGTATTGAACTAGAAACGTTAACTCTGTTTCTCTCTCCACAAATGCTGCCAGACCTGCTGAGTTTTTCCAATACTTTTTTTTTATTCCACCAACTGGCTCTCTGCCCAAATGAAAGCCCAGCCTGGCTTCTGGGCATGGAACAGATTGGAACTGAGTTAAAACTCCACAACATACAAGGAAATGCTGACTTCAAGGTTCCCCATGCCTTCCTGACCCACCTGTTCCATGTGAGGGGTAAAATAGCTATTTCTCAACAGTCTTTATTTAAATAGCATGGCATCAGAGGTCACATGAATATGGGCAAGCCACAGTGAACAAAGATATTTATTTAGACATCGCCCTTCACATGATAAAGAAAAAAAAATGCTTGTTACTCCGAATACATAGTCCATAAAGAAAATTATCACAATTAACAAAAAGCTGTTTGTTCTGTCTAGTCTGTTCCAATTTTGTCTAACCCTACACATGTATCGCTCAAATAATATTTAAAGCGTTCCGACGTTTTTATGGTATGTGTGTTAGTTGTGGGTGACTGTTCATCTGGTGTCTGCTGGTTCCTGAGGTGATGTTGCTTCTCTGGGGAAACTTTGTTGCCATGGCAAATGTTGCTGCTGTGGTAATTGTTGCTGCTGATTTTTTGCATTTGTTGCAGAACAGGTGACCTCTGGACCTCTGGGACTAACAGTTGTTCAGTTCCATGCTCAGTTGGTGAAGTCACATCTGCCTCATCAGCTGTCTGCTTTCAAGGTGCTGCTTCTCCAACTGCATGTAGATGATAGGTCTGGTTGTTCACTTTCACTTTGTACGATTGAGATGGCAACTTCTCTACATAAGTCCCAAATTGCAAATTGGGTTGACTTTTGTTGATTGCATTGAATGTTTGCACTCTGACCAGCTCTCCAACTTTCAACTCTGGCTTCGATTTGGCAGCTTTATCAAAGTGAAATTTGGCTTTTTGTCATTTTGTATTGATCTTGCCACTCACTCCTGTTACTACTGGCCCCAGTAGCTTTTTATAGCTGTTGGAAGAGTAGCCTAGGTGCATAATGAAATTCATTGCTGGCCTGGACTACTTTCCAAGGTGTGTTTCTCCATTCTATGTTTGCCCAGTACACATCTGTGCTGGATCGAGTTGATTTTTTGATGATTCCTTTGCCAATTTTTACTGCTGCTTTAGCCTTTCCATCTGATTGGGGATAGTGCGGAGATGATGTGCAGTGCTCAATTTCTCAATCATCCATGGAGTGTCTGGATTCTGGATTTTCCTCTCATGAATTAAGAACCATTGTTATTCATCAGAGTCAGGAATGCCATGATGACTGAAGTACGCTTTCAGTTATTCTCCGATCCCACTGGTAGTCATTGGTGTCAGCTGGTCTAACTGCCCAATAGTCTGAATAGTAATGACTGTGACAAGGTAATCATTTCCAATGAGAGTGAAGAGGTCTACACCAAGCTTCAGCCATGGTCTGTCTGGGAGGTCATGAGTCATGAGGGGCTCTTTAGCTTGCTTAGCTTGATGATCATTACAAGCACTGCTGAGGTGATCCTTAATCTTGTTACTCATGTTAGCCAGTAGAGCACTTCTCTTGCATCCCTCAAACTTGACTCGATTCCTTGATAACTTGCAAAGATGCACTTTAGTATTGTTTTTCTCATTCTTCAGGGATAATGACCCTAGTCACTTTGTACAAGATGCCATCCCGGGCAATCACTTTACCTTTATATGCCCAATACTCTCTTACAGCAACGGATATGTCATTGGTGGTTTCAGCTCATCCTTTCATTGCTACTTCTTGTAGCACTGGGAGGGTTAGTTTGCTTGATCTGAACAAGATGCTTGTTTGCCAGATTCAATAGGTGAAATCGTCCCAGATTTGGTCTAAGTGTGATAGTGGGCAGGTAAAAAGACATTTTACCTGCCGGCTGTGATGGCAGCTTTTCATGTTGCATTGTCCCAAACCCGCCACATTAATTATGCAATCCCAGGAAACACACTGTTTCCATGGTGGGCTGGCTCTGATTCACCTGCCACACCATCACTTCGTCACTTCATCATGCCAGGCACCACATTTGAAGTACAGCTGTGCTCAGTGCTTCCAGCCCAGGACTGCAGCAAAGAAGGACATGGCCCCAAAAGACAAGAAGACCGCAGCCCTTGAGCTCCTTTTGGATGCCGTGGAGACCCGCTGTGATGTCCTTTACCCCCACTCTGGCCGCAGGAGGGGCAGCAACATTACCACTATGACTTGGTAGGCGATGGCAGTGGTCATCAGTGCCAATGCTGCACAGAAGGGCTTGGCCATCCAGTGCAGATAGAGGATGAATGATCTCATCTGTGCAGCCAGGATATGGCAACCATTTCAGCACTCTAAACTCACACACTCAAGCCTTTCACACATTCACTGGCATCTCACTCATTGCCAGCTCAAGGGACATCACCACCCATTCTCACACATATACCCTCACATGTCCAGCTGGACTCATCTCTTCTGGAGATTGCCTCCTCAGGCATCACCATCTTGAGGCTACTTGCACAGGTCTGTGAGTGCTGATCGAAGCAAGGTAGGCAAACAAACCTTGATGTCCCAAGTGAAGTGCAGCTCGCCAAGTGCACATCGCTTATGTGCTGCTGTGAAACATGTCGGCATGTTTTCTCACTGACATGGGAGGATGATCCAGTTGTGGGGCTGGGGGTGAAGGCAGAGGAACGATTCAGCAGGCTGGCCTAATAATGATACGCTGATGTATCACAATGAGGTTCCCAACATCCAATGGCTGAGCGGACAACCACAAAATGGTTTTACATCGTCATGAAACTGATCATGCCATATTGTCCACTCATGCCATCAAACATGCCTGACACTAACAGGCATGGAAATTCCCGGCCAATGTCTCTGCTGGATTGGTGACTTCCAGAGCATATCGGGCTGTTGTTTCTTGTTGAATCTGGAAGATTTCACACTCAGTACTAGCATAATCAACTTCCTTCAAAGGGATTGCCATTCTTAACAGCATGTTGGTGATGTACATATTCCTCCCTTGCTTGCATTTCACTTCTAAGTGATATCCCTGCAAATTAAGTAACATCATTTGCAAACACTTTGGAGCAGATAGAAATGGCTTGAGAAAGATGCTTCGCCTTGTGAAGTGTCTTGTGTTCTGACGCTACCATCACTTTCTTTCTCCCAAACAGGTACTGGTTGAAATTCTCACAAGCAAAGACAATAGATAGGCACTCGTCAATTTGTGTTTATGATCCAGATGCAAAGGCAACTGGTTATCTTTGCTGCATGAGGTATGCTCCAAGTTCTGTTTTGCTGGCAGCTCACTGTGAAATGACTTAGTCATTGACACCATTGTATCTTTGTACTGGTATTGGTATCACTAGTTGTTTGATGTGAATGAAAACTGCTTTTGTTCTGAGCCCCAATACCACTGAACATCCCTGGCAGTGGGCTTGTGTAGAGGTTCACACTCTGAGACAAAATGGGCAAGAACTTGGTTAGATGGTTCACAAATCTACAGATCAGTGAACTGTCTTGACATTTGTTGGTTGCTGCGTCCTTTCTACAGCTTGCACCTCAGTAGAGCCAGGGCAAAGTCCCTTAGTTGTCCGTACATGAGCTATGCACTTGACTTCAGTCATCCTAAATTGCAGTTTTTCTTGTTCAGTTTCAGGTTCATCTAGCAAGCTCTCTCTAGCAGTCTCATTAGATTCTGATCATTGTCCATGATGGTTTCATCCAGTGTATTTCCACATCTATTTAGACTAGCAGATCTTCTACGATCGCTTCCATTCCTGGTAGAGCATTGACGATCTCATATTGTCTGCGTTGGTACTCTTCTGGGACAGTAGAAATGCCAAGCGGCATGTGTACCTCTGTACCTCATCTGCACCTCGCAAATGGTGTCCAGAATGTAATCATAAAATGGCTGTTTTCATCCAATGTCACTTGCCGGTATCCATCCTCAGCATCTTAAAGTAATAAAGACCTTTGCCTTGGCAAGTTGAGACAGAATTTCTTCAATGGTTGACAGTGAGGGGAGTGAGGGGCAGTGAGTTGTCCTTTGGATCTATACATTCTCTCAGTTTTCCATGTTTTCTCATTGCTACCATGCTGCTAATCTAGTCCGTAGGAATTGTTATAGTCCGAGTTGTTACCAGCCAAGATGAAAGGATTTTGCTTAGTGTCCACTATGTGGAACTGAGGATCTTCTTTCTTCCTCTTGTATTGGACTATCCATTTCAATTGTCCTCTTGGGACGAGCATCTTTCCTTCACAGAGCCTTTGATTACTTCATTTTCGGGTTACCATCTTGAGAAACCTACACGTCTGCCAGGATCATGATCTTGTTTATCTGACACTTCACATTAACCTGATGCTCATCTCCAGCAGTCATTATTCCAATGGTCACAAACCACTTTCTACCTTGAGATTTCATGGCATCAACCTGTTCTAGAGGGTAGAGTGATTCACCAGGATCATTATCTGTCATCTCTCCATGTTTATAAGATTGCTTTATTTCTTTCTAGCAAAACACTTGCATGTAATGTGTTTCAGCTTCTTGCAGTTAGAGCACTGGGTTTCCCACGGTAGACCTTCTTCCTTTTCCTTCTTGTGGTATCCTCCACAGTATTTACATCCAGTGCTCTGGCCTTGATCTTTCTGCTGGCTCTTTTGCATGTTGTCCTTTATCTTCATCATTGACTTGTGCTTGGAATGCTTGGACTGCCTCTCAACATAGCACAAAGTCTTGTTGGTTCTTCCATCAATACTCTTCAGCTGATGATTAGTTACCTCCAAACTTCTGCACATGTCAATGGCTTTCTTGAGAAGAAGTTTCTCTTTTCTCAGCAAACATGTTCTTATAGCAGGATCTCTTGTATCTAAGACAATCCTATCTCAGATGAAATCATCCTTCAATTGCCCAAACTCCCAAGATTTGGTAGGCATCTCAGTACAGTCCCGCATGAATCAATATTCTCCCTCTCTTCCTGAGCCCTAGTGATAGACACATAGGACCAGATTTTCGCCACAACAGAGAGCTCCCAACCATGGTACTTCCCATTTTCGCAGGTTCGTGAATGGGACCAGGGGTGCATTAGGCACATGCGCATTACATGGAGGTAGCTGGTCATTTAAATCATCAGCTGCTTCCACTCTAGTCTGATTTTGGTGGCCTAGGGGTGTGCATCCTGAAGTGTACGCAGTAGACCTGGTAAGAGCAGATCTGAGCTTGGCATATTTCGTTGGCTAGCCAGGGACCCCTTTGAAAGGTACCCCTGTGGAATTTGCCTTAAAATTTTATTCACAGCCCCAGAAGTGGCACAAAATAAATTCCAAGGGAATAGGAGGGCAGGGCACCTGGTCTCACAGAGCAATTATTTTTGCCCCAAAAGACTTATGCACCCAGATGTCGGGAGGACCTTTGTGCCGGAGAAGGGCTCATAGCACTGCATGAGAAGGAACATAGAAAATGGGCATGGTACCCTTGTACACAGAGGACATAGAAGCTAGTCACGATGAGCATCCAGAGTCCAGAGGGAGGGCAGAAGGTCAGGAAGAAGAGGCTGCTACCCACACACCAGGAAAGAGGAGGAAGAGAGGGGACAGAACCAGGTACTACCCTGTGAGCAGGGTGTACATACTTAGGACATCCTAACTCAACATGATGGAGAACCAGTGCTGAAGGTGACTGAGGCTAAGCCGTGAGGTGGTGACAGTAGGGGTGTAGTGCTGCCAGAGTGCACCGGAGCATCACTCCAGCATTTTCTATTTAAAGCCTTTAATATTCACCACTGAATGGTAAACTCTCCTTTTCTAATTGGCCATCTGCTATCCGCCCCGCTTAATTTTTCTTTCCACTGATCTCAGTGGAATCCACTCCATTAGTTGTCTGACTGGATTTTAATCCTCACTGCCTCCAATATTGAAGCTACTTGTTTCAAGGAGTAACACATGCAGGGGGATTTGGCTCACTGATAGCGACAAAAAGAACTGGAGGGAAATTCTCTCACAACCACGTGGGACTGCATGATGTGTGATGCAGAGGCAGTGTTATGTGGGTCACGAGGGCAAGTTTGGCCATGAGTTCCTGGAGTTTGAGTTCAGGCTGGACGGTAAGAGTTGGCTGGAATGTCTGGAGCTCACGGTATGGCTGTGAATCTGGAGTCTGGGGAGGTTAAGAGGTGGCAGAGGGAAGGCTGGGATCAGGGTCCCAGGCCTCACACTGCTGTTGCTAAGTTAATGTGCAGCAGCATCACCAGCAGTAACCTCTCTATACAGCCCCCGACTGTAAAAAAAATACAGACCTTACAACTCCGTGCACACAAAGCTTTCTCATAAATAGGTATTTCAGGGTCTTTGAAGCTCAAGGTTCCTGGGATCTAAAGCAGCATCATATCCCCAAATGCCCTGCTGCGTTTGCCTACTGAACATTAATCCCTTGGCTGTGATGGCCTGAGGAAATGCAATATAGTGTATTCCCTGCTGGCAGCTTTACATGGAATTTAAGCACAGAAACAGGCAATTTGGCCCACTTCATCTATGTCGGTGTTTATGTTCCACACAAGCCTCCTCCCACCTTTCCTGGTCACATTATCAGGGTAACCTTCAGTTTCTTTCTTCTTCATATGTTTATCAAGTTCCTTGAATGTATCTATACTAGAATCATAGAATGGTTGCAGAACAGAAGGAGGCCATTCAGCACATTGTCTCTGTGCCAGTCCTCTGCAACAGCAACTCAGCTAGTATCACTCCCCCAGCTCTTCCCTGCAGCCCTGTAAAATCTTTTGTCTTCAGATAATTATCCAGTTCCCTTTTGAAAACCGCAATTAAATCCACCTCCACTACATGCCCAGGCAGTGCATTCCTGATCCAAACCACGTGTTGCACTAAGAAGTTTTTCCTCATGTCACCTCTGGTTTTTTTATTAATCCTCTTAGGGTTCTTGACCTTCTGCCGATGAGAACAGTTTCTCCCCATTTATTCTATCTAGGCCCCTCATGATTTTGAACAGGTCTAATGGATCTCCTCTCAACCATCTCTTCTCCAAGGAGAACAGCCCCAGCTTCGCCAATCTATCCACATAACTGAAGTCTCTCATCCTCGGAACCATTTTTGTAAATCTTTTCTGCACACTTTCTAAAACCTTCACATCCTTCCTGTTGAGGCGGAACCAATGTTTTATGAAGATTCATAACTTACTTGCTTTTTTACTCTGCGCCCCTACTTATAAAACCCAGGATTCAGTATCATTTATTAAATGCTTTCTCAAACTGACACCTTCAATGATTTGTGCACACATTCACACAAGTCCCTCTCTGCTCCTGCGTTTCCTTTAGAATTGTATGCTTTATTTTATGTCATCTCTCCTCTTTCTTCCTGTCAAAATGTGTAACTTCACATTTCATCTGCCATGAGTCTGCCCATTCCACTAGCCTGACTATATCCTCTTGAAGTTTATCACTATCCTCCTCGCAGTTCGCAATAATTCGAAGTCTTGCATCATCTTCAAATTTTGAAATTGTGTCCCATACATCCAGGTCTAGGCTATAAATATAAATCAAGAAAAGAAGTGCCTCTCTATATACCATGCCCCCCCATCAGAAGTAAGTAAAGTTTTCTGTAATTCATATTTTTAATAGGCTTGCATTAAATAATTAAACTGTTGCATAATGAAATTCTAGCTATGCTAAAGACTAATGATTCAAAATACTACATGATTCAAAATAAACTGTCAACTATTCACTAAAAAGCATGGTTTTACTGACAATTGGTGACTCAAATGATCAATATATAGGAAAACAACGTAATAGTAGACTTAGAAATGATATGACCTACACATTTTCTTAGAGCTCTGGCATCTCAAAATCTGGCACTGCATCCCTGGGTGACAGACATATATTGCACGGTCCAGCAGCAACTTGAGCCACAATCCATCAATCCTCATGCCCTGCCAGTAGCTGTGAAGGTAACTGTCGCTATCAACTTCTATGCCTCAAGATCTTTCCAGGGGTCATCAAGAGACCTGTCTGGTTTATCCCAATCAGCAGCACACCATTGCATTAAGGCTGTAAATAATTTCCTGTTTGCTTGTGTGGGGGATCACTTTAAGTTCCCTTTCGATTTGGCATCTCAGATCCAGAGGGCCATGGGCTTTTGCTCAATTCGCAGGCTTCCCTCAGGTACCTTGTGTTATTGATTGCACCCATGTTGCCTTAAAGGGCCCAATGCAACACGGGGCCACCTTTGTTAACCGGAAGTTCTTCCATTCAATCAATGTACAGGTGGTTTGTCTGATATTATCATTGTGGGTCTTAGGTGTGGTAGTTGTGAGTCTGGACAGATAATGTTGGAGGCTAGGCTGTTGGTAAACTTTAGGCTGTTGGTAAACTCTGCCTTTTATTGAACATTATACTAACAATGTACAATACAAACTTAGCATGAAGATCTACAGAGAACTATCTCTCTCCATGCTCTGTTGTGGTGTCACTGATAATGTAGACTATATATTTTCATATTTAACATTAAACATTAAACTACAGATTGTGACCACAAGGTCTTCTTTCAAGTGTGTGTAAGGTTCCCTGGGAGCTGCCACGACTCCTTCATACAAGTAGTTCCCAACTCTTTCAGCTATTTCAGCCACCAATGTAGATCAGTGGTTGGCTTCTAATGGACAAGGGCTACTCCTTAAGAACTTTGAACCCTTTAAGGAACTCACAAATGGAGGCAGAGCACAACCACAACAGCAACGTCATCACTAAGAGTACCATCAAGCAGGCAATTGGCATTTTAAAGATGCACTCAGGTGCCTCGGTCACTCAGGTTGATCTCTGCAATATGGTCCAGCAAGGGTATTAGGAATAGTTGTGCTGTGCTGCATTCTGCACAACATTGTGCAGTGGAGGAGCATACAATCAATGATGATGATGCCATGGGCAGAGCTCCAACCTCTGAGAAGGAGGATGATGAGGAGTAGGAAGAAGCACCTGTTCATTTAGAAGATTCCGAAATGGATGAGGGTGAGAAGCCGCCAATGGCAGAACAGCTGGGAGGCATGGCCAAGTAGCCAGAGCTGAATCTGTGCAGGAGGTGATCACTGGTAGATGGGTCCCTATGCAAAATAGATTTTCATAAGGTTTCTCTGATATCACAATTGCCATCAGCCAGTCCCTGGAGACATACTTCCACTTAAAGAACATTGTACATTGACTCCACAATTACTCAAGTGACTTCCAATCCCCCACAAGGGAGATAATAAACATCAATGAGTTGGACTCAGTCACATTCATATGGCTTAAACCCCCCATCATAACCATAGGCCTCATCATATTGCAAACAAACATGGTAATAAGTCAAAACAAAAACAAAAACAGAATTACCTGGAAAAACTCAGCAGGTCTGGCAGCATCAGCGGAGAAGAAAAGAGTTGACGTTTCGAGTCCTCATGACCCTTCGACAGAACTTGAGTTCGAGTCCAAGGGTCATGAGGACTGCTTGGACTCGAACTCAAGTTCTGTCGAAGGGTCATGAGGACTCGAAACGTCAACTCTTTTCTTTTCCGCCGATGCTGCCAGACCAGCTGAGTTTTTCCAGGTAATTCTGTTTTTGTTTTTGTTTTGGATTTCCAGCATCCGCAGTTTTTTTGTTTTTATATATATGGTAATAAGTCAGTCTGACAGCATCTGCGGAGAGGGATATAGTTGACGTTTCGAGTCCGTGTGACCCTTCATCAGAACTAAGACATATAGAAATGAGATGAAATATAAGCTGGTAGAAGTGGGTGGGACAGGAGGGCTTGATAGGGTAGGAGTGAAAGGGGCCCAGACACTCTTTTCAAGTGAAGCAGCACTTCACTTGCACTTCCCTCAATTTAGTCTACTGCATTCGTTGCTCCCAATGCGGTCTTCTCTACATTGGAGAGACCAAATGCAGACTGGGTGACTGCTTTGTGGAACACCTTTGGTCTGTCCACAAGCATAACCCAGACCTCCCTGTTGCTTGCCATTTTAACACTCCACCCTGCTCTCTTACCCACATGTCTGTCCTTGGCTTGCTGCATTGTTCCAGTGAAGCTCAATGCAAACTGGAGGAACAGCACCTCATCTTCTGACTATGCACTTTACAGCCTTCCGGACTGAATATTGAGTTCGACAACTTTAGATTTTGAACTCCCTCCTCCATCCCCACCCCCTTTCCATTTCTTCCCCCTCCTTTTTGTTTTTTCCAATAATTTATATAGATTTTGCTTTTCCCATCTATTTCCATTATTTTTAAATGTATTCCATCCATGGTTTATTTCACCCCACCTCCACTGGAGCTACCTTGCTCGTCCTGCTCTCCAATCTTAACTAGCACATTCTTTTAGATAATATCACCACCTTCAACACCTCTTTGTTCTTTTGTCTGTGACATCTTTTGGTTATCTGCTCCTATCACTGCTTGCTTGTCCCAACAACACCCCCCCACTTCTTCCCCCTAACCCCGGCCCGTAAATCAGCTTATATTTCACCCCTTTCCTATTTCTACTTAGTTCTGTTGAAGGGTCATGAGGACTCAAGACATCAACTTTGTTCTTCTCCGCCGATGCTGCCAGACCTGCTGCGTTTTTCCAGGTATTTCTGTTTTTGTTTTGGATTTTCAGCATCCGCAGTTTTTTGTTTTTAGCTTGCTTCCCTTAATGTCTCCATTAGCACATCCTTTGGATAATATCACCACCATTAACGCCCCTTTATCCTTTTGTCTATGACATCTTTGGCAGTCTCTTCCTGGCCTCCACCTATCATTGGCCCCCTATTGAGCTCTCCTGTCCCATCCACTTCTACCAGCTTATATTTAATCTCATTTCTATATGTCTTAGTTCTGATAAAGGGTCATATGGACTCGAAACGCCACCTGTATCCCTCTCCGCAGATGCTGTCAGACTTGCTGAGTTTTTCCAGGTATTTGTGTTTTTGTTCTAGATTTCCATCATTTTGCTTTTATATTATGGTAATAAGTCATTCGCAACCTGGCCCCCTCACATGAACGCCAGTGATTGTAAATGAGGTGCCCATGTTGCAAAAATGTCCATGATCAAACAATATCCACAGTGCTGAGAGTGACATGATATCAGAATTCAAACCCTATATATGCTGACAGGATTTTATGTTGTCGCATACATGCAGATGAGGAATTTCGTACATGAGGATCCCACAACTGTGCAACAATAGCTTTTTGAAAGAACTTGCGTACCATTCATTCTGGCCAATAGCCCAGTTTCTGACATTGGCGCCACATGCAACATTCCTAGTTTCCATATAACTTTGCTGACTGCACAAAGCACATCCTGTGACATCTGGAATGCAAATGCAGTCAATGTAGTGGGCACAACGGATGACCAATATTACCTCCACAATACATGGCTTCTTGAGCTGTGATGCCTACACCTATGCGTAACACTGCAGTGCAGATTAGTGCCGTGCACTCTCATGCTTGAGATGCACCTGCTGGCCAGCATCTGTTCATGGAGTCTGATCATTGAGCCTCCCTTAAAGTCAAGCTTAAATGGGCAAGGAAAGATACAAGGAGCATCTCAGTGCTTGAGTCTTTGAACTTTGGAATTTTATGTGATACAGCAGAGAAGAAAGAAGCCCTTCAAATCATTACAGGTCCAGCTGACAGCCTTGATCTTGTTGATAGTATGTAGAGATGGACCTCAGCTTGCCACCCTCATTATTATTGGTAAGAACCGCCCTCATAATTTACCATTCTTTATGAGTTCTCTAGTGTACAAACATTCACCAAATTATGTACAAGTGTATGCAAAAAGATTAAAGAAGTGTTCAACTGTGCTATATACAATGTGAAATGTGTAACCACGGTGAACCCATTAGTGCTCTCAGCGAGACGGCACCCTTCGCTCTTGCACAGTCCTACAATGTGCCCCAATGTTGCCTTGGAGGAGGTGGAGGCAGGCTGCTCACTTCTCTGTCTAAGTGACAATGAGAAGCGTGGTGGCCAGCCTTGTCGTGCAGGCACCCTTCGGGGACCTCCTTCAGACTGCGGTCTCTTCATCGCTTCATGGGCAGCCATGGTCACTGGCATATGCACAGCAGATGAGGGCTGATGAGGGGCTTGGGAGGTGGAGGAAAATGAGGGTGCTGAAGAGATCTTGGTACCTTCACCCTCCTCAGTGACCTGCACAGCCCTGGGTTGGCCTTCAGGTGGGGTTGTTGGGGCTGGCTGCCAATGCACAGTAACTGTTCATTCCTGAAACTGCTGTGCCAACAGTGCAACCACCCTGTTAAGGGTACACAGCTCCTCAAATATCCCATGGATGTCAGCGCTCATACTCTGAGTAGACTGATCCAGGCTACTGAGGGAGCCTTGCACCCTTTCCTGGCCGAGACGCTGCTCTTGCAGCCACTGCTACTGCATGTGTCTCTCTATGGGATTGGCCAATCTCTCCCCCGGGACAATGTGGAGCTCATGACTGTGGTAGACTTGTCCATTCATGGTCCTAAAGCTCCCACTGCCTCAGGGAACTCTGCCAGATGTCCATATACCTGATTACCTAAATACTGTTCCTCAAAAGGTAACTCCTCAGGCTCCATGTTCCTGCCTACTGCAGCACCATGGTGACTTTCGTCTCTCCTCCAAGAGGGACTGTGCACAGATGCCTCTAGCACCTCCTCCTGCACTCCGGTGCAGTGAATTTCACCCTCTGCTACCGACTCTACATATGCACTAAGTCCGTCCGAAATGTTTGAATTTGTTGACTGAGTGTGGGCTAGTGTGATGTAACCAAGCCCCCTCAGTCCTCTTCTTGATGACTGAGTGATGATCTGGCCCGTTGGGGTGAGGGAGCAGAACTGGGACCTGTATGAGACACAAAAAGAGTTATTTAGCCCATCTCATTGTAAAAGCACACTCTGATGCACGCTATTGCCTTAATGATGCTTGTGTTGCCCTTATGACATAACCCCATCCTTACACTCCGTCTCATGCGAATGTCTCATTGTGCTGAATGAAATTACATCATTTCATCCACCATTACCACCATGTGCCAAGATGATTTCAACTGGTCAGCTGTTCAGGCACCCTAGCAATCTCCATGGCCATTTGTTACATTGGGCAGATGCATCTCAACCAGGCTGCCCCACCTCCCCAGTCCAGGCCAGCTTCATGTTCTTCACTCTTTTTGACTGCAATGGCAACATGATTTTATTTTAGTCTGATATATAGTGCATGGAAGGATATTGCTCTTCGCTGCGCCTGTGCATCATAATGCTCATTCACATGTGTTCTGTGTGCACTTAGATGAGCTGCGGGCCATGTCTCACACCTTTGCTGCAGCATGCAGATATGACCCTTCACTTGGACCTGTGTGTGGATGAGACAAGCTACTAACCTTGCCAGAACGCACCAAGTCACTGGATGTTTCCCTGCACTAAATCCATGAGTGCTGATGGTTTCCTGCTGTGCTTACTGTAGCTGCCATTTGAATCCAGGCCTTCTTGGTTGCTGCAGGGGCATTTTGGTGACCAGCTGGATAGAGGACTGATCTCCTCTTCTGGACCTCTTCCAGCAACATGAAAACGTGAAAGTCCTGGTCAGAAAAACATGGGGCAGCTGGACCCAACCCTTCCCCTTTGTCTCCTCTATGTGACATTCTATGAATAAAAACGTAAGGCAAAAAAGGCCGTGAGCCATTTAGATTACAATGCTCTCATTCACTTTTGTGTGCTTACACGCACGAACCTTTTTCACCACATCATCACTGATTACTGTTTAGGTGTGGTGGAGAAACTGCCACTGCATTAATGCTTGGTGCCATGTAAGTTGCAGCAGTGACTCCAAGATGATACTCATACATTAACTCAGAGCAGAAAGCCAGTGAGTATTTGGGCAGTTCACAGAAGGTACATCTACGTTTGATGTGGTGGTAAGTGCTCTCAAAAATACTTCTGGCCAAAGAAAAGTGTAATGATTGAATGGTAAATGTTTCCCCAGCGATGCCCATAATGGTCAGATACCCTGAAAGATGTGCCCAAATTGTGGAGATACCCATCGGTTCCCAACACCATGTCCAGCTCGAGGGAAAAAGTATAACTCAGTCTTATAGCGGAATCACTTTGTAAAGATGTGCAGGTTGTTGGAGAAGTGGACCTCATCAGTTCAACACTTGGGAGAGTCTCTTCCTGAGAGTGAGGTACAGCATGTGTATACCATCAAGGATGGTAAAGCACCACGTCATTTTAAGGATTGCTCAATCAAGATTGTGGGCATCTCAGTGTTGCTCCTCATCAATGTTGGCGTGAAAGTGTCTATATATAGTGACAAACTCTACGATCAGTATTTTTCGCAACTTTCTCTCTTTAGGCACTCTTCAAGCTTACGATGACTTAATTATTTCAGTTTTGGGAATGATCACAGATCCAGTGCACTACAAAAATATCAAACTTGACAAGTGCATGCTCTCTGTATCCAAAGGCAGAAGCCTTTAGGGGATAAAATTATTCATTAAGCTTGGCTTCAAACTTGAAGAGTCCACCAGAGCACACATTAACATGATCAAAGCCTGACTATACTTGACAGTATCCTCCCTTATTTACTAGATTTGGGGAGGTTAAGGGATACTGTCATGCTCCTTGCGTCGACACATCAAATCTGCCAGTTTCACAAAATTTTCACAATCCATGCCAAAGTGTCACAGGAGTCGAAACAACTTGAAACAGATTTTATCTTTGAGTGAATTGACTCATTGCCATGGATATCGAACCTAGTCATTGCATGATCCAAAAATGGAGAACTTAGACCATGCGTCGACTTCAAAGCACCCAACAAAGCAATCATTCCACATAAGTATACACTCCCTGTGATCCAAGAACTATCGGCATAATTTCATGACTCCACAGTGTTCATGAAGCTCAACATGTGATGGAGTTATTTTCAGATACCACTAATGAACAAAGGTGACATCTTACAGATTTTGTTACCCATGAAGTTGTGTTTCAGTACCACAGAATGTCCACTGGACTAAGATCAACACCTAGCACATTCTAGAAGATAATTTCTTCAGTCTTGTCAAATGTTGAGGAGACACTTAAACTACTTGATGTCATTGTCTATGGAAGGGACAAATCAGAAAATGATCAGTGGTGTTTACTAGACTCACACAACACAATCTGATGCTCAACAAGGTCAAATGCATACTTGTGGAATTCAAGATTGACTTTCTTGCATACAGAGTGATAGCAGTTGGATTAAAGCCTACGCTCAACAATGTCAAAGCCATTTATGTGTTTCTGACACCTTTTAATGTGAAACAGTTGGCATTGTTTCTCAGTATTACTAACTTTTATCACAAATTCATTCCTAAGTACACAGAGATCGTGCAGCCTCTTCAGAAGCTACAGTGCAAAAATGCATAATGGGAATGGACATTTGCAAGGCTAACAGTGTTTGACATCTTAAAGTTGAAGGTAGCATCTCCGTCAGTCCTTGCACATTTCAACCACATGTGAAAACATATGTCACAACAGATGAGTCAGTAATGCAATTGGAACTGTACTCTCACTGTACATTGAAGGAAGCATATGACCAATTGCATATGTGTCATGCCCGTTGTCGGAAACTGAACGCAAATACTATACTGGAGAACGGGAATCACTAGCCTGTATCTATGCTTGTGAACATTGGCACATGTATCTCTATGGTAGAAGATCTCTCTCTGCACTGATCAGCAAGTGATGACTACATTGTTAGCCACGTCAGGATCTGGTTATCGAGCCCTAGGCATCTACAGATAGTCCAATTGTCTTCGTCACTACATCTTCAAGGTTGAGTATCTCACAGGTTCATATGGCCAAGTAGCTGACATGCTTAGCTGTAGTACTATTGAAGACAGTGGGCAGGATTTTATGCGCCTTGCTGGGCACGTAAAATAGGGTGGGTGCCTAGCCCACCCCCTTCCCATTCACCCTCGAGCTCACTCCCATGACACGGTACGTGGGCAGGCGCCAAAATCGGCTGCCCACCCACCATATGTAAATAAATTATTAAGGATCAATTGAGCTTGTTAACAAGGTAATTGGCCCCGATATTATGCTGCTTATGCCATAATATGGTTGGCATGGGCAGGCAGGTGGAAGTGGGCAGCTCATTTTAAGAAAAGTTTGTAAAGGGGTGGGAAAGAAGACGGGGCACTCTCTTTGCGGGTGTCACTTATGTATCAGTGGCAGCCCCAAAGATAGTATCCCCGCTTTCCTTTCTACCTGCCTGTTCTCCACAAACCCCCCACCCCCCGCCCCTGACCCTGACGCCTCCTCCATAAGCTGACCAAACCCCCTCTTCCCAATACATGGACTTATCTCACTCCAGGATCCATTGGGTCTTCTTCCTGGGACTGGTTGCAGTCCCAGCAGCTCCCACTTTGAGCTCTTGGCGCTGCCGGGGCTCCTGTGTGTGGGGAAGAAGTCCTACTATTAGACAATTTAGGCCACCCGCAGAGTATTATGGCTGCAGGGTGGGATTGCACACAATGAGTCAGCTTCCAGCCCAGTGCTGATGATAGCAAAGTTACTTGTAACACTGATGACTATGTGATTGCATTGATTTCATATGTGACTCCAAATCTTGTTACGTAAGGGAAGTTGAAGGCAGAATCGGTGACGGACAGTGTACTGCAGAAAGTAAGCCAGTACCTAAAAATCAAGTGGCCTCATGAAATAGTGGTAGAACTGGTCCCATACTACAGAGTACACAATGAGCTCGCATTGTTTGATAACTGTCGCATGCAGAACTTGAGCGGTTATCCCAAGAGTTTCGGCAGCGTGTGTTGCATCTTGCCTATGAAGGACGTTTGAGTTGTTGGAGGCCAATTATCTCAGCCCTAGAAAGTCACTAGAGGAGTTCTTCAGGGTAGGGTTCCAGACCAAACCATCTTTAACTGCTTCAATGACCTTCTCTCCCTCATAAGATCAGAAATGGGGATGTTTGCTGATGATTGTACAATGTTCAGTACCATTCACAACTCCTCAGATAGTGAAGCATATGCAGCAAGGACTGGACAACATTTAGGCCTGGGATGATAAGTGGTAAATTATATTAATGCCACACAAGTGCGAGGCAATAATCATCTCCAACAAGAGGGAATCTAACCAACTCATCCTGATATTCAACTGCATTACCATTGTTGAATCCCCCACCATCAACATTCTGGGGGTTACCATTGGCCAGAAATTTAACTGGACCAGCTATATAAATACTGTGGCTACTAAAGCAGGTCAGAGGCTGGGAATTCTGTGGTGAATAGCTCATTTCATGACTCCACAAAACCTGTCCACCATCTATAAGGCACAAATCAGGACGGTGATGGATTATCCTCCACTTGCCTGGATAAGTGCAGCTTCAACAACACTGAAGAAGCTTGACACTATTGAGGACAAAGCAGTCGGCTTGAATGGCACCCCATCTACCACCTTAAACATTCACTCACTCCACCATGAGGCACAGAATGTACTATATACAAAATGCACTGCAGCAACTTGCTAAGACTCCTTTGACAGCACCTTCCAAACCCATGACCTCTGCAACAGATTCCTTGGGATCTGCCATGAGGAACCCCACCAATGAGGCATAAAAGCACTAAATTGACAATGATGTGGTCATCAGGTGTGTCATGGAACAAACCATCATAATGTTGAAGATAAGCTTCAAGTGGTCTTGAGGTGCCCTTCAGTGTTCGCCAGCATGTGTCTCCAGAATAATAGTAGTGTGCAATGTACTACACAACATCTAGCTTTCTGCTTCTCAATGATAGTCCCTGGAGTTTAGTATTTGTGTCCAGCTGAGCAGAGTTTTGAAAGAATTACATCCCTTGGAGTCAATTTTCCAAAGGTGTTCCTGCCAAGAGCATCTTCTTGTCCTCACTTGTGAATTGTGGATCACCAGGTGATAACTAAACTGTTTAAGTGAACCCACTGCAGTGCAAATATTTGCACTGGTGTCTATTCGTAAACGTGTGAAAGGGCAGAAGGAATGGCCGGCACTGAGGAATCATCCTCATGCATGTCCTGTGACATTTGTTGTATGCATCAAGACCTAGAAGGCAAAGGGAAAGAGTACGATTTAGATATGGCAAAGTCACAATCTTGTCAACCACTGTACTCTGTTTTCTCAATTTTCAGATATTGATGAAATAAACTCAGCATAAGTGCATCGAAAATATTTATAATTCTGCACCTTTTTCTATAATGTAAAAGGAAGAGTCTAGTGAATGCAAACATGGGCTCCTTTTAGGTAAAGATGAGAAATCATAATGGGGAATAAGGAAATGGCAGAGGTACTTCACAAGTATTACAGGCAGAAATTTATCAAAAAGGTTGGAGCCCTAACAGAGACCGGAAATGCATGTTGACTTGATTTTACGGGTGGCAACTCATGAATAAGCGGTCGCCTGGTTTTCTGTCCTGTGCAGGATGGCTGTCTGCCCCTAGAGCAGCCTCCCCAATCAGGGGAGCCCAACAGCCCTGATTTTACTGCCTTCCTCCTCCAATCTCCAGAAGATAGGAATAAACAGGTCATCTTCAGGTTGGCAGGTCGTAATTAGTCCAGTGCTGCATGCATCAGGAATTTGCAATCTACACCAATGATTTAGATGAGGGAACTGAGTGTAATCCATCCATGTTTGCTGAAGGCACAAATTTAGATGGTAAGTAAGTTGTGTGCAGTATACAAAGAGGCTAAAAGGGGATATGGACTGGTTAAGTGTTTGGGCAGGAAGATGACAGATGAAATAAAGGGTGGCAATTAATGGAGCGAAGGGGGTTCTGCCCACTGGCTGGAGAGCTGGCAAGAGCTCCATGTTGTTTTCTTTTGGGAGGGCCCATCAAATTAAGTGCCACTCAGGGGATCAAGGATCCTTGGGGCATAAAATCCTGCCCCTGAGAGCTGCCAGTCAATTAGAAGCTGGCAGCTGTGCATTGCTTGGCAGCGCCACAGGGGGAGTGGTGGCTGCTGCCAGCAATCCACCCACACATGGTCCAGGATCAGCAAGCACCCCAGACCACAGGTCAGTGGGATGGGGGTCATAGGGTGGGGTTTGCAGGGGAGGGAGGGAAAGGGGTTGGCAGTAAGGGCAGGGGGCTGGCTCTCAGCAGGCCCCTCCTTCCAGATGCTGCCTACATCGATCAGGCACTGAATGCCTTTGAACAAGAGACCCCACAAGAAGTCTGCAAACAACCCCAATGGGTTTGCATTTTGGTTCCTCACCTGCTAGTTGGACAGCTTCAATAGCATCTCTCTTTTTTCATCAATATTTGGGTTGGAATAAGGAGATTTTGCTGCAGCTATATGTGGTTTTGGTGAGACCACAGCTGGAGTACTGTTTACAGCTTTGGTCTTCTTACTTAAGGAAGAATATACTTGCCTTAGAGGAGGTGCAACAGATGTTCACAAGATTAATTTCTGAGGGATTGTCTTCTGAGCAGACATTGGGCGGAATCATTCCAGGTTTGCACTGTGTGGTAGCAGATGAAAAAAAGGAATTTTACTTGCCAGCCGCAATGGTGGCTTTTCACGCTGTATCGTCCCAGGCTCGCTTCTTTAATTATGTATTCCGGGGAAACATGCCATTTTGATGGTGGCCACACTCTCGATCGCCCGCCACGCCATCACCTCACTGCTTTGTCAGGTCGAGTCGCATATTTAAAGTGTAGCTGTGTGCATATCTCTCAGTGCTTTCAGCCCATGACTGCTGTAAAGAAGACATGGCCCCGGAAGACAAGAAGACTGCGGTGCCCCAGTTTAATGATGCATCCCTCGAGGTGATCTTGTGGATGCCATGGAGGCCCGTTGTGATGTCCTCCACCCCGGCTCTGGCCACAAGATGGGCAGCAACATCACTAATCCAGCATGGGAGCTGGTGGTAGCAGTGGCCCAACAAAAGAAGACTTTTGATGAATGATCTCCTCCATTCTGCCAGGGTAAGTCACTCTTCTCATCGCTCTCAACTCACACACTCACAAGCCCATCACACATCTACAGGGATCTCACTCGCTGTCAGTTCAAGGGACATCACAATTCACTCTCTCATACACACCTTCATTGTCCTCAGCCCATCTTTTGGACCACTCACCACCACACATGCCAGGCATACTAATCAGCTGGCCTGGCAGGCATCCTGCTTACACTCTTTACATCTGTATTTATGCAGGACAAGCTGGCACACAACAAGATGGAGAGGTCGCAGACTGTTGGGAGAATGCCTGAAATCA
This sequence comes from Carcharodon carcharias, assembly GCF_017639515.1. NCBI lineage: Eukaryota > Metazoa > Chordata > Chondrichthyes > Lamniformes > Lamnidae > Carcharodon > Carcharodon carcharias. Next base: position 158,652,010 of record NC_054468.1, on the reverse strand, counting down.
AGGTCCTCACAGATTTTGAAAATAGAGCCATCCAACTGGCTGGCAAGGATCTGGACTTTAACTGATGGTGAGGTCGGCAGTGCTCTACCAAGTGAGGACCCAGCAGTGCCAGATCCATCAGATAACCATGCTGTTAGTGCAGTCCCTTGCCATGCACTAATTATCTCTCCTTGTTTTTACAGGCAAATCTGGGAAACAACCAAGGGAGTCCACAGCTCAGGGCCTCCAATCAAGCCCCAAAGAAACCTCTGAAAAGGAATCTGAAGGCACCTTCATTGAAGACCCATCACAGCATTCACCCACATTCTCCACCAGGGCAGAAACACACACCTCGGTGGGGCCTAGCTTCAGAGTAGCTTCGGGATCACAATCTGGTAAGCACATCGCACTGTCGGATCCACATCAGGCGGCAGCAGAGACTTCCCAGGTCACTGGCACTCAGAGGACTGCTGGAGGCCAGAAATCAGCTGATTCCGAGTCATATGACGAGCCTCCGGACTCGGTTGTGCCTCAGTTGCTGGAGCTGCAAAGGCAAGCCTGGGAACTCCTCAGACTGTAAGGCATGATGGAGGAGTCCATCTGCCTTCAGGCTGAAGTGATAGTGCCAGCATGCCAACGCACCTAGGTCAACACTAGTAGGATTACGGTTGCCATGGAGACCTTGGTCCAGGACATTGTTCCTGCACTGCTGCGCGGCTGAACTCCATCGATGGTGCCAGAGTTGGCCTCCAACAGTGTGTATGCGAGACAGGTGTGGGACAGCTCGATTTCACGCCAGCTACCCCTTATCCTCAAGAAGTCAGCCAGGGGCCCTCGGGCACCCATAGGAAGGAGAATCAACAGGTGCACACCCCGGGGCCATCCACCTGGGTGACACCGGGAGTGTCTGTCACATCCGAATCCCCTCTTGCTATGACCGCAGCAGCTCCAGCTCCACAGTCTGAGGAGGATGCCACTGCCACACAGTAGGACCCCGAAAGCAGGCCAGGTCCCTCCAGGTCTCAGCCCTCCAGAGGACGCCTACCAAGGTCATCACAAACAGGGCATAGCAGTCAGCAGGCTGCCTCCATCTCCGGTGTGGATGTCTGAGGAGCATCAAGACGTAGCAGCAGGGTTAGGAAGGTTAAGAAGACGTAGTTGCACAGCCTGGGCATGGGTTAATCACTTGTACATAATCTTCACTATTGTAAATAAACTCGCAAGAATGTCTCCCTGCCGATGGCTCCTTGTTCTGATGAGCAGTGTTTGTGTCACTAAAACTTGGTTCCTGCACAAGTTAAAGGAAAGTGTCTCAGTTCAGGGCATCTTCCCTGTGCAGTGTGTGACTTTCAGACCAAAGTGATGGTCTGGCCTTACACTCCCTGCATATATTATGGTGAGAAATGCGGGCTGCTATTGATGGGTGGAGTGGACAATTGCAAACTGGTTTCATGACGTTGTGAAACCGATTTTCCGCCTTCCAGCCATATTGTCCACTCATACCCGCCATGACGCCTGATGCTAGAGGCATGGAAAATTCCACCCTATGAGACACATCAAATTGCATAAGGATTGGGGTGGAAGGCAACAGTGGATGAATAAATGCAGAGGTGACCAAGTGCATAGAAAATGAAGGCTGAGTGCTGCTGAATGTTGAGTGGGTGTGAGGAATGATGTGATGGTGTACGCTTGGCAAGAGCATGTGGTCGGGCAGGGCTTAATATACAATTGTACTCACTTTCCCTGATCCTTTAGGTCATTAAACCATGGCTTACATTGCAGCCAAAAACCTGGGCACAATGGTCCTGCTGCTCACATATTCAACTACTTCCAAACACGCCATCTTAGTAAGAGTTGTAGGTTTCTTCCTCTCATTGCTAGGGAAAAGCATGTCTTTCCTATTCTTGACTGCATGTAGGAGTAAATCCATTGATGCATTGAATCTGGGTGCTGGCCTCACTCAATGTGTGCTGTCCGTCATGAACATCTCTAATTTAAACTTGCGTACTGTCCCTTTAAAAAGAACTGAAACTGCATCATCAGGGCACGCATCCCGCCCACAGCTCAGGAGTCTGCAAGTCAAAATGAATTTCTTCAATTCAGCACCAATCACAGATTATGACCCCCTGAGTTAACTTCCAGGTTTCGTCCATGAAATTCCACTCACATACTCGGAGACCATCTTCAGATTAACATTGGTGCTCAAGTGTCCATTGGCACCTTACCAAAGGGGTCATGCATAAGCTTTGATAGGAATTTGCAGCAGGCTTTTTATATATGGGTGTAGCAAGGTGGGGAGGTGGTGTCATGGTGTGGGGGCTATTTATTTTCTTTCATGGGATGTGGGCATCACTGGCTAGGCCAGCATTTGTTTTCCATCCCTAATTGTCCTTGAGAAGTTTGCAATGAGCCGCCTTCTTGAACCAATGCAGTCCATCTGGTTTGGGTACACCATGTTGTTGTTAGGAAAGGAATTCCCAAACTTAAACCCAGCAACAGTGAAGGCACGACGGTATAGTTCCAAGTCAGGATGATGTGTGGCTAATGTGCTGTTGAAGAGACCTTGGTGAGTTGCTGCAGTCCATTTTGTGGTGGAGGGAGTCAATGTTTCAGTTGACGGATGGCCGGGGGTGGTGGCAATCAAGTGAACTGCTTTGTCCTGGATGGTGTCGAGCTTCTGGAGTGTTGTTGAAGCTGCACTCATCCAGGCAAATGGAGAGTATTCCATCACAATCCTGACTTAGGCCTTGTAGATGGCAGACAGACTTTGAGAAGTCAGGAGGTCAGTTACTTGCCTCAGAATTCCCAGAATCTGATCTGCTGTTGTAGCCACAGTATTTGTATGGCTGGTCCAGTTCAGTTTCTGGTCAATGATAACCCCTAGGATGTTGATAATGCAATTGAATGTCAATTGGAGTTGGTTAGATTCTCTCATGTTGAAAATGATCATCTCTGGCACTTGTGTTGTATGACTGTTATTTACCAATTAACAGCCCAGGCCTGTATGTTGCCCAGGTCTTGCTGCATATGGACGCAGACTGCTTCAGTATCTGAGGAGTTGTGAATAGTGCTGACCATTGTGCAATCATCATTGTGGTGACATCATAGTTGACTCTGATCCTATTCTCATCCAGAAAATTTCCAGAAGACGTGATAAGCCTTGCTGAGATTCCTGTCCCTCCACATTCCTGTAACCCTTTGTGTGAAGAAATGTTTCTTCGACTCTGACACAGTTTTAGTGTCACAATTATTGCCCTGGTAGCAGTTATCTAACTTAGAACAGACTATGGATCAAATCTGCAATCATACTGACTTGTGTAGCTCAGTAAGGTAAGTTATGGTAGTATACCAGTTCTGATAGTTAACTAGTAATATGGAAATTATGAATTGAAGTACTGCCATGTTGTGAAATTGAATTTGTAATAATCTTGTAACTTGTGGCTACTACTAGCAAAAAGTGATTGTGAAATCTTTTGGATTGTTGTAAAAATCCAACTGTTTCACAAATGCCCTTCTGGGGAAAGGAAAACTACCTGATCCATATTCAATCCTAGTCCTTGCGACATGGTTGATTTTTAATGTCCTTTGAAGTGATCTAGCAAGCCATTCACAGGTTTTTCAGGCAAACAATTCAGCTTGACGAATCATACAAATTTATGGTGTCATTACCAACAAGACCTCAATACAGCTCCATAAAAAAAGGCAGTTGATATATTTGTAAAGATGTTTGAGTTAGCTTGAAGACTGACTTACTACTGGTTCATTTCCAGCAAATTGTGGTAAAGGGCATTCTGGGATGTCTCCCCATTCTTGATAATGATCTTTGCAATATGTAACATTGTGGTCCTGAAGACTCTGAGGTGTTTGTCCTCGAACAATGCGCCTGCAATACAGGAAAGATCACTTAATTAATTAGTTTTTCCAGGTAATTCTGTTTTTGTTCTGGATTTCCAGCATCCGCAGTTTTTTTGTTTTTACCTGCTGAGTTTTTCCAGGTAATTCTGTTTTTGTTTTGGATTTCCAGCATCCGCAGTTTTTTTTGTTTTTATCACTTAATTAATTGTTTACTGCCTGCATTTCATGAAGGATTTTGGAATTCAGAAAAGAATAATGCAAGTTTTTAAAATACTGTTAATGGTTCTATAATTTTAAAAGCAATGCTTTTGAAAATAAATCTGTTGCATTATTTCTACCACAGAAAACTTCATAATTTTTCTTTAAAACTCTTTGTCATTATTGATTTTAATTAAAAATATATAAAAATTATTTCAACAGTTTTTAATATAGCTTATTTATCAGGTGAAAGTGTTTGGAAAGAAAACACATTGATTACAACCTTGCTAATATCACCGATATTACAGAAGTGTAATTTCCTGTTGGCTAATGATGGAGCAGCCAAAAAGATATCCATTGCACAGCTCACTTTTTTATGATAACTTTGCTCTCCCCTCCCTCAAAGGAAAAAAAAAGTGAACTCATTGAATTATATTTTCATCATTCATATTAAAACAGAGAACTCGCCCAAGTAGGATACTGCTGGTTTGGGTGGCCCAATAATTTTAACATCACTTAAAATGGAAAGCCCTTCATATCAAAATTGTTCCCATGTACAGATTGTTTTACTGGTAAAAATACTTTAACTAGAATTAGTTAAGCCAAAATATTTTCAATTACAAACCAACTGACTCTAGTGCCTGGCTGCCTTTATATACCAAGAAGCATTGGTGCTGCCTATTCGAAATTCCAAATTCCAGTGAGTAACCATAGAATTAAAGAAGGCCCACAGTGACTGTGCCAGCTCTTTGAGATAGCCATTCAATTAATCCTATTCCCCTTCTCTTTTCTCATAGCCCTGAACCCAACCTTTCTCAAATTCGCCCTTTTTGGTGTCAGTCAAGGTGAGTAATCAACCCATTTCCAGGAGTTGGGTAATTTATTTAAATATTTTACTGAGGCTGCATGCCTCAGATTTTATATGTCTTCTCAGTTTAACCCTTGCTGGCACTGTTTCCTTGATCCCCAGTAGCTCAGCAGCTAAAAAGAGATGAGGACTGCAGTGTGGCAGAATTAAGTAACTTAAGTAAAAAGCTCATCGACTGAGGAGCAGGAATATTATTCCCAGCCACGCAAATTAACTTGCTGCACCACCCCACACCACCTCCGCCCCACAACAATGATTGGACACCTTGCTCCACTGCGATCAGATCCCCCATAGGATATCACCGCTCCCTCCCTTCTTCTCCAGGAGCACCAGCTTTCCTTGATCTCTGACCTGACCACCTCTACCCTTGATCTATCCTTGTACCTTGTACCTTGTACCTGCCTTGTGATCTCTACCCCAGGCACAGGGTGCCTATTTACTCCTGGGTTGTGGCCTCTTCTGCTGTGTTGCCCACCCCATAGGGAACCAAACCCAGGCTGGCTTGCAGGCAGGGATCCTGTTGAACAAAAATACATACACTGTGGAGAGTGTTCTCAGAACTCCTCCCTCCTCTAAGTTGGAAATGTCACTCATTAAAGATCAGAGGCAGGATTCTTCACTGAGCGGGCGGGCATGTGCCCAACCTGCTCGAGTGTGAAATAGCATGCAATGACGTCGGGTGAGCATCCTGACATCATCACACACTTGTGTGATATTTCAGTCAGCGGGCGCGCACTAAACTTGGAAGCATGCCCGTCAATAATTAAGAGGGCAATTAAGCCCATTAACAGCACAATTAACAGAGATTTTTCACTGCCCGTCCAAAGTTATGGGATGAGGTTTCTGTGATCAATTTAAATAAAAATAAATTTCTGTGGACAGCATTTTCACTACTTATATTTTCAGGTGACTGATTATTAAGCTTGGACACTTTTTTCCGTTTTCTGTGACCTTTACTTTAGGTTGTTCAGGTCTTCAGTTCCCTGAGGCAGCTCTCTGCCTTCAGGGAGCTTTCTGTAAAGGCTCACCCATGCCTGCGCTGACTTCAGCGCTCGCCCTCCAGCCGCCCCGGCAGTGCTGAGCCTTTCAGCACATGCTTCACACTGGTTGGCCATTAACTGGTTAACAGTGTTGCTAGTGTTGCTGAAGACTGCACTTGTCTCGGGAACTGATTGGTCACATTTGTCAGCTACTGCAGGATTTGGTGCCAAGGAGACATGGAGGGCATCCACTACTAGTGGCCGTGAAAGTGACAGCGGCACCCAATTTCTATGTCAATGGCTCCTTTCAGGGCTCCACAGGTGATCTCTGTGGGATATCACAAGCCTCCGCTCACAAAAGCATCCGTGAGGTCATGGGTACCATCTTTGCGAGGGCACACAACTTTGTACATTTCGCCTGGGACCAGGAGAGCCAGGATGCAAGAGCGCTGGGATTTGCCCAGATCTCAGATTTCCCACAGGTGCAGGGTGCAGTCGACTCCATTCACATGGCACTCAGATCTCTGTCCCAACATGTGGTCAACTATGTCAACTGCATGGGATTCCATTTGCTGAATGTGCAGCTGGTGTGCGACCACCACAAATGCATCCTTCAGGTCTGTTCACGGTTTCCAGGGAGTGTGCACAACTCCTGCATTCTTATATAAAAACAAAAAACTGCGGATGCTGGAAATCCAAAACAAAAACAGAATTACCTGGAAAAATTCAGCAGATCTGGCAGCATCGGCGGAGAAGAAAAGAGTTGACTTTTCGAGTCCTCATGAGGACTCGAAACGTCAGCTCTTTTCTTCTCCGCCGATGCTGCCAGATCTGCTGAGTTTTTCCAGGTAATTCTGTTTTTGTCCTGCATTCTTAGTTGGTCACAGATCCCTGAAGACTTTCAGGGTCTACAGACACTGCAGGGACAACTCTTTGGGGACAAGGGCTACTTGCAAAAGACATGGCTGATGACACCCTTGCAGCAGCCTTAGACTGCAGCAGAGCAAAGGTAAGATGAGGTTCATGCTACAGTTCGCAGCTCTATAAAAATTATTCATTCACAGGATGTGGGCTTCGCTGGCTGTGCCAGCATTTAATGCCCATCCCTAGTTGCCCTTGCGAAGGTGGTGGTGAGCTGCCTTTTTGAACCACGGCAGTCTGTGGTGTAGGCACACCCACAGTGCTGTTAGGGAGGGAGTTCCAGGATTTTGACCCAGCGACAGTGAAGGAACGGCCATGTATTTCCAAGTCAGGATGGTGGGTGACTTGGAGGGGAACTTCCAGGTGGTGGAGTTCCCATCTATCTGCTGCCCTTGTCCTTCTAGATGGTAGTGGTTGTGGGTTTGGAAGGTGCTGTCGAAGGAGCCTTGGTGAATTCCTGCTGCTGCTACTGTGCGTCGGTGGTGGAGGGAGCGAATGTTTGTGGATGTGGTGCCAATCAAGCAGACTGCTTTGTCCTGGATGGTGTCAAGCTTCTTGAGTATTGTGGGAGCTGCACTCATCCAGGCAAGTGGGGATTATTCCATCATACTCCTGACTTGTGTCTTGTAGATAGTGGACAGGCTTTGGGGAGTCAGGAGGTGAGTTACTTGCCACAGGATTCCTAGTCTCTGACCTGCTATTGTAGCCACAGTATTTATATGGCTAGCCCAGTTCAGATTATGGTCAATGGTAACCCCGAGATGTTGATAGTGGGAGATTCAGTGATGGTAATGCCACTGAACATCAAGGGGTGATGGTTGGACTCTGTTTTGTTGGAGATGGTCATTGCCTGACACTTGATGAAGCAATTGAAGATGGTTGGTCCGAAGACATTTGGTAAAGCAGACCATCGGGATGCTGAAAATGAGGTTCCAGTGCCTGGACCGGTCTGGTGGAGCCCTACAATATAGTCCACAGTGGGTGTCATGCATTGTTGTCCTTTGCTGTGCCCTTTACAACCTGGTGCCACAACGGGGAGAGGAGCTGGGGGAGGAGGAGTTGGAGGTCTCCTCTGATGAGGAGGACGCCAATGGGGATGAGGGTGAGGAGATCCTCGAAGGCGATGATAATGGAGATGAAGCCCTTGAACTGGTCAGATGAGGCAGACGTGCTCAGGAGGCCCTCATAGCTGCTGGAAGAGTGGAGAATCATAATGACATGCAGCGAGGAGACACAAGATCCTCATATTGCATCTCTGTACGTTTGACTTCAATCTGCCTTTTGGCAGCGCACATAATGCTCCTGTCATAGAGATGCAGTGGAGGCCCTAATAATCACTCAATTGCAGGAGGATGATGATGGCATGCAGTGAGGACACTCCATAGATCTTCACATTGTCTCTGAGAATGTCTGACTCCTGTCTGGCTGAGGGCAGCTCACTTGCGCTCTGTGATCAGGGTCATATCATAGAGAGGCAGCCATGAAACTTTAAAAGCATCTTATCCTTTGTCCGCCTTCAGCACCTGACTCTTCCGGTGCACAGTGTCACTGGTCACAGGTGCTACAGGGATGGAGGCCAGCCCCACCTTAAAGGGGCTGAGAGCACACGGAGAGAATGACGGTACTCTGTGATGCCTACCCATGACATTCTGACAGCAATGACAAACAGCGTCAAGGTGCAGGCATCACGTCAATAATATGTCTAAGGAGTGTGAGGCCGGACCATCATTTTGGTCTGAAGGCTGTACAAAACACAGGGAAGAGGTCCTAGGTTGAGACACCTGCCTTTATCTTGTGCAGATAGGTTTCACATCTCAGTGACACAAACACTGCTCTTCAGAACAAGGAGCCATAGGCAGGGGGACATTCTTGGAAGTTCATTGACAATAGTGAAGAGTATGTACAAGTGATTAACGCCTGTGCCCAGGCTGTGCAACTACACCTTCTTAGTTGGGGTGTTTTGTTGACCCCTTTAATCACATTTTAATTTAAAGTTTGTAAGTTTCCTTTAAACTTTGTTCTTGGTTTTACAGCTGACCTGAATTAGGGGCTGTGCCTGATTTATCCCAATTTTGTTAATTTAGTCTAATTGTTTTAACTCGAAAAGAGTTACACCTTCTTAGATTTCCTAACCCTACCGCTATGTCTTTTGGTATTCCCTGGTCATCCACAGTGGAGGTGGAGACAGCCTGCTGACGATGTCTGTGATGACCTTGGTGGGCATCTTTTGGAGGGCTGAGACCTGGAGGGCTCCAGCCTCTCAGGGTCTTGCTGTATGGTAGTTGTGCCCTCCTCGGCCTGTGGAACTGAAGCTGCTGGGGTCACAGGAAGAGGGGATTTGGAGAGGGCAGACACTCCTGGAGTCACCTGGATGGATGGCTCTGGGTGGAGGCACACTTGCTGATCCTACGCCCTATGAGTGACCAAGGCCCCTGGCTGACTCCTTGAGAAAAAGGGGAAGTTGGAGTGAGATCGATCTGCCCCGCACCCGTCTTGTGCACAGACTGTTAGAGACCAACTCTGGTGTCAGCAATGGAGTTCAGCCCACAGAGCAGTGCAGGAGTGATGTCCTGGACCAAGGTCTCGATGGTGGCTGCTGTCCTACCAGTGTTGACCTCAGTGCATTGCCATACTGGTGCTATCACCTCAGCCTGAAGGCAGATGGACTCCTCCATCATCCCTTGCAATCTGAGAAGTGCAGCAGACATCCCTTCCTGATGTACCCTAGCTTGCCTTTGTAGGTCCAGCAACTGTGACATGACTGAGTCCAGAGGCTCATCATCTGACTCAGGCTCAGCAGGTTTCTGGCCTCCAGCAGTCCTCTGAGTGCCAGACACCTAGGAAGTCCCTGCTGTTGCCTGCTGTGGATCAGACAGTGCGATGTGCTCACCAGATTGTACTCCCGAGGCTATGCTAAAGCTAGGTCTCACCAAAGTGGGTGTATCTGTGCTGGTGGAGGGTGTGGATGAGCATTGTGACGAAACATCAAGAAGGGTGCCTTCAGATTTCAGGCAAGGTTTCTTCGGAGCTTGATTGGGGTCCCTGGGTTGTTGACTCCATCGGCTGTTTGGCAGATGTGCCTGCGAAAGCAGTGAGAGATAATTAGTGCATGGCAGTGGTCTATGAAAGAGCACACATCATTCACAGCATGGTTGTCTGATGGGTGTTGCACTGCTGGATGCTCACTTGGTAGAGCAGCACCAACCTCACCTTCAGCACAGGTAGGGTCCAGATCCTCACTGGCCAGATGGATAGCTCTGTTTTCAAAGCTTATGAGACTTTGATTTCAGGCGTTCCTCCACCAATCTGTGATCTCTTCATCTTGTTGTGTGCCAGTTTGTCCTGCATGAATAGAATTGGGGTGTAAGCAGGACACCTGCCAGCCCAGATGATAAGATGCCTAGCATGTGTGGATGGTGATGGTCCCATGGACGGGATGAGAGCAATGAAAGTGTATGTGAGAAAGTGAATGGTGATGGCCCTCGAGCTGGCAGTGAGTGAGATCCCTGTGAATGTGTGATGGGTTTGTGATTGTGAGTTGAGAGTGATGAGAAGAGTGACTTACCCTGGTCGAATGGAGAAGCTCATTCATCCTCTTGTAGCACTGGATGCCTGTCCTCTTTTGCAGGGCATTGAAACTGACCACTGCTGCCATGGCCAAGCTGGATTAGTGATGTTGCTGCCCATCCTGCAGCTAGAACGGGGGGAGATGATATCATGGCGGGCCTCCACTGCGTCCAAAAGGTGCTCAAGGAACACGTCATTGAACCAGGAGGCTGCAGTCTTTATACCTTCCAGGACCATGTCTTTTTTGCAGCAGTTGTAGGCTGGAAACACTGAGAAGGTGCATGCAGCTGCATTTTAAATATGGAGTCTGGCGTGATGAAGCAGTGAGGTGATGGTGTGGTGTGCAAATGAGAACCTGCCCACCATGGAAACGATGTGTTTCCCGGGAATACGTAATTAGTATGGCGTGATGTCTTACCCACTCGCTACTGCACTTAGTGCAAATCTGGGACGATTCTGCCCTTAGTCATAAGTGGCTCCTGTGCTCAGCTGCTCTCTGTTGTGTTGCTGGCATCCCCTGTGTACTGCAGGGATCCGAGTAGCATTGTGAAGAAACCACATGTGCCAGGCAGCCTTCCCTTTTTAATGTTGTGGTCTCTACAACAGGGAAGTTACAGCAATCAATTGCAGGCTACTAGATAGTCACATTGGAGCAGTGAGAAACAAGGTGGGTGCCTCACCAGGCATGGGAAAGGGTTTCCCAATTTAATAATGTTGTCCTAGACTGGTAAGACAGGTAGGAGCCAGGAGCAGCCATGTTTCTTCTAGTGTGATATATCCCTCAAGATGGAGCCTTCTCAGGGGATGGCAGTACATGGCAAGAGAGGCCCAGAATGTGGTACCCAGAAGATGGCAGCAGTGCTGAAAGAAATTTAATGACCTCACTCAGATGGCACAAGTGAGTGAATGTGGCTGTATATCACATCTCAGACCCATCGCACCGCCCACCTCTCATGCTGCTCAATCCACTCACCCCTCATCTTTCACCCAACAGCGCAACCTGTTATGTGTCCACGTCTTTTCAAAATCCTATGCCTCACCCTCACATGTTTTCCAATCTTGCCACCCACAGATACATCTCTATACAAGTCAGCAAACCTACAGCTAATCAGCTATGTCAGGCATGTCACCCAAGCACACTGACACACAATCATTGACATTCTGTATTCTTTTTTGCAGGAGGAGGTAGCCCACAACAGGAGGCAGACCTCCAGGACCAACGGACGACCAGTACATCTTCATCTGCTTGATGCCTTGGAGGAGATGTGAATAGAATTATTTCGATCAATGTCAAAAAGCCAGTGGCAACTGGTGCTGCTGAGGTCATCATGGAGGAGGGTAAGTTGCTGCCTTATGCTCTTTCTTCATTCACTCATCACTCTCATCCTGAAAGGTTCCATGATTTAAAAGCTGCAGATGGACCTCCAAGCCCTCCCCTTAATCTTTTGTGCTTACAGAAAGTCAAGAATTGCTATCTGTCAGCCACTGCAACCTCATGAGGAAGGTCAATAGCAGCAACAGACCTCTGAGGAAAAAGCACCATCATTTGACCTTACACTCTCAGCCACCTATTTAGATACTAGCACAACTTAGAAGCTACTATAGATTCAGGATCTGCATGTGGTGAGTCACCGGCACGATTGGGCTGCAGTCAGATTGGTGGGAAAAGGTCAGCGCTTATGCCAGTGGGCGCTGCCAGGAGAGTGGGCATTCACCAAGTAGAATTTCCTGCTGTGGTCAGACACCAACAGCACATTGACTGAGTGGTAGCCGTTGCAGTTGTTGTATCAGTTCCCATTGATGTGAGGTCTTGCAGAATCACAGGCAAGTGGTCAGTGGTGCCCTGCACCATCAGGAAGCCTGCTATCCTGGTAAGTCCACATGTCTTTTCATCTCTCTGTCCCCTCTTCAGGGAGAAGAGGATGAAGTCCCCTTTCTTTCTGTACAGTGTTTCTGTGACCTCACTAATGCTTATCCACATGATGAACTGAGATACATTCCTCGTGCCACCTGCTCCCACCTGTGGCATAGGTTGTAAGGGCAACAGTAACCTTCACAGTTACTGTTAGGTCTGTCCTCGCCCTGGTTTGAGGCTCCAGGTCATCATGAAGGAGGCCACACAACTTTGTGAAGTCTAGCCTCCTCAGGCACTGCTCCTGGTTTATCCCAAAAAGGACTGTTTTGCTCAGAAGACCCTTTGTGGGCTTTGTTCTCTCTAAGCTGCATGGATGATGCCTGTGCAGCAATCTGAAATGTATCACGCACAAAACAATGGGCCACATACAATCAGTGTTCCCTTTAAGATGTGCACACATGTGACCACGCGATAGTCCTAAAGGGACTGCACTGTGCAGCAAACAGGCCACACGCAGTAAAGAGAAATTCGAGAGAACAGTGTTTGTGGATAGAAACTTCTATGGAGAGCTTCCTTCTCCTCCCTCCTCACAGAGTTTCTCTCTTTGCCTGCTCCTCTGAATATCTTGCTCATGTTGCAGAGCATGTGGCACTGCACCTCCTGCCTCCACTTAAAAAGGCAGTTACTTTCTGCCTTCCTTGTGGTCAGCAAAGCTCCAAATTCCTTCAGCAATTCACCACAATGCTCCCACAAACTTTGCCTCAGAACAGATAAGTTAAAGTGCCTCATCTGTAACTTGTTGAATGACTCTTTAAGTAACCCCAAAACAGGGCTTACTTTGCTTCATAATTTTTTTTGTTTCAGGAGTGAGTAACAAAGTCTCTGCCTGCGCATTGTTGACAAATTTTGATATCCTGGCATTCGGCCTTTTTGCGTCATTGATGCCATGATCTCGCACTTTCAATGTCTTTGGGTGCATGCAGGGGATACACCTGCATTTGCACTTCACTAATGCAATGTGGGCAGTGGCCAAAGGTGCTTTGCACGCAAGAAAACATCAGGTATATTTTCATGGTGTCACCAAATTAATTTATAGTCAATGTTTATGATGTAACTCCACATAACAACCAAAGCAATTCTTCACCTGCTGTCCATTGCAGCCATGGTTTGGACCCATTTGCAAATATTGCAAAACATTTATCTCTAACTGTCAAATTAGGAATCTGTCCATTTATGTTTTATATATTTTTTAACTACTATAAAATGTGACGTTTAAGTTGACCTGGCATATTTCAGGCCCGTAAATTTATAATTTTGCATATATTCGGCTTATAGGTCATCCCGCCTTTTCAGCCATGAAATGCTATACTCAGCCTCAATTTTGCACCTCGCTGATGCACATTTTACAAACAGGTACCTTAGAACTGAGGTCTTGTGACGTAATGGGTAGCATCCCTGCCTCTAAGCCAGAAGCTCTGGGTTTGAGTCCCAACCCAAGAATTGATGGTCAGGGAAGGTGTGTTTGTAATGCAGCCAAACAGGCTGAGTATCGACCTGAAATCCTTCCAATGCAAGCCAATGGCAGGTAGTAAAGTGGGAGAGCTTCCTGGTCAGCCATGTGATGGAAAGAATGTTGGAGCATCTACCAACATTGCTGTGCATAGCTCCAGGCTGCAACATGCATGTAAGAAGTACAAGCTGTTACAGCAACTTTGACTTCCTGAGTGAATTATAACACACCACCACCTTATAACTGTGCACAAAGCATCAAGCAGGCAATAAGGGCTGTGTTGCGAAGATGTATAGGAGTTTAAGATACATCCACTCTTTGCATTGGATGCACATGACATTTCAAAATGGCATCCACCCATGCCTGTGGTTCACTCATACTTGGAATATAAGTCAAGCCCTGTTTTTGGAGGGGATTTTTTTGAGACTTCAAAGGTCGACTTATATGCCAACACCAAAGGAAGTCTGACATTCAGATACTGAATGCAATACTACATACTGAGCTTCTCTCCAAGTTAACTACACTGAAGGAGAAGATCATCTTTGTGCACTATTAATAGCAAGATTATAATTATGTTTGTAAAAGAATGTGTTTAGAATTTAGAATGTGGTGAACAGATTAAGTTTTTTTATTTTACATTCAGAATGAAATTTCGTTAATATTGAACTCAGATCTCTGGTTCCACGCAAATAATTTTCACATATTACCTCCCTTCACTCTATTACTTCACAACTTAAAAAATTTTGATCAGATTTTTGTTATGTTCTCTTATGTCTTATAATATCCTTTAGATATTCTTCAAATGTCAGAAATAAGGATTTGGAACTTAAATTTACAGCATGTATTTTGTTGTTAAAGATTAATTCATCAAAATGAGATTCCAAGCAAAATAAATACTTTCAATTTTTTCTAATTATAAACTTTTCATTTGAATTGCTTAATTGTATAATTAGAATACTTCATGACTATATTATCCTTCGTATTTTCTCTTTTAGGATTGTAAATAGGACTCATACTTTTCTCATTTTCTTATTTATAAATATGTTAATAATGCTGATGGCACCTGTTTTGACTGTTAGACAAGGTGAAAACTCATTGCCAGGAATGCTTTCTTTCGTCATTTCAATATTGCATTAATGTTATACTCTAACAGACAAAAACATGCTTACCCTGAACCATGAATGATGAGACCAATAAAGAATATAATGAAAAGATGGTGAGTGAACCAAAACACCTCATAAAATGACTTCATAATAACCCGTGTAGATGAAGTCACCATCAGAACGAAAGCTACGGTAATAATGATGCCAGTCACTCCTGCTGTGCTACTTAATAGCTCTTTCATTGGGTTCTAGAAATACAGATAACATCACATAAATAAAGACAGAATCACCTGTTATAAATAAGTCTTTTATCTAATTCAGAAACAAATCATGTTGAACATCTCGAGTGCAAATATATATTTTAAATCCCATAAATATCGCTTTGTGGATGTTAATTTAGAAGGAACGCTTCTTTAAAACATAATTGAACAGACTGTAGATCCACCTCATAAATCTTGCATTTATTCCATACTTAATTCAAAAAAGAAACAAGGAACAAATAAGATATTGCTCTACATTTTAATTAAAGGTCACATTTTAAAGGTCAGCATTAATGCTGCTTTAATTATAGAACATGTCAAACTTTGAATCACTTTGATTTCAATATTGATAAACATGTGCAGCTTCCACACAGTGAAAGTAACTCCCAGTGTCCTTGCCACTCAAACAGATAGGATCTTTGCTTCTGGTTGAACTCTTAACATTGGGAAAAATATTTGAAAATTGAGATAGCAGCTGCTAAAACCATGAGTTTTGTAGTATCCCTTTCTAAAGCTAAAAAATTGATAATTTATAGACATGTTATTGAAATAGTTCAAACGACATTCAGTATCCTAATCTGAAGAAGATAACAATTCCGTTCATTAACTGATTGGGGAGAATTTTACCGGTTGGGAGCGGGTGCGGGCGGGCACAGAGCTGATCGTCACCCGCAATCGGCTGCACGCCACATTTTACGCGGGTGGGCCAATTAAGATCCACCCATCGTGATGCGCACCTGGTAGCATTCAGTGCTACCTGTGCAGGTGGGGGGAGGAGGGAGAGAGGGGGCCTGTGCTCCTTTGCGCATGTGCGCAAAAGAACGCAGAAATCTCCTTGAGGCACAGAGCTGCCTCAGGGAGATTAAGTTCAGATTGAAAGTTTGAAAGAAAGAAAAATTAAAATTATTCAGACATGTCCCCTCAT
Organism: Carcharodon carcharias; assembly: GCF_017639515.1. Classification (NCBI taxonomy): domain Eukaryota; kingdom Metazoa; phylum Chordata; class Chondrichthyes; order Lamniformes; family Lamnidae; genus Carcharodon; species Carcharodon carcharias. The sequence goes on along the minus strand of NC_054468.1, from coordinate 158,635,989 downwards.
GTGACAGTGTCATATGAGCTGGGACATGTTTATAAATTGACATAAAATGTTTTATTTCATTAATAAAACCTTTATGAAACCTCATCCCGCCCATGGATGACGTTTCATGCAAAACGCGAAAGCTGCTTGGGCTCTTTGTCTGCCCGCCAATCTTAAGGTTGGATGGGCAGCCCTGTCAAATTGTTTAATTGGTTTGTTAAGGGCCTTAACAGGCCTTTGACAGTTCGAGGGGCATGCAGCTGACTCCGGTGCGCGCCCACCAAACGGAAGATCGGAATGACGCACGTTGACGTCGGGACGCATGCCCAATGTCACCGCGCATCATTTTATGCATCGTTGTGGGGGTCCCAACCCCCGTGCACCGAACAGAAAATTCTGCCCATTATCTTCATTCCTCAGTTTAATCAGTGGAGAATCCAGTATTTGTTAAGAAAACTAAACAGTAGTAACTCTAACTAAAGCTAATAATACAAAACAGAAAATAATAATCATAAGTCATTTGAAACATTTGGAAGATTTGATTTAACAATTGTGTGCACTTAAATATTGCATTGAAAGCTTCAATTCTACAATCTGCATCTTATGAGTAATACCTAATGCTCAAAACTGTAAAGTGAAATCAATGAATCTGTCAGTAACTTTAGTGAGTTTTAAAGCTGCAGCCATTTGTCATTTCTCTCCTCTGTTACAGTTGGATTCAAAGTCAACATACCGTATCATACGTTCTGATGGGGTTGAGGTAACTTTCACTAGAGTTCTCCCCAATGCTGGAAAGTCTGATCAGTAAGTCTTTGGCAGCAGGTGAATAACTTGCGTGGTATCGCTCAATATTGAACAAATGTGCAGTTACATGGATAACTAAATGTTAACAAACAAATATTTTATTTTCTATATTTTTGGTAATTTTATTTAATAAATTGAACATTTACAATGAATTGCAAACAAGAGCCTTGGGGACATGCTGGGAGGCAGGAAGGCTGGCAAAATGGCATGCGGAGGCAGCAGATGGCGTGTCTGTTGTCTTCCTAATGCTATGCCAACTTCCCAGTGGTAGGAATGCTTGCAGATGGGCCGCACACCTGGAGCCCAACTGAGCCACATAAGTGGCCATTTAAAAGATCGTTTCCCACCTCCACTGCCATTTTACTAGCACTTGGGGGATCCTCCACCTTATGAGAGATCAGATGGTAAATCCTGGCAGCCTCCCGGTGGACTCCTGGGGCACCCTCCTTTTCAGTTAATCCTTAGAACGTGGTGGCTCCCCTGGCAGCATTGGGTGCTGTAATGGCAATGCTGTCACTTGCCCTCAGTGACCACCTCCCACTTTGCCTTAGCCTGCCTGCCTTGCCCCAGCACTGGAAAAAATATAGAGATCAGGTGATGTCACTAATGGTGATGTCTACCATGAAAAAAAATATTCTGCCAAAGTTCACGGTCAAAGGACAGACACGTAGGTGAAAGTAATGCATACTTTATGTACACAAAGTAGAACTTTAGCATGAGTCAGCACTTACAGAAGAGGGGAGAAATTGGAGAAAATAAATAAACAAACTGAACCTACAGCATTTCCAAAACTTACCCCAGACCTTGTCAAACCTAGCAGCTGAAAAGAAGTGAGAACAAATGCAGTCAACAGATAAATGCCTTCTCAGCACTGCTTGTGGGTCAGGAGAAACATGAATATCATTGTGGGTTCAGAGATATTCAAAATCATGAGGAGTCTGGACAGAATAGAGGGAGAAACACATCAGAGGTAAAGAAAATATTGGGGTTTCTGTCACAGTGGGGTTTGGAGCAAAGTGCAGGCACGTTATTGTGTGGGGGAGGGGTGTTGTGTCAGTCACTCACAAGGTTTGTCATGGGAACAATAACAGATTTGCTTTGATGGGGCTTCAGCCCCTCCAATGTCTCCAACTCACTGATGTCTTTCCTGCCTCCATGTCTCCGACCATCCATCCAATATGTCTCCTGATATCTTCAGCCTCCCCACACTGTGTATCTGGCTGCTACAATGTGTCTCCCTTCCCTCTTAAGTTACTCCAGCCCCCTTGATGTGTCTCAGGTCCCTCTGAAGTGTCCCCAACTGCCCACGATGTGTCTCCAAACCCCGATGTGTCTACTGCCCCCCTCAATGTGTCTCTGGCTGCTCTAAAGTGTCTCCGGTCTCCCCGATATCTTTGGCCATTCCAAATGACTCATGACTCCCAACTGATGTCTCCCTTCTCTTCACTTCCTGGCTATGGCCTAGGATTGCAGGCCTTCCCATCCCCACGCTGTAGTCGGAAAACAGAGTTCCAAAGCTTAAATTGCATTCTGCTGTGAAGTTCGGCAGGTCCTCCATATTTCCAGGTTTCTTGGCTACTACACCTTCTCCTCTATCCTCACTCCCTATGTACACCTGTACAGGGCCATTAAGTCAATGCCATTGTTACTTTTACAACATTTAATTGACTAGATTCAGAAACATATGGCAGCTATTGCATTAAGAAATAAATAGCTGCCTACAAGAGCAATTTGATGTGAAGAGGAAAATTGTGAAAGTGTGGGGAGAGATGGATACAGATAAACAGGTAAATGCAATTAGACAAACCTGTGCAGAAGGAAGTTTAAGAAAACAAAGGAATCAATACTGGAAAGTCTTTATAATGTATATTTTTAATAATTAAAATTAAACTTTGCACACTTACAAATTAATTATTTGGAAATTCATCAGCAAATATCTAACCTGTGTGTAGGATTATCATGTAGGCGACCATCTGATGAAATCTGATGTTTTTATCCAGTTGCCTTCTGATATTGCTTCGGCGACACTGATTAAAAAAGTATGCAAACACACTAATTAACTTAGTGGCAGATATGTCTTACATCTATTAGGCAAAGGAGAAAGCAAAAGTCATTTATGGTTGAAGTGAGATCATGAATCAAGTGATAGAAGTTCAATTTGTTCTTGACGTTTAGAATGTCTAAATAAGTGCATTGAATTTCTGCATCTAGTGGACAGAATTCTATAAAAGTGTGAAATAGGATAAGTGGGTGAAGTTGTGTCTGAAGCTTCATCATTGATACTCTGTTCAGATGTTTTGGGTTTGAACAGAATCCCGCAATGTAGTTGCACTGAGGCTTTTAACAAAAGCATGAAATTATTACTGCACATCTCATTTCTGAAAACCTGATAGTACAGGCCCATATTGCTGATGTTGTAGAGGATGGTCTCTAATACAATGTGTACATATATTTTTGGTTCACTGGAGCAAGGGATGGGGACTCTTTGTCTACTAATTATTACTAATAAAATTGGCACTATGAAAGGGGTTTTATTGTTGGAGAGGTGGAGTTTAAAGAAGCTGGTGATACAATGAGAATTTACATTCAATGAACTGTGCTAGGTATAACAGACAGCAGTTTTGTGTGTGCAGGGCAGAGGCAATGTAAGATCAAAGCAGCTGTAAGTTTACAACTGTCTCCACAAGAGCCAAAGTGAAAGTAACCTCATTTTGAATTTGTAAGATGAAAATGCTTTGCCTGGTAAAACTCAACAGGTCTGGCAGCATCGGCAGAGAAGAGTTGATGTTTCGAGTCTTCATGACCCTTCAATGGAACTGTTGAAGGGTTGTGAGGACTCAAAACGTCAACTCTTTTCTTCTCTGCCGATGCTGCCAGACCTGCTGAGCTTTTCCAGGTAATTCTGTTTTTGTTTTGGATTTCCAGCATCCGCAATTTTTTGTTTTTATGCTTTGCCTGGTGTCTGGTTAAGTCTATGGGTGTTGTTGCCTTAATGGAGATTGGTTTGGGAATTTGTTAAAAATTATTATAGTAGTAATTTGTAGCCATGTGTATATATTTAACTTGTATAAATTAATAAAATGTTTCAGTTAGTTTAATATAAACCCTCTCTAGAACTGGTGGTCTGATTCCTAAATTGAGAGTTGCATTTAAAAATATAGGATATGACAATTGTTTCAAGTTTCTCTCTGGGATTTTTAAATAACTCAGCTTTACCAACCTATTATCATAACAATTAGGGGCTCCTGTCAGGAAAAAAAAATCTAATTCCTTGATTGGTTTGTAATTGATGAATCTTAAGATTATGAGTACGAGAAGCACTTTCAATTCAGGAGCTGGTGAGGTATTTTAGAAGTGGTGAGACTGCAAGATGGCTTTGGCAATTGCTAAGACCTCTCTGGAAGTAGAAGAGATAACTCTGAATGGGTTGGAGAAAATAACCAAAAGTAACTTAACAGAGTTGGCAGATAAGTTAAATTTGGGGTTACCTGTAGGAGCTAGGAAATCAGATGGAGTTAAAAGTATAGCACAGCATTTACAGTTGGAAGTGAAACCTGACACTAGTGAGTCATAAAACAAAAACAGAATTACCTGGAAAAACTCAGCAGGTCTGGCAGCATCGGCGGAGAAGAAAAGAGTTGAAGTTTCGAGTCCTCTTGACCCTTCGACAGACTAGTGAGTCATAGCTGGAGGTAGTGAGAATTCAGAAGCAAATGAGAAAGCTTGAATTGGAAGTAAAGGACAGAGAAATGACTTTTAAAAGGGAATTAGAAATTGTGAGGATAGAAAAGGAGGAAAGCGAAAGAGAGAGAGAGAGAATTCCAACTGAAAATGTTGATAGTTAAAAAATAGATGGCAGAAGGTGAGGCAGGATTTATCTCTAGTGTAGAACCCAGTGGGCAGATGTTTAAATCTGTACAAGCTCTTCCCAAGTTTCAGGAAAAAGATATTGAAGCATTCTTTATTTCATTTGAGAAGCTAGCTAAACAGATGAACTGGTTATAGGAAAACTGGACGTTATTAATATAGTCTAAGTAGTTAAGTAGGGGGCATGAGGTATATGCTTTGCTATCAGAAGAAATGTCGGTGAATTATGATGTGATGGAAAAAGCTATTTTGAGTGCGGATGAGTTGGTTCCTGAAGCACACAGGCAAGAGTTTAGGAATATGAGAAAACAGCCTGGGCAAACTTATATTGAATTTGAAAGATTAAAACAAAGTAATTTTGACTGGTGGATACGGGCATTAAAAATAGAAACAACCTATGCAGCTCTTAGAGAAGTAATTATTTTGGAAGAATTTAAAGATTCAATCTCTTCAGTAGTGAGAACTCATGTGGAGGAAAGAGGGTTGACTCTGTAAGACAAGTGGCAGAGATAGTTACCTCTCTGTCTCAATCTCTGGTGAAAGACTGTCCACCAATATCCATTACAAGCCTACCGACTCCCACAGCTACCTTGACTACAGCTCCTCACACTCTGCTTCCTGTAAGGACTCCATCCCATTCTCTCAGTTCCTTCGCCTCCGTCGCATCTGCTCTGATGATGCTACCTTCAAAAACAGTTCCTTTGACATGTCCTCCTTCTTCCTGAACTGAAGTTTTCCACCCACAGTCGTTGACAGGGCCCTCAACCGTGTCCGGCCTTTCTACCGTGCATCCACCCTCACGCCTTCTCCTCCCTCCCAGAAACATGATAGGGTCCCCTTTGTCCTCACTTATCACCCCACCAGCCTCCGCATTCAAAGGCTCATCCTCCACCATTTCCGCCAACTCCAGCATGATGCCACCACCAAGCACATCTTCCCTTCACCCCCCCTGGTTGCATTCCATAGGGATCGATCCCTCCGGGATACCCTGGTCCACTCCTCCATCACCCCCTACTCCTCAACCCCCACCTATGGCACTTCCCCATGCCCACACAAAAGATGCAACACCTGCTCCTTCACTTCCTCTCTCCTCACCGTCCAAGGGCCCAAACACTCCTTTCAAGTGAAGCAGCATTTTACTTGCATTTCCCTCAACTTAGTCTACCGCATTCGTTGCTCCCAATGCAGTCTCCTCTACATTGGAGAGACCAAATGTAAACTGGGCGACTGCTTTGCAGAACACCTGCAGTCTGTCCACAAGAATGACCCAAACCTCCCTGTTGCTTGCCATTTTAACACTCCACCCTGCTCTCTTGCCCACACGTCTGTCCTTGGCTTGCTGCATTGTTCCAGTAAAGCCCAACGCAAACTGGAGGAACAGCACCTCATCTTCCGACTAGGCACTTTATAGCCTTCTGGACTGAATATTGAATTCAACAACTTTAGATCTTGAACTCCCTCCTCCATCCCCACCCCCTTTCTGTTTCATCCCCCTTCCTTTTGTTTTTTCCAATAATTTATATAGATTTTTCTTTTCTCACCTATTTCTATTATTTTTAAATTTTTTATGCCCTGCTAGTCTTTCCACCCCACCCCCACTAGAGCTGTACCTTGAGTGCCCTACCATCCATTCTTAATTAGCACATTCGTTGAGATATCACCACCTTCAACATCTCTGTGTTCTTTTGTTCGTTTGTCTATGACATCTTTTGATTATCTGCTCCTATCACTGCTTGCTTGTCCCTACAACCACCCCACACCCCCCACTTCTCTCCCCCCAGCCCACCCCCCCCACCTTAAACCAGCTTATATTTCACCCCTCTCCTTATATTCACTCAGTTATGTTGAAGGGTCATGAGGACTCGAAACATTAACTCTTTTCTTCTCTGCTGATGCTGCCAGACGTGCTGAGTTTTTCCAGGTGATTCTGTTTTTGTTGTGGCAGAGATAGTTGATGATTATGAGTTAGCTCATAGAGCTAAACCTTTTTATGTCACCCGTTCAAATTGGAAAAGGATAAAAAGTGGGAAGGCGAAAGGAGGGCAGGTAATCAGGGAAGAGTAGTAGTTGGAAGTTCCCAGGAAGCTTTTTCTCATTATAAAAAGGAAGGTGCTGAAGGTAGAAGTGACATTTGAAAATTGAGGTGTTTTCAATGTAATAAAGTGTGGCACATGTGTGTCAACATGTTGGAGATTGCAGGAAAAATCTGTTGGAATTGTTGGGGTACAGAAACGATCTGGAAGAAAGTACTGTGGGTTCTGAGGTTCAGGCATAGGAGAAACCAGTGGTTGGTGTACAGATGAATCAGGGAAAATCAATGAAAGGTAAAGAAGTGGAAATGTATTCATAGCTTACTCAAGAGAATTCTGCGGAGCAGGTTGCAGAAATGTTTAAAGATTTTGTATGTGAAGGGAAAATCTTTCCATGTGCACAGGGTGGAGTAAGTAAAGATGTTAACATTTTAAGAGACACAGGGGCTAGACAATCCTTAATGTTGTGGGATAGTGATGTTTGTTGTTCAAAGGGACTATTGCAGGAGCAAGTAGTAATAAGTGGGATTCATGGAGATGCTAAATCTATTCCGCTGTGCAAGATAAATTTAAAGAGCAAATGGAAGGCAAGTGAGGTTACAGTTGGAGTGGTGGAAAAATTGCCCATTGCAGGGGTTCAATTTATTCTCGGTAATGATATAGCTGGACTGTAAATGTGGATGATGTCTATGGTAGTTGTGCAGCCTGTAGAAGTGTTTTCAACAGAGGTGTTACAGAAGAAACATCCTGGATTGTTTCCTGATTGTGCTGTAACGATATCAAAGGCTCACAGGGAAAATCAAGACAAACAAGATTAGCAGGCAGTTCAAAGGCAAGAAGGTGGTGTCGAAATCCAATTAGCTGGCACTGTATTTGATAACATTGTTCAGGAGGAAGGAATATAATACTGTTCTGTCGAAGGGTCATGAGGACTCGAAACGTCAACTCTTTTCTTCTCCGCCGATGCTGCCAAACCTGCTGAGTTTTTCCAGGTAATTCTGTTTTTGTTTAGGAATATAATACAGTTTAGCTGAAATGTTTAACTCAGAGAGGTTAGTGGAGCTACAGAAAAATGATTTGCAATTAAAACAGTTGTATTAGAAAGCTTATTCAGAAGAAGTAGCAAAATGTATTCCAGTTTGTTATTATCTTTGGGAAGGTATTTTAATGAGAAAATGGTGGTCGGATTATGTCTCAGCGAATGAAAGCTGGAGGGAGGTCCATCAGACTGTTATCCCATTAGGGTATAGAAATGAGATTCTGAGGATTGCTCATGAAATTCCAATGGGGTGACATTTATGAATTAGGAAAACACAGGAAAAGATACAGAGGCCAACACTTTCCTCTCATTGGGGGGCAAAAGTGGGAGCCGGCGCCAGCAGGAGGGTCTCCGATCAATGTCCCCGGTTGGGAGTGCACAGACATTTTAAGTGGATGGACCAATTAAGGCCTGCCCAGCGTGACATGCACCAGAAAGCGCTTTGCGCTCCCTGTGCGGATGGTGGTGGGTGGGGGGGGGGGGTGGATTCCTTAGTCTGGAGTGTGCTTTTCGTGCATGCACGCAAAAGAGTACACAAATCTCCCTGAGGCAAAGTGCTGCCTCAGGGAGATCATCTCCGATGTAAGACTTGAAATAAAGAGGATTGAAAAATTTCCCTGCCATGTCCCCTCATGTGACACTGTTATCCATGTCAAATAACAGGAAAACCACAAGCAGTAATTGAGCAGGCACCTTTAATCCCTATACCAGCATTTGAAGAATCTTTTACCAGTGTCCTGATTGATTGTGTAGGACCCCACCCAAGACTAAAAGTGGAATTCAGTATTTATTGATAATATATGTGTCTACCAGGTTTCCTGAACCAATACCTTTAACAAATATTACAACTAAGAAGATTGTGGAGGAGTGAATTAAATTTTTACAAGATATGGTTTACCTAAGGAAATACAATCAGATCAGGGATCAAATTTCATGTCACAGATGTTTAAGAAAGTAATGAACAGTTTGGGGATAAAACAGTTTAAATCAACAACTTATCCTCCGGAGTCACAGGAGCTTTGGAAAGATGGCATCAAACTTTAAAATCTATGATAAGAGCATACTGTCAGTATTATGCACAGGATTGGAATACAGGAATTCCATTTTTGTTATTTGCCATTAGAGACGTTCCTAATCCATCAACTGGTTTTAGCCCTTTTGAACTAGTTTATGGTCATGAGATAAACGGACCACTGAAATTGATTCATGAGAAATTGGTGGGTCAAAATTCAGAAAGTATTCTCCTGGATTACATATCAAATTTCAGGGAAAGATTGATCAGGGCATGTGAGTTGGCTAAGGAACATTTAAAGACATCACAGCAAATGATGAAAGCGAAAGCAGATAAGAAAGCTAAAACAGTTTTGCTTCTGGGGAGAAAGTACTAGTTTTGTTACCAGCATTAGGTGATTCATTAAATGCAAGATTTACTGGACCTTACAGGATTGAAAAGAAGTGAGTGAAGTAAATTATTTAATAAATACCCCAGATAGAAGAAAGAAGCAGAGGGTGTGTCATGTAAATATGCTAATAAAGTACTTTGACAGGGAAGAGCAACAAAAGAGGCATTAGTAATGATAGATGATGAGAAAGAGGTAGAAGTGCAGGACTCTGAAACTCATTTTCCTCTAATCAAATTTAATGAGGGGGTGCTTGAAAATTTATATGAACTATTGAGTTACCTTCCATGCAAGCGACAAAGTGATTTGGAAAAGCCATTGCAGTCACACAAACTTATTTGTGGAGATAAGCTGGGAAAGACACATTTAGCTTTATATGATGTACGTATAGAAATATAATCTTCAATAGGGCAACAACTTAATAGATTAAATCCAGCAAAGTTATCGCAAGCATAAAAAGAAATTGATTTCATGCTTCAAAATGATATAATTGAGTTTGGTTGCAGTAACTGGCGTTTGCCTAATGTGCTGGTACCGAAACTTGATGGGATATAAAGACTGCGTGTGGACTTTCGAAAGGTGAATGCAGTGACAAAAGTGGATTCATATCCAATACCATGGTTGGAAGATTGCATTGAGAAAGTGGGACAATCGAAATTTATCACAAAGATTGACCTGCTAAAAGTATATTGGCAGGTACTGTTGTCAGAGAGAGCAAAGGAGATATCAGCTTTTGCAACACCAAGTGGACTATATGAGTTTAAGGTCATGCCATTTGATGTGAAGAATGCACCTGTGACATTTCAAAGACTGATATACAAAGTAATTGCAGGTCTAAGCAATTGTATTTATATTAATGATCTAATCATTTGCAGTCAGACATGGGAGGAGCATTTGCTGCTTCTGGAAGAATTATTGATTCGACTACAAGAAGCTAATCTGGTGATGAACTTGGCTAAAAGCGAATTTTCAAAAGTGCAAGTTACGTATTTAGGCCATACCGTTGGGCATGGTAAGGTGGCTCCAAGAGATGCAAAAGTCAAGACCATTGTGGATTTTCCAGTGCCTCCAATAATGCAGGAAGTTTTGAGATTTCTGGGCATGAGTGGGTTTTACTGGAAATTTGTACCAAATTTTAGCCAAGTGGTTGCTCTACTGAGAGAACTAGAAGTTTCTATGGACACTGGAGTGTCAGAAGCCATTTGATAGTATGGAAACTGTATTAACGACACCCGTTTTGGCAGTACCCAATTATGCCAAGCAATTCAAGTTGGCCATTGGTGTAAGTGATGTAGACATTGAGGCTGTACTGTTACAAGATGACACTAGAATTGAAAAATCGATGGGGTATTTTTCACGGAAGCTGAATGTACAACAGAGAAGATATTCAACGATTGAAAAAGAGACTTTGGGTTTGGTGTTAGCATTGCAGCATTTTGAAATTTATGTTGCAAACAATTCATCAGAAAGAATTATTTATACAGACCATAATCCTTTGAAGCTTTTAGACAAATTTCTAGACAAAAGTGAAAGGCTTTTCAGATGGAGCCTATTATTACAACCATTTAATTTACAGGTTATACATATTACTGGAAGGGAAAACTTAGCTGTGTTTTAGAGTTATGACGGTTCATTTTTCGATTGAGAGGGGAATGTCATGAAGCTATTAATTAATTAATATTATTGGAAAATATTTTTCTTTTAAACTAGAGGTTTAGTCTGTGGGTGTGTATTAATTGTATTAAAGCCAGCTAGTCTGGGTGCTTTGATGTGTACGAGTTTTGAGATGTAAGAAAGGTAGAGTGCATTTACATTTTTTGAATGGAGCATTCAAGAAGTGGAGTGAAATCTGGCACCTAGTTGGCACAGACTAAACAATATGTTTATATTACTAATAAAATTGGTACTATGAAATGGGTTTTATTGTTAGAGGAGGTGGAGTTCAAAGAGGCTGGTGATACAATGGAGATTAGTTTGGGAATTTGTTAAAAATTATGATAGTAGTAATTTGTAGCCATGTGTATATATTTAACTTGTGTAAATTAATAAAATGTTTCATTTAGTTTAATATAAAACCTCTTGAGTACTGGTGGTCTGATTCCTGAATTGAGAGTTGCATCTCAAACATATCACTTAAAAATATAGGTTATGACAGGTATTTAATGTTTCCCTCTGGGATTTTTAAATAACTCAGCTTTATCAACTGCATTGTCATAAAGCCTTCTTAAATGGTGGAGTGATATTAGCAGTTTTCTAATCCAAGGAGACAATTTCTGAATTGAGAGAGCTTTGGGAAATCATGAGTATAGCATCTACAATTTCCTCACTTACTTCTTGTAATACCTTGTTGTGGAAGTCATCAGTTCCTGGAGATCTTATGTCAATATTTAGTCTCATTCTTTGCTCTCTTACCATTTTTAACATGTATTAAACTTAGTAAATGCCTTTACTTAAGTTTTGCTTTTCTTCATATCTCTTGTACTTTATCCTCATTCTCTATTCTGGAAACCAATACAAAGTAAGTATTTTTCTGCTTTTTTCTGATATTCAATAACATATTGGCCCATTTTACTCTCAGTCAACCTTATTCTCTTAAAATATTAAAATATCCTTGACATTGCTTGCAAAGTTTTTGTGTGTTCCTTTTTTTAGCTTTACTGTTTTTTTGACAGTCTTGTGGCACATTAGTGTACCTGCCTCAAAGCCAGAAGACCCATTCCGGGGAGCAGGGTCTTCCTCTGTGGAGTATAAGTTGGGTGGCTGGAGTGAAAATGGGAATGACTTTCGTTTGGAGGCAGGACAGCTGGCCATGTGCTGTTCACCTCATTACTTACGCATGTCAGAAGAGCACGGCGAATCTCGTGGCAGGGATGGGAAGGAAGTCGCTGTCCCCGCCCTTACTTCAGTAGGGATGAAGGTCCTGGCACAATACTTGAACGGCACTCAGATAGCTATTCACTCACTGCAAGCCAGGAGATCTGGATTGTGAACCCCCTGTGATGTTCCAGAGCAGACAATGTGTGGCCTCACAATTCAGTGATGCCTTCCTGCACATTACTCTCCAGGCTATCCGAGAAAGTTGGGAGGTCCTGGTTCCCAGAGATGGCAGCAGGAGGCCCTCCTATCTGACCATGGAAGCCTAGACAGAAGTCGCAGCAGAGGTTAGCGCCCGTGGGGTTCACAAGAGAAATGCCCAGCAGTGTTGAAAAAGGATGAACAATCTGCTTTGCTCCGCCAGGGTAAGTGGGAGTTTATTCACTGCAAATTGACACTCATAAGGGCATCAGACCGTGTAAGTGTGCAGTGACACATTGATGTCAGACAGAAGTTTGGGTTGCAGGACTCAGCAGCAAATGGGATATGCGTACTGAAGGTGTGGCAGCCACTTCATGTTTCCAGTGTTCTATCAATTGAAGGACATCACTTACTGGGGAGGATTTAGGAGCTGGCATAGCTCATGTTATGCTAAACTGCTTGTGCACCCATTGGGATGACACTCAATCCTTCTGTCTGCTTGCACACAAGAATGTACATAACTGAAAGGAGCAGGCCAAGACCAGCAGTGACATTTCGGATATTTGAGTCCCAACCACCTCTGAAGAGGAGGCCACAGAAATATCTGAGGATGAGCAGGACCATGCCTTCACTGAATGCAAGACAATACTCCCCCAACAAGCCAGTGAGAATGCTTCCAGTCTTGGGGCAGAATTTTCCTGTTGGCTTGCGGGGCCGGGCTCTGCACTTCCACGCGTAAAATGACACGCGGTGACGTCGGGCGAGTGTCCCGATGTCATTGCGTGCCATCGTGATATTTCATTGGAAGGGCGCGCGATGATATCTGCTGCGCGCCCGCCATTAATTAATGGGCCACTTAAGGCCCTTGATTCACCAATCAACGCCTATTTTTCGGCGCCCATGCAATCTTTGGGTTGGCGCATGGGCGCAATGGACAGACAGGAAGGACGCATTTGTATAAACTCCATCCATGGGCGAGATAAGAGGGCTCACTGGGGTCATGAGTGCGCTCTCTCAAGTATTGATTTTTCAAAGTCTTTGAAACTTGCCTGTGTGATCTGCAATACTTCAAAACACATGCCAGCTGCTTTGCCTGGTCTCTTAACCCTCAGGTCAGCACCCTGCAGTGAGGAATCTTTTTTGGGCCTGCAGGTTTCTGGAAACCTTCCCATAGCCTGGGAATGGGAGTTGAACTCTCCACTGGAGGCACCTCTTCTGAGGAAGAAGGGAGGGCTAGAAGGGGGAGGAGGACAGGAGTGCATATTCAGCCTCTAGGGGAGCCACCTTTGGGAGGACAGGCGGAGGCATGAGGGGCGCAGGGCCAAGAGGTAGACCAAGGCAGAAGGGGCCGCAGAAGACAACACTATCCTGTTGCCAGGATATACTGGCAGCGAAGCAGCTACCTCAATATGTCAGAGGTGCAGTACCGAAGGAGGCGCCATCTCTCAAGGGAGACAGTCAACTATATCTGCCAGATGAACTGTGTGAGTGGGCACCCCATGCCAGTGGCTCTGAAGGTCATAGCTGCCCTCAACTTCTATGCCTCTGGCTCCTTCCAGGGGTCGGTGGGTGATCTTTGTGGTGTCTCCAATCAGCTGTCCACATCTGTGTCAAGCAGGTTACAGACACTCTGTTTAGGTGTGTATTGACCTTCATCCACTTCCATTGGGACCAAGCAAGCCAGACACAGTGAGCCAGAGGCTTTGCAGTGATTGCTGGCTTTCCCTGCGTCCAGGATGCAATAGACTGCACACATGTGGCCATCAAAGTGCCAGCAGGTGAGCCCGGTGCCTTAGTCAGCAGGCACGGCTTCCACTTCATGAATGTGCAGATAGTGTGTGATCACAGGATGCTGATTCTACAAGTCTGTGCAAGGTACCCAGGCAGCTCCCATGCCTACATCCTCAGACACTCCCAGGTGCCGGGGCTCTTCAGTGCTCCAGCCCGGCTTGATGGATGGCTGCTGGGTGACAAGGGCTATCCCCTCAGAAGGTGGCTCATGACGCCTCTGAGCCACCTAAGAACAGAAGCTGAGTAGCGGTACAATAGGAGCCACGCCTCCAAAAGGATTGTGGTGGAGAGAACCATCGGTCTTCTCAAGATGCGCTTCTGATGCCTGGACCGCTCAGGGGGCGCACTCCAGTACCCCCCAGATTATGTGTCGGTGATAGTGGTTGCATGCTGCGCTCTCCACAATCTCGCACTGGAAAGGGGGGGATGCAGTGGACAATGAAGATGTCAACGCAGTGGCTGCGACTGCACACGATGAGTCCAGCAGTGAGTCCAAGGATGAGCATGTACAGAGAAATGCTGAGGGGGTAGACGCTGACCCGGGCATACTGCAGGGAGGCAGGGACAACCGGGAGGCTTTAAACCAATGAACCTTAAGCTAGCAAACCACAGATGGACCTCCAGGACAAGCCTGGGCTGTAGGCTCCATACGCGATACCTAAGTGACAAATCTTCCAAGTTAGGAACAGTAACTAAGGGCCTTGTTAATGAAGCTGAATGTCCCACAAAGCACTCCTAACATTTTTGGAAACCATACACATGCAGAGGAAAAGAGGCACCCTCAGCCATGGTCACATGTCTGAATTTAATATCACAGGCAAAGAAACTTAATGAAACAAAATGACAAGAATGTTCCAATTCAAAGCAAATCATAAAGACCTCATCTCAGGCCAACACAAAAGGACAAAAGACCCGTGGTGTGCCACGGTCACTGGGAGAGGGGCGGAGGAGCTGCCGCCCTCATCTGGAGCACCCTGAAAGGTGCCTGCAGAGACGACAAGCAGCTGCTGCACCGACGTGAGGTCGCTTCGGACCTCCCTGCTCACCATGAATGGATGGGCACCGAGCTGGGAAACTTGGTGTCCACACCATCTCCCACACTGGCACTGACCAGCAGAGGTTAATGCCGACGTGAAGGCTTGCTGGTCAGAGTGCATCCCCAGGCAGCCCTGATGGGTCTCCTGGAGGAGGCTCTCCACAAGGCTCACCACTCTTCCTTGGAGGACGCATGGCGCTCGGACATGTGGCTTGTTGCTTCGGCGATGGTTAATGTAGACTCCTCTACCAGTGAGACCAAGCCAAGCGTAGCCTCATGTCTCTCCCTTAGATGCTCCCGCACACCCAGCCACATTTCATGCCCCTGCTGAGTCGCGGACGACCCCAGAGGCACATCATCAGGCACCGACTAAGCATTTGCCTAGTCCCCTGCAGTCCTCTGATTGCTGGCACCATGGGCACTATCTGTCTCCGCCAGCTCCTCCAGTGACTGTGAAGTGCCCTCACCGCTGTGCCCCAGGACACAAGCCAATGTTCTAACTCCCACTGAAGTGCTAGTATCTGCGCTGGTGCCTGCCTGGTGGAGATGGTGTGACACTGGTGAGACTTCAATGCCCTCAGGTGTGAGAGGGGGCCTCTGCTGCTCCTCCTCCTGGCCCTACTCCACTGGAAGAACAAGGACATTGGTTCAGTTAACGTGGAGGCAATGACATAGTGCATCCCTGTCCCCCAGATCATTATGCGCTCATCCTTCCATAAGCAATGGTCAAGCCATGTTGTAAAATTAAATCACTTAACATTCAGCACTGCTATGGCTGTTGGGAGAACAATGCTGACCTCACTGCTGAGCATAAATACCTGGCTGTGGCACCCCAGCCTCACCAACACCAACTGACCTAGGCGCATGGCACCTCTCCAAATCCAGGGCCTCCTGCTCAAACCGGCTAACTGCGTCTGGCCGCCAGCAGTCCTCACACGCTCTGTTGCATTATGAGCATTCTTTTCCTGAAACTGAGAGAAGAGCATTGATTTGTGCAAATTGTACATGGACTCCCTTCGTGCATGGCCCACCCCGACCAGCATGGGACATATCAGGGCTCCAGTGTCTCCTCACTCCGCATCTGTCGAACACTCACACAATGATGCTAGGCCTGTTCCCCACCCACCCAGCCGCCCCTTGGCCACATGCTGCCTACATCACATTAGGCACCGCACGGTATATCCTTCCATAGCAAGGATGGTGGAGAGGGGGGCAGTAGGGGGGAAAGCCATCCTGCTGGGTTAAATGACCAATGCTAACATTGTCCTTACCCTTCTAGAGTGCAGCAAGTCATTGAAGCGCTTGTAACACTGGATCCCGGTGTGCCGCACCATGTCACGGGAGCTCACCATCTCATCCCAGGCACATTTCATCATGTAGGGGGACATCTTCCTCCCGTCCTGGGGAACCAGCACCTCCCGCCATGCTGACACCTCCTTGAGGAGGGCAGCAAAGCAGTCAGCAGAAAAACGAGAGGCACACTGGCCCCCTGCCCTACCCTCCAGACTGGCCTGCCCCGATGGCCTACCCTCTGGACTTGCATAACCTCCATTATCCCTCTGCAGAGCCCTTTGCCCAGCCATTGCCAGCAGCCTTTTCAAGGCTGCCAAGCTTTCCTTTATCCAGGCCACCAGATCGCCATTGGACCCGGCAGGCTAAACGCGCCCGCCACCACCCGCCCACTCTCACTATGCACAGGAGTCGTGAAGTACACTGGGTGGGCCTTAATTGGCCTGCCCGCGTAAAATGGCAGCGCGGACCCGATCATGAGTGGTGATCGGGTCCACGCCCACCCGCACCTGCTCTTGCTCTGCCCCCCCCCCGCCATCCAGAAAATTCTGCCCTTGCAGTTGTCAGATGCACCAACAGAGAGAAACATTGTTTAGATAAGGGAGCCTGTTTAGGCATCCACTAAATCTTTTTCTTCTCTATTCCAGACAGCAGAAAGAAAAGGGAAGGAAAAGGAGACCACCCACAGCTCCATTTCCAACCCTTCCTCTGAGGATGCCGAAGGCTCAGGGTCACAATCTAGTTGGCAGATCACAGACATGGGTCCACGGCTGACAGAGGTAGTGACAGCCGAGTTCTCTTACACTCGGAGGACTGCTGGGGCCAGGCCCCTGCTGAGCCCCATGCTGATGATGAGACTTGGCTATAAGAGACGTGATAGAGATGCAGAGACAGGTAGGGGAACATCAGGCAGAGTTGGCAGAGACCATGCGCAGACTGCATCAAAGGCTGGAGGGATCCGTCCATGTTGTCTACAGTTATGGCTCTGGCATGCCAGTGCTTAGCTGCCTCCATGGAAAGGGTGGCAGCCGCCTTGGAGATCCAGATCCAGCAGAAGGCAAAGTGGCTGCCGGATATGCACTTGGACCTGCAATCTGTCGCTCTAGCCATGGTGCAGTGCAATAGTGACTAGGTAAGAAGGGCACAGGGTACCTCAACCTCCCTCAAGGTGCCACATCTCCCCAAGGAGCCAGGGAGGTGCCATCGCACACCAACAGGGAGGAGGATTGCCAGCCTGGCACCCCATGGGCTTCAGCCTAGCACACTCTAATGGAGCCCTGCCGCTTAACCTCTCCTTTGCCAGTGACTCCATCACCTGTAGCAGGTCAGGCTCAGAAGGATACACCTGCACCTGTGCAAGACACCCTTAGCAGGTCGGGGTTCATTAGGCCTTGGGCCACCAAAGGACACCCTTCAAAGTTATCACAGTCCATAGGCCATAGCAGTCAGCAGGCTTCTCCACCTCAGCTGTGGATGCTGGGGCTGCACCTAGGCGTAGGTGTAGGAAAAGAAAGATTAAAAAGAAAGAACATTTGGAAGGCTCTTAAGTGGCACGGGTGTATAACCATTGTATATACTTTTGGCACTCGTAAATATATGTCCACTTGCACTGTTTGGGAGTGTCCTGGATTCTCATCCTGCTGCTAGTTGCTTCAATGGTTGCGGGCATTTAAGGGCATTGAACTTGGTCCCCCATCAGAGTCCGATAATGTTCACCTATAGAGTCACTTCTCTCAAATCATCAACTTTGCGAATACTAGAATATTCTGATATGAGGATGCTTAAGCACTGGCCATCATTTGTCAGTGTGCAGCCTGGGCACGCATACAGCTCACTAGGTTTTGAGTTCCAAGAATGATGTCTGAGCAGAGTGTGCAGTGAAGTCATTAAATCTCCTGCTGCTGTTGCCCTGATGTGAGATATGGATGGATGCAAAGAGTCCTCAAGGGGAGTTAAATAGGCAATGTGAGTGGCAAGGAACACTGTAGATGCAGGTTGAAGGTTAAAAGAATAAAGCTGTACTTCTGAACAATAGAAAACCAGAGGCTTCCCTAGGTGTTAGGAGAATGATGGGGTTTGAATGTCCCATCATTCGTAGCTGTCCTTGTTCAATTGTAATATTGAACTAACATGCCGCTGAAGGCTGCAAGTAAAGAGTGTTGCCAAGTAAGGAGGCACCGGGCAAGTTGGCCTCAACTGCAAGAGGGATTGAGTGTGGGATTAAAGAAGTGTGTAGTTGACTGCAGCCTTTGTGAAGCCTCACATGAAGAACTGTTTGGCCTGTTCGGCTTATCAAAGGTAGGGATAGGCTTCACAACCAAAGTGCACTGGACTCTCATTAAAGGACTGGGGTGTTATTCCATTAGGTGAGAGTGAGCAGAATGAATTGTATGCTGGACCATGCAGAGAACTGAGAGGCTATCCAGGTGAAACATCAAGAACTCCTCAGGGTCCATGCAGGTAAGATGTTTAACTTGTCTAGGGTGTTTAGAATGATGAATCACAGTCTGGCAGTAATACAAAGGGTATCTGGACTGAGAGTTGTAGGGAGTTGGTGAGTGGTTGGTCCTCAACACTCCAAAGTGCAGTTGAGGTACTGTCATTGAGTGGACTCCAAAGTTACTTTTATACTTCATGTGATGATAAAGATCTCAAGGGATATGGGTTTACTGTAGGCGAGTGGTGATCAGGGACCAGTTACAAGAAATTCGCTGATCATGTTGCATGAGTGAGCAATCTCGAGGAGCCAAATGGTCTACTCATGCTGTTCTTCCATGTGCATCCATGTTTCTGAATCTGCCTGAATGTGTTCTCTGCATTGGGAGCAAGTAAGAAGGTAGCATGAATGCATCCCTGGTGAGGTAAGATTTCATGTTGCTTTCAATGTGCCTTGCATACGAACTTTGTGAGGGTATGGGAAACATTTCATTTCTACTTTCAGGTGCCCGAAGTTGCAGCAAAATGGAGTGCTGTCCAGGTTCTAATGCATGCATTTGGCACAAGGGGTTTGTATATCAGCACAGTTTGGCTCATGCAAAGGATCACACCTTTGGCAGGGCAGATCTTAAATACTGCAATTTAACTCAGCTATCATAAATCAAGGCATATGAGAGAAAAGTATAATGTGGGTTACAAAAAAGGAGCCACGGACTGCCAGCAAATAGGGGATAGAAAACCAAATAGTAAAGATAAGTATTGGCAACTTACTCTTCCTGGAGTCTGTTAGTTATTAGATTGTCACGGACGTGTCTGCCACGTCGTACCCTTGCAAGGGCCTGTGCGTGTGCCTCTGTGACATCTCTGGCCCTCGTCATCACCATCCCCTTTCCTGTGCTCATCGCTGAAGGAGACATCTCGGTCCTCCATGTCTCCCTCAGCCAAGACATTCCCCCTTTGATGCACGAGGTTGCACAGGTGCAGCAGACAATGATGATCTGGGTCACTCTCTGTGGGGAGTATTGGAGTGCCCTGCCTGAGTGGTCCAAACATCTATTTAGGAGGCTTATCGTCTGCTCAATGGTGGCCCTTGTGGAGGCATGTGTGGCCTGTGGGGAGATAGTGACATCATGATAATGTCACTGGACTAGTATTCCAGAGGCCCAGGCTAATGCTCTTGGACATGGATTCAAATCCCATGATGGCAGCTGGTGGAATTAAGATTCAATAAGTTTGAAATATAAAGCTAGTCTCAGTGATGGTAAGCATGAAACTATAGTTGATAGTTGTAAAAACCCATCTGGTTCACTAATAATGCTCTTTTGAGACTACACGTGACTCAACATCCAAAGATTTGTGGTTGATTCTTAATTGCTTTCTGAAATGGTCTAGCAAGACACTTAGTTCAAGGGCAATTAGGGATGGACAATAAATTATGGCAGTGATGCCTGCACCCATGAAAGAATAAAAAAAAGCACCTTCTCCCCTCCCCCTGTTACCTGCCAAGGTCCTGCCCCCCACCCATCCTCCTACACAATTGCTGCCTTGTAATTCCTCTCCCTTCTGTAACCATTCAGCTGTTCCCCAACCCCAGCCACACTGTTACTCTGGATGCAATTATCATTCATGTGGGCATTCCTGCTCTCCCCCATTCCCTTAACCGTGGATTTGCCCTTGCCACTCCTGACCCTGATTTCTCCCATTCTCAAGGCCAGCTGTACCTTGATTTTCTACAACCCCAACTCCACCATGAGACCATCCACTATACCCCCCCACCCCCCAAGGGCCTAGCATTTACACCCTCGTTGATCCAACTCCCTTCTCTAACTGTGACTATACCCTCTGCCTCCCTGCACCCTCATTCAAGCCCTTAGGACCAAATTCTTTAGCTCACATATCACGCCCTTTAGACACTTCTCTCTATGACACTCACTGCCCTGAAAGGCCACCACTGTCCTACAACACGACCAAGGAATGTGTGATATGCTTACCCTCCTAAACAAGACCCGTTGGCTTTCATCCCCGGACACCCTCCTAACATGTCCTGGTACAAACACAAAATCACAGAATTTTAATGGCACAGAAGGAGGCCATTTGGCACTTTGTGTCCACACCAGCTCTCCAAATGAGCATTATAAAGCTAGTGCCATTGCCTGCATTTTCCCCGTACCCCTGCACATTGTTTCTATTCAAATAATCATCTAATGCCCTCTTGAACGCCTCAATTGAACCTGCCTCCACCACATTTCTAGGCAGTGCATTCCAGACCTGAACCACTTGTGTGAAAAAGTATTTTCTCAAGTCACATTTGCTTCTTTTGCAAATCACTTTAAATCTGTGCCCTCTTGTTCTTCCTTTTACAAGCGGGAACAGCTTCTCCCCATCTACTTTGTGCAGCTACCTCATGATTTTGAACATCCCTATCAAATCTCCTCTTCGCCTTCTTCTCTCCACGGAGAAGAGTCCCAATGTCTCCAATCTTTCTTCATTTCTGAAGTTTCTCATCCCTGGAACAATTCTTGCAAATCTCTTCTGCAGTCTCTCCAATGTGTTCACATCCTTCCCATAATGTGACACTGAGAAGTGTACACAATACTCCAGCTGAGGTCTAAGGAGTGTCACATATGAATTTATCATAACCTCCTTGCTCTTGTACTCCATGCCCCTATTAATAAAGCCCAGGATACTATATGCTTTATTAACTGCTGTCTCTACCTGTCCTGCCACCTTCAATGATCTATGCACATATACACCCAAGTCTTTCTGCTTCTGCACCCCCTTCAAAATTTCACCCTTTATTTTGTACTGTCTGCCCATGTTCTTCCTAACAGAATGCATTACTTCACACTTCTCTGCATTGAACTTCATCTGCTATCTATCTGCCCACTCCACCAACTTGTCTATGTCCTTTTGAAGTTCTACACTGCCCTCCTTGCAGTTTACGACATTCCCAAGCTTTGTATCATCCACAAATTTTGAAATTGTCCCCTGCACACCAAGATCTAGATCATTAATGTATATCAGGAAAAGCAAGGGTCCTAATATCGACCCCTGGGGAACTCTACTACAAACCTTCCTCCAGCCTGAAAAGTGTCCATTGACCATTATTCTCTGCTTCCTATTTTTCAGCCAATTTTGTTTCCACGTTGCTACTGTCCCTTTTATTCCACGAGCAATAACTTTTCTCACAAGTCTGTTGTGTGGCACTGTATCAAATGCCTTTTGAAAGTCCATGTACACCACATCAGCAGCATTACCCTCATTGACCTTTTCTGTTACCATTTCAAAAAACTTCAGCAAGTTAGTTAAACATGATTTCTGCTTTTGGAATCCATGCTGGCTCTTCCTTATCAACCCATATTTTTCCATGTGACTACTAATTCCATTCCAAATAATTGTTTCTAGAATCTTGCCCACCACTGAAGTTGAACTGACTGATCTGTAATTGCTAGTCTTATCCTTACAACCTTTTTTGAACAAGGGCATAATGTTTGCAATTCTCCAGTCCTCTGAGTCTAAGGAAGACAGAAAAATTATGGCCAGTGCCCCTGCAATTTCTACTCTCACTTCCTTCAATATCCTTGGGTGCACCTCGTCCAGTCCCAATGCCTTGTCAACTTTAAGTACCGACAGTCTATTCAACACTTCCTCCTTATCAATTTGGAACCCATCCAGTGACAAAGTTTCCTCATCTGGCCAGGGTAGCATCTACCTCCTTGGTAAAGACAGATGCGAAGTATTCATTTAATACCTCAGCCATGGCTCCTATGTCCATGTGTAAATTCCCTTTTAGGTCCCTAACTGGCCCTACTCCTTTTACCACCGTTTTACTAGTTGTATGCCAATGGAAGACTTTGGGATTCCCCTTTATGTTGGCTGCCAGCCTTTTCTCATAGCCCCTCTTCGCTTCTCTAATATGCTTTTTCACCTCCCCTCTGAACCTTCTATATTCTTCTTGGTTCTCAATTGTACTTTCTACCTGATACCTGTCATAAGTGCCCTTTTTTCTTCTTTATCTTAATTTCTATCTCCTTTTTCATCCAGGGAGCTCTGGATTTGTTTGCCCTACCTTTCCATTTTGATGGAATATACCTTGATTGTGCCCGAACCAATTCCTTTTTGAAGGTAGCCCATTGTTCAACTACAGTTTTTGCCACCAATCTTTCATTCTAGTCTATCTGGCCCACTTCCGTTCTTGTCCCCTCAAAGTCAGCTTTTGTTCAGTTAATTATTCTTAATCTGGATTGCCTATCTTTCTTTTCTATCATCATCCTAAAACATACAATACAATGATCACTGTCTCCTAAATGTTCCCTCACTGACACTTGATTAACTTGGCCCACCTCATTTCCAAAAACCAGGTCCAACAGTGAGTCTTTTCTTGTTGAACTGGACACATACTGCTGTAGAAAATTCTCCTGAACACAATCTAGGAAATTTTGTCCCTCTCCACCCTTTACACTACCACTGTCCCAGCTTCCATTCGGATAGTTAAAGTCACCCACTATAACTACTCTATAATGCTTGCATCTCTCTGCACTTTTCCTGCAGATTTGTTCTTCTACGTCCTTCTCACTCGTTGGCGATCTATGGATTACACCGAGCAATGTAATTGCACCCTTTTTGTTCCTTAGCACTAGCCAAATTGATTCCTTCCTTGAACCCTCTAGGACATCATCTTTCTCCAGCACTGCAATGCTCTTCTGAACCAATACCATCACCCCTCCTCCTTCCCTTCCTTTCCTATCTTTTCTGAATACCTCATACCCAGTAATATTTAGCACCCAGTTCGGCTCTTCCTTGAGCCAGGTCTCTGTTATCGCCACAGCATAATATTTCCACATGGCAATCTGCGCCTGTAACTCCCCAATCTTATTTACTATATCTCATGCATTCATGTACATGCATAGTAAGTCTGATTTAGATTTTGTTACTTTCTCCCTCAACTCAACTTCACCTATGAACTTACTATTCTCTATGCTGGTGCTATCTGTCCCTCCCAGTGATTTGTGCACCCTGGTATTCTTTACTATTTTCTCTTGGTCTCACATCCCTGACAAGTTAGTTTAAAGCCCTCCCAACAGCACTAGCAAAACCCCCCGCTCTATTCAGGTGCAACCTGTCTGGCTTGTACAGGTGCCATCTCCCCCAGAGCAAGTCCCAGTCCCCAGGAATCTAAAGCCCTCCCTCCTGCACCATCTTTCCAGCCAAGCATTCATATGCCTTATCCTCCTGTTTCTGTACTCATTGGCACATGGCACTGGGAGTAATCTGGAGATTACTACATTTGAGGTCCTGCTTACTACCTAGCTCCCTAAATTCTGATTGCAGGACCACATCCCCCTTCCTACCTAAGTCACTGGTACCAATGTGGACCATGACCTCTAGGTGTTCCCCCTCCCTCAGAAAAATGTCCTGCAGCCGCTCTGTGGCATCCTTGACCCTGGCACCAGGGAGGCAACAAACCATCCTGGACTCACGTCTACAGCCACAGAAATGTCTGTCTGTTCCCCTAACCAATGAATCCCCTATCACACTCTCCTCTAGGTGCTGCTGACTGCTTGGCTCGGGGTCCTCCTTTCAAACTCTCCTCTAGATTCTGGCTTTGGATCTGGCTTCCTTTCCCACCCTCCTAACATGCCCCGGTACAGTCTGGCTTCCTTCCCACACACCCTCCTAACATGCTTCAGACAGTCTGGCCTGGACAGCCTGGACAACCCTCCCACCCTTGCCTGTTGATCCTGCCTTGCCTACCCACCCTTCCCCGCTTAGCTTGCCTCCCCCGTCCAGCCTTCACGCAGCTTAGCCTGCTGGCATTGGATCTCAATCAAAAGGCTGATATTTCTAAGTGGTCCCAAGAAAGCCAAAGCAGTGGCTACTCACTTCAAAGTCCGGGAGGAAGTCTGCCTCATCACTTATATGCAATTGGAGAACTTAATTTGGAGGAAGCTTTTCACTCTGGTGAGTTAGCATTTTGATTAGCTTGCATGGCATGCAAATGCATGCAATAGGGCTTCCTGACACTGATCATGGGGAAGCTGGACCATTAAAATCCCAAGAACTTAGGCTGGAATTATCTGTCCCCATTGGCGTTGGCGTCATGGCGGGCATGAGAGAACAATATGGCAAGAATACCAAAAATCAGTTTTAAGCCATTATTGAAACCAGTTTGTGATCGTCTACTCCATCTGTCAATGGCAGGCTACCTTTCCCACCATTCAACATCAGGAACCTAATTCCAATGCATTTGCATCTCATCATTTTGCCTGCTTGCTGTGTGAAATTTACCGCCCATGTTGGCGTGAAAACATGCCAACCCAGAACATGTCTGAATGAGTGTGACGCGCAAAAATCAAAACTAACTTTTTTGGTCTCACTCACACCGTGGACATTGCAGGAGCAGGAGATGCTGGGGCACTACAGCTACCGGACCCTGGAGGAACATGTGCATTGCATGCTGGGTGGATTCTCATGGGCATGGCTCTGCCATGAAGCAGCTTACGAAAGGTGGGAGGTTTCCGTTGATGTCTGGGGTCTGCTTTGGGACATCGTAGTCTTGGCCATGGGCTGCTACGGATGATTGGCGATGTGGGGGGTACAAAGGTCCAGCTCTGAGTGGGAGAGGAAAGTGTACTGGGGGAGGGGTGGGGGGGGGGGCAGAGTGGGAGGGCAGGGGGTTGGAGGGAGAGGAAAGTCTAGGTTTGACTAGGAGAAGGTGGTGTACTGGGGGGGTAAGGTTTGGATGGTGGGAACAAAGATGTGGGGGATGAGGTTGGAAGGGGGGGGTAATCGAAGGTATGGGAGGTAAGCTATGGGGGAAGGGAGTATGGGGGTAGGAGCGTGTAATGGGGGAGAATGGGGGAGATAGGTGTAAGGCAGGGAGGAAGGTGAAAGGGGAAGACTTTGGAAGGGGGATGAGTCCAGGGGGAGGAAGGAGTCTGGGGGTGGGGGGGAAGGTGTTTGGAGGGGGGAAGGAGCCCAGGGTGAGGAAGGAGTCTGGGGTGAGGAAGGAATTCGGAAGGGGAAAGGATTTTGGAGGGGAGAAGGAGTCTACAGGGAGGGAGTCTGGGGGGGGGCAGAGGAGGGAGTAAGGGTAGAGGAGGGAGTAAGGGTGGAGGAGGGGGTAAGGGTGGGAGAAGTCCAGGTGACTATGCAAGGGAGGGGTCTGTGGAATCAACAACTGCCTCCTGGAGAGCGAATTGATGGTGTGCATGGTCGGAGGGAATGGTGAGTAAGAATGGGGTCAGGCTGAGCTGGAAGGGTGGGGAGGCTTAAGGAGCAACGGTAGCAGTAGAAGGGACAGTGATGGTGTTTGGTGGGGACTAGGAGTCAGACATAGACCCTGAGGGTGGGAAGGAGGAGGTCAAGGAGGTCAATGTGGATGGGGGTGGGATTCTCAGGAAGGTAGGGAATGTGCATGTTCACCTGGACATTCTGGAAAGAAAAGGGTTCTGGTTGGTAGGTGACAGTGGGGAGGTTGAAGGTGATGCCAGGGGGTTCAACCGTGAAGGGAGAAAGGACATGGGTGATTGGGAAAGCAGAAAGGACGGGGAGCTGAGTAGAAACTTAACAACTACCGGGGCTGTTGAAATCGAAAGTGAGCAGAGCCTCATGCTGGACGGGCACTGGTGCTGCATGGGAGTGTGATCAGTGGTTGGGTGGAGATGCAGGTCAGCTCAGATGGACAACTGAAAAAGAACCCCAGCAGGCAGCATTGAAAATAGTCAGGACATTGAGATGAGTGTGATGGAGAAAGGATCTGCATGCATGGGAGAGTGCTCCTATAGGCCCTGCTACACACACTCGTCTCCCTCCAGAATCATTCATGGTCTGGCTGTGTGCAGCTGAGCTGCAAGTGGGCAGGGTGGGGGGAGGAATGCAGGGGCAGGAGTTGTGAAGCCTGTAAATGAAGCTGAAAGACATCATTATGCATTATTCAGTGAAAGTGAATATATTTTCAGATTATAAAGTGAAAAAATATGTTCACCCATGCAACCACTTATGATCAGAAATTCTTAACTTTTCTAGGCCTACCACTTCTCGGTGCTGCTCTGACATCCGCAGGAGGGATGGAGACAGCCTACGCAATGCTTGGCCCTGTTGCCTTGATGACTTCAACGTATGTCCTCTGGAGAGCCAAGACCTTGAGGGTCCTGGCTTGCTTTGGCTGTCCTCCTATGGACCAGCTGCTCCCTCTGCCGAGACAAGGGATGAGGTTGAGGGGGTCACAGGCAAAGAGGATTTGGAGGGAGGGGACAGCCTCTGAGATTCATGGGTGGATGACCCAGGGATGTCAAGCTGCTGCTCCTCCTCCTTTCGGGTGCCTGAGGGCCCCGGCCTGATTCCTTGAGGGGAAGGAGCACCTGGAGGGATGTTGAGGTGCCCTGTTTCTCTCTTGCATTGCCACTGCAGGAACTCACCCATGGCTACAGTGATGGAGTGCAGGCCTGCGTGCATCTTCACATTCTGCTGGTCAAGGGTCTCCATGGTGTCCACCATCGTTCCCATGGACAGCTCCATATCTCCATATGCGCACATATGTGACCCACTTCATCAGAGAGCAGGCGGGCGCACACTGACTCATGTGCCACTCTGTTGAGGACTTCTGACAGCTCTGCGTGATGTTCCCCCGCCTTCTGCTGACTCTCCAGGATGAGTTGGAAGGCCGAATCCAGAGGCTTATCATCTGACTTGGACCTCACAGATGCCTCATACCCAGCAGTCCTCTGAGTGCCAGGGAACTCGGCTGAACCTGCCTCCTCCTGCTGCGGTCACATGTCCGTGCGGTGACCACCAGATTGTGAATCCAAGGCTGCTCTTGATCTATATCCCACTGAGGTGTGTGTCTCTGTGCTGGAGGGTGCGGGTAAGCACTGTGATGGGTTTTCCAGGCTGTTTATTTCCAGCTCTTCAATGGAGAAGGTGTCCTCTTGGCTGGAGGTGAGGACGTGGATGGAGCTGAGGGGACTGGCTGGATGAGGGTGTCAGTCACTTGGCAGAGTTCTCTGTGAACCAAAGTAGTTAGTGCTTGTCAGCAGAGCCAAAAGCAGGAGAGAGAGAGCACTCATAGATAAGTTGAGAGAGGGATGATGTGGTGCAGGACCCTTATGTGGGTGTTCACTGCTGACCTCACCATTGCACAGGCACGGTACACGTCCTCACCAGTCAGCGTGATGGCACGCTCCTCAAAGTGAGTGAGGGACTAATCTGAGCCACACCAACCCTGATCTGGGACCTCTCCTGCTGTTGTGAGCCAGCTTCTCCTGCATGAATACAGATGGGGAGAATGTGAGCAGGACACATGGCATTGCATGAAACGTTTGTGTGGCGGGCGGAGTCATGGACGGATTAGGATGTGAGCTTTAAAGCATATGAGTCTGATGGAGATGTGAGGGTGTGTGAGAGTTAGTGGTGTTGTCCTTTGAGATGTGAGATCTCTGTGGATGTGCGATAGATTTGAGATTGAGTGTGAGTCGAGATTGATGAGGTGGTTGACTTACACTGGGGGAATGGATAAGAGCATTCATCATCTTCTTACATTGGATGGCTGACCTCCTCTGTGCTCCCATCTCACTGCATACTGCTGCCACCGCCTCCCAGGCTGGATTGGTGACTCTGGTGGACCCCCTGCGGCCAGAGCAGGGGTAGAGGACATTGCGCAGCCTTCCACTGCATCTATCAGGCGTCCCAGAGAGGCATCACTAAATTTGGAGGCTGCCAGCTTCTTTGCTTTTAGGGTCATCTGTTGCCTGGAGCAGTCCTGGCCTGTAGACAGGAAGTAGGCTATGCTCTGGTGCACTTTAAATATGGCGTCTGGAGCGAGGAAGTGTTGAGGTCATGGAGTGGCAGGTAAATCCAAACCCGCCCACCCGCCAGCGAGCTGGTGTGTTCCCTGTGAATGCTTAATTAATAAGGCAGGATGTCCCAGGAATGGGATAATACAGCACAAAAAGCCGCAATGCGGCCAGCGGGAAAAACATCCTATTTCCCGCCCGCTAATACACTTTGTGCAAATCTGGGATGATTCCTCCAAAAATTCATCCTGCTGGGAAACTGATTTTTGGCCTGCTGCTAAATTACGCCCCCCCACCCACCAGGCTTCCCACTGTAGCCGGGCCTGGAAGATTCCATCCTAGGACTTGATGGCCAAGGAATGTGTCAATAATTTGACCCAACAAGTTGAGTACCAACCTGCAAATCCTTCCAACGCATGCCAGTGGCAGATGGGGAGACGGTGGCTTAGTAGTATTGCCACTGGACTAGTATTACAGAGACCCAGGGCAATGTTCTGGGGACCTGGGTTTGAATCCCACCACAGCAGATAGTGCAATTTGAATCAATAAAAATCTGGAATTAACAGTCTGCTGAAGACCACAAAACCATCGCTCATTGTCATAAAAACTCATCTGGTTCACTAATGTCCTTAAGGGAAGGAAATCTGCCATCCTTACCTGGTTTGGCCTACATGTGATTCTGGACCCAAAGCAATGTGGTTGACTCTTAAATGCCCTCTGAACAAGAGCAATTACAGATGGACAATAAATGCTGGTCTAGCTAGTGACATCTAGGCACAAGTAAAAAAAAACATTAAGGGGGTGGGGGGGAGATCCCTGGTCAGCCGTGTGATGGAAAAATGTTGGAGTCTCCACCATCACTACTGACTACAAGTGTATTCAGACTACAACATATATCTAAAAAGTGCATTTTGCCATAGCAACTCGGACTCTCTGAGTGAACTGTAATACACCACCAGTGCAGTTTTCTTTGTATTGTTTTGCTGTTCTTTATGTCTATCCAAGTCCATGGGGTACCTACTCTTCTTTGCATTCATATAACATTTTTTTTTGTTTTATTCTATCTCTCATTTCCCTTAAAAGATCAAAGTTGTTCAATTACACAAGTAGAGCTCTTGCCCTTTAGGAGAACATAATACTTTCTGGAGGTTTTGTGGTGCAATGGGTAGTGCTCATGCCTTGAAGCCAGAAGATCAGGTTTCAAGCCCCATTCCAATGATGTTTTGATGGCTAAAGAAGGTGTGTTCATAACATGACAAAACAGATTGAGTATCAACCTGCAAATCTTTCCAACACATACCAATGGCAAGCAGTAAGAGTGGGAGAGATTCCTGGTCAGCCATGTGATGGAAAGAATGATGGAACCTTTACCATTACTATCCATAGATCCAGTCTACAACATGCCTGTGTGAACTGCAACACACAACTGCCACCACAGACCAAATACTTCTTTGAACCCCTCCCACTTTTATTTGTTGTTTTATCCATTAATGGTCCCACTGGATCTACTAGGGGCATAGGAACATAAGATTAGGAGTAGGCCATTTAGCCCCTCAAGCTGTTCCAACATTCAATGAGATAGTGGTTGATCTCAATCCTAAATCCATATGTCCACCTTTGCCCTATATTTCTTAATACTTCTGGTTAACAAAAATCTATCAATCTTAGTTTTAAAATTAACAATTTTAAAATGAACAATCTTGCATCAATTGCCAGTTGTGGAAGAGAGTTCCAAACTTCTACTATCCTTTGTGTGTAGAATTGTTTCTTAATTTCACTTCTGAAAGGACTGGCTGTAATTTTCAGACTATGTTCCTAGTCCTCAGCCAGCAAAAATAGTTTCTCCCAATCTACTCCATCTGTCCTGCTTAATATCTTAAAAACTTTGATCATATCCCTCTTCACCTTCCAAATTTCAAGAAAACACCCTGGTTTGTTTACTGTCTCCTTGTAGCTTATCCCTTGGGGTCCAGGGTTCTAGATTCTAGTAAATTATGCTGCAGTCTATATGAGGCCAGTTCATCCTTCCTAAGGTGTGGTGTTCAGATTTTCTTACAGTACTCCAGGTGCAGTCTAACCAGGGCTTTTTATAGCTAAAAGTTGACTTCTACCTCCTTGTAATCTAGATATAAAGGCCAGTATTCCCTTGCTTATTTTGATTATTTTCTGTACCTGTTCATAATATTTTAATGATCTGTATACTCACCAAGTCTCTTTGGACCTCCACTGCTTCCAGCTTTTCACCATTTATAAAGTACCAATTTCTTTTCTTTTTACGTCCAAAGTGGATGATCTCACATTTAACATTGAACTTCATTAAACAAAGAGATAAAAACAAAAAACTGCAGATGCTGGAAATCCAAAACAAAAACAGAATTACCTGGAAAAACTCAGCAGGTCTGGCAGCATCAGCGGAGAAGAAAAGAGTTGACGTTTCGAGTCCTCATGATCCTTCAGCAGAACTGGTTGAATCCAAGGAGAGGGGTGAAATATAAGCTTGTTTAAGGTGGGGGGGGGAGAGAGAACACCCAACAACAACCCCCCCCACCCCCCACCTTAAACCAGCTTATATTTCACCCCTCTCCTTGGATTCAACCAGTTCTGCTGAAGGGTCATGAGGACTTGAAACGTCAACTCTTTTCTTCTCTGCCGATGCTGCCAGACCTGCTGAGTTTTTCCAGGTAATTCTATTTTTGTATTGAACTTCATTCACCAGTTTTTCCCTTTCACTTAATCTATCAATATCTCTTTGTAATTTTACACTTCCATCTACATTGCCTATCTTTGTGTCAAGGACAAATTTGGATGTGTGGCTTTCCATCCCATCTTCTAAGTCATGAATTAATGCAATGAATAATTGAGGTCCCAACATAGATCCTTTTGGGACACCATCAGTCACATTTTGCCAATTTGAGTATCTGGCCAATATCCCTACTCCTACTCCCTGTCTTCCATTCAGCCAATTTTCTAACCAGGTCAATGATTTTCTTCCATTCTATGAGCTTCAACTTTAACAAAAAATCTCTTATGATGGACTTCATCAAATGCTTTATGGAAGTCCTAAAAATAACATCCATAGACATTCCCCTGTACATCACTTTAGTTACCTCTTCAAAAAATACAATCAAATTTGTCAGGCTTGACCTGCCTTTTACAAAGCTACTCAAATAAAAGCAAAATACTATGGATGCTGGAGGTCTGAAATAAAAACAGAAGGTGCTGGAAAAATTCAGCAGGTCTGGCAGCATCTGTGGAGAGGGAAACAAAGTGAATGTTTCAAGTTCAGTAGGACTTCTGCAGAACTATTCTTCTTGAAGTTTAGTTCACAGAAGAGTCATATTGGACTCAAAACATTAACTCTGTTTCTCTCTCCACAACTGCTGCCAGACCTGCTGAGTTTTTCCAGCACTTTCACAGAATCAAGAATCACACAGTGCCGAAGAGGCCCTTCGGCCCATCAAGTCTGCACTGACACGTGAGAAACACCTGACCTACCTACCTAATCCCATTTACCAGCACTTGGCCCATAGCCTTGTATGTTATGACATGCCAAGTGCTCATCCAGGTACTTTTTAAAGGATGTGAGGCACACCGCCTCCACCACCCTCCCAGGCAGCGCATTCCAGACCGTCACCACCCTCTGGGTAAAAAAGTTTTTCCTCACATCCCCCCTAAACCTCCTGCCCCCTCACCTTGAACTTACCTCCCCTTGTGACTGACCCTTCAACTAAGGGGAACAGCTGCTCCCTATCCACCCTGTCCATGCCCCTCAATCTTGTACACCTCGATCAGGTCGCCCTTCAGTCTTCTCTGCTCCAACGAAAACAACCCAAGTCTATCCAACCTCTCTTCATAACTTAAATGTTTCATCCCTGGCAACATCCTGGTGAATCTCCTCTGCACTCCCTCCAGTGCATTATCCTTCCTATAACGTGGTGACCAGAACTGCACACAGTACTCCAGCTGTGGCCTCACTAAGGTTCTATATAACTTCAACATGACCTCCCTACTTTTGTAATCTATGCCTCGATTGATAAAGGCAAGTGTCCCATATGCCTTTTTCACCACCCCACTGCCTTCAAAGATCTATGGACACACATGCCAAGGTCCCTTTGCTCCTCAGAACCTCCTAGTATCATGCCGTTCATTGAATACTTCCTTGTCAAATTACTCCTTCCAAAGTGTATCATCTCACACTTTTCAGGGTTAAATTCCATCTGTCACTTATCTGCCATTTTTAGCATCCTGTCTATATCTTCCTGTAGCCCAAGACACTCAACCTCACTATTAACCACCCGGCCAATCTTTGTGTCATGCGCAAACTTACTAATCCTACCCCCCACATAGTCATCTATGTCGTTTATATAAATGACAAATAATAGGGGATCGAGCACAGATCCCTGTGGTATGCCACTGACACTGACTTCCAGTCACTAAAGCATCCTTCTGTCATCACCCTCTGTCTCCTACAAAGAAACCAATTTTGAATCCACCTTATCAAATTATCCTGTATCCCGTGTGCATTTGCCTTCTTTATAAGTCTCCCATGTGGGACCTTGTCAAGGGCTTTGCTGAAATCCATATAGACTACATCAATTGCACTACCCTTATCTATACACCTGGTCACTGCCTCAAAAAATTCAATCAAATTTGTTAGGCATGACCTCCCTTTGACAAAGCCATGCTGACTATCCCTGATAGGTTCTCTCCTTCAGAATTTTCTCCAATAGTTTCCCTACCACTGATGTGAGACTCACTGGCCTGTAGTTCCCTGACTTAGCACTACAACCCTTCTTAAATAGCGGAATCACATTAGCTGTTCTCCAGTCCTCTGGCACCTCCCCTGTGGCCAGAGAGGAATTAAAAATTTGGGTCAGAGCTCCTGCGATCTTCTCCCTTGCCTCCCTCAGCAGTCTGGGACACAAACCATTTGGACCTGGAGATTTGTCTACTTTTAAGCCTGCCAACATCTCCAATACCTTGTCACTCCCTATATCAATTTGCTTAAGAACCTCACAGTCTATCTCCCCGAGTTTGATACCTTCATCCTCAGTCCTGTTCTACTACTACGTCTAATTTCTGTTTTTATTTCACAAATCCATGCTGGCTCTCTCTGATCAGCTGTGAATTTTTAGGGTGTTCAGTCACCCAATCCTTAACTATAAATTCTAATATTTTCCTGACAACAGATGTTAGGCTAACTGGTCTATAATTCCCTGCTTTCCCTTTCTCACCTTTATTAATTGGTGGAGTGGCATGCACAATTTTCCAATCCATGGGAATGGTTCCTGAATCAAAAGAACTTTGGATGGTTATAGTGAGGGCATCTACAGTACAATGTTCTTACCTATTTCAATTTCTGCCTCACCCCTTCAAAGTCTGCCTGACTGTACACAATGTTCTATACAGTTGTAGCAAGACTTCCCTACTTTTATACTCTATTCCCCTTGCAATAAAGGCCAACATTCCATTTCCCTACTGAATTGCTTGTTGTACCAGATGCTGACTTTTTGTGATTATGCAGTCTCCACTTAAATAATATTCTGTTTCTCTATTCTTCCTGCCAAAGTGGAAACCTGACATTTTCCTACATTATACTCCATCTGTCAAATTTTTCCCACTCACTTAATCCATCTTCCTTTGCAAATGTTTTGTTTCCTCCTCACAACTTGCTTTCCTGTCTATCTTTGTGTCATCAACAAATTTGATTACAATACACATTGTCCCTTCATTCAAGTCATTAATATAGATTGTAAATAGTTGAGGCCACAGCACTAATCCCTGTGGCACTCCACCAGTTACAGTTTGCTAACCAGGAAATAGGTCATTTATCCTGAATCTCTGGGCTGGATTTTACAGCTCCCTTGCTGGTGTATTTGATGGCTGAGTGCTCATAAAATAAAGTGGGGGGCCTTCCCATTGCCTTCCCGCCACTCCTCCCCACCCCCCACTCATATTAGTGGGGGGAAAGGTGTCAGACAATCCATCTGCCCTTAGGTCTATTGAGGCCCTTAAGTGGCCAATCAATGTCCATTTGAGGGCCTCATACAACCTCTGCTGCTATTATATATGCGGCTGGAGAAGGCGGAGGAAAGGCAGGTAGCGTGGGCTGCTGCAAGGAGGGTACCTGAGCACTGAAGAAGAGTCATACGGACTCGAACCATTAACTCTGTTTCTCTCTGCATAGATGCTGCCAGAACTGCTGAGATTTTCCAATGTTTTATATTTTTATTATAGGAGGGTACCTGTGTCTCCAAGCCATCAAAGGCAACCCCCCACTAGATCATACTTCCTCTTTAACCCTCCCCTCTGGCTTCACAAACCTTGCCCCCCCCCACCCCCCCCCAACTACCTCCTCCCTTTGCTGGGGCCTGCTAGTGAGGCCCATCCAAAATCCCACACTTACCTTTATGTCTGGGCTCCATCAGTCTTCTTCCTCAGGGACTGTCTGTACTCCCAGCAGTGGCC
The DNA here is from genome assembly GCF_017639515.1 of Carcharodon carcharias. Lineage (NCBI taxonomy): Eukaryota > Metazoa > Chordata > Chondrichthyes > Lamniformes > Lamnidae > Carcharodon > Carcharodon carcharias. Next base: position 158,601,040 of record NC_054468.1, on the reverse strand, counting down.
AGAACTCTCCCAGGCTACCTTTGCCAATGTGATTTGTCCAATCTTTATGAAGATTAATATTCCCCCTGATTATTGCAATATCTGTCTTAAAAGCCCCCATTATTTCTTGTTATTATTTCTTGACCATAGTTTCTTGTCTTACAGTGTAGCTACTGTCAGGGGGCCTATAAACTCCTCCCACCAATTACTTCTTCCTTTTAGTATTTCTTATCTCCACCCTAACAGATTCTACATCTTGGTTCTCTGAACCAAGATCATTTCTCACTACTGTATTGATCTCATCCTTTATTGACAGAGCTATCCACCTCCTTTCCCTTTCTTCCTGTCCTCCTGAAATGGCAAACGCCCTGGAATATTCAGATCCTAATGGTGTTTACTTTGCAATCATGTCTCTACATAACGGCTATAATATCACTCTCATTTATGTCTATTTGTGCTAGCAATTCATCCTTTTTTTATGAATGCTGAGCCTTTAATTCTTTTTACCATTTTCCCCTACTCTGTCCTTATTTGCTGTGCACTCTTATGTTTGTGCGCTCCATCCCTTCCTGTCTGGTTATCATTTCCCATGTTGTTACCCTGTGGTATTACTTTGTCCTTCCTCTTCAACTTTTCAGATCTCCTCTCTTATGAACCCTCCCTCTCTGCCAATATTTAGTTTAAACCCTACTTATTCGATTTGCCAATACATTGATCCCAGCACAGTTCACATGAAGGCCATCCCAAGGATACAGCTCCCTCTTTCCCTGGTACAGGTGGCTCATAAATCAAAATCCATTTCTTCCAAATCAATCTTTGAGCCACGCATTCAACTCTCTGATCTTATTTTCCCTGTGCCAATTTGCTCATGACTCAGGTAGTTACCTGGACATTATTACATTTGTGGTTCTGGTCTTTAAGTTGGCCCTTAGCCCTAGGTCATCGGTACCCGCATAGATTACAACAACTGGGTCCTTCCTCTCCCACTCCAAATTCCTCTCCAGCCCCAAGGAGATGTCCTTAACCCTGGCACTGGGCAGGCAACACAGCCTGGTCAGTTTTCTCATCTTCTCTCTATTCCCTTCTCTCATCTACATAAACTGCAAGAACCTCGAACCTGTTGGACAATTGCAAGGGCCTGCATTGCTACCTTCTGGGTCCGCATACCTGCCTCACTTGCAGTGACACCCTCCTGTCCCTGAGTACAGACCAAATCTGAAGAAATGTGACTGTCTCCTGGAATAAAGTGTCCAGGTAACTTTCCTGATGCTCAGATTCCAGCTGATCAACTCTGAGCTGAAGTTCCTGAAATTGCAGACACTTACTGTGGATGTGGTTGCCATGGATCACACTGCTGTCCAACAGCTCCCACACACTACAGCTACAACACATCACATCAAATCAATGTTACATGCTGATTGATGTCAGGGTCTGTATACTCTGCATACATCTGGTGGATGCCTCCTGTATACGTGTTAGCGCCCTCATCGAATTGATACCTGGTACAGCCTTTTCCAGAAATTTATGCTTGTACACTAGATGCTATTTGAAGGCAAAACAACACTCATTGCGCAAAAAAATACTGCCACTATGGTGCTGAATTTCATGGGCTATGGGTGGAAGCATCTGGTCCCATTGGTGGCGGGCATCCTGGCGGGCATGAGCGGACAATATGGTGAGAAGGCCAAAAAGCGGAATTACACCATCATAAAACTGCTCCACCCGTCAATGGCGGGCTGTGTTTCCTGCCACCTCAGGTGGGGAACCTACTTTAGTATCTCATTATAAGCCTTGCTTGCCGGAATCATCTCCCCATGCTGGATCATCTGAGCACGTTGGCGTGATTGCATGCCGATGTGTTTCACAAGTGATGTGCAACTGGCAAGTTGCACTTTGATTGGATCTTTGAAGTTTGTTTGCCTAGCTTTATTCAGACAGCACTCACAGTCATCAGCACTAGGCTTTGCAGGCAGCATCACATCATTTTTAGGTGGGCACACATGCAGGTCTTTACCTACAGACCCGCCGTAAGGCAGGGATGGCTTTTCAATGGCTGCAGGGCTAGGGTTTGTTTGGGGAAGTTGGAAAAGTGGCCTTAGGCAAGAGAAGAGGCTGCAGGATGAGGGTTGTACTGAGGAAGGGGGCTATCCCAAGGCATCCTCTCATAACCTTACCGCCAGGGATCCCAGTCCCTCCGAAACCAAGAACCCAGGCTTAATCTGACTGTCATGGATCTTCTTCTTGGGACTGCTTGTAGTCCCAGTAATGGCTACTATTGAGCTCTGGCGCTGTGGGACATTTGTTGGTCAATTAGAATAGCCGGCAGCTCTTGAGGGCGGCACTTCCTTTCTCACAATTATATTATTAATGTGGGGCATCCTTTTTTAAAGTGGGTCAGTTTGTGACTGAAGTTTCTACTGAGAGGGTGGGAATAAGGGGAGCAATATGCCCCTGTAAAATCCAGCCCTTGGTTTATCAAAATCTAATAGAATTATGAACATTTGTACAATCGCGGTCAGCTTGACTCACTCTTGTTTCTCAAGACTGAAGGTTGTTAATTCAAGCACTACCCTGGGTATTTGAGCACATAATCCAAGATGATCCTTCAGTGTAGTACTGGGTGGGTGGCGGGGGAGGGGGGGGGGTGGGGTTGGTTGGGGTGGGGGGCGGTGGAGGGGGCATCCTGTATTGTGGATGCGATCACTTGTAAATGAGATGTTACATAAAAACTCTGCTTGTTTAGGTACATAAACACAAGAGAACATGAGAGATAGGTGCAGGAGTAAATCATACAGCCTGCTGAGCCTGCTGCACCATTCAATACAATCATGGCTGATTCTGGAGTTCAACTCCACTTTCCTACTTGTTCCTCATACTTCTTGATTCCCTGAGAGACCAAAAATTTGTCTATCTCAGTCTTAAATATAGTTAACAATGGAGCATCCATAATCCTCTAGGATAGAGAATTCCAAAGATTCAAGTTAGATAGAAAAAATCGCTAATCAGAAAAAGCAGCAAGGTTCTCCTGGAGTCCTGGCCAGCATTTATCCCTCAGCAAAGAACATGGGGAAAGTTTTGACTTTGGGTGATAGTTGCCACGCTTCCCCACATAAAGCAGTTTGGATTTCACATTACTATCATTACAATTAAACCTAAATCTCAATTGAACATTTGAACATAACATTTGCTGACCTTTCTTTCATGTGGAAAATCATATATAAATGTACCAAGTTGTGTAAACCTTAGAGTACCTTGAAGAAATAGTACATACACTGCATGATCCTCTCAAAAGTGAAATCAGATTCCGACTGATGGGCAGCAGGATCAGGAGACAGTTTAAGTTGAGACACATCGCAGATGCTCTTGACCAAGCCAGCGCTGACTGATAGGAAAAATCAGACACACGTCTCTAGCTTATACCAAGAGCAGATTAATAGTGTAAAAATATGCTTAAATGACAATAATAAAGCACTTACTCCAAGCAGTGCACGAGTATAAACATATGCTTCCTCTTGTTCATATAGGAAGAAAGTATGGCCGAAAAGAAAAGTATTCATTCCCAACCACAACAACTGTAACATAAAAAGCTATTATTTCACAAACTAGAAAATAATGACATTTCATTGTTTTAAATGGTTTACTGGGTGTAGCAAATGTTTAGAATAAGATAAACTTTTAAAATCAATTATGCATAACATTTCAGCTTCAAACTGAAATGAGTAAACTGATACAAATTAAAAATTAACTGTATGCCTAATGTACATGATGTGGAACCTGTAGCTTTTATTTTTCAATAATTTATCAAATATCTCAACAAATGCAGTTAGTTCTGTTTCTTTGTAAACTATAAAAAATATATTTTCCTAAACAGGTCTGAACCTGGAAAAATAATTAACATTCAAAGTTGTGCACAATAATTAAAGCTTATTATTCATAATAGCGGATTTAAACATTGAATGACATAACATTAACTTTGTACTAAGAGAACATTTGACAAGTTAACAATTTAAATATAAGACTTACTATTATGATGAGCTTTGGAGCATCATTCACAAACCAGTTTGCCATTGATCATGTAGAGCTGTAGCTTTAATCTGTTTTCTGCTCCTTTACAGATGGTGTTCTGTTTTCTACCAACCCAGCACTGTCGACTATTGCTGAGGTGTAGCATTACTGAGGGTGTGCTCTGGAAATCATAGTTCAGTCTTTGCCTGTTTAGCATTCAAATATTTGTTAAGCTGTAGTTCTAAAATTTCCAACAATCCCATAGGGTAGGCAGTTTAAAAAGGAACATATCTGGGCACTAGATCCCAGTGAGTTAGCTGATCATTTTTCTTTCTCTTGAAAGGTAAGAAGCCTACATAAAATGAGATTAAACATTCTCAACATAGTTCCTATTGGGTTCAGCCCCATAAAAAAAATGCTGTTAAATATCATTCAGACAGCCCACATGAATGGATGAATACACTGGTGCAGTATGGTTTACTTCTCTGAAGTTGGAGTCAAGATATGTGTCAGGAATACTGTGCTACCCTTGCTAAGTCGATTTGTTCTCATCTTTGAGTTCAAAGATTATTGGTATGAGCCCCTCAACATCAACTTGTATTTATAAAGCACCTGTAATGTAGTAAAACATCCCAAGATGCATTATAGGAGCATTATAAAGCAAAATTTCACATCATGTTGCATAAGGCAGTATTAGAATAGCCAAAACCTTGGTCAAAGAGGTAGATTTTAAGGAGCTTCTTCATGGAGGAATGAGAGTTAGGGAGACAGAGAAGTGTAGGGAGGAAATCCCAGAGCTTAGGGCCTTAGCAGTTGAAGACACAGTCAACAGGGATGGAACAGTTAAAATAAGGGTCACTTAAGAGTCCAGAATTAGAAGAGCATTGCTGTTTTGGAGGGTTTTACAGCTAGAAGAGATTACAGAGGGAAGGGGGGAGAGGTCATAGAGTGATTTGAAAACAAGGATAAGAATTTTAAAACAGAGACATAGTTTGGTTGTAGGACAATGTAGGTCATCCAGAACAGGGGTACTAGGATAATGGGACTTGGTGCATGCAAGGGCACGAGCAGTAGAATTTTGAATGGCCTTATACCAGGGAATGAATCGATATTCTAGGCTGATACTCCAGTTCAGTACTGAGACAATGATGCATTTTTGCAAACTGGTTTGTGAACAAAGTTCATCATAACAAGGCCTTGTTTGCTGCATGGTTGATTGTTAAATATGAGATAAAATTAATCCCTTTAAGCTGTTCCAATGCTATTATGATTGTGCAGCCCTTTCTAGTAGGCATACGGAGACCAACACGGAAGGAGCAGGAAGAGGATGCAGGAGGAAGAGACCCTTTTTCACTGAATGGGCTGTCCATAGATGCCTGTTTAGTCTTCAATTCCCTTAGGATGTTATCCCAGCAGCACAATGCTTCACAATACCCTACCTCATAATCCATCTGCTATATCCGATCACAGCATCCTCTTGGATAAAACCCTGCAATAAATGCCATCAACAAAAAAACCTTTCCATGATAGCTTCAACCAACAACACATCCAGTGAAGATGAGATAACTTAAATATTCACCCTTGTACATCCTTAGTGCCTGTTTTACAGGTGCCTATGCTTGTCCTAGTGCTCCTAAACAGTGCTATTCAGTTGCTGCAGTAGGGATGGTGGAAGGCTGCTAACCTTTGCTTGGGGAGACTGCAAATGACTTTGCAGGGATGACCTTAAGCATCTCTGAGCCTTGAGGGTACTGCATCGGACTGCACCATCTCGGCATGAGCAGTGGCAGGACTAACAGAGAGGCAACAACAAGGGCACTGACAGAGCAGCAATGGTGGGAGCAGGAATTCTGTCCTCTTGAGAAAGGACAGCAAATTCGTGCTCCATGGAGCCAGTGACACCCCTTACCAAATCTAGTATGTGTCGGAGGACAGATTGCTGGACTGCCACGAAAGCCTGCATGCACATTTGAACATTGAGATCTACAGCCATGATGACAGCAGTCTGATTCTGTAACACAACACACATGGACCTCATAACCTGCAGCATTGAGATTCTGAATGGCTTCTGCCTGTGCTGCAATGGAAGCTGAGGCAGTGTCCACCAGACACTGCATCGCACTGGGTCTGCAAGTGCAATCATGGAGCTGGTCGCCATTTCCGTGCAGGAAAGGGTGGGTTCTAAGCCCTGTGTAAAATCCTGTGCCACAGTGGAGCTGAACTGCTCTATGCTTCTTGACAGTGACAGGAGGCTGTCTGGCAGGCATACTAGAGCACAAAGCATATTGGTGTGCGTGTTCATCTGCATTCTCCTGTAGGCTGCTTCATCAAAATCCTCATCCAAGTCCCCTGCAGTGAACTTGTTTGTGATCTCACCTTCCAGGGAGCTGGTGCACGAATTGACTTATTCTCCTGAACAGGCTGCCAACTAATGCCTGGTGATTCACCACCTAGAAATCCCGACTATACAACCATCTCATATCCTAGCTCATGAATAGTCCATTAACATACGGAAATGTTATTGATGGGCAAGATCTTGGTTATCATATCCTGCTGGTTTCACTCCAATTAAAGGGCTGAATTTTGCCGTTGGCGACCAGGGGGCAGGGCCAGCTCGCTGACGCGTAAAATGATGCAGGATGGCATCAGGGGGAACCCCCGACATCATTCTGCCTCATTTAAATCTTCAGGAAGGCGGGGGCACAGCAAAATCAGCTGCAGGCCCGCCGACCTGTCTATGGCCAATTGAGGCCATTGACAGGGTCATTAAAACAATTAAAGGACCTGTCCGACCACCCTTAAGGTTGGCGGGCAGGCCAAGAGCCCGGGTGGGGAATAGAAAAAACATGAAACCTCATCCATTGGCTGGATGAGGTTTCATGTAGGGATTTAAAAAGTTTAATAAAGTTTTAATGTAAATCATGAACATGCCCCATCTCATGTGACATTGTCACATGAGGGGGACACGTTAAGGGTTTTTTTTTCTATTTTTAATGTTTTTAGAACTGCCAGCGATCTCCCTGAGGCAGCACTTAGCCTCAGGGAGATGTGCGCTCTTTCGTGCGCATGCGCAAAAGAGCACACTCTCGCTTTTGGGGAATCTCCCCACCGCCCGCACAGGAAGCACATAGCACTTCCCGGCGGACGTCACGCTGGGCGGGCCTGCCCACGTAAAAAGGCGGTGGGGTACGCTTCTCCGGTGGGGATCGGCTCCTCGCCCGCCGGAGATTGGGTCGGGCCTGCCTGCCTGGAAGGCAGAAAATTCTGCCCAAAGAGTTCTTTGTATTAGCATATCCAAGGAATGTGGGGGCACATTCAAACACAGTGGTCTGGATTTTCATCCTCGAGGTGGGTAGGGAAAGTCAGGAAAATTCCTGACTTGGCCTGTCTGCCTTGGGAGAAAGTGCCTGCCAAGGCAGGATCTTCATTGCTGGGGGCTGGGTGTGAGCTGCAGTTGGGCCAGCCAATGCGGGAGCAAGTGTGGACAGCCATAGGGGCTGCCAGGTGCCGAGGTGGCTGGGACTTTGTCACAGTGGAAAAAAATAACACAAAGGCCCTCCAGCCCTCATCCTTCACACTCCCATCACCCTCCAAACACTCCCCATGCCCCATTCATGCCACAACATGCCCCCCACCCACCCCCTCAATATGGATGCTTGGCTGAGAGCCCAGACATCTATTAAAATAACAGAACACCTGCTCCCTAGTGTAACATTGTTTGATTGACAGATCAGGCTCTCTGATCTCTGTGGTCAATTTCACAAAGTTTACTGACACAAGTTAAGTGGATTCAAGTCTTATGGTTTGTTGGTTTTTGAAACTTCAAAGGGCCTGGATGATTGATACTTTTATTAGATTTCAGTCCAGGCTTTCTTTTTCATTGGAGAAATTTATCAATGGAGTGCATTTTTTCAAAGCTTTGTTTTACACATCCCACTCTACACTGTAAGGTTCAAGGTGTACAGTGGGTCAATGGGAATGGAAATGTCATAGCTTGGCATAGGGGGCATGAAGGGACATAGGGTGTGGGTGGAAGGGCAGAGCCTGGCATAGGAGGCATGAGGGGACATAAGTGGTCGGTCGAAGGGCAAAGCCTGGCATGGGGCCTGTGGGGCATAGGGAGTGGGTGGAAGGGCAGAGCCTGTCATAGGGGCCATGAGGGGACATAGGAGTTGGGTGGGGTGTGGAACTTGGCATAGGTGGCATGAGGGGACCTTTTGAAGTTACCTTTTAAAAAGTCCCTTCATGCATACTAGGATTCATGACTCCTCTAAGGGGCTGTGAATCATGACTCTTTAAAAACCTGGCCTGGAAACTCTCGTAACATTTAAGTAGTATTTAGATATTCATTTGCATTGCCATAGCTGCCAGGGCAATGGGCCAAGTGCTGGAAAATGGAATTAATGTAGTCAGATCTTTGTTGATTGGCGTGGACACAATGAGCCGAATGGCCTCCTTCTGTGCTGCAAACGTCTATGAGGCTTCACGAAAATTGAAGAGAATTGGAGATACCTATCTCTGGAATGGAGCCAGCCAGGTTGGGAATGCCATATGCGGACTTCTGACAGGAAGCTGCCTGCACCCTTTAAAGGCAGTCTCTAAAATTGGACAACTCAGGAATGGGATTGGGAATCCCAGAATCAGGATCTGTCTGCCATTTTAAAAGGGCTCCTGAGTCAATTGAACTTGATGAGAATCCAGACCAGTGGCTCTATAAAGCTTGTGGTTCTATAAAGCTTGTTCGCCTGTCGCTATTATTTAGTTTTATAATTTTGGCCACAGGAATTCAGTGATTGAGACAAATCATTTAACTGGATAGACGCATACCCATGTGTGTCTGATAGATTTGTTAGCTGCTCCTCTAGACTAGTATATTGAAAAAGGCAACCACTGTGGCTATGTCAGGTTTGCAATGAACTGTAGAATGCTGGGAGGAAGAGTTTGGCCAATTTCTGAAAATTGTCCATCTCAAACAGCCTTTTTGCAGTCCCTTTTTTGGGCTTTTAAATGTTGAATCTTTTAAGTTGAATGTGTTCTTGCTGAAGGAATGGCTACAGGACTTGACCCCAGAGTTCAACTCCTCACATCATCTGTCACTTTTAAACCACTTATCCTGTTTCTTGCTGAGCCAAGCCTCATCATTAATTCGTCAGCTTTAAAAGTAGAATGCGTTCTTGCTGAAAGACTGGCTACAGGTGGCAGCTCTTTTGTATCTGAAAACAGAAAATCAAAAGTGGAGAATTGGGGTTTGCGAAAGGGGGTGTGGTGGAAAGCATGAATCCCAAGGTCACACCATCTGTAGCTTGCGCTTCATGCCAGATAGCAGGATGAGGGTGAGGTGGGATTTAAGAATAAGACATGATAATATCCTTATCCTGGGGGGTGGCATGGTGTGATTACATATTATCATCACGTTGAGTAGGCATGGATGTAATGGTAATATCACTGGACTAGTACTCCAGGGGCCCAGGCTAATGTCCTGGGGGCAAGGGTTCAAATCCCACTATGGCAGCTGGTGGAATTTAAATACAATTAATTTTTAAAAATTAGAATTGAAAGCTAGTCTCAGTAAGGCTAGCCATGAAACTATCATCATTTGTCATGTAGACCCATCTGATTCACTAAAAGAAGCAAAAGTGATATGAGGAAAAAAACCACCTCATGCAGTGAGTGCACTGCCTGAGAGTGAGGTGGAGGCAGATTCAATTGAAACCTTCAAAAAGGAATTGGACAGTTATCTGAAAAGGAATATTGTGCAGGGTGATGAGGAGAAGGTGGGAGAATGGCACTAAGGGAATTGATCATTTGGAGGGCCAGTGCAGACCCAATGGTCGAATGGCCTTCTTCTGCCCTGGAACAATCCTGTGATCCTGAATGTCCTTGGCAGTGCCAGATGTAATAATCTCCGTGAGCAATGTAAGACATTAATGTAGTGGGTATATGCCACGTGAAGATGCATTTACTGCTGTTGACTACCTGTGTGAGGTAATTGAACTTCGTCTGCAACTGTTGACAGACTCTGGGACTTAACGTCAACATTCACCTTGTCTCAGTCCCTTCTGAGGATGTTCCTTGAGGACCCTAGCAGAAACATGGCCTACCTCCTCCTGACTGGCTGTGCGGTATTTATGGGTTGCAATCCCCATGTCCAAGAACAGGAGCAATACAAATTTTAGCTCTTCTTGTTTAAATCCTTCATTGCCTTGTTCCTTCCTACCTCTGTAACTTGCGCCAATCTTATAACCTTCCACACCCCAGAATTCTCTTTTTTTTGACCCTGTTCTCTTAGCATACCTCCCTCCCTTCACTCCAAAATTGTGGCTGTGCCTTCAGCCATCTAGGTCCCACTACTCTTCTCTGCTCTTCCTTCCATTAAGATCCTTCTTACAGCACAATTTTTTGATATAGATTCTTGTCATCTCTCCTTCTTTGGCTTGGCATTGATTTTCTTTGTTAATGACAGCTCTGTGAAATGCCTTGGGAATTTTTAAAGGTGACATCTAAAGGCAATTGTTGTTTTTATACATTAGCAGTACAGGTCATGGAGGAGTAGATGCAGTTTAATGTAACAAAGTCATTTTTCAAAATTATGTGCGTAATTTTTCAAAGATTTGGAATTGTTGCAAGAACTCATTGTAGGGATGAAGGAGGATTAACTGATAATACATGACATTGCAGTTGTGAAAGGTATTGGTGCCCTCTCCTGGTATAGTGTTGTATGGAGACATCATATTAGTCTAAGTGATTTTGATACATGGCCGACCTGCTATGTTGGGAATGGTAGCTTATTTGTTGTGTTACTAAACTAGTAACTTGCCTTCTTCAACTGCTGCAGTCCATATGGTGAAGGTACACCCACTTACCCAATATCCCTTGATTCCCTAAAAGATCAGAAATCTGTCTATTCCAGCCTTAAATGCATTCAATGATGGAACATCCACAGCATTTTGTGTTAGGTAACAAAGAAGCCCACATTATTGGCACCCCAGCCACCACCTGAAACATTTACTCTCTCCACCACTGATGCACAGGGTGGAATTTTCCGGTCCCACCAGCAGCATGCATCATGGTGGGCATGACTGGAAAATTGGAAGAGCCAGAAGTCAGTTTCCCGATGGCATAAAAATGGATTGTAATTTTCTGCTCCCACCTCTCATGGAGGGGACTGGGTTACTTGCCATGCCATACTGGGAACTGCATTTACATGCCTTTGCAACTCATGAATGCTCATTAAAAACCCAGCTAGCTGGAATCACACCCTCACTCCAAATCAAATGGCCACGCCGATGGCTAATTAGACTGGCATGAATCACGCCGGATATAACTGACATGCACCTGGCTAACTGCACTTCATTCGCAACTTCCAGGTTTGTGCGTGCAGCACTCACCTACCTTTCACTGCACTGTTCTGTCTCCGTGCCAAAGCTGCTCTGGCAAAACCAGCGGGAAGGCAAGGGTGGGGAGTTTTGTAAGGCACATGCTTGACTCTGCAGGAAAGGGCAGGAGGGCGGGTGAGACAAGGAAAGGGGCTGGAAAGCACACACTTGATTGTGAGGGATCGGGGCTGGGGGTTTGATTGGAGCTTGGGGAAGAGAAGTGGACAGAGACATATGACTGGAGGGATGGGATGACTGGCTTGAAACACATAAGGTAAAGGGTGGACAGACTCATATAACTGGGAGGGGTGGGTGAATAGAGCATAGAAGGGAAGGGTGGACCGAGGCACATGACTGGGAGTGGGAGGAAAGCAGAGACAGACCTGGGACTGTGCACACTATTTCTTGGGTCCAGAAAGCGGAGACAGTTCTGGGGCTGTGCACACCATGTTACAAGGCTGTGCCTGGCATGCATGTGCTGGTCGTAGTCCAGCGAGAGGATAGGCCTGTCCGTCAAGTTTTAGTCATGCACAGTATGGTGTGCAGGGTGTGATCAGTCCCTCATGCATCTCAGTCCTGGGGGTTGGTTGCTTGGTATTGGGCTGCAGATGGCACAGTTACAGTCAGGGGAGGCATCTGCAGTCTGCAGCTGGGGAACTGTAACTAAGATGGGGGTGCTCGATGTCTCATGGTGGGGTGGGTGGAGGGCTTCTCAGTAGGTCACTGTGCATAGGGCCTCAAGATGGGGAGGGGTCAGGTCGACATGCAGCATTGGGACATCAACAGAAAATGATTTGGTGGGAGGACAGGGATATCCACAAGAGTCACAATGGGCTTCAGGATTTGAGGGGGAGGCAGGAGAGTGATCAGAGGGAGGGAAACTTCCACATGATGCTCTTTGGGATGATAGGAGGGACTTGGATGGTCACGGGGGCATTGGAAGCTGGCCTCATAATAGAACCAGAGCAGCACCATTTTGACAGCTGATGGAATGATGCAGTTGAAAAATAACCTTGGTTAAAAAAAACATCACCAGGGGATGGGTCTGAGGGCTTGTTGGAGGAGTCAAATACTGCACTTTTGAGCCAATTGATGGGGCACCCTAATAATTTCCACTTCAGGACATGGAGACCAATGCTCAGCTGAGACATGTTAGTAAACTCAAATGCCAATTGAAGGATTTGGGCACCTTAACTCATGGTACGCATTATTGCAAGAATTAAAAGTGGCTTGGGGCCAAATGTTGATTGGGTTTGAATGACCATTCGTCCCTCTCAAAGAAAAGTGCAAATGCCACAAGGATCCAACTGCAAAGGGACAAAGGCTAAAGTGCATTTGCAAAAAGCTCCAAAGATGTCTACACATCGCAGCTGAGAGGTTCAGGCTTTACACGCCTAACCAATTACAGTCATTTCATTAGTGCAAGCTTGGGCTCTAGCCTACTCCAAAGGAGCCAGCCTGAGAGAACCCTGACCGAGTCTCATAGTGACTGGTGTAATTCATCCTGATTCAACTATGTCACGCCAGTGGCATCAGGCGGTGGTTGGCGGGGGCGGGGTGCTTTCAGCTTCCAGTGATCCTTAAGACTGAGCGACAGCTGCAAGGGATGATCTGGAAATGGAATGCCTAGAATGAGGGCATCCCAAGGGCTTCAAAATGACTCGCTAGCTTGACGACGGAGGATGATCATTGCAGGGTTATGTTCAATCGTATCTCTGTTCACTTTTCTCACAAAGACAAGGAGGAATGCACAATGGAGGCAGCAGGCAAGGCTGCCTATTTCGTGGCTCTCATAGAATTAAGGAGAAGAAGCTGCCAGGCAGGGCAAAGGGAAGAGCCTTGTCCTGAAAAATATGAGCTAGCAGAGCTTCATGAAGACCCAGAAGCTGCGACAGACAGACCAATTCCACGGAGGAATTTGGCACAACCCAGAGTGTACCAAAGATGCCTGTCATGCTTGCAGATCAGTGAGAGACAGTACAGTAGATGCCTTCGCTTGTCAAGGGATGTGGTGGCTCACATCTGCTACATTCTTTGGGACGATCTGATGCCGAATGGCCTGTGAGGCCATCCATTGCCAGTGGCTTTAAAGCTGACTGCCACACTCAACTTTTTTGCAAGTGGCTTATTCCAAGGCTCCAGTGGGGGCCTCTGCAGAATATCATAATCCTCCATTCACAAATACATCTGAGGGGTTACTGATGTGCTATTCAGTAAGGCATACAATTACGCCCATTCTTTCTGGGTGAAGTCAGGATGAAGCTGCCAGAGTGGGATTTGCAGCGATCTTCGGCATCCCACAGGAGCAGGATGTCATCGATTGCACACATGTGGTCTTAAGAGCTTCCTGGCATCAATAGGAAAAGCTTCCATTCTCTCAATGTCCAGCTGATCTATGACCACCAAAAGCAGATTATGCAGGTCTATGCGAGATACCCTGGGAGCTCACATTACTCTTACATCTTGTATCACTTGCAGGTGCCACAGATCTTTGAGGGCCCTCAGTGCATTCAGCGTTGGGCTCATTGCTGACAAAGGCTACCCCCCAAAAGATGTGGTTAATGACGCCCATTCAGCAGCACAGAATGCTTCAGAGGAGAGATACCATGTGGCTCATTCTGCAACACACTCCTTGATTAAACAGACCATTGGCATCCTGAAGATATGTTTCAGACGTCTGGATGGTTGGGCAGTGCTCTCCAGTACTCTGCCCAGAGAGTGTCATGCCTCATGGTTTGTTGCATTCTACACAACCTGGCGTTCCAAGGTGGGGGCATGATGCGAGAAGGGAGACATGGAGGGGCTGCATGTCTACTTCAATGATGAGGACGTCAAGAGGGATGGGTTTGATGAGGGTGAGAATGTTGAGGCCTCAGAAGAAGAGGCCATAGCATGGGCCAGATGCATCAGACATGCCCGTGATATCCTTATAGTCACAAGCTTTCAGGATGATGAAAATGATTAGCTCATATGAGCTTCTTTTACCTGTGTCCTTCCTTCAGGCTTGACATTAACACCTTCTTTGCTGACCTCAGCATCTCAATGAAGGACAGCAATTTCAGAATGATGAGTCACAATCATGCGTGATGAAGAACTCCTCCTTGGAAGGCTAGGCAGCCTCTGGAGTTATGGCCATTCTGTTACGGGATAAGAACTCCATCAGTGCGCGCTGTGAAGATATGGTTCAGTCTTTTCAAGCATTCTGCCAAGACTTCACTGCTTATGGCACCCTTCAAGTGGCTGAAACAGCACTGTACTGAGTGCACTCATGGCAGTATGCCTGGAGCGTTGTTAGGCACCTCAAAGAGGACAATCATCTATCACTGTTTCTGGCCTGAATGGCTGAGGTTTGATCTGAATCCAGACAGCGACTTCTCTCCACAGGCCATCCCTTGTGCAATAGTAATGTTCTGGCCTCATCATCATCCTGAATCCCCAGCGTGAGATCATTCTTTAGGACGCAATGATCTGTCACTCTCAGTCATGGATGCAAGGCTGTGAGTCAGGTCAACTTTGTGTGCACAGAGAGAGCTTCAGCAGCACCACCGTCTGCCATTAGACAAGCACTCTTGAACCAGTCTTCGTATAGAGCTTCCCAAGTTCCTGACAGCATTGCAGTGGCATCTGTGGCCCATAAAATGTCAACAATGCATTTAGGCATTACTTAGTAACTTCACTGATAATAAAAAGCACACATCAGGTTTAGTGGAACTTCACTCTGATCCTATCTGAGGCCTCCACACTTTCATCCCAGCAGTTTCAGATAGATACAAGGAAATCTGGCACACTGATGGCATTATGATGATCAGATAACCATGCCAATTGTCCACTGGAGAGCTGGCTCATGATTATGTCAAGCAATGCTAGGCAGACCTTCAGGTCCAGAGCAGCTTACTGCCATTTAATAGTCCAGCCTCAAGAGCCAAGGCACATATCTCTGATCTCACATAATCATGGACATCTGTCAGACATCACAGGAGTCACCAAGGACTAGCCTAGGTCCATCGCTCTGCATCATGCAGGTGAAGAATGGGAATTACTAGAGGGTTGATGTCTAGCTGTATAAACAGTCACAATGCAATGATACAGGCTGCCATGTTGTGCCTAAGAACCCTGACTATTGTTTGAAATGTAACCCATGCTCAAGCCTGACAGAGTTACATGGAGGCCTTTGAAAGATACACTGAATTAGATTGACTGCAATGTGGGTTACCATTAAAACCTGAGATCCACATTGAACAGTTATCAGTGCAGCAGTATCAGGAGATGTTACCAAACTGCAAAATCTAAACTCATGAGGCTGCATGATATGATCCTCTGACATAAGTCTAACATACTCATTGCCCAACCACCATGGTGATAGAGCAGGATGCTTTGCCCATGTTGCTGCTGTGGAGAGGAAAGTGACTCACTGTACTAAGATTGGGTGAGAAACCATAGGCATGAGGCACAGAATGGGAGATTAGTTAGGAGGGGGAAACACCTGTTACACTTGTATGACCTCAAAGTGTTGCATCAGGTAGAAGAACCATTTACTAGATGAGAATTTCAGAGAAGCAAAATATATTGATAGATATGCAAAGTACGTACAGTGAGTGAACACCTGTGCCACCTTTGTGCTCTCAAAATGTCTTAATTTTTCTTACCTTACCGCTGCATCTAGGTGCTTCTCTGACATCTGCAACAGAGGTGGAAGCAGACTGCTCACTACTTTGCTCTGTAATCTGTGATGACCTTGGCAGGCATCCTCTGGAGTAGCGAAGCCTGGAGGACATCGGCCTACTTTCGGTTTCCTGCAGTGGGGCAGGTACACCCTCCTCGGCCTGAGCAGCTGGATTTGCTGGGGTCACAGGCAGGGGGGAATTGGAGTGGATGGACAGCCCAGGAGACTCCTGGGCGGATTGGCCTGGGGTATCCAGTTGACGCTTCTCCTCCCTGTGGGTGCCTGGGGACCTCCTTGAGGAGAAGGGGCTCCTGGGGGTATATCGAGGTACCCTGTCCCCCTCTCGTATAACTACTGATACATCCCACTCATGGCTATAGCAATGGTGTGTAAATCTGCGCAGAAAGTGAGTGCTCTGCCAGACCAAGATCTCCATAGCAGACGCCACCATTCCAATGGTGATCTCGATGCGCTGACATGTCGGTGTCAGAACATCAGACAGAATGTGGATGGACTCCTCCATCCTCCGTTCTAATCTGGTGGCAGTCTCTGACAGCCCTGCCTGCTGTGCCCCTGCCTGTCTTTGGAGCACCAACATCTGAGGGATGATTCCAGAGGCTTGTCATCAGACTCAGACTGGTCTCCATCAATCCTCTGAGTGTCACTGACCTTGGTTGTCACTGCCTCCACCTGCTGTGGATCCAAATCTGTGTTGCACTGATCAGATGCTGCTCTAAAACTAGGTCCTACTGAGGTATGTGTAGGTGGGTGCATTGATGGCTTGACATCTAGTGGATCCTCAAGGTCCTCTTCCAAGGTGGCTTGTGGGCTGGGGCTGATGGGCTGGCTGGGGGTGTGTCTCCTCCTTTTCTTGCCAGTGGCTGTAATAGAAAAGAGATAATTAGTAACTGGCTAGATAGTCACCTATATTAAAGAACACTCTCAGAATCGGAGGGTGGGTGAAGACTAGTGAATGGGGCCTCAGTGGCTTGTTGGGAGATGCTGATCTCACCTTCAGTGCAGGAATGGTCCCTGTCCTCATCAGCCAGCTCTGCTGTCTGCTCTTCAAAGGAGGTGAGTGACCTGAACTCTGACATCCCCCCATCCTGTCTGGGGTTTCTCCCTATTGTTGTGAGTGATCTTTTCCTACATAAAGACAGATGAACAGACTGTGAGCAGCTCGGATGCAAAAATAGACAATAAGCATGCCTGCCTTCTATGTATGCTGAGTAGCCCTATGCAAGGGCTGAAGATGCCACTTGTACAGGATGTGACAAGAGATGAGGATGTAAAAGTGTGTGTGAGAGAATCAGTGATGATGTCCCTTATGCTGGTAGCGTTTGAGATCTCTGTGGACTGTAACCCTGCAAATGTCTGATAGCTTTATGAGAATGTGAGTTGAGATTGAGGAGAAGGCTAACTTACTGTGGAGGGTGGATGAGATCATTTTTCCTCTTTCTGCTCTGGAGAACAGTCCTCTTCTGAGGAGCACTGACCACCCTGATGACCTGCTCCCAAATCTTAGTTGTGAGGTTGGTGGACCTCTGGCTCCTATCATTGGTGGTAAAGGATCTCCTATCAGCCCTCAGTTGTCTGGAGGAGTGCCACTAATGAAGGAAAAACAATAAAGTTCCAAGTCAAGGTGAGGTGTGGCTTGGAGGGGTTCTTACAATTGGTGGCTTTCCTATGCGTCTGCTTCCCTTCTCCATCTAGTTGGTAGAGTTCACGGAGCTGAACTTGGGAGCACAACGCTTGTCCCTTCTTGGGGCCATCACTCATCGCAACAAGTCCTAGACTGCAGAGAGCAGAATGTGTGTGAGTCCTGTTTCAATATGGCACCTGGAAATAGGAGCCAATGATGTAACGGCAAAGCGGACGAATCCCAGCCCACCCTGCCATGAGATATGACATGCTTCTCATTTATTCATACATAATGAGGTGAAAAGCAGATGATTTGGCATGGAAACTCGCCATGCCTGCCAGCGGTTATGTGGGCCCTTCCCATCCGCCATGACACTTAGTCTCCGGAGGTGAAAAATCCACCCACTGTGGCAGCAGTGTTTACCATCTACAAAATGCACCACAGTAACTCACTAAGACTCCTTCGGCAGCACCTTCCAAATCTGTGACCTCTAGCAACTAGATAGACAAGGGCAGCAGATGCATGGGAACACCATCACTGTAGATACCCCTCCAAGCCACATCTCATGTTGGCTTGGAACTATATCACTGTTCCTTCACTGTTGCTGGGTCAAAAGCCTGGAACTCCCTTCAAAACAGCATTCTGAGTGTACCTAAAGCACATGAACTGCTGCGTTCAAGAAGGCAAATCACCTCTACCTTCTCAAAGGCACTTAGGGATGGCACCAGATGCTGATCTTTCCAGTGATAATTACATCCCACGAAGGAACAAAAAAAAAAAACATGCAGTCAATGGCATCCTGTAACATGGGGAAACCAGCAATGTGTGCAAAACCTCATGCTCTCTACTGCTTGTTTCTGGCAAGGGAGAAGAAGATGTCAGTGTTTTTCATGATACAAGGAGTCTTGATGGCTTCCTTTATACAATAGTGAACTGCAAATTGTGAGATATTACTTCTACCTCATGTTGCAGCTTGAAGTGAGCCAGTGCCATAAAAATTTAAAGCAACAGTGACAGCCACAGGTAGTGCTGTCCTTGCCCTGCTCTGAGGCTGCAGTTGCAGCTGCAGCAGTTGACTTTTTTTTCTTATTCTTTCATGGAATGGGAACATTGCTGGCTACACCAGTTGATTTCCCTTGAGAAGGTGCTGGTGAGCCACCATCTTGAACTGCTGCAGTCCATGTGGTGCAGGCACACACACAGTGTTGTTAGGAAGGGAGGAATGGTGATTTAATTCCAAATCAGGAATTTGGAGGAACTTTCAAGGGGCGGTGTTCCCTTGCATCTGCTGCCCTTATCCTTGTAAGTGGTAGAGGCCACAAATTGGAAGGTGTTGTGGAAGGACCCTTGGTGAAATGCTGCAATGCATCTTGTGGATGGTACACACTGCCAGTATAACTGCTTTGCCTTTATTACATGCATCTCTAATCTCTGTAGCTATGTATCCAGATACTGCTTCAGTGCTATCACGCAGTCTGTAGATAACTTCCACGAGTCTTGCATCCTTTGCAATGAGTCTTATAACATTATGACATCCTGTGCTGACACTTCCAGCCAGCCACACAGAAAACATATAGCCAGAATTGGCAACTCTATAGATGTATGACAGAAAATAGTTTAAAACATTAAAATACATTAGGAGGACAAAGGAGTTAAAATTAGCAAATGCAAACTTGAGGCTGATATCTGAAGTGTTTTACACATACAATGCTCAGAATTAATTTCCAGTTAGGCTCCTGATGGCAAAATGTCTGGAATGGTTTAAGTTACAGCTGGGTGCTGTTGTGGAGGTTTTTTTCTGGTTGGGTGAGCTTAATTGGCCCAAATGGTCTTTCCTTTCCTGATCCTTCTGCCAAACATATACAACTGCACAGATTTCAAAGATAAGCTGTGAATTATTGGACTCAAAATCAATAGAGACTTTTACTAGGGTGTTCTATCTACAGATGTTCATTTAAAATCATATTTGTTAGATTTTACGTTCCACAATATTTCTTGCCCCACTCCCCGCTCCCATTGAAAAGTTGATTGTCAGCCCACCCACCCAAAAGCTGGCTGCTCTGCAGCCATTTTATGCCTTTCAGTGTCCTCTTAAAGTCTGCTACTATCATCCTCACAGTTTACTACACTTCCAAGTTTTGTGTCATCTGCGAATTTCAAATTGTGTCCTGTATCCCAGGTCCAGGTCACTAATGAATATGAAAAACAGCAGTACTCCTGGTACAGAATCTTGGGGACCTCCTCTGTATACCTCTCCCTAGTCTCAAAAGCAGCCATTCACCACAACTGCCTGATTTCTATACATTAGCCAATTTTATATCCCTGCTGTTGCTGCCTCTTTTTATCCCAGGGCTTCAATTTTCCTAATGCGCCTAATATGTGGTATTTTATTAATCATCAACGACACTGCCCTCATCTACTGTCTCTGATACCTCATCAAAAAACTCAACCAAATTGGTCAATCACAATTTTCATTTAACTGTGCTAGCTCTCCTTTATTTATGCTTGTCCAGGTGGTGGATTAGTGTTCCTAAAAATTCTGCAAACAGCAACAGGCCTGTAATTTCCAGATTTATCTTTTTCGCCTTGTACAAGAGTGTGACATTTACAACCCTCCAGCCCTGTGGCACAACCTGCATCGTAAGAAAATTGGAAGATTGTGCCAGTATCTTCATAATTTCTACCCATACCTTCCTTAGCAATCTAGGATTTCTCCCATCCTGATTAGGTGACTTCTCCACCGAATAGAGCCAGCCTTTCTAGCACCTCCTCTTCATCTATTTTTATCTCATCCAGTATCCCAGCAATCTCCTTATCACAGAATCACAGAATGGTTACAGTGCAGAAGGAAGCCATTAGGCCCTTCATGTCTGCACCAGCTCTTTCAATGAGCAATTCACTTAGTGTCATTCTCCTGCCTTCTTGTAATCTTGAACGTGTTCTTCTCTACCACCATCTTAAAGTATATTATGTTATTGTCACTACTGTGTTTCCCTACTTTTACTTCTCTTAACTGCATGGTTCATTCTCCATTACTAGATCCAACAATGAATCTTCCCGTGTTGTGCTTTGTACATGCTGGGTTAGAAAGGAATCCAATACACATTGCGGGAAATCTATTTCTGTATCTCCTTTACCAACGTCTTCTGTCCAATTAATATCAGGGTAGTTGAAATGCCCCATGATTTTTATTCTATTTTTTACTTAATTCCCTAATTTGTCTGTACGTTCCTTCCTCCACCTCCCTTCCAATATTAGGTGATCTATAGGCTACACCTATTAGTGTGATTGATCCTTTGGGGAGAATTTTCTCCCTGTTGGGCGGCCAGTCGGGAGCGAGCACGGAGCTGATTGCCACCTGGAATCAGCTGCACGCCGCCATTTTACGTGGGCGGGCCAATTAAGGCCTGCCCAGCGTGACGCATATCCAGAAGCGCACAGTGAAAAAAATTATTCAGACACATCCCCTCGTGACAGTCACATGAGCTGGGACATGTTTATGAATTTCAATAAAAATTTATCTTTAAGTTATAAACCCTTCATGAAAATTCATCCCGCCGTGGATGAGGTTCCATGAAAAATATGAAGGCTGCCTGGGCTCTTCATCTGCCCGCCAACCTTAAGGTTGGATGGGCAGCCCTGACAACTACTTTAATTGGATTATTAATGGCCTTAACAGGCCTTTGACAGTTCGGTGGGCGCACGCCAAAGGGAAGATCAGAATGATGTGCGGTGACGTCACGATGCACGCCCGATGTCACTGTACGTCATTTTATGTGTTGGCGTGCGGGGCCCACCCCCGCATGCCAAGCAGAAGATTCTGGCCTTTATTATCTTTTATCTCTCTCCTGCAGCGGTTTAAGAAGGCAGCTCATCGCCACCTTCTCAAGGGCAATTAGAGATGGGCAAAAGATGCTGGCCTAGCCAGCGATGCCCACATCCCATAAGTGAATAAAAAAAATATGGATTCTGTTTTTCTCTTGCTGATAGCTGTGGCCCTTTTTCTACTGTTATGTTATCCTGAATAAGTAGAACTACTCTACTCCACCTTTATACCACTCTAATCTTTCCAAATATGTTATTCCTTGCAATGTTTAATTCCCAGTCCTAATTTTTCTATAGCCCTGTCTCCAATGAGAAAAAAAAAATTCCAAAGGGAGGGCCCACCATCCGTGGTTAACTGAAAAAGTTAAAGACAGCATCAAACTTAAAGAAAAAGCATATAATTACGCAAAGATGTGTGGCAGGTCAAAAGATTGGAAAGAATATAAAGAACAGCAAAGAATGACAAAAAGACTAATAAGGAGGGAAATATTAGAGTATGAGGGAAACCTAGCTAGTAACATAAAGGCAAATAGTAAGAGTTTCTATCGATTTTTAAATAAAAAAAAGCTAACAAAGTGGGCATTGGTCCTATAGAAAGTGCGTCTGGGGAATTGATAATGGAAAGTAGGGAGATGGCAGATGAATTAAACAGGTACTTTGCTTCAGTCTTCACTATAGAGGACACACGTAACACCCCAGAAATAGTTGCAAATCAGGAAATGGGAGGGAAGGAGGAACTTGTGAAAATTAAAATCACCAGAGAGGTCGTTTTGAGCAAATTGTTGGGGCTGTGTGTGGACAAATCTCCAGGTCCGGATGTACTTCACCCTAAGGCCTTGAAAAAAGTGAGATAGTTGATGCATTGGTTTTAATTTTCCAAAATTCCCTAGATTTGAGAAAGGTTCCATTAGATTCGAAAATAGCAAGTATAACTCCTCTACTCTAAAAGGGAGAGAGACAGAAAGCAGGAAACTATAGGCCAGTTAGCCTAACATCTGTCATAGGGAAAATGTTAGAAGCTATCATTAAAAATGTTATAGCAGGGCACTGAGAAAAACTCAAAGCAATCAGGCAGAGTCAACATGGTTTTGTAAAAGGGAAATCATGTTTAATCAATTTTTTGGAGTTCTTTGAAGGAGTTATATGTGCTGTGAATAAAGGGGAATCAATGGATGTACTGTACTTAGATTTCCAGAAGACATCTGATAAAGTGCCACATCAAAGATTGTTGCAGAAAATAAAAGCTCATGGTGTAGGGGGTAACATATTGGCATGGACTGAAGATTGGTTAGCTAACAGGAAGCAGAGAGTTGGTATAAATGGGTCCTATTCTGGTTGGCAAGATGTGGCGAGTGGTGTGCCATAGGGATCAGTGTCTGGGCGTCAACTTTTTACAATTTATATAAATGACTTGGATGAAGGAATGGTTGCTAAATTTGCTGACGACACAAAGATAGGTGGGAAAGTAAATTGCAAAGAGGACATAAGAAGGCTACAAAGTGACATAGTTAGGTTAAGTGAGTGGGCAAAGATCTGGAAAATGGAGTATATAATGTGGGCAAATGTGAAATTGCTCATTTTGGCAGGAAGAATAAAAAAGATGGTGAGAGAATGCAGAGCTCTGAGATTCAGAGGGATCTGGGTGTCCTAGTGCATGAATCACAAAAGGTTAGCATGCAGGTACAGCAGGTAATTAGGAAAGCTAATAGAATGTTATCATTTATTGTGAGGGGAATTAATTACAGAAGTAGGGAGGTTATGCTTCAGTTGTACAGGGTATTGGTGAGACCACATCTGGAGTATTGTGTACAGTACTGGTTTCCTTATTTAAAGAAAGATGTAAATGTGTTAGAAGCAGTTCAGAGAAGGCTAATACCAGGAATGGGCAGGTTGTCCTATGAGGAAGGGCTGGACAGGTTAGGCTTGTATCCCCTGGAATTTAGAAGAGTAAGAGATGACTTAATTGAAACCTTTAAGATCCTGAGGGATGTGGAGAGGGTGTTTCCTCTTGTGGGAGAATCTATAACTAGGGGCCACTGTTTAAAAGTAAGGGGTCACTCATTTAAGACAGAGGTGAGGAGAATTTTTTTCTCTCAGAGGGTTGTGAATCTTTGGATCTCTCTTCCTCAAAAGGCAGTGGAAGCAGAGTCTTTGAATATTTTTAAGCAGAGCTAGATAGATTCTTGATTAACAAAAGATTATTGGGAATAGGCTTGAATGTAGGGTTGAGGTTACATTCAGATCAGGCATGATCTTATTGAATGACGGAACAGCTTCAAGGGGCCGAGTGGCCTATGTCTGCTCCTAATTTGTGTGTTTGTCTCAGTAATTCCTGCTATGTCCAGTTCCTCACAATGGGTGGAATCGTACCAGGTTTGCACTAAGTACGGTAGCGAGCACGTAAGACAACATTTTACCTGCCGGCTGCAATGGTGGCTTCTCATACTGTATCATCCAAAACCTGCCACATTAATTATGCATTCCTGGGAAACATGCCGTTTCCATGGCGAGCGGGCTCTCATTTGCCTGCCACACCATCTCCTCGCCGCTTCATCACGCCAGCTGCCATAATTAAAGTGCAGCAGCGTGCACACCTCTCAATGCTTCCAGCCCACAGCTGCTGCAAAGAAGACATGGCCCCAAAAGCCAAGAAGACTACAGCCCCCAGGTTCAATGATGTGCCCCTTGAGCCACGATGTCCCCTACCCCCGCTGATGTGCCTGTGAAAGACTTTCAGCTCCTCCATCTCCATCTCAGCAAGCTCCTCTCCCCATTGCACCACCAGATTGTAAAGCACACTGCTGGCGATGCCGATGCATGACACCCTCTGTGGACTATATTGCAGGGCTCCACCAGACTGGTCCAGGCATTGGAACCTCCACCAAATTGCGAGTTGCAGCATGAACCGCGTTATACCTTCGCTCTGCTGCAGTCTGAGGCTGCCACACATGTGTCATCAGCCACGTCCTCTGTGGGTAGCCCTTGTCCCCTAGGAACAAACACCGCAGCCTCTGTGAACCCTGGAAGACATCAGGGATCAGTGACCAACTGAGAACGTATGAGTCGTGGACACTCCCTGGAAGCCGTATGCAGACCTGCACCTGTGTTTGTGGTGGTCGCACACCAGCTTCACATTCAGTGAATAGAAGCCTTTGTGGTTGACATCGCTGATTCCTTGTTGCAACGGAGATCTGAGCGCCACATGAGTGCAATCGATCACACCCCGCACCTGTGGGAAACTCGAGGTCTGGGCAGATCCAAACCCTCTATCATCCTTGCTCTCCTGGTCCCGGGCAAAATGCACAAAGTTGTGTATCCCCAAGGAGGTGGCATCCGTGACTTTATGGATGCATTTGTGGTTACAGCTTGTGATATCCCACAGAGGCATCTGTGGAGCCCTGAAAGGAGCCACTGTCATAAAAATTGAGGGCCGCGGTCACTTTCATGGCCACTGGCAATGGATGCCCTCCATGTCTCCATGGCACCAAATCCTGCAGTAGCTGGCAGGTGTGACCGACCAGTTCTCTACACATGCTCAGTCTTCAGTGACAATGGTTGTCGGTCATCTGCAGGAATGAAAGGTGGTGTCTATAGACTCTGGATTTAGTAGGCTCCAGCCAAGGACGGCTCGCTGTGGCTTTTCAGCAATGTGTGTGGGAGCCCCAACCGCTCCTTCTTCCTGAGGTTGCTGCTCCTCCCTCTGTGCAGTCTGGTGCCTTTGTCGCTCTCTTCTCCATGGTCTCCATTCTCTGTACGACACGAGCATACAGCTGGTTCACCAGGCTCCATGCTCCTGATGAACTCCTCCTGCACAATGAAAGAGAGAGACATGTGGGTTAGTTTGGGTATACAAAGAACCTCTCTTGGTTACGTCTAAAGGATTCTTAACGCATCCCGGAGAGTACTGGCCACCACTTGGATAGCCAGAGTTTAGTGATCTGCAAGGCTTTGTGAAACCCCAACCACCTCTGCCCCACTCCAAAGCAGCAGCTTTGCCAATTGGACTGCTTGCTGTGTTCTTAGCTTAGGCACAGGCATTCTTCTAACCCACACTGCAAGGCTGCTCTGTTAGCCTGAACCATGGGGGAGACTGATCCGAACTGGGATAATGACATTGCAAGGAGCTGTGAGCACCTCCACATGTGACTGCTCCACAGCCAGCTTTAGCAAGGAAATTGTTCAACATGCCCAGTCATCCAACTGTTCTGCAGTCCACTAAAAAGCTCATAAGTTTACAGTCTGTGCCCAAGGGGTGAAAAGCTCTGGGGCGCTTGGTGGCATTTGCATGCCTCTGCATTGCTTGAGTAGACAGATAAGCTTGCGGCCTGACTCCATGCATGTCAATGTGGCTGCATCTGAACTGACTCAGCTGCAGAGGAATGGTCACTTTATACAAGGTTTCTCTAATGCGTGGCCGCTTCCCTCTCCCCTCCAACCCCACATGTGCTTGTGCACTACCTTCAACCACAGGGCAGCCCTTGCCCCCGCTCCCAAGTTGCCTCAACCACAGCACAGTCCTTGCCCCCACACTTCCAAAGCGCCTCAACCTTTAAGTCCAACAGGCGACCCGGGTGGGCGCTGCGCAATGTTACTGTGTACTCACCTCCGAGTTCCCCTCAAAGTGCAGCCTGCCAAGTGCATGCCTTATATATGGTGTTGTAAAACACATCGGCGTGATTAGGCAGATGATCAAGCTGGGTGGTCGGGGGGTCGGGGGGGTGGTACAATGATTCCAGTGGACTGGTCTTATAATGAAATGCAGATGTATTACAATTAGGTTTCCGGCATCTGATAGTGGGAAACGTGGCCCACCATAGAAGGGCTGAACGGACGATCGCAAACTGGTTTCACGACGTTGTGAAACCAATTTTTGGCCTTTTATCCATATTGTCTGCTCACGCGGTAAAGCATGTCCAATGTCAGCAGGCACGGACGATTCCGCCCAATGCCTGATTGACTCCAGCTTTCCTGTTTCATTACAGACACTTTGTGCATTGCCGTACAGACAATTTAACTCATTTTTAACAGTCAACATGACTGAGGGTTGTATGATATTATGCTCTTTGATATTTTATTCTATCACCAGAGAGCTGAAAATAACCATCCCTCTATCTTTAAAGGACAGGCTGGCGGAGAGTCCACTGATCTCCAGCATTTTTGCTTTGAATTTGTGAGTTTTGAGATCCATGAAGGGCCTTATCCAGTTCCCTGCCTTTCCATGGTTTTCCATGTTTCCTTCCCCTGCAAGAGAAAGAACAGAGCTGTGAGTGAGTGCATTTGGTAAGGAAGACGCATTAAACTGCATTAGGGTGTGGATGAATGGGAATAGTAGATTGTCATGTAGAGATGTCTATAATGTTATTGGAATTTTTTTTATAATGGAGTTGTAGTGGGGTCTGTATCTATGAGTTTGACTGTGTATGTCTTAACTGGATTAAAGCCAGCTAGGCTGGGTGCTTTGTACAGTAGTTTGAGATGTTAATTGGGTAGCTAGTAAGGTAGTTAAAACGTAAAATGTACATTTGCATTTGTTGAATAAAGCATTCAAGAGTGGGAGTAAAATCTTACACCCAGCTCGGAGACGCCAAGCAACGTGTTTATATTACTAATAAAATTGGTGGGATGAAAATGTTATTGCTAGAATATGTGAAGTTAAAAGCCTAGTAATACCATGGAAAATTCACATTCAAAGGGGAAGCTAGGTATAAAGAGAGAAAGGAGATTGTGTGTAAGGTAGAGGCATTTAAGATTGAACCAGCCTGTAAGCCTCCAACATTGTCTGCCAAGGAACCAAATTGCAAGGAACCTCACTTTGAATTTGTAAGGTTAAATGTGCTTTGCCTGGTATATGTTTGAAGTCTATGGGTTACTGTTGTCGGTGGAGATTTACCTGGGAATGAGTAATTTGGGGATTTGTTTAAAAGTTATTATGGTAGTAATTTGTAGACATGTGTATGTATTTAATTTGTTATACATTAATGTTTAATTTAGTTTTATATAAAAAACCTCTTGAGGCTCAGTGGTCTTATTCCTGAACTCAGAGCTACATCTCAAACATACCAATTGAAAATATAGGTTATGATAGTTGTTTCAAGTTTCCCCCTGGGATTTAAACAACTCAGCCTTTACCAACTGTTGTGTCATAACAATATGGTCAGATGGGAAAGTGAGAAAGTGCAAACTGAAAGAGATACAGGCACCTGCAGGGTGAGCTGGTATGAGGAAAAAGATGCTGGAGTAGGCTTGAGAAGGCAGAGTGAGGGACCTGACTGATCTGCGCATCAAGATGTAGGTGAGTGTGCAACTGTAGTCATCTTTCCTTATTGTCTTTGGCCAGTAAGCCACTTCCTCATCTGCCTCCAGGAGTGTGGCAAAATGCTCATCCGTCACCTTCAGTAAGGTCCTCTTGATTTCTGGAGCAGGTTTTCTCTTGCCATAACTGGGAAATAGTATGTTTCTCCTACTCCTCACAACCCATAGCTGCACAGTAAGAACCTAAGAAAGGATTTGTGCCTTTCATGACCACAACATATCCCAAAACATATTACAATCAATGAATGAGTGTGTTCAGGAGAATTTTTCAAATGAATATATTTCCAGTCCAACTGAGGAAGGAGGAGGCATTGCTGGATTTGGCTCTGGGAAATGAAGTGGGTCAAGTGAATCAAATAGGGGACCATTTAGGAGACAGTGATCATAGTATCATAAGATTTAGGACAAGGAGCAATCCAAAATAAAAATAATTACTTGGAGGAAGGCCAACTTCAACAAGATGAGAACAGGTTTGGCCCAGGTAAATTGGAATCAAAGATTGGTTGGTAAAACTGTAATTGAACAATTGGCTGCATTTAAAGAGGAGATAGTTTGGGTACAGTCAGGGTACTTTGCCATGAGGGAAAAAGGTAAGGCAAACAAAACCAGAGCTCCCTGAATGATGAAGGAGATAGAGAGTAAGATGAAGCACAAAAAGGTTGCATATGACAGATGTCACATGAATAATACCTTGAGAACCAGACTGAATATAGAAGGCTCAGATGGGGAATGAAAAAACAAATCAGAAAAGCAAAGACAGATTATGAGAAAGACTGTCAGCTAAATAGGCAAAAGTCTTCTACAGACATATGAATAGTTAAAGGGTGGTAAAATGGGGAAGTGGGGCTGATTAGGGACCTAAAAGGGAATTTACTTGTGGAGAAAGGTGGCTGAGGTATGAAATGAGTACTTTGCATTTGTGTTTATTAAGGAAGAAGATGCTGCTCAAGTCATAGTGAAAGAGGAGGTGCTTGAGTTTACCTGCTTGGGCTCAAAATTGATTAAGAGGAGTTATTTTATATGCTGGCTGTACTTAAATTTGATAAATAAGAAGGTCCAGGTGAGATGTGTCCAAGGATACTGAGAGAAATAAGGAAGAAAATTGCAGGGGGTGCTGGCCATAATCTTCCAGTCCTCCTTAAATACAGGGTGGTGCCAGAGGACTGGAGAACTGTAAATATTACACCTTTGTTTAGAAGAGGGCGTAAAGATAAGCCCAGCAACTACAGACCACTCAGCTGAACTTCAGAGTGCGAATCTTTTAGAAAAGATAACTTGGGACAAAATTAACAATCACTTGGACAAATGTGGATTAATTAAAGAAAGCTAATGTGAATTTGTTAAGAGCAAATCATGTTTAACTAACTTGGTTGAGTTTTTTGATAAGATAACAGAAAGGGTTGATGAGGATAATGTGGTTGATGTGGTGCACATGGGACTTCCAAAAAGCATTTTGAAGTGCCACATAAAAGGTTTGTCAGCAAAGATAGAGCCCATGGAATAAAAGGGACAGTAGCAGCGTGGATACAAAATCAGAAACAGAGAGTAATGGTGAATTATTGTTTTTTTGGACTGGAGAAAGCTATATAATGGAGTTTCCCAGGGGTCAGTGTTTGGGCCCTTGATTTTTTGTATATATTTTAATGGCCTAGACACCTACAGGGCATAAGTTCAGAATTTGTAGATGACACAAATCCTGGAAGCACGGTATTGTGAACTGTGAGGAGGATAGTGGTAAACTTAAAGGGCATAGAGACATGTTAGTGGAAGGCCAGGCAAGCTGCAGATGAAAGATAATGCAGAGAAGTGTGAGGTAATTCATTTTAGTCAGAAGAATGAGAAGAGGCAATATAAATAAAGGGTACAATTCTAAATGGAGTGCAGGAGCAGAGGGGCCTTGGGATATATGTGCACAAATTATTGAAGGTGGCAGAGCAGGTTGAGAAAGTGGTAAATAGAGCACATGGGATCCTGGGATTTATAAATCGAGCATAGTGTACAAAAGCAAATAACTTATGATAATACTGTATAAAACACTGGCCAAGCTTTAACTAGGGTATGGTGCTCAGTTCTGTGCACCACACTTCATGAAGGATGTGTAGACATTAGAGAGGGAGCAGGAAAGATTCACGAGAATAGTTCCATGGACGAGGAACTTCAATTATGTGAACAGACTGGAGAAGCAGGGACTGTTCTCCTTGGCGAAGGGATGATTAAGACGAAATTTGATAGAGGTGTTTAAAATCATTAGGGGTTTGAAGAGAAGGGAGAAATAGTTCCCATTGGCAGAAGGATCGAAAAATTCACAGGAGACCAATTTAAGGTGACTGGAAAAAGATGCAATGATGACATGAGGGAAAACGTTTACACCCAGTGAGTGCTTAGCAATCTGGAATGAACTACCTGAGAATGTGGCAGAGGCAGATACAATCAAGGCCTTCAAAAGAGAATTAGATGATTATCTGTATCACAAATACAGGGAAAAGGCGGGGCAGCAGGAGCAGGTGAGTTGCTCTTGTGGAGAGTCGGCACGGACATGACAAGCCAAATGATGCCTTTCTAGGCTGTAACCATTCTGTGATTCAATGATGAGTAATTTGAAGTGTAGTCACTTTTTTAATGTAGGAAATGCGGCAGCCAATTGGCATACAATGAATTCCCATGAACTGCAATGTGACAATGACCAGATAATCTGTGATGTTGATTAAGGGATAACTATTGGCCAGGACATCAACGATAACTCCTGTGTTCCTCTTCAAAATAATGGCATAGGATCTTTTATGTACCCCTGAGATGGCAGGGAGCCTCTGTTTAATGTCTTGTCCGAAAGACTGTACCTTCAGCAGAGCAGCACTCCTGCCAAACTACACTGATGTGTTAGCCTTGAGGGTTTTATTCAAATCCTGGAGTGGGACTTGAAGATACAACCATATCAAAGGTGAAAGAGCTACAAACTGAGCCATGACTGATAAAGACATCATTGAAGTGAAATGCACATCTCCCTTTATTTTTTCTCCTCCTTCCTTTCCTTCCCAGAGCTCCAAACATCTCCAAATTGTTTGTATTTTCTGTGGAAATATTGGAGTGGAGATCACATCATGTGTGTTGTGATCATGTCCACTGCCGCAAGGAAACCCGGAAGTAAAATACTAATGAGTTGGCTGTTAAACAGCTACTGACAGACATGCTTAACATACTAAAACAGAATTACCTGGAAAAACTCAGCAGGTCTGGCAACATCAGCAGAGAAGAAGTGTTGACGTTTCGAGTCCTCATGACCCTTCAACAGAAGTTCTGTTGAAGGGTCATGAGGACTCGAAACGTCAACTCTTTTCTTCTCCATTGATGCTGCCAGACCTGCTGAGTTTTTCCAGGTAATTCTGTTTTTCTTTTGGATTTCCAGCATCCACAGTTTTTTGTTTTTATGCTTAACATATTCCAGGTTTCCATTGCCAAATAAAAACCAACACCTTCCCGTATGTCAGGAAGTTCATGCTGAAGCTACTGTGGTACAAAAGCACAGGTATAGTTGGGAACCTGTACAGGTTCTCTTGATGAAGTTGTGTGGCAGAGTGACCACTGCCTGATTCTTCAGCCCCACAACCCTCCAAGATATTTGCACGCCTCTAACTGTGGTCTCTTTAGCATGTCTGATTTTAATCGCATCCATTAGCGACCATGCCCTCTGCTGCCAAGACCGTGTTCTCTGCAATTCCTTCTCCAAACCTCTACATCTCTCTACCTTTCTTTTCTCCATTAAGATGCTCCTTAAAACCCACCACTTTGACCAATCTTTTGGTCTGCCCTAATATCTCCTTGTGTAGCTCAATGTCACTATTGCTTTATTAAACTCCCCTGACATGCCTTGGGATGTTCCATTAAAGTCACTAGATAAATACAAGTTGTTGCTGTTGAAGACAGGCTGGACTTTTCCAGGCCCTTTGGGAATGGGCTGGAAGGCAGGAAGGCTGGCAGACACTGTGGAATATAGTACTGGGAAGGGAAAAAGAGAAGCAAAACTGTTGGGAGCAGTGAAACATTTCGAATTGGTTCCAAGAGAAATGGATGTCTACTTAAGAGAATGAAAAACAAAAAAACTGGGGTTTTCGGTAGTCAGTGAAAGTAGAAAGGAGCGAATTCTGTTGAGTTGCTTAAAGTATAAGTTGCATATGAGAAGAAAACAGTGTTTCATTAATAGTGTTTTTGCATTTGTCACAATAAGGGCAGAATATTGAGCTTGGCAGGCGGGCGGCGCCTGACCCAGCTGAGTGTAAATTGATGCGCGATGACGTTGGGTGAGTGCCCCGACATCATCATGGAGTCCCGTTATATTTCGTTTGGCGGGTGTGCGCCAGAGTCGGCAGTGCACCCGCTGACAAATAGAAAGTCTATTAAGGCCATTAAAAAGATCACTACTTTTAAATTCATGCTGCCCATCCAACCTTACGGTTGGCAGGCAGGCGAAAACGCCAAGCGGCCTTTGCACTTTTTAGGAAACCTTATCCACGGGCGGGTTAAGGTTTCCTAAAGCAAATAAAAATAAAAATTCCATACTTGAATTAAAATCATGTCCCTGCTCCTGTGACAGTCACATGAGGGGAAATGTTTTATGACATTTTTATTCTCTTCATTTTTTAAAAAATGGCGCTTCATCTCCGATTAAAGTGCTCTATCCCTTGTATGCACAAAGTTTGCACTAGACCCGTTCGCCTTCCTCCCCCTGCCCGCACAGGCAGCACTGGGCAGGCCTTAATTGGCCCGTCTGCGTATAATAACGATGTGGTGCCGAACGCCCCCAGCCGCCCCAGCCGAGCACCCCCGCCAAGGGCAAAATTCTGCCCTAAAAGTTTAAAATGTGAAAACTTGTTGTGTGTCGTTTCAGCTAATAACTGGAAATTCAAATTCCTCTTTAAAAGTTATGTCTCTATGGAGATCGTTCTTGAATCCAGAGGCTGACATGGGTAAGATTTGCTAAAGTTTAAACAGACAAGAGTAACATTTGTCATGGCCACGGATCCTATCCTGAACTACTTATAGACATATTGGACTTTTAAGTAAGACATGTATGTTTTAAAAAAGGGTCTACAAGCAAAAACTTTAGCGGTTGGCACAGCAGTTAAAGTGGCCAGTCCAACACTGGTCCTTATTACTGTAAAGTAAACCTTCAGGGAAAGCTCACGAATTTTACTCCCTCCTGCCTTAGGAAGGTGTCACTCACTTGGAGGCAGCAAAAAGGGCTATTTTGAGTGCGTACCAGCTGCTAGAGGCTTAATATCAGAAATCCCACACCCTCAGGAAATGGCCTGACCAGATGTATTTGGAATTTGAAAGGCTTAAGCAACTTGCTTTTGACCAGTGGGTGTAGACACTTAAAACAGAAGTCACTTATGAAAATCTCTGTGAAATAATTCTCCTTGAGGAGTTTAAAAACTCCATACCCTTCCCAATAAGAACACACCTACAGGAACAGAGGGTAACAGGGGCCAGGCAGGCAGCCACATTGGCTGATGATTATGAGCTGATCCACAAACCCTTCTTCTAGAAGGGACCCTCCCCTAGTCACCCCCAACCAATTGGAAAGGATAGAGGTGGAGAGAGTGATAGGAAACTGAGCACCCATGAGAGAAAGGGAAATGTTGGGGGTCCTCCTCGGGACAGAAAGGGTGATGCCAAGATGAAAAGCAAGGCCAAGAAGCCTATGTGTTTTAACTGCTGCAAGGTAGGGCACCTCCAGGCCAACCGCTGGAGGTTCGGGAAAAACCAGTGAGATTTATCAGGGCACATATTTGTGCAGAGAATGGGAGGCAGTCAGAGAGCATAGCAGACCAGATTATGGCTCGGACTGCAGATGCGAATCCCTGTAGAGGCACGCCTGAGAGTGCAGATGAGGTTAAACAAATCCCTGAGAGCTTCAAGGATTTTATATCCGCAGGAAGGGTGGCAAAATTTCCCCACGGTGAGGCGAGTAAGCCTGTAATAATACTGAGGGACACAGGGGCCAGCCAAACTCTACTGCTGAGAAAAGGCATGGCCTTCCCATCAGAGAGTGCAGTAAGGTGTTGCTAAAGGGGATTGAAGGAGGGTATATGCCCATCCCCTTTTACCAGGTGCATCCGGAGTGCGACCTTGTGTCAGGACCAGTGACCATGGAATTTGTCCGCAGTTTGTCTGTGGATGGGGTTGACCTGCTCCTCGGCAATGACCTGATGCGATTAAAGGTAATAGCATCCCCAGTGGTCTCAGAGAAGCCTACTGTGGTCAGGGACAGGTAACAGTTGTAGGAGAAGGTGCCTGGCATTTTCCCTGACTATGTGGTAACGTGGTCTATGGCTAGACAAGTTCTGTCAGTGGAGGCTGAAGTGGCACTGCAGACAGAAGACCCTACAACCTGGTATTCTGAAACCTTTTTCGGGAGTCTAGAAGACCCTAAGGAGGTAAGAAAAGATCTTCCTTGGAAGTGGCCCAGCAAGCTGACTGAAGTTGAGGCAGAAGCAGTCCCTGAATGCTACTACATTAAAAATTAGGTGCTGATGAGGAAATGTGGACCCCCTCACACACCTGCAAATGAGGAGTGACATTGATTTACCAGGTAGTGGTGCCATCAAGGTACTGTAGGTATTGTGGCCAGCTAATGAAATTCGAATGGCTGGTCATGTCGATATATGCAAAACCCAAGCCTGCATCAGCAAGTATTTTTACTGGCCCCACCTCCATCGGGATGTAGTAAGGTTTTGCAGAACCTTCCACACTTGCCAGTTTGTGGGAAACCCCAAACTGCAATAAGACCTGCACCTGTGATTCCCACGTTGACTTTTGGGGAACCATTCAGCAAGGTGTTGGTGGACAGTGTGGAGCCCCTGCCCAAAACAAAAGGAGGCCACCAGTATATCCTTACTATCATGGATGTGGCTACCTCTTTCCCAGAAGCTGTTCCCCTGAGAACCATATATGCCAAAACAGTGGTGAGGGAATTGACCCAATTCTTTACCAGATATGGTCTGCCCACTGAGATCTAGTCAGATCAGGGCTCAGAATTCATGTCCAAAGTATTCCAAAAAGTCATGGGTAACTTGGACGTGAACCCACTGAAGTCTTCAGCATATCACCCGCAGCTGCAGGGGGCGCTAGAATGGCACCAGCAGACTCTAAAAACAATGATCAGGGCATACTGCCACATGTAACCCCTTGACTGGTAAAAAGGACTAGGTTTTCTTCTGTTCACCACTAGGGACTCACCAAGTGAGTCCACCAG
This sequence comes from Carcharodon carcharias, assembly GCF_017639515.1. Taxonomy (NCBI): domain Eukaryota; kingdom Metazoa; phylum Chordata; class Chondrichthyes; order Lamniformes; family Lamnidae; genus Carcharodon; species Carcharodon carcharias. The sequence continues at coordinate 158,565,986 of NC_054468.1, read as the reverse complement.
TTTTACTCTGTTTGAATAAGTTTATGGGCACCAAGTGCGAGAGCCTCTGAAACTAATCAAGGAGAGGCTTTTAAAACAGAAGAAGACACCGTGTTAGACTATGTAACAGTGTTCCAGGAGCGACTCATGGGAGCCTGTGATGTGGCCCGAGAACATTGAAAATTTCCCAGGCAGCTATGAGAAAACAGGCAAACATGCCAGGGTCCTAACCTTTCAGCCAGGAGACTGTGTTAGTGCTCCTACCAATACCTTAACAACTTAAAAGCCTGGTTCAGTAGCCCATACAGAGTAGCAAAGAAACTCAGTGAAGTAAACTATCTAATTGAGACTCCAGATCAGGGGAAAAAGCAAAGGCTGTGTCATTGTCAACATGATAAAGCAATATCACAGCCGAGAGAGGAACAAGCAGGTAATGATCTATCCCATTGCCACAGACCTAGAGCATGAAGGTAGCAGTGGGAATGGCTATTACCTAGCTAACCAACACCGAGACACTAGTGAAGTTAGACTCCCTATTCACTCACCTAAGTGCAGAACAACGAGCAGACTTGACGAGGCTGCTCACTGCATTTAAAGGCTTATGCTGGGACAAGCCAGGCTGCACCACACAGCTCTACATGATGTGGATGTGGGAAAGGCCGCTCCCAAAAGGCAACATTCCTATTTTCTAGGCCCAAAACAGCTGGCTCAGGTTCCGGAGCAGATTTACTACATGCTGGAGCACTAACTAATGGAGCCTAGCAGCAGTAGCTGGAGCTTCCCAGCTGTGCTCGTACCCAAGCCAGACGGCTCCATAAGGTTCTGCATTGAATACTGAAAAGTTAATGCAGTGACCTGAGCCAACTCCTACCCAATACCCAGCTGGAAGACTGCACAGATCGGGTAGGTAAAGCAGCCTATATTGCAAAGATAGATTTACGCAAAGGGTACTGGCAGGGTCCCTTGACTACCCGAGCGAAGGAAATCTCCGCCTCCATAACTCCAGATGGGTTATACCAGTGTTGAGTTATGCCATTTGGACCCCGAAATGCCCTGGCCACTTTTCAAAGGCTGATGGGCCAGGTAGTGGCAGGCTTATCCAATCACATGGTGTACCTAGATGACCTCCTAATGTACAGCGATACCTGGGAAACTCACTTAGAGCAATTGGAACCCCTCTTCCAGAAACTGACCTAGTGGTCAATCTCGCAAAGAGTGAGTTCACTAAGGCTCAAATGACCTATCTAGGACACATAGTGGGCCAAGGACAAGAACTGCCCAGGGCTGCAAAGGTACAAGCAGTAGCACAGTTTCCCAGTCCCACAACAAAACGGGAGGTTCTTGGGTATATGTGGATTCTACTGCAAGTTCATCCCAAATTCAGTACAGTAGCCATCCTACTGACAGACCTACTACAGAAAAAAGCAAAGGTAGCATGGACTGAGAAATGCCAGAGAGCTTTCGAAAGGCTGAAGGCCATTTTAATAGGTGAGCCTGTGCTTGCAGCTCCGAACTTTAACCAAGCATTTAAAGTAGCCATCAATGCGAGTGACAACAGGGTAGGGGCTGTCCACCACTAGGAAGGTGAATCAGGGATAGAGAGACCAATCGGGTAATTCTCCAAAAAACTAAACAAGTATCAGAAACGGTACTCCACAATAGAGAAGGAAACCCTCAGTTTGTTACTGGCTCTCAAACACTTTGAGATATATGTCCGAAATGGATACAGAGACCACAGTCTATACTGAACACAGCCCATTAACCTTTGAGGAAAAGTTTAAGACACAGGATGCCAGGTTATTCCATCGGAATTTGCTTCTCCAACTGTACCATCTAAAAATGACTCACCTTGTTGGGAAACAAATGTGATTGCAGACGTCCTCTCCGGAACTTAGAAGCCGGGTTAGAATTGAAAATAAAATATTGACAAAGGCCAGAAGAATGATTGTGTGTGTGAGTGTGTTTGTTGTTTTATATTTCATTTTTTCTCCTTTTGTAATGAAATGTGAATGAATTTCATTTCATTCATTGTGTGGGAGATTGACATGACCATGGATCCTATTGCCGAATTATTTATAGACATATTGAACTTTTAGTGAAGACATGTAGTTCTTTTATAAAAAAAGGACCTACAAGCAAAAGCTGGCTGAGATTGTAAAGCAACCACTTTCTGGAAAATTCCTATGTGGATTACTTGACCAACTAGTCCAGGGAACGGAATGTCACACCTAAAATTGTGTGACAAGGCCTACTTCAGACAAAGGCACTTCAAAGGAAAAGATACAATGCAAACTGATCTTCTGTGGTTGCGTAGATAATGGAAAATGATTACCATCTCAGCTGAAAACGCCTCCTGTTGAGTTATATTCAAGGCTGTGAACATGAATTGAGTTGAACAGAAAACAGATCTGGGCAAAAGACATGTTTGCTTTTTCCCTTCAAGGAATACACAAGGAAAGGGATTTTAAAAATCCAACTGCAATCCTAGTTCTGTATGCTAGGCTGGTGTTCTGTTCTGGTGTGTGTGCTATGAAGGCCATAGCTGAAGAACGCCAATTGGGCATCCTTGCGCTTGCAGGTAAAAAAAAATCTCTCTTTCACACAAGTCAGTAAAGCCAAAGTCTTTTCAGCTAACCTGAAGAACCAAGAATCTCCAAACCAACTGCTCAACTGCCAAAGTGCTGCTGGAATCACCCCAACTTAATGGCTACAACATTTCATCATTTACTCCTCACGAACACGCCGAAGGATTTATTCATATATCTTCTTTAACTTTTATCTTTGGGCTCACTATCTCGTTCCTAAACTCTGTGTATGTGTGTTACATTTTTATTTTTTTCCCTTGCATATTCCTTTTAGGAATCAATTCCCACCTGGAACATTGTAAAGTTTCTAATATAAAGGAAGCAGCTATTTCGGCTGATAGCTATGACTTAACCCACAGTTAAGATGGCAGCAAGTTTTTGTCTGTAAACCCACACAGGAGCTGGGGAGAGAAGTGAAGTGAAATTGAACAGGATACTAATTAAGATGATGGGGATGCAGAACTGAAAAGGTTGGGAAATAAATATTCCAGGGTACTCAAAATTTTGGGAAGACAGACAAAATGGCAAAGGAGGAGGAGTAGCCCTGATATTAAAGGATGACATAAGGACTTTAGAGAGAAGGGATCTGGCCTCTGAAGATTATGAACTAGAATCAGTATAGGTAGGAATTAGAAATGGTGAGAGTCAGAAAACACTGCTGGAAATAGTTTATAGGCCCCGTAACAGTAGTTATACTATTGGATGGAACATTAAACAAGAAATCATTGGACATTATAACAAAGGCAATTGAATAATTGAGGGCGATCTTTAAACTTGATATAGACTGGGACAATGAAGTTGGCAAGATTGGACTAGAAGGTGAGTTTGTAGAATGTTTGTGACAATATCTTGGACCAATACGTTTTGGAACCAACCAGGGATGAAGCTATCTTAGATCTAGTATTGTGTAATGAAGCAGGGTTAATTAGTAATGTCGTAGTAAAAGATCCACTGAGAAATAGTGATCATTATACCATTGAATTCCAGGTTACATTTGAAATTGACATATTCCAGTCACAAACAAGAATGTTAAACTTAAACAAAGCCAATTATATAGGTATAAGAGGAGAACCAGCTAAGGTAGATTGGATAAAAGCAAAATACTGCAGATGCTGGAAACCTGAAACAAAAACAAAAATAGCTGGAAAAACTTAGCAGGTCTGACAGCATCTGTGGAGAGGAAGACAGTTAACTTTTTGAGTCTGTATGACTCTTCATCAGAACTAAAGAGAAATAGAAATGTGGTGAAATATAAGCTGTTTAAGGGGAGGTGGGACTGGTGGAGCTGGATAGAGGGCCAATGATAGGTGGAGGCAAAGGAGAGATTGCCAAAGATGTCATAAACAAAAGGTCAAAGGGGTGTTGATGGTAGTGATATTAGCTAAAGGGTGTGCTAATGGTGACATTAGGGGCAGAAAGCAGGATGAGCAAGTGACAGATGGCCCTAGTGGGGGTGGGGTGGGGGGAAGGGATCAAAATAGGCTAAAAGGTGGAGATAAAACAATGAATGGAAATAAATTTTAAAAATAATAATAGAAATATGTGGGAAAAGAAAAATATACATATAAAAATATATAATAATTATTAGAAAAAAGAGGATCAAAAATGGGGTGAGGGTGGATGAGAGAGTTCATGATCTGAAGTTGTTGAACTCAATGTTAAGTCCGAAAGGCTGTAAAGTATCTAATCGGTAGATGAGGTGCTGTTCCTCCAGTTTGCGTTGAGCTTCACTGGAACATTGCAGCAGGCCAAGGACAGACATGTAGGCATGAGAGCAGGGTGATGTGTTGAAATGGCAAGTGACAGGAAGATCTGGGTCATGCTTGCAGACAGACCGAAGGTCACCCAGTCTGCGTTTGGTCTCTCCAATATAGAGGAGACCACATTGGGACCAGCGAATGCAGTAGACTAAATTGAGGGAAGTGCAAGTGAAGTACTGCTTCACTTGAGAGGAGTGTTGGTAGATTGGATAACTAGACTTAAAGGTATGGTTGTAAATAAACAGTGGGAAACATTTAAAAAAACAATTCAAAATGTCCAGCAAAAATACATTCCAAAGAAAAATAAAAGCTCAGCAGGAAAGACCCATCCATGGTTCACTCAGGAAGTTAGGGATAGTATTAGATTAAAAGAAGAGATTTACAATACTGCAAACATCAGTAGCAAGTCTGAAGATTGGGAGCATTTTAGAAACCAGAAAAGGGCAACAGAAAAGTTGATAAAAAGGCAAAAAAAAGAGTCAACTGGCCAGTAAAATAAAATTGTAAGAGCTTTTATAAGTATATAAAAAGGAAGAGAGTATCTAGACACTATCCAGGGCAAAGCAGCACGCTTGATTGGCATCACATCCACAAACATTCACTCCCTCCGCCACTGATGCACAGTAGCAGTAGTGTGTACCATCTACAAGATGCACTGCAGGAATTTACCAAGGCTCCTTTGACAGCAACTTCCAAATCCACAACCACTACCATCTAGAAGGATAAGGTCAGCAGATAGATGGGAACACCACCACCTGGAAGTTCCCCTCCAAGTCACTCACCATCCTGACTTGGAAATATATCGCCATTCCTTCCCTGTCGCTGGGTCAAAATCCTGGAACTCCCTTCCTAACACCACTTCAGGTGTAGTGTCTATAGGTGTCTATACCACATGGACTGCAGCGGTTCAAGAAGGCAGCTCACTACCACCTTCTCAAGGGCAACTAGGGATGGGTAATAAATGCTGGCCCAGCCAGTGAAGCCCACATCGCATGAATGAATAAAAAAAAGTTAATATTGGTCTATTAGAATCAGAGACAAGAGAAATTATCATGGGGAACGAGGAAATGGCAAATTCATTGAACAAATATTTTGTGTCTGTCTTCACAGTAGAAAACACAGGTTCATTCCAGAAATAGATGGTAAACTAGGGACTAAAAATGTAAGGAAATTAGGGAAATTAATGTCAACAGAGAAAATGTATTAGAGAAACTTAGGGACTAAAATGCAACAAATCCTCGGGGCCCGATGGCCTACACCCCAGGGTTCTGAAGGAGATAGCTGAAGAAATGGTAGATGTGCTGGCTGTGATTTTTCTAGTACTCATTAGTTCAGCAATGGTCCCATCAGATTGGAAGTTGGCAAATGCTACTTTGCCTTTCAAGAAAGGAGGGAGAGAGAAAACAAGGAACTACAGGCCAGCTAGCCGAACATTAGTTGTTGAGAAAACGCTGGAATCTATTATTAAGGAAGTGTTAACGATGCACTATGGCTTTACTAATGGGAAATCCTAATTAACAAATTTATTAGAATTTTTGAGGATGTAACTAATAAGGTGGATAAAGGCAGATAAATAGATGTTGTATACTTGGATTTCCAAAAGGCTTTCAATAAAACATATAAAGACTGTGGCAACAAGAGCAGGTCAGAGGCTAGGAATCCTGTAACGAGTAACTCACCTACTGAATCCCAAAGCCTGTTCGTCATCTTCAAGGCACAAGTCAGGAATGTGATGGAATACTCTCCACTTGCCTGGATGAGTACAGCTCCAACAAAGAAGCTTGACACCATCCAGGACAAAACAACCAACTTGATTGGCATCCCTTTCACAAACATTCACTTCCTCCACCACAAATGAACAGTGGCAGCAGTGTGTACAATCTACAAGATGTACTTCAGAAACTCACCAAGGCTCTCCTTAAGCAGCACCTTCCAAACTCACGACCACTACTATCTAGAAGAACAAGAGCAGCAGATACATGGGAACACCACTACCTGGAAGATCCCCCAAAGCCACTCACCATCCTGACTTGGAAATATATTGCCGTTCCTTCACTGTCGCTGGGTCAAAATCATGGAACACTCTCCCTAACAGCACTGAGAGTGTACTTACATCATAAGGACTGTAGCGGTTCAAGAAGGCAGCTCACCGCCACCTTCTCAAGGGTAATTAGAGATGGGCAATAAAAGCTGGCCAAGCCAGCAATGCCCACATCCTGTAAATTAATAACAAAATACGTGCCACACAAAAGGTTAGTAGGCAAGATAGGTGTAGTTGGAGGTAATGTATTCTCATGAATAGAGGATTGGTTAACAGATAGGAAGAAGAGGGTGGGTATAAATGAGTCTGTTCCAAGCTGACAGGTAGTGAATAGTGGAGTACCGCATGAATCAGTGCTGGAGCCTCAGCTATTTACAATCTATATTAGTGACTTAGATGAAGAGACAGAGTAAAATATCTAAGCTTGCTGATGATACAATGCTAGGTTGAAGGGTAGGCTGTGGGGAGGACACAGTGAGGCTGCAAAGTGATATAGACAAGTTAAATAAGTGGGCAACAAGATGGCAGATGGATTATAACGTAGGGAAGTGTGTGAAGTTAGTCACTTTGGTTGAAAGAATAGATGAGCTGAATATTTTTTAAAAGGTGAGAAACTTGTAAGTGTTGACGTTCAAAGAGACTTGGGTGTGCTCATACAAGGAACGCAAAAATGTTAACAATCAGTACATGGGGCAATTAGGAAGGCAAAAGGCATGTTAGCCTTTATTGCAAGGCAAATGGAGTACAGGAATAAAGAAGTCTTGCTCGAGTTGTACAGGGTTTTGATGAGACCATATCTGGAGTATTGTGTGCAGTTTTGGTCTCCACATTTAAGAAAAGATATATTTGCATTGGAGGTGGTACAGTGAAAGTTCGCTAAATTGATCCTTGGAATGAGGTGTTTGTCCTATAGTGAGAGGCTGAGCAAATTGCGTCTATTTTCTCTGGAGTGTAGAAGAATGAAAGACAATCTCATTGAAACATACAAGATTCTGAAGGAGCTTGATAGGGTAGATGCTGATTGTTTCTGCTGGTTGGGGAATCTAAAACATGGAGGCACAGTCTCAGAAGGGGACGATCATTTAGGACCGAGATGAGGGGAAACTACTTCACTCAAAAGGTTGTGAATCTTTGGAATTCTCTGCCACAGAGGGTTGTGGATGCTCCATCATTAAATAAATTTAAGGCTGAGATAGACAGACTTTTAGTCTGTCAGGGAATCCAGAGATATGGGGAACATGCAGGGAAGTAGAGTTCTAGCTGAAGATCAGCCAAGATTGTACTGAATGGTGAAGCAGGCTCGATGGGCCATATGGTCTATTCCTGCTCCTATTTCTTGTGTTATTGCAACTTAGCCCGTACTCTGATTTGTATCTTTTTATCTATCCTTTTGATCTTTGCTTTCCCTGCTGAAAGGGAAGGAGTATATCTCTACACTTAATCAGACAAGAAATTATTCAACTATTAAGACTGAAAGCCAAGACAAAAGTGAAGCATGTCCTGATCAATGAACTTCGGTATGCTGGCGGTGCTGTACTAGTTTTCCAGACAGAATGTTCTCACCATCGGTTTCAAGAAAACTGTAGTTATGGGACAGGTGTGTCTCCATCTGTGATTAGGCTCAACAACACATCACTGGAAGCAATTAGCAAATTCTGCTACCTTGGATCTATAATGACAACCTATCTCTTGATGTAGAGCTCAGCACACACATTGGAAAGGCAGCCATGAACTTTTGCCAACTAACAAAATGGGCATTTAAAATCAACAAACTGACTGGCAGGACAAATATGCTTTTCTACAAGGCCTGTATCCTTAGTACATTGTTGTATGGCAGCAAACCTGGACAATTTACAACTACCAAGAAAAAAGATTTAATAACATCGATCTCTAGTATATATGAGGCATCCTTGGCATCACATGGAAAGACAAAGTCATTGATGAAGTAGTCCTTGCTATGGTAAAAATGCGAGGCATGCTAGGTGCTAGTTAAACAGAGAAGGCTTTACTGAATTGGCAAAGTGTGCAGGATGGAAGATGGCCACATGCACAAGGAGTTGCTTTATTGGGAGGTAGTCTATGCCAAGAAACCAGCAGGGCACCCAAAGCTTTGATTCAAGGTTGCTGTTAAAAGACACATGAAAGCCTTCAACACCAATCGCGACAAATAGGAAACTCTAGCTGATGATCGATACAAATGGCGACATAAGCTGTGGGCAGGTATTCACTACCACAATGATATGTGGTTTCAGAAGCTTCAAAGTAGATGGCAGCCTTGCAAACTAGCTGTCAGCAGAGATCATCCCACACCACTGGCGATGGACAAGTTCATGTGTGGCACTTATAACGGAGTTTGCCTTTCCAGAATTGGCTTATTAAGTGCAGCAGATGATCTCATCAGAATCAGCAAAGTTCTGAGGCTGCTTTTCCATCATCTCTCGCAGATGGAAGGATGCCAAACTAATCAATAGTTGAGGGAAAGTGTCATCAACTAGGCCACACTGACAAATTGGGTTGGTCTGTGAGGACTTTGTAAAAATGTTGATAGCATGGATATCATGGATCAATCAGCAGCACTGGAAAGATTGTTTAATCTATATTGATACACATACAGACATAAGATAAACAGACAAAGAAAACATTTCCAAATTTGCAGATGATAGAATCAAATAATATCATCACTGTTCTTAGCTGAAAGAACAGGAATGTTGCAACCAGATTCAAATAGGTTTTATAAATCATATCTTTCACTATAATGAGAAAACTACAATTACATCAACTGTGAGAAAAATACAGTACTTGTTTTCAATTATAAATACAAAACTCTCTAAAACAGTCATGTTTTAAAATGTTTAATTTAAGGCAAAACAGAATGTTCTGAATGGGAAATGGAGGTCATATTAATTATGCCCAGAGACTGGTCCATATGATTTGGTTGTCCTGGGGCAGAGGCCTTGGTCAAAATCTATTGAAAGTCAAGTGATAGGTTTCACACCTCGAGACAAAAGAGGGGCAGCTGGTCTTTCTGGATGAAGACAGACAGACCCAGAGAGATCTGCTGAGGGACACAGAAGTAGCTGCTGCTGTGAGAGGCAGAGGAAGACTGTTGTGTTAGCCCAAGGAGAATGCTGGGGAATGGTTCTCTGTTCAAAAAGGGTAGACTTGTGGATATTTAAGGACCAAGGAAACACCAGAAGGTGCCTTGTTGCTGGAATGATACTCAGGAGGCTGAGTGAAGGGACTTTCAAAGGTCACTGGAAGACTTGCCCTGACATAACAGGAAAAAGGGAGCCTGCTGAAACACCAGGCAGGTGTTGGGGGGTGGGCGGGGGGGGATTTGCACTTGAATCCACAAGGCTACATTTCTGCTTAGAGCATGGTGTAAAGTATCTTGATTGTGTTAATTAGTTAATGGGCCTATACCTTTTCTGTAGTTTGGTGTATTAGTTGCCTATTAAGTAATGTTTAGTCTAAGTTGATTTTGGTGTGTTTCTTACAGTAAAAGTTTTAAAATGTGAAATCTTGTCACATGATGCTTTTCGTCAGTTGCTGGGGAATTCATATCTCTTTTTAAAAGTTATCGGTCTCTACAGAGATCATAATGTACTACTTTTGTAAGTTTTGTATTAATATTAGTGCTGGGAAATGTAACACTTTGGGCAGGATTTTTATCTCGTCGGGTAGGCGCAGGCTGGTCTGGGGGCGGTTGCAAAGCCAACCGTCGCCTGCAATCGGACCCCGACTGCGGGGTATGTGCACTGATAGCTTCCTGAAGGCACAGAGCTGCCTCATGGTGCTGAAGAGTTTGAAAAACACAAATAAAGAATTTAAAAATGTTAAAAACATGTCCCTTCATGTGGCATGTTATAAATGAGATTCAAACATTTTTATTGTATTTTTAATTCCTGTTGGAAATATCATACACCACCACCCCCACCCCCCGCCCCCCACGCCATGGAAGAGGTTTCATAAAAAATCCAAAGGGGGTAGTGAAAATTTCTATTTAATTATTAATTTAATGGCCTTAATAGGCCTGTTAATTGTCAGCGGGTGTGCTACCGACTCCTGTGTGCGCCCATTGACTGAAATATCATGTGAGTGCGCGTCATTTTACGCTCAGCTAAAAATTCTGCCCGTTATGTCAAGCACCCAATTTCAACAACAAGAACTGCCAGACCAATCATACTGCACTTTGAAACAAGGTAAAACTCCCCATTCTGCCACAAAAATATATCTCCCCCTTAGACTTGGAGGTTTATTTCCTCCTGTACCAGTGACAGTTTCCATCTCATTCAGATCAGCAATGGTGCTGAGGTGCAGCCTTGAGTGTGGACCAGTGACCACATAAGAGAGACAGAAGTTGTCCTTTCTCAAGGTGGCAGCATGCTTTACATCCACCCAACCTCCGAACTAGTGTCCTTGTTGATGTCAAGCAGACAGTTGAGCCAGATGGCCAGGCACCACTTATATTCAGCCCTCTTATCCCAGAACTCTTTGAAATTGCTAACCACAGTCAATCCAGTTTCACTTAGTAGAGGTTCATCAGCTTTCACTCTTCTGAGATCATCATATAGGAACTACCTTTCAGAAACACTAGAATAGAGAATACGGGATAGATAGCAGGTCCCAGGGCCTTGGACAAAAGTGATTTTATGGTATCAGGAAATAAAGAACAACACTTCTTTGTGTTGCTAGTTTAATCTTCACACTGATGGTAAGGTGAGACTGAAGGTTTGCACTTCGAATGTGGTGGTGTAGGGATCTTGTTGAGATGGGAGCAGGGAATTCTGGTTCATGGGAGAGGGGAGGGTTTGTTTAGGTAAACTTCCCGATTAATTGCTGTCTGGCAAGTCTAGCAGTTGACACAATCAATAGCCCGTTCTTAACACCCTCTAGGCTCCTGAAGTTCTTCCATCACCGGTGGTTCCAAATTTGGCTTCTTTGGAGGACAAAACAGATGACCATGAAAGAGGAGACATGATCCAGGGTTTACTGCAGAACTCCTGGAAGATCGAGGCAGCAGAATCTCTGCTTCAGAAGGCCATAAGAGCAGGGTGGGGTGGGAGGGGGTGGCTGGTGACCATAATGGGGAGAGCGTGGGTTGGTCAGGGAGGGGCCATAGGTGAGAGGAGACTCCTAGGCTCAGTCTCCCACAGGCTGTCCTCGAAATAAGGGACAAATGATGGTTAAAATAAGGAATAATCCCTTAAAATAAGGGACTGTTGGTCACCACCTCACATAATGTGCAGACTAATTTCAAAAGGTGCATACATCTTCAAACCTGATTCTTGGCAAAAGAAAGAAATTTTGGAGTGTTTTGCCTAAACTGAGAGATCATTATAATTTTACCGATTGACAACTCAAAAAATAGGAACCCACTGCTGATTTTAATGGTCGCCATACATTAAGCAGGCTGAATAATACGCTCCAGAGCGGGGCATAGGTTCCGCAACTGGAAGTGGGCAGCCTTCCAACTTCCGGGACGGCGTTGAAATGCACCCGATAAAGCGCAAATTGGATCAATTCACTTCAGAAGATGCGTTTGAGGCCTTCATGAGGTCCAGTGTTGGAGGGCGGAATGACCGACCTCTGAGGTCATTGGCCATGACACGAAATGAGGTCACGGCCAGTAATTTTAGAGGTCTCCCGGAGGACAGTGTCAGAGGACCCAACAAATGTCGGGATTTGTCAGTATTATGAAGCTTATTGGGACTTCAGAGATTTGCAGGCTTTTAAGGTGAGTGCATTTTTTTGAGATCTGATGTGTCCAAACATTGCCACTGAGCAGAGGAGGCTTTATTTTTGAACCTGAACAAGTTTTCCACATCTTTGCATAGAGGAGTTGTCTAGTTGTTGCATGTTTCCCTCCAGAGTTGTCAGACCCATTGAAGTGAGGCAAGGGGGAGAAACCAAACCAGCCCCTTGCTTTAATGATGACTCCCTGAGAGCCCTCTTTCATGCAGTGTCAAACCAATGTGAGCAGCTCGTGCCATCCGGTGGGAAGAGGAGAAACCCAACCAAAGTACGTACAGCTTGGGAAGAGGTAGCTGTGGGGTCAACAGTGTTTGGCTGTTGAGGCGAACCTGGTTTCAATACCAGAAGAGGTTCAATGACCTCATGAGGCAAACAGGGTAAGTCCTCACTGTCGGTTATCTTGCTAATATGCTACAGGGTGCTGTCATGAATGCAGAAGATATGTGAGGTTGGCTGGAGCTCCAAGGCAGCATGATGCAACAAAGACATTGTTTCAGCTTTCATGTCAGTGTGCTCTTATAGCATTGGTCCAGTTGGAGAATGTGAGATTGGCAGACTGTGCAGATGAAGGATGTGCAGAGCATCTAGGCTGCCAAGCAGTTTGCTAGTAATCTGTCGGTGGCTTGCCATCAAATAAGCTGATAATGCTAGTGATTGCAACACATCTTTTCAGGAGAAGTGAGCCCGCAATACCCAAGAGCGAAGGTGTGCCAAAGCTCGTGACCTTGGCTTCATTTGAAGAGGAGGTGTTGATGCTCACTGAGACATCCAAGACCATTGGTCTGGAGGAAGGCATGAGTCTGGTGAGATGACAAATAGCTTAAACCAATAGAAAAGGGGGGAGGACAAGTGGGAGGTGGATGGAGGTTTGCCATGACACAATGAAACCCATAAATATTGTTCTGTGACTAAAACCCTGGGAAGCTTCATAATCGGAAGCTACAGATGTTGGTATAAGTGTATATCGTGTCTGCATAGTTTCATCTCTCATGTTGGACGTGAGTAATGTTGCAGAGCTTAGTGACTTTGCGCAGATGTGGGAAGTTCTGTGATGGCCGGCACTCCCCTTCAAGGAAGAGGAAGAACCCTCGGAGGATGCAACATCACATCCTCTCTCTGTCTCAAGCACCAGTGCAGATACTGGCACCGTGGCCAGGATTTGTGCAGTGGAACGGGGGCATGCACAATCTGGTGGGGCACTTCACAGTCGCAAGTGCAGCTGCTGGAGAGAGTGGTCGAATAGGCCCAGGGTGTCCAGGTGATCCAGAAACTGAAGCTGAGTCAGATGTTGAGCCTTTGGAGTTGTCCGTAAGGCGGCAGATGCTGGATGTCCAGCACGAGGTCTGTGAAAATTTGGTGGGTTGGGTTGTAATGCTCTGGCCTGGACTGCGGAGGCGTCCATCCAGGCCATGTTCCCTGCGATCACCCACTCTTCAATCACCCACTCTTCAGAGCGGCAAATTTCCTCCATGGACAGACTGGTGACTGTCCTGGAGGGGCAAACCAAGCGTACTGCAGATGTAATCATTGGTATGCACTCTGACCTGCACACTATCACCCTGGCTTGGCTCTGAGCTCAGGGGTCCAGAGCCAGGACTACAGGGGGACTGGGAGCATGGGCACAGACCCAGTTCCTGGAGACTCACCTGGGGCAGAGAGGACCAAACGGCAGAGAATGAATAGCAGCTGTCACCATCTGGAAACATCTCTCAGGACACTTCTGATGGGGCAGCATCTCCTCCGTTCTCATACAATGCCATGGCATCAAAAGATCCCCCTGCCTCTCAGCAGGAGTCTTTTAACAGGCCAATCAAGGCCTCAGCCACATAGAGGATGCCTGTCAAAGCCATCCAGTAAAGGGAGGTGACAGATCAGCAGCCTCGCTTACGTGTAGCAGCATCCAAAGGGGGAGCAATGTGCAGAAGCACTCATAAACGCAACAGTAGTCACCAAGAGGGACACATGGGTGAGAAACATATGCCTGTGAATGTTACTAAGTGCCCTTGTCCAATACGTATAAGGCTCTTGCTCCCAGTGTGGACGAGGGCATAGACTGTAGAGAGGATGAGCGAACTGACCACAGCACTGTGGTACAGAGTGCCATTCAAGTGGGGGGAGAAAAGAGAAATGTAGTCACAATAGGGATAGCATAGGGGAATAGATACTGTTCTTGGCAGTGAAAACAGACAGTCGCAAAGACTGTGTTGCCTATCTGGTGCCAAGGTTAAGGACATCTCTTCTGGGTTGGAGAGAAACTTGAAGTAGGAGGGGAAGGATCCAGTTGTCATGGTCCACGTAGGTACCAACGACATAGGTAGGACGAAGAAAGAGGTTCTGCTGAGGGGCTACGAGCAGCTCGGGACTAAATTAAAAAGCAGAACCACAAAGGTAATAATCTCCAGATTACTACCTGAGCCATGTGCAAATTGGTTTAGGGTGAATAAGATTAGAGAAGTAAATGCATGGCTCAAATATTGGCTTGGGAGAAATGGGTTCCGATTCATGGGGCACTGGCATCAGTAATGGGGAAGGAGAGAGCTGTTCCACTGGGACAGGCTTCATTTGGAACCATGTTGGGATCAGTGTCCTGGTGAATTGTATAACTAGGGTTGTAGATAGAGCTTTAAATTAATTAGTGAGGGGGAGGGTTCAATTGAAGGGAAGCTTAGAAAATCAAAAATAAACGAGAGAGCTGAGGTGCAAGGTAGTGAAAAGGCAAATGATAATCAAAATGTGACAGGAAGAGACAGAAAATATAAGCAGAACTGTGCAGTAGAAATTAGAACCAGAATGAGTAATAATGGTAAAAAGTCAAAGCTTAAGGCTCTTTATCTGAATGCAGGCAGCATTTGTAACAAGATAAACAACAGGTACGAGGTACTTGCTCCCTGTGTGGATGAGGAAGATGGCTGTAGGGAGGATGAGCCAGCTGACCACGGCACTGTGGCACAGGAGGCCATTCAAGAGGGAGGAGCAAAAAGACAAGTGGTAGTTGTAGCGGATTCTATAATTAGGGGAATTGATAGCTTCCTTTGTAAGCAGGATTGAGAGTCCTGCATGGTATGTTGCCTGCCTGGTGCCAGGGTGAGGGACATATCTGACTGGCTTGAAAGGATATTGGAGAGGGAGGGGGAGGATCCAGTTGTTGTGGTCCACGGCGGGACAAATAACATAGGTAAGACTAGGAAAGAGGACCTGTTTGGGGATTATCAGGAACTAGGAACGAAATTAAAGAACAGGCCCTCAAGGGTTGTAATCTCCAGATTACTACCCGAGCCACATGCAAATTGGCATAGGGATGCGAGAATAAGGGAAGTAAATACATGGCTAAAGGAGTGGTGCGGGAAAGAGGGGTTCCATTTCGTGGGGCACTGGCATCAGTATTGGAACAGGACGGATGTGTACTGTTGAGATGGTCTCCACCTGAACCGATCTGGGACCAATGTTCTAGCGAAAAGGGTAAATAGGGCGGTCAACAGGACTTTAAACTAGAAAGTGGGGGAAGAGGGAAGGGTAAAACTCCAAGAAATATGACTAATCGGAAACAAAGCAGCAGGTTAGCGTGTGGTGGTGGTGGTGGGGTGGGGGGGTGGGAGGGGGTGCGGGGGGGGGGGCGGGTGGATTCAATTTCATGGAAAATTATGAATAAACTGAAAAGAGAGCCCAGGAGAGGCTATTAAAGTCTCCAGAACATAAAATAGGACAGAGTGTTTGGAAAGCTAGGAATCTAACTTCAAGCACATCAGATAAAGGGACGACAATGAGAAAGGGGACGGAAAATACATGACTGAAGGTGTTGTATCTGAATGCACGCAGTATACGAAATAAGGTAAATGAGCTTGTGGCGCAGATTGAAATTGGCAGGTATGATGTGGTGGGCATTACGGAGACATGGCTGCAAGGGGATCAGGACTGGGAGCTAAATATCCAAGGATATACATCCTATCGAAAAGATAGGCAGGTTGGCAGAGGGGGTGGGGTTGCTTTGTTAGTAAGAAATTAAATTAAATCGATAGCAAGAAATGATGTAGGGTCAGATGATGTAGAATCTGTGTGGGTAGAGTTGAGGAACCGCAAAGGTAAAAAAAAACATAATGGGAGTTATGTACAGGCCTCCGAACAGTAGTCACGATGTGCGCCACAAGATATACTAGGAGATAGAAAAGGTGTGTAAGAAAGGCGAGGTTACAGTGATCATGGGGGATTTCAATATGCAGGTAGACTGGGAAAATTGGGTTGGTAGTGGATCCCAAGAAAAGGAATTTGTGGAATGTCTACGAGATGGCTTTTTGGAGCAGCTTGTGGTGGAGCCCACTAGGAAACAGGCAATTCTAGATTTAGTGATGTGTAATGAGGCAGATTTGATAAGGGAGCTTAAGGTGAAGGAACCCTTAGGAGGAAATGACCATAATATGATAGAATTTACCCTGCAATTTGAGAGGAAAAAGCTGGAATCAGATGTAATGGTATTACAGTTGAATAAAAGCAACTACAGAGGCATGAGGGAGGAGCTGGCCAGAATTGACTGGGAGATGAGCCTAGCAGGAAAGACAGTGGAACTGCAATGGCAGGAGTTTCTGGGAGTAATTTGGGAGACACAGCAAAAATTCATCCCTAGGAATAAGAAGCATACTAAAGGGAGGACGAGGCAACCATGGCTGACAAGTCAGGGACAGCATTAAAGCTAAAGAGAAAGCATACAATGCGGTGAAGAGCAATGGGAAACCAGAGGATTGGGAAGCCTACAAAGACCAACAGAGGACAAGTAAAAAAGAAATAAGGAGGGAGAAGATTAAATATGAGGGTAAACTAGCCAGTAATATAAAAGAAGATTGCAAGCGTTTTTTTTAGATCTATAAAGGGTAAGAGAGAGGCAAAAGTGGACATTGGGCTGCTGGAAAATGATGCTGGAGATGTAGTAGTGGGGAACAAAGAAATGGCAGAGGAACTGAATAGCTACTTTGCGTCAGTCTTCAGAGTGGAAGACATGAGTGACATCCCCAAAGTTCAAGAGAGTTGGGGGCCAGAGGTGAGTATGGTGACCATTACCAAAGAGAAGGTGCTAGGAAAACTGAAAGGTCTGAAGGTAGATAAATCAGCTGGACCAGAGGGATTACACCCCAGAGTTCTGAAGGAGATAGCTGAAGAGATAGTGGAGGCATTAGTGGCGATCTTTCAGGAGTCACTGGAGTCAGGGAGGGTCCCAGAGGACTGGAAAATCGCTAATGTAAACCTCCTGTTTAAGAAGGGAGTGAGGCAAAAGACGGGAAATTACAGGCCGATTAGCCTGACCTCGGTCGGTAAGATTTTAGAGTCCATTATTAAGGATGAGATTTCAGAATACTTGGAAGTGCATGGTAAAATTGGGCAAAGTCAGCATGATTTCATCAAGGGGAGGTCATACCTGACAAATCTGTTAGAATTCTTTGAGGAGATAATGTGTTGGTTAGACAAAGGAAAGCCAATGGATGTTATCTACTTGGACTTCCAGAAGGCCTTTGACAAGGTGCCGCACTGGAGGCTGCTCAGTAAGATAAGAGCCCATGGTGTTAGAAGCAAGGTACAAGCATGGATAGAAGATTGGCTGTCTGGCAGGAGGCAGAGAGTGGGGATAAGGGGGTCCTTCTCAGGATGGTGGCTGGTGACTTGTGGAGTTCCGCAGGGGTCAGTGTTGGGACCACAACTTTTCACTTTATACATTAATGATCTAGATGAAGGAACTGAGGGCATCCTGGCTAAGTTTACAGATGATACAAAGATAGGTGGAGGGACAAGTAGTATTGAGGAGGTGGGGAGGCTGCAGAAGGATTTGGACCGGTTAGGAGAATGGGCAAAGAAGTGGCAGATGGAATACAACATGGGGAAGTGTGAGGTCATGCACTTTGGTAGGAAGAATAGAGGTATAGACTATTTTCTAAATGGAGAGAGAATTCAGAAATCTGGAGTGCAAAGGGACTTGGGAGTCCTAGTCCAGGATTCTCTTAAAGTTAACTTGCAGGTTGAGTCGGTAGTTAGGAAGGCAAGTGCAATGATGGCATTTTTTTTCGAGAGGACTAGAATATAAAAGCCAGGATGTGCTGCTGAGGCTTTATAAGGCTCTGGTCAGACCACATTTAGAATATTGTGAGCAATTTTGGGCCCCGTATCTCAGGAAGGATGTGCTGGCCCTGGAGAGGGTCCAGAGGATGTTCACAAGAATGATCCCAGGAATGAAAGGCTTAACATGTGAGGAACATTTGAGGACTCTGGATCTATACTCGATGGAGTTTAGGAAGATGTTTCCATTAGTAGGAGAGACTAGGACCCGAGGGCACAGCCTCAGAGTAAAGGGAAGACCTTTTAGAACAAAGATGAGGAGAAACCTCTTTAGCCAGAGAGTGGTGAATCTATGGAATTCATTGCCACAGAAGGCTGTGGAGGCCAGGTCATTGAGTGTATTTAAGACCGGGATAGATAAGTTCTTGATTGGTAAGGGGATCAAAGGTTATCGGGAGAAGGGGGAGAATGGGGTTGAGAAACTCATCAGCCATGATTGAATGGCGGAGCAGACACGATGGGCAAAATGGCCTAATTTCTGCTCCTATGCCTTATGGTCTAAGTTGACAGCACAAATAGAAATAAATGGATATGACTTGATATCTATTAGAGAGACATGGTTGCAAGGTGACCAAGACTGGGAACTCAATATTCGAGGGGTTTCGATGTTCTGGAAAAATAGGCAAAAAGGGAAAGGAGGTGGGATAGTTTTATTAATAAAGAAATGTATCAGTGTGGTGGTGAGTTGTGATATAGGTGCAATAGATCGTGATGTGGAAGCAGTTCAGGTGGAAATAAGGAATAGCAAGGGGAAGAAGTCATGGGTGGGAGACATCTATAGGCCCCCGAAGAGTTGACTCACTTTAGGACAAAGTATAAATCGGAAAATAACGGAGGCATGTAAGAAGGTCGCTACAATTGTCATGGATGATTTTAATCCGCATATTGGCTGGACAAATCAGGTTGGCAGGGGTAACACGGAATATGAATATCTAGTGTGCATCAGGGATTGTTTCTTAGAACAATACATTGCAGAACCTACTCGGGAACAGACTATTTTAGATTTACTAATGTGCAATGAGGTAGGATTAATAAGAGATCTCATAGTTAAGGATCCTCTATGGGGTAGCAATCACAACATGGTAGAATTTCAAATTCAGTTTGAGGGCAAGCAATTCGCTTCTCAAACCAGTGTTCTCAACTTAAATAAGGGCAATTACAGAGGTATGAAGAAAGAGTTGTCTAAAATGGGCTGGGAAAATAGACTAAGGGAAAGGTCAGTGGATGAGAAGTGGCAGACATTTAAGCAGATATATCATCACGCTTAGCAAAAATTTATCCTGGTCAAAAAGAAGGACTCGATGAGAAGGATGAACCACCGTGGTTATCAAAGGCGGTCAAGGAGAGTCTCCAATCAAAAACTAAGGCAAACAAATCGGCAAAAACTAGTGGTAGGCCAAAGAAGTGGGACTAAAAAGCTAACAAAGAGGGAGAAAATTGATAATGAAAGTAAGTTGGCAAGAAATATAAAAACAAACAGCAAGAGCTTCTATGGGTATATAAAAAGAAAGAGAGTAGTTAAAGTGAGCGTGGGACCCTTGGAGGATGCGACTGGAGAATTGATAATGGGGAACAGGGAAATATGAAATAACGTAAACCAATATTTTGCATCGGTAGGGGACACTATAAGCATTCCAAAGATATTAGATAAGCAAGGAGTTAATGGGAGGAAAGATCTTGTAACAGACTCTATCACGAGGGACAAAGTATTTGAGAGACTAATGGGACTAAAGGCAGACAAGTCACCAGGACCTAATGGCCTGCATCCAATGATTTTAAAGGAAGTGGCCGCAGAGATAGTGGAGGCATTTGTCAAAATATTCCAGAACTCACTGGATTTTGGGAAGGTCCCAGCAGATTGGAAAACCACTAATATGACGTCCCTGTTCAAGAAGGGAGGGAGACAAAAGGCAGAAAACCAGAGACCAGTCGGCCTAACATCTGTTGTTGGGAAAATGCTAGGGTCCATTATTAAAGGAAGAAAGAGCAGGACATTTAGAAAAGCTTAATGCAATCAAATAGAGTCAACATGGTTTTGTGAAAGGGAAACCATGTTTGGCAAATTTCCTAGAGCTCTTTGAAAATATAACAAGCAGAGTTGATAAAGGGGAACTGGTAGATCTAGTGTATTTGGATTTTCAGAAGGCATTCAGTAAGGTGCCATATTAAAGGTTATTGCATAAGATCTCGGTATTGGGGGTAATATATTAGCATGGATTGAGGATTGGTTAACACACAGAAGACAGAGAGTTAGGATTAATGGGTCTTTTTCAGGTTGGAAACACGTAACTAGTGGAGTGCCACAAGGAGCACAATTATTTGAGGACACCTCACCATCCTGACTTGGTATATGACATTTTACGACAATAGTTTCACGGTCATCATTAGACTTTTAATTCCATTTTTTTAAATTGAATTCAAATATCACCATCTGCCGTGTTGCGATTTGAACCCAGGTCCCCAGAGCATTAACCGGGTATCTGGAATACTAGTCCAGCACCACCACGGCACCACCTTCCCTTGAGAAGGTGGTGGTGAGTTGTCTTCTTGAACCGCTGCAGACCATATGATGTCGGTACACCTACAGTGCTGATCGGGAGGAAGTTCCAGGATTTTGATCCAGCAACAGTGAAGGAATGGCGAAATACCAAGTCAGGATGGTGAGTGGTTTGGAGGGGAACTTCCAGGTGGTGGTGTTCCCATGTGTCTGCTGCCCTTGTCCTTCCATATGGTAGTGGTTGTAGGTTTGCAAGGTGCTGTCTAAGGAGGCTTTGTGAGTTCCTGCAGTGCATCTTGTAGATGGTACACACTGCTGCTACTGTGCATCGGTGATGGAGGGAGTGAATGTTTGTGGATGGGGTGCCAATCAAGCAGATTGCTTTGTCCTGGATGGTGATGACCTTCTTGACTGTTGTTGGAGCTGCACTCATCCAAGCAAGTGGAGAGTACATACAAACATATGAATTAGGAGCAGGAGCAGGCCACTCGAGCCGGCTCTGCCATTCAATAAGATCATGGCTGATCTGAATATAACCTCAAGCCCACACTCCTGCCTATCCAGAATATTCCACCACGGTCCTGACTTGTGCCTTGTAGATGATGGACAGGCTTTGGAGAGTCAGGAGGCGAATTATTTGCTGCAGGATTACTAGCCTCTGACCTGCTCTTGTATCCACAGTATTTAAATGGCTAGTTCAGTTCAGTTTCTGGTCAATGGAAAACCCTAGGATGTTGATAGTGGGGATTCAGCGATGAATGTCAAGGGGCGATGTTTAGATTCTCTCTTGTTGGAGATGGTCATTCCTGGCTTTTGTGTGGTGTGAATGTTACTTGCCACTTATCAGCCCAAACCTGGAATTGGAATTACAGGTACTGGCTTAATCACTACTTGAGGTTTCTCTATCACCTGACGTGTGACATATTCTACAGAATTTGAGTACATCTCTACGCAATCCAGGCCAACAAAAATGTTTTTGTATATTCGCCCATGACTTTCTAATTCCTAATTGTCCCCCATTGGAATTTCATGAGCTATTCTCAGTATCTCATTTCCGTATCCAAATGATATAATAATCTGATGTACTTCTATCCATTTTTCATCTGCTGAAACCTGATACAGTCATCACTTTCCCATTAACACATTATCCTTAAGGTAATAACATTCTGGAATACACTCTGCCCCAGTTTCTGAGTTAGCTGTCTGATATAACTGTTTACTTGTGGATCTATTTCCTGTAACTCTACCAACTGCCTTGAGCTAAACACTTTAGCTACATTCTCTTCCATTCTTTATTCCTGAACAATTTTATCAAAGACAGTGTCAGTTGATTGAACTTCAACACCCTTTCCTTGCCTTTTGACTTCTTCTTCTTCCTGTTTCAACCCAAGAGCTTGTGATCTCATTACCACACAATCTGAAGACAATCCAGGCTGCTCTTTCTGCAACACTTCTGTTGAAAGCACCTCTACAGACTGCTCAACTACCGTAGGCATCACCCACATCTGTGACCCAGCTATATCATTACCTAAAATAAATTGAACCCCTGCAATGGGCAATTTTTCCACTACTCCAACAATCACCTCACCTGTTTTCCACTTACTTTTTAAATTTACCTTCCACAACGGAATAGGTTTAGCATCTCCATGAACCCCACTTATTATTACCTGCTCCTGCAATACTCCCTCTGAACAACAAATATCATTATTAAGGATTGACTAGCCCCTGTGTCTCTTAAAATTTTAATATCCTTACCTGCTCTACCCTGTACATATGGAAAGACTTCCCCTTCACATACAAAATCTTTAAACATTTCTGCAACCTGCCTCTCAGAACTCCCTTAAGTAAATTGTGAACACATTCCCATTTCTTTACCTATCATTGATTCTTCCTGCTTTACGTATATACAAACCACTGGTTTTTCCTGTGCATGAACCTCAGAACCCACAGTACTTTTACTTCCAGAACTTTTCTGCATCCCAATAATTGCAACAGATTTTCCCAGTAATTTCCAGCACATTGACTTTATGTACCCAACTTTATTACAATGAAAACACCTCAATTTTTGAGTGTCACTTCGCCCTCAGCACCTTCCTTTTTAGTCTGAGAAAAAACTTTCTGGGAATTTCCACTTACTCCTTCTTTTCCCTGATAACCTACCTGCCTTTCACCTTCCCACTTTCTATCCATCTCTGATTTAAAAGAGTGATGAGGTAAAGGTTTAGATCTATGAACTAACTCATAATCATCACTATCTCTGCAACTTGTCTTACTGTTTTAACTCTCTGCTCCTCCACATGAGTTCTCACTACTAAAGGAATTGAATATTTGATTTCTTCCAAAATAATTACTTATCCAAGAGCTGCATATGTTGTCTCTACCTTTAATGCCCATATCCACCGGTCAAAATGACTTTGTTTTACTCTCTCAAACTCAATGTAAGTTTGCCTAGGCTGTTTCCTTACATTCCTACATTTCTGCCTGTGTGTCTCAGGAACCAAGTCATATGCACTCAAAATAGCCTTTTTAACCACTTCATAATCCACCAACAGTTCTTCTGACTTCAGAACTTTCCTCAGCGTCAGAGGTCTCTTTTTTAAAGCCCAGTTTTTTAAGTTGGTACTCTATCTATTTCCTTCTCCCTCTCCTCCATTGCTAACTTTTCCCACTGGAGGTCAAGTTTTCACATTTCCATTTCTTTTTCAAATACTCTATTTTTCCCTTTCTTTTCCTGCTGCCTCTAGTTCGAATTTTTTCATTCCCGTTGCTTGTTCAAATTTAAGCTTCTTCATTTGTAACTGAAGTCTCACTACCTCTAGCTGTGACTCACCAGCGTCAGGTATCGCTTCCAACTTCAAATGTTGTACTATCACTTCAACTGTGTCTGCTTTCTTTGTCCCTACTGGTAACCTCAACTGCAACTTATCCAGCAACTCTGTGTAATCCAATTTACATATGAAATATGACATATTTCACAGATGAAATGGTCTAAGTCAATCAGAGTTATATCTTCTACTTCTAAAAAGGTTTTAGCCATGGATACAGCCATTTTTACAGTATCACCATTTTAAAATCCCTCACACCAACTCCTGAGATCAAAGTGCTTCTCATACTTGTAACCTTAAGATTCACCAACTCCAAACCACTCAAGGAATTTCAAATATCCCGCAAAGTGCCCCCAATTTGTTATGATGTGTGCCCGGCGGATCAAATCCACAAGAAAAACTTGATAGTGCTATTACAATGGTTTTGCAATTTGTACTTATTTTGAGATGCGTGCACTGAATCCAGAAGTAATAATACTGCCAAGATTAAAAAAAACTAAGTTATAATATTTATTAACAAAAGTAAAGATTTCAAGCACATACATTGGGCTACAAACTACTACTATAATAACTCCTAAAATTCCTAATTAACCTTACTTCCAGTTACACCCCCGATTAAGGTAATGGTCCAAAAATAGATCTTTAGATTTTAAACAGATCCAGAAAATTAACACAATACCCTGGACAGTGGAATCCCAAATGACTTTTCACCAGCTCCAGTTTCTGTAGACAGCAGGCTTATGCACAAATACTGGAGGCTTCATTAAGGCTATTTCCCACACTTATATTAGATCTCACAATGACTTCTTCTGACACATAGCCTCATTCTCCTATAAATATGTTTTCCCCCCTTTACTATGTAAATTCCATTGTTTCCAAATGTCTTCAGAACATTTCTTAAAATATAAATCTATTCAGGTTGCCAATATTCGCATTAACCTCTTTTAAATTCAAACCTCCCTTCATCCATCTAAAAATGCAAATTCCTGTCACATCTTACATGCTAAGACCCCAACCATGTTTATCTACTTAGCAGTTCAAAAACACTTCTACACCTTACTCCTTTTGATAACTTCAACTTGCAGTCTGCTTGGCTACAAAATGTAATTAAATCACACACACAGAAAAACACAACCCCCCCAATAAACCAACTTTACAATAAACCAGAAAAATATTATGAAAATTATTATACTTTCATAACAATGTCCTAGAACTGAGATGATTGGCCTTCAACAATCACAACCATCTTCCTTTGCGCTAGGTATGACTCCAACCAGTGGAGAGCTTACACCCCTGATTCCCATTGACTCCAATTTTGCTAGGGCTCTTTGATGCCACACTCGGTCAAATGCTGCCTTGATGTCAAAGGCAGTCACTCTCACCTCACCTCGGGAGTTCAGCTCTTTTGTCCATGTTTGAACCAAGGCTGTAATGAGGTCAGAAGCGGAGTGGCCCTGGCGGAACCCAAACTGAGCGTCAGCGATCAAGTTATTGCTAGGCAAATGCTGCTTAATAGCACAGTTGATGACCCTGTCCATTGCTTTACTGATGATCGAGAGTTGACTGGTGGGCGGTAATTAGCTGGGTTAGATTTGTCCTGCCTTTTGTGTATAGGATATACCTGACCAATTTTCCACATTGCTGGGTACATGCCAGTGTTGCTGCTATACTGGAACAGCTTGGTTAGGGGCACAGCAAGTTCTGGAGCACAAGTTTTCAGTACTATTGCCAGAATGTTGTCCGGGCCCATAGCTTTTGCAGTATTCGGTGCCTTAACCATTGCTTAATATCACATGGAGTGGATTGAATAGGCTGAAGACTGATGTCTGTGTTGCTGGGGACCTTGGGAGGAGGTCAAGATGGATCATCCACTTGGTACTTCTGCCTGAAAATTGTTGCGAATGCTTCAGCCTTATCTTTTGCACTGATATGCTGGGCTCCATCATTGAGGATGGGGATATTTTTGGAGCCTCCTCCTCCAGTGAGTTGTTTAATTGCCCACCACCATTCACAGCTGGATGTGGCAGGACTGCAGAGCTTAGAACTGATTCTTTAGTTGTGGAATTGCTTAGCCCTGTCTATCACTTGCTGCTTATGCTGTTTGGCATGCAAGTAGTCCTGTATTGTAGCTTCACCAGGTTGACACCCCCATTTTTTGATATCCCCTCCTGATCTGTCAAGGCATGCTGTCCCTGGCATGCCCTCCTGCACTCTTCATTGAACCAGGTTTGATTCCCTAGCTTTGTGATGATGGTAGAGTGGGAGATATGCCGGACCATGAGACTACAGATTACGGTTGAGTACAATTCTGCTGCTATTGATGGCCCACAGCGCCTCATAGTTGATGGTAACATGAGTTACACATTGCACATCAAAAAAGGTTTGGACACATGATGTGCCTGCATCTGAGGCCAGGACTTTTGAAACCATTGAAACCTCTGCCTTAAGGCATACCTGGTGTCATGGCCATCCATGCGATCACGGCCAGGGACGTCAACCTGAATGTCGCCGTGTTCCCTCATCTCAGCCTCGCCTTCATCCTCTGATGAGTGGCCCCTATTTGCCATGCCCTCATCCTCCAGGACATCACCTATTTGGATAGCAAGGTTATGCAGGGTGTAGCACACCATGACCATCAAGGATACACGTGAGGGAGTATATTGCAATTCCTCTCCTGATCTGTTAAGGCATCTGACCCTCATTTTCAAGAGGCCGATGGTCTGCTCGAAGATGGCTCTGGTGTTTCTGTAGATGTCATTGTACCCGTTCTCCGTTTGTCTTCTGGGCACCTTCACAGACGTCATTCGCCATCTTTTCGTGGGTACCCCTTGTCACCTATGAGCCATCCATCCAGGGTTTCAGAGCCACCGAATAAGTCTGGCGCCTGTGAGTTTTGAAGAATGAAGGGGTCGTGACTAAAACCATTCTTTGCTGGTTCTTAACATTTGACCAATCTTCTGACCTATCACTAATCTTTGCAGATTTGTACAGTGTTTCTTTTAATTTGATGCAATCCTTAACCTACTTATTCAGCCATGGATGATGCATCCTTCACAAAGTCTTTCTTTCTAAATGGGATGAATATTTGCTGAGAGTTATTAAATATCTCCCTAAAAGTCTGACACTGAAACTCTACTGTCCTACCTCTTAACCTAACTTCCCAATTCACTTTTGCTAGATCTGCTTTCATACTCTTATAAATTACCTTTAGTCAGGTTTAAAATACTAGTCTTAGACTCACACTTCTCCCCTTCAAACTGAACATGAAATTCTATCATAATATATGATCACAGTCGCCTAAATGCTCCTTTACTATGAAGTTATTGATTAATCCTGTCTCATTACTTATTACCAGGTCAAGAATATCCTGCTCCCTGGTTGGCTCTTAGAATGTACTGCTCTAAGAAATTGTCCCGAATACAGACCAAGAACTCATGTTCCAGGCTACCTCTGCCAATATGACAAACGCAATCTACATGTAGATTAAAGTCAACCATGATTATTGCTGAACCTTTCTTACACACCCCATTTATTTCTTCCTGTATACCCTTTCCTACTGTGTAACCAATGTTAGGGGGCCTAATAGACTACTCCCACAAGTGACCTCTTTACTGTACTATTTCTTATCTCTATCCAAACTGATTCTACATCTTGCTCTTTTTAGCCAAGGTCATCTCTCACTACGGTACTAAGGACATCATTAATTAACAGACCTACCCCACCACCTTTTCCTTGCTTCCTGTCTTTTTGAAATGTCAAATACCCTTCAATATTTTGGTTCCACTCTTGATCACCCTGCAACCATGTCTCTGTAATGGCTATTAGGTCATAAATACTTATTTCGATCTGTGCTAACAATTCATTTTGTTATGAATGCTCTGTGCATTCAGCTACAGAGCCTTTAACTCTGTCTTTTACTATTTTTGCACTCTCTGACCTTATCTGCTAGTGCACTCAAGTTTGTGCTCTCTGTCCCTCTGCTATTCCCAAATCGTTACTCTACTCTATTACCTCATTCTTTTCCTTTGATTTACTACATCTCCTCTCAAGTGATCCCTTCCCCCACTATTTAGTTTAAAGCTTGCTCTATCACCCAAGTTATACAACTTGCCAGAACACTGCTCCCAGCACAGTTCAGATGAAAACCATCCAAACAGTGCAGCTCCCACTTTCCCCAGTACCGGTGCCAGTGCCTCAAGAATTGAAACCCATTCTCCTACACCAGACTTTGAGCCACATATTCATCTCTATAATCATATTTACTTTGTGCCAATTTGCTCGTGGCTCAAGTAATATTCCAGATATTATTACCTTCGACGTTCTGCTCTTTAATTTGGCCCCTAGCTGCTCAGAATCCCTAAGTAGAACCTCTTTCCTAATCCTATCTATGTCACTGTTACCAATGTAGACCACAACAACTGATTCCTCCCCCTCATGCTCTCAGCTGCAGACCCATTTATGTCAACTCTCTGGTTTCTGTCAGCTAGTCAATCTTCTACCCATGCCAATATGTTACCAACTATACCATAAGCTTTTATTTTCTGCAATAATCTTTGATGTGGCACTTTATCAAATGCCTTCTGGAAATCTAAGTACAGGTACATCCACTGGTTTGCCTTTATCCACAGCACATGTGACTCCTTCAAAGAACTCCAATAAGCTGGTTAAACATGATTTCCTTTTCACACAATCATGTTGACTCTGCCTGATTGCCTTGAATTTTTCTAAGTGTCCTGCTATAACATCTTTAATAATAGCTTCTAATATTTTCCCTATGATAGATGTTAGACTAAATGGCCTGTAGTTTCCTGCATTCTGTCTCCCTCTCTTTTGAATAAAGGAGTTTATCTTCCCCGAACCTAGGTAGTTTTGGAAAATTAAAACCAATGCATCAACTATCTCACTAGCCACTTCTTTCAAGACCTCAGGGTGAAGTCCATCTGGACCTGGGGATTTGTCAACCCCCAGCCCCAACAATTTGCACACTACCACTTATTTCCCTGGTGATTGTAATTTTCCTGAGTTCCTCTCTTCCTTCTATTTCCTGATTTATAGCTATTTCTGGCATGTTACTTGTGTCCTCTGAGGTGAAGACAGAAACAAAATGTCTGTTTAATTCATCCACCATCTCCCTACTTTCCATTATCAATATCCCAGACACACTTCCTATAGGACGAAAGCTCACTTTGTTAATTATTTTCTTATTTAAATATCTATAGAAACGATTACTATCTGCCTTTATATTATGAGCTAGCTTTCTCTCTTCTGACTTTGCATAATAGTGTGCTTTTTCTTTAAGTTTGATGCTGTCTTTAGTTAACCATGGATGGTGGGCCCTCCCCTTGGAATTTTTCTTTGTCATTGGAATATTCTGTGTATTCTGAAATATCCCTTTAAATGTCTGCCACTGAACCACCATTGACCTATCTCTTAACCTCATTTGCCAGTTCACGTTAGCTAGCTCTTCTTTCATGCCGTCATAATTGCCCTTATTTAAGTTTAAAATACTAGTCTTGGACACACTCGTTTCTCCCTCAAAATAAATGTATAAGTCAATCATATAATGATCGCTGTTACCTAGGGTACCTTCACTCTGAGGTTACCAATTCATCCTGTCTTGTTGCTCAATACTAGGTCTAGTGTAGCTTGCTCTCTGGTTGGCTCCAGAACATGCTGTTTTAAGAAACTATCTGAAAAACATTCTATGAACTCCTCATCGGGGCTAGCTTTGCCCATCTGATTTTTCCAGTTTATATGTAGATTAAAATCCCCCATGATTATTGCTGTACCTTTCTGACAAGCTCCCATTATCGCTTCCCTTATACTCTGTCTTACCGTATATTTACAATTAGGGGCCTGTACACCACTCCCACAAGTGACTTCATGCCTTTATCATTTCTCATCTCAACCCAAACTGCTTCCACATCCAGGTTCCCTGAACTTAGATTATCCCTCTCTAATGTGCTAATACCATCATGAATTAACAGAGACACCTGTTTACCTTTTCCTATCTTCCTGTCCTTCCTAAATGTCACATACCCTTCAATATACAGGTCCCAATCTATGTCATCCTGTATTTCTCATAACGGCTATCAGATTGTACGTATTTATTTCTATTTGCGCTATCAGTTCATCTGTTTTGTTTTAAATACAATGCGCGTTTAGATACAAAGCCCTTAGTTTTTTCCTTTTATTATTTTTGTAGCGTCTAGCCTTATCTTTTGATTTACTCTTAGATTTGTACTCTTTCTCCCTTCCTGTCATGGTCTGGTTATCATTTCCCAATACCTTTCTCTTTTCCCTTGTCTTTTCTACTCTTTGGTTTATCACATCTTCCCAAATTTGATCCCTTGCACCCACTATTCAGTTTAAAACTCTCTCTACTTCCCTAGTTATGCAGTTTGTGAGGACACAAGCCCCAGCGTGGTTCAGGTGTAGACCATCCCAATGATACAGACTCCACTTTCTGCAATACTGGTGCCAGTGCCCCACAAACTGTAACCCAATTTTCCCAAAACAGTCTTTGAGTCACACATTCATTTCTCTAATCTTATTTCTTGTATGCCAATTTGCATGTGGCTCAGGTAATAATCCATAAATTATTACCTTTGAGGTTCTGCTTCTTAATTTAGTGCCTAGCTCCTCATACTGACTATCTAGAGCCCCCTTCCTCATCCTGCCTATGTCATTGATACCTATATGGACCATGACCACTGGATCCTCCCCCTTCCACTGCAAGTTCCTTTCCAGCCCTGAGCAGATGTCCCAAACTCTGGCACCGGCAGGGGACACAGCCGTGTGGACTGTTGCTCTTTGCTACAGAGAACAATGTCAATCCCTCTCACTATACTGTCTCCTACGACCACTATGTTCCATTTTGCTCCTCCCACTTGAATAGCTTCCTGTACCACAGTGCCATGGTCAGTTAGCTCTGTTGGATAGTCGCAAGGGCTGAGGATCCTCCACTTCTATCTTCTGGGTCGCCATACCTGCCTCACTCACAGTTACACCTTCCTGACCCTGACCACTGAACAAATCAGAATGCCCAATCAGAAGGGGTGTGACTACCTCCTGGAACAAAGTGTCCAGATAGCCTTCCCCCTGCCTGATGCTTTGCAGCATCTACAGCTTGGCCTCCAACTCGACTCTGAGCCAAAGCTCCTCAGACTGCTGATACTTGCTGCAGCCATGTTTGCTCTGGATCATACTGGCATCTAGGAGTACCCACTATCTACAGTCACAACACATTACCTGCCCTGCCATCTTTATGATGTATTTTTCTCAATCAATCTATAATTAATACAAACTGCAACTCCCAATTAGCTTTATTACTGTTAGAAATTTTACTAATACCAATAAAACCTTACAATTACTAAAAGATTATCCGAGTTTTTAAAATAAATCAGCAAAATACTCACCAGACAATAATTTACCTGTTTCTCTGTGACGTCACTGATTTTTTTTCACAATCCAGTTAATTCTTTATGAATTTCCCGCCACTCAGTATTTTCAGGACCGATGTGTTGAAATAATTTTCGCCTTATAATTCTTTTTAGCATACGGGCCTTTAAAAAAAACTTTAACACGTGAAAAATACAAACATTCAGAAGAGCCACATATAAATCGCATCGGGGGCCAAGGTGTGGTTACCATGGAAATGAGACCGGCAGGTTTTATTCATCCTTCAAAACGATGACATCACAATCGTGGGCAGCTGGCACTTTGGACGTCACCAACAGCCGCCATCGTTCAAACCGGCAGGGCCAGTCAGTGAGGAGTTGTCCAGTCGGATTATTCTTATTCGGACGGGTGAAGGGAGATTTTGGATTCCTTCCTTCCTTCTTCGTGGAAAAATCCCCGAGTTTGAAATAATTCAGCAGCGAAGGCTGCAAGTCTTTTTGGCATTTATTCCGATGGAGGGTCCCTCACAGAATGATAGTAAAAACGATCAAATTAAATCGGCACATTCGATTTATCTGTTACGTCAAGCCATGAAACGACAGAGCCTGGGAAAGGCCCAGCAGGGCAATGCAGTCAGCAGGTTTCGCCCTGGGCTCCGCACCGGATCTGCCGCCTTCCATGGTAGCATGGCGACAAAGCACACAGGTTATTTGAAAGCAATTCCCACCAAAGACTTTGCTATCCACCCTTACAGCACGTTTAGGTAAGAGTCTAAGACGGGTCGCAATGCTCATCTTAAGGCTGAAAAATTCTAATACTAAGAATGGACAACCAGGATAGATCATTATTTTACGAAACGAAACCAAAAATAGCTGGAAAAACTCAGCAGGTCTGAGAGCATTTGCGGAGATGAATAGTTAACGATTCGAGTCCATATGACTTTTCATCCGAACCCGAGTTCTGCTGAAGACTCACATGGAGTCGAAACGTTAACTATTCCTCTCCGCAGATGCTCTCAGACCTGCTGAGTTTTTCCAGCTATTTTTGGTTTTGTTTCAGATTTCCGGCATCCGCGGTATTTTGCTTTTATCTCATTATTTTACGAATGTGGACAAGGACATGAGGCTACTTTGGCCCTCTTCACGAGTTCCGAAGAAGAGTCATATTCGATTTGAAACTTTAAGTCTGTTTCTCTCTCCACATATGCTGCCAGATCTGAGTTTTTACAGCACTTTCTGTTTTTATTTCAGATTTCTAGCATCTGCAGTATTTTGCTTTTATTTTGGCCCTTCTTATCCTGTCCTGCTGCAACTATTGAAGACGCTAATCCAGAACCTCACTCTACCTTCCATTTGTTGATTGAGCAACAGGAAGCCCATGTGGCACATGAACTCCATATGCTGGGCCAAATGGCCTGATTCCATTCTGTACATTTCACTTACTCTGACCCTCGGACTCAGTTTCCTGGGAGAGGAAGAAAAATCTTTAACCAATTTTGGCAAAAATGTTCTGGGAATTCCTATTTTATCCTTAAAGGAAACAAATTCAGTAAGGTGCATTTCTTCATCCCCACCCCATTCCTTCTGTAGGTGGCTGAATTGGGCACCCTCGAGGTGGGGTGTGGTGCTCTTCCAGCTCCCTTTTGAACGTCAATAGTGAATCTACATTTACTGCAGATACCTGTGATTTGTCCAATAAGTTAATGATTCGCTGAAAAGAAATAGCTCCTGACAATCAAACCCATTTCTATGCTTGTGTAACCTAATGTAATTTCCCTTGGTTCTCTTCAACTCAATTAACTCAACTAATGTATCTTCAGATAACATGGAGAGACTGCTGAGATGGGTGCAGCTGTAATGATATTCAAGAAACACTATCATCCAGGACTCTTATCTGTTTTTATTTGGGAAACCACATCACATTTTGTCAATCAGAAAACATTCCCTTTATCCCTTCCTCTTCTCTACATGCCTACCACATTACTGACTTATGTCACATGGTTGCCTCCAATTCCATGTGCTTATGTATTCTGAATAATCTCTTGTGCAGAATCCTTTCAATTGCCTTCTAGAAATCCATATATTCAACAACCATAGACGGTGCCCTATCCTCCATGGCTGTGACCTCAAAATGTTTCAACTAGATTAGTCAGGTATTGTCTTCCTGAAATCCATGGTCAAATGTGCAAGAAGCTTCAGCCAAAGTAGCTCAAGGTCTGGGTTGAAAGTTTTGTGGATAACACATTTCTGGATCTGTTCACCCAGCAGCTTAAGGATGTGCAGGCAAAGAGGAATGGGTGACCCCCAGGCAGTTAGTGCAAGAATTCCCTCATTTTGTCTCGCTCTCCAACTGATATTCATTTCTGAATACTGGAGAGAGTGATGATTCCTCAGAGGAGCGCAGTCAGAGACAAGTGCATGGCACAACGGCTGGCTCAGCTGCACATAGAGGGCAGCAGGAAGATTGGGAAAGCAATGGTGACAGGGGATGGGGCTGAGGGCACTGGATATACAGCAAAGACTATTGGCCCTGACAGCATCCTGGCTGTGGCACTGAAGACATGCTCCAGAACTAGCTGCAGCACTAGCCAATCTGTTCCAGTACAGCCAAGAGACTGGCATATGCCTGACAATGTGGAAAATTGCCAAGATGTGTTCTGTCCACAAAAACTGGGCAAGTCCGATCTGACCAATTACTGTCCTATCAGTCTAATCTCGATCATCAGCAAAATTATAGAAAGTGTCATCAACAGTCCTATCGAATGGCACTTGCCCAGCATCAACCTACCTACCAGTGCTCAGTTTGAGTTCCACTATGGTCACTTAGCTCCTGATCTCATTACAGCGCTGTTCCAAATATGGACAAAGCTGAACTCGAGGTAGGTGAGAGTTACTGCCCTTGATATCAAGCCAACATTTGACCAAGTATGACATCAAAGAGCACTAGCAAAACTGAAGTCAGTTGAAATCAGGAGAAAACTCTCTACAGGTTGGAGTCATACCTAGCACAAAGGAATATGGTTATGATTGTTGGAGGCCAATCATCTAAGCTCCAGGACATCCCTGCAGGAGCTCCTTCTTGTAGTATCCTTGGCCCAGCCATCTTCAGCTGCTTCATTAATGATCTTCCTTCCATCATAAGGATAGAAGTGGGGATGTTCACTGATGGTTGCACAGTGTTCAGTACAATTTGTGACTCCTCAGACTGAAGCAGTCTGTTTCCATATGCAGTAAGACATGGACAACATTCAGGTTGGACTAATAAGCGGAAAGTAACATTCATGCATCATAGTGCCAGGCAATTACCATCTCCTAACAAGAGAGAATCTTCCCAACTCCCCTTTACGCTCAACAGCATTATCACTGAATCCACCACCACCAACATCCTGGGTTTACCATTGACCAGAAACTTAACTGGACCAGCCGTATAAATATGGTAGTTACAAAAAAAAACTCATCTCATGACTCCCCAAAGCCTATTCACCAACTATGAGGCACAATTCAGGAGTGTGATGGATTCCTGGATGAGTGCAGCTTCAATAATATTCCAAGAAGCTGGATACCACCTAAGTCAAATCAGCTCGCTTGATTGGTACCCTATCCACCACCTTAAACATTCACTCCCTCCACTACCAGTGCACAGTGGCAGCCTTATGTCTCACATATAACACTGCAGCAACACTCCAAGATTCCTTCAACAGTATCTTCCAAACCTGCCTGGAAGGACAAGGGCAGCAGTTGCATGGGAACACCACCACCTGCAAGTTCCCCCCCAAACCATCCCGACTTGGAACTATACTGCTGTTCCTTCACCGTTGCTGGGTCAAAGTCTGGAGCACTCTTCCTACTAGCACCGTGGATGCATTGACACCAGATAGACTGTAGCGGTTCAGGAAGGCAGCTCAGCACTACCTCAATGGTAATTAGGGATGAGCAACACATGCTGACCTTGTCAGTGATGCTAACATTCCATGAAGGAATAAATAAATAGAAAATATGTGAATTCAGGCTGCAGATTACTTTGAGGAGGGAGGAGGAACAGCCTGCAATGTCGCCCATATCGGTAGCAATGGCATAGTTAGAAAGAGGGATGAGGCCCTGCAGTCAAATTTTAGGGAGCTTGGGGAAAAAAGTCAGCAAGACTTCAAAGATAATAACCTCTGGATTCCTCCTTGTGCCATGTGCTAGTGAGTAAAGAAATTGGAAGATAAAGCAGATGAATGTTTATGTGGAGAGGTGGTACAGGAGGGAAGGCTTTAGATTCCCAGGATATTTAGATTGGCTCTGCTGACGCAGCACCCGTACAGGCAGGACCTGATTAAGCTAGGACAAATATCCTTTCGGGAGCGATGGGGGTTTGAGAGGGAATTTGCATATACTATTGAGGAGGATTTAATCCCAAGGCAGAGGGATGTGAACAAAGAGGTAACACAGGAAAAGCAAGACACACAAATAATTGGGGAGAAACATAGCACTAGGGTGAGAATTAAAGTATTATGTGGGGTCATAGTAAGATGAAATGCAATAAGGTCTAAATCGAGTTTACTGTGCATGTATGTAAATGCACAGAGTAGTAAATAAAGTTGGTGAGCTGCGAGCACACATAATCACATGAGAAGATGATTGGCAGACTAAACTGTAATTGAATGGGTTTTCTTTAAAGAGGAGATAGTTTGGGTACAGTCGAGGTACATTCCTAAAAGGGGGAAAGGTTGGATAAACAAGGCCAGAGCTCCCTGGATGATGAAAGAGATAGAGGAAGATGAAGCAGTAAAAGGATTTGTACCATAGACATCAAGTTAGTAATACCAGTGAGAAACAGGTAGAATATATTACATTCAGAGGGGAAGTGTAAAATGAAATAAGAGCAGCAAAGAGAGAGTATGAGAAGAGACTGACGGCCAATATAATAGGAAATCAAAAAGTCTTCTATTGGTATATAAAGTGTGAAGGCTTGGTTAAAGAGAGGAAAAGAGCTGATCAGGGACCAAAATTGGGAATTATCATAGAGGCAAAGGGCATGACTGAGGTACTAAATGAGCACTTTGCATCTGTCGGTACCAAGGAAAAAGATGTTGCCAAAGTCTTGGTTGAGACTCTGGATGGGCTAAATATTGATAGAGGCGATATTATAAAGGCTAACTGCACTTAAAGTTGAAAAGTCGCCAGAGCCAGATCAAATGCAACTGAAGATACCAAGGGAAGTAAGAATGGTAATTGTGCAGGGCACTGGTCATTAACTTCCAATCTTCCTTAGATACAAGGGTGATGCCAGAGGACTGAAGAATTGGAAATCTATATCCTTGTTCAAAAAAGCATGTTAGGACAAGACCAGCAATTACATTCCAGTGAGTTTAACCTCAATAGTGGGAGGCTTCTGGAGAAATTCGTTACGGAATAAGACGCTCAAAGATCTTAAAGCACACAGAAGGTAGTGAAATCAGCTGGTCGCCATCGTGAGATCTTTTTGAGGTTTTGGAATGGCAAGGATTTTTGCCAAATGCTACACCTTCGGGAGTGAGTTTGAGCAGATGATTCTTTTGTAGAACTGTATCAGCCAGGTACTAGCATGGGGGCCAAGATGTTTCAGAAATTAAGAAGAATATGCTTAACGTCGACTAAGCTGATTTCTTTAAGGGATGCAGCACATATGATCAAGTTCTGGCACTCACTACCTACATCAAAATGGCTTCCAAAAGAACCTGAAGACAGGCATATTGCTACTGGACCTCACATCTGCTTATGACACACTGGTGCACACTGGCCTGCTGCTAAAGCTGTTCAGAATGCTTCCAACCTGGGTTGGGACAGCTGTTGAAACACTCCTTCACAACAGATGATTCAGAGTCCACCTTGGGCAAGTG
Organism: Carcharodon carcharias; assembly: GCF_017639515.1. Taxonomy (NCBI): domain Eukaryota; kingdom Metazoa; phylum Chordata; class Chondrichthyes; order Lamniformes; family Lamnidae; genus Carcharodon; species Carcharodon carcharias. The sequence goes on along the minus strand of NC_054468.1, from coordinate 158,529,185 downwards.
AGAAGTACATGTGGAAGACGGGCCAATGGACTCACGGGGCTCAGTGCTAGCCCCAATCCTGTTCAACATATATACAAATTACCTGCCAACAACCACATCCTGCAAGTTCATCTATGCTGATGACATCTGTTGTGCCACCCAAGTTGCATCCTTCTGTACCCTGTACCAGATCCTAAACAAAGACATTACAAAGTTGACAGGTGACTGAAGCACATGATGTCCCACGTTAAATTCATCTAAAAGCATATTCACTGTATTCCACCTCCATAGTGTGAGTGCCAAAAAAGAATTGCATGTCTACATGGATGGCCAGAGACTAAAGAATTATCCCGAACCAAAGTACTTGGGAGTTTCGCTAGATACCTTCCGGAAACACTTGGAGAAAACAGCAGCAAAGGTGAAAATCAGAAACAACCTACTAACCAAATTTGCTGAATTTATGTTGGGTGCTACTGCCACATCAATCCAGACCTCAGCACTGGTCCTACTATACTCTTCAGCCGAGTACTGTGCACCTGCCTGGCAAAGGTCATTACACCACATTTTATTGACGCTCAGTTGAATGCAACAATGTGCATCATAATGTGTTTTAAGGGAGAAAATCTGCTGTTGTTACTTGGTCTGGCCTACATGTGACTCCAAACCCACAGCAATGTGGTTGACTCTTAAATGCTCCCTGAAACGCTCTAGTAAGCCACTTAGTTGCATCAAAACCACGACGAAGTCTACAAAAAGGAATGAAACCGGACAAATCAGCTCGCATCGACCTAGGCACTGGAAGCGACAACTGCAACCCAGCCCTGTTGACCCTGCAAGGTCCTCCTTACTAACAACTGGGGGCTTTGTGCCAAAATTGGGAGAACTGTCCCACAGACTAGTCAACAATTGCCTTACATCATCATAGTCATGGAATCACATCTGACAGACAATGTGCCAGACACCACCTTCCCATTTTGGGTATGTTGTGTTCCCACAGAAAGGAGTGGCGTGGCGTGGCGGTACAATTGTATCTGTATATATGTATCGGGAGGGAGTTGCCTTGAGAGTTCTCAACATCGACTCTGGACGCCATGAAATTTCATGGCACCAGATCAAACATGGACAATGAAACCTCCTGCTGCTTACCATTTATCGTCTCTGCACCCCACCACCAACTCCCCGCCCAGCCCAGCTGATGAAGCAGTACTCTTGTTGAACACCACTTGAAGCACTGAGGGCGGTAAGGGCACAGAGTGTACCCTGGGTAAAGGACTTCAGTGTACATCACCAAGAGTGGCTTGGTAGCACCACTACAGACCGAGCTGGCCGAGTCCTACCTGTCACAGATGCATCTGTCCATGACAGTATTGGTAGGAGTGACCACCTCATAGTCCTTGTGGATACCCTCCATTGTGTTGTGTGGCACTACCGCTGTGCTAAATGAGATAGATTTCAAACAGATCTAACAACTCAAAACTGGGCATCCATGAGGTGCTATGGACCATCAGTAGCAGCAGAATTGTATATAACCACAATTCATAACTTCATGGCCTGCCATATTCCCCACTCTACCATTACCATCAAACTGAGAGATCCACCCCGGTTCAATGAAGATTGCAGGAAGGCATGCCAGGAGCAGTACCAGGCATACCTAAAACGGAAGTCAATCTAGTGAAGTTACAACACAGGACTACTTGCATGCCAAACAGCAAAAGCAGCATGCAATAGATCAATCTAAGCGATCCCACAACCAAGGGATCAGATCTAAACTTTGCAGTTCTGCCACATCCATTCATGAATGGTGGTAAACAATTAAATAAATAGCTGAAGGAAAAGGCTGCACAAGTATCCCCATCCTCAATGATGGGGGAGCCCAGCACATCAGTGCAAAAGAAAAGGCTGCAGCATTTGCAACAATCTTCAGCCAGAGGTGCTGAGCAGATGATCCATCTCAGTCTCCTTCTGAAGTCCAGCATCACAAATGCCAGTCATCAGTTAATTCAATTAACTCCACATGATATCAAGAAATAGCTGAAGGCACGGGATACTGCAAAGGCTATGGGGCCTGACAACATTTCGGTAATAGTACTGAAGACTTTTGCCCCAGAACTGGCTGCGCTCTTAGCCAAGCTGTTCCAGTACAGTTATAACATTGGCATCTACCTGGCCAGGTATGTCCTGTCCACCAAAAGCAGGACAAGTCCAACCCGGCTAATTACCGCCCTATCAGTCTATTCTCGATCATCAGCAAAGTGATGGAAATTGTCGTCAACAGTGCTACCAAGCGGCACTTAGCAATAATAATGATGCTCAGTTTGGATTCCACCAGGACCACTCATCTCATTACAACCTTGGTTCAAACATGGACAAAAGAGCTGAACTCCAGAGGTGAGGTGAGAGTGACTGTCTCTGACATCAAGGCAGCAAGGAGCCCTAGAAAAACTGGAGTCAATAGGAAACAAGGAAACTCTCCACTGGTTTGTGTCATACATAGCACAAAGGAAGATGGTTGTGGTTGTTAGAGGTCGATTATCTTAGTCCCAGGATATCACTAGGAGTTCCTCACTGTAGTATTCTAGGCCCAACCATCTTCAGCTGCTTCATCAATGATCTTCCCTCCCTCATAAGGTCAAAAGTGGGGATGCTCGCTGATGATTGCACAATGTTCAGCACCATTTCTGACTCCTCAGATACTGAAGCAGTCTATGCCCATATCCAGCAAAACCTGGACAACATTCAGGCTTGGGCTGATAAGTGGCAAGTAACATTCATACCACATAAGTGCCAGGCAATGACCATCTCCAACAAGAGAGAATACAACCATCTCCCCTTGATATTCAGTGGCATTGCCATGGCTGAATCCCCCACTATTCAACATCCTGGGGATTACCATTGACCAGAAACTGAACTGGACAAGCCATTTAAATATTGTGGCTACATGAGCAGCTCAGAGGCTGGGAATTCTACAGAGAGTAACTCACCTCCTGACTCCCCAAAGCCCACCCATCATCTACAAGGGGCAAGTCAGCAGTATGATGGAATACTCTCCACTTATGTGGATGAATGCAGCTTCAACAACATTTAAGAAGCTTGACACCATCTACAGCAGCAACTCACCAAGGGTCCTTCGACAGCACCTTCCAAATCCACAACTTCCACCATCTAGAAGGACAAGGGCAGCAGATGCATGGGAACATCATCACCTGCAAGTTCCCCTCCAAGCCACACACCATCCTGACTTGGAACTATATTACTTTGCTTCACTGTTGCTGGGTCAAAATCTGGAACCCCACCCCACCGCCCTGCCAACAGCACTGTGGGTATACCTATGCCACATGGGCTGTAGCAGTTTAAGAAGGCAGCTCACCATCACCTTCCCATGGGCAGTTAAGGATGGGAAATAAATGCTTGCCTAGCCAGTGACACCCATGTTCCGTGAAAGAATTAAAAAAAACTGGAACTCTTTGCTAAACACCCCTCCCCTAGCTTCCTGTCCTTGCAAACGTCACTCTGCGACACATCCGTTAACTGATGAAAACTCACAAGCTGGCTGAAACTGTTCATGCTGCACCTCACTTAACACTCCATGAATACCTATTCAACCCACCTAATGCCCACCTTCCATCTCGGTGCCCCATATGGAGCACCCATCCTGAGCAAGATCTACCAGTAGGCATCCTCTGACTCAAGGAATGGAAAACATGGGAAGTCACTAACAAGTCCCTGTGACAAATCTCATTTGTCGAATGGCAGGCTTTGAACTGCCACGGTGAGAGTGGTCCTTGCTAAATAGGTTCAGGACAGACCACGGCCCCTACGCAGCTTACCTCCACCACTGGGCCCTCAGTACAAATTCCTTATGCACGTATGGAAAGACAAAAACAGTGCTGCACATTACTAAGGAGTGTCCCCTCTACAGATTAAGTGGTGGACTAATCATCTTAAACTCAGCAAATGAGGAGGCTATCCCTTGGCTTTGGGGGTTTGTATTCACTAAATAAATAAAGTGGGAAGCTTTTATAAATGATAATCTGGGTCAAAATTGACATTTACTTGGAATAATGTGGATTATTTAAAGAACGCCAGCAATTATTTGTTAAGAGCAAATTTTGTTTAACTACAGCGCGAGAACAGTGCAAGAGGAGAGCTAGTCGGGAGATTGAAAACAGCGCGAGAGGAGAGGTGATTGGGAGATTGAAAACAGCGCGAGAGGAGAGTCAGTCAGGAGATTGAAAACAGTGCGAGAGGAGAGTCAGTCAGGAGATTGAAAACAGCGCGAGAGGAGAGTCAGTCGGGAGATTGAAAACAGCGCGAGAGGAGAGGTGATTGGGAGATTGAAAACAGCGCGAGAGGAGAGTCAGTCAGGAGATTGAAAACAGCGCAAGAGGAGAGTCAGTCGGGAGATTGAAAACAGCGCGAGAGGAGAGTCAGCCGGGAGATTGAAAACAGCGCGAGAGGACAGGTGATTGGGAGATTAAAAACAGCGCGAGAGGAGAGTCAGTCGGGAGATTGAAAACAGTGCGAGAAGAGAGTCAGTCGGGAGATTGAAAACAGCGCGAGAGGAGAGTCAGCCGGGAGATTGAAAACAGCGCAACAGGAGAGGTGATTGGGAGATTGAAAACAGCGCGAGAGGAGAGTCAGCTGGGAGATTGAAAACAGCGCGAGAGGAGAGGTGATTGGGAGATTGAAAACAGCGCGAGAGGAGAGTCAGCCGGGAGATTGAAAACAGCACGCGAGGAGAGGTGATTGGGAGATTGAAAACAGCGCGAGAGGAGAGTCAGTCGGGAGATTGAAAACAACGCGAGAGGAGAGGTGATTGGGAGATTGAAAATAAAAGGAGGGGAAGCTGAAGAGGAGCGGCCAGCGTGTGAGCAGCCCAGTGAAGGAGTGGAGCTTTGAGGCTTTGGCTCGAGTAGCTTCGTAGAGCAGAGGCTGAGGACGAGCTTGCTCCCAGTGAGGTAAGGCCGGGTAAGTTACTTTAATTAAATTATGAGTAGGTAATGGAGGCAGCAGTTAGGGCAGTCGAGTGCTCCGAATGCAGCACGTGGGAAGTCTGGGACAGCACAATTGTCCCTGATGACTACACCTGCAAAAGATGCATCCAGCTGCAGCTCCTGACAAACCAAACTGGAGCTGGAGCTGGATGAACTTTGGATCAATCGGGAGGCAGAGGCAGTAATAGACAGGAGTTTCAGGGAGACAGTCACCCCTAAAAGTCAGGAGGCAGGAAGCTGGGTGACTGTCAGGAGAGGGAAGGGGAATAGACAGAAAGAGCAGAGCACCCCTGTGGCCGTTCCAACCAACAATAGGCATACTGTTTTGGATAATGTTGGTGGGAACGACCTACCAGGGACAAGTGGTAGTGGTCGCGTCTCTGGCACCGAGATTGGACCCTCAGCTTAGAAAGGAAGGAGGGAAAAGAGGAGAGCAGTAGTGATAGGGGATTCGATAGTTAGGGGGACAGATAAGAAGTTCTGTGGGAGAGATCGAGAATCCCGGGTGGTTTCTTGCCTCCCTGGTGCCAGGGTCCACGATATCTCGGATCGGGTTCTCAGTATTCTCAGGAGGGAGGGTGAGCAGCCAGATGTCGTGGTCCATGTAGGGACCAATAATGTGGATAGGAAGGAGAAGGAGGTCCTGCAAAGAGAGTTTAGGGAGTTAGGCGCAAAGTTGAAGGACAGGACCTCCAGGGTTGTGATCTCAGGAGTGCTACCCGTGCCACGTGCTCGTGAGGCTAGAAATAGGAAGATAATGTAGCTAAATACGTGGCTAAGGAGATGGTGTAGGAGGGAGGGCTTCATGTTTCTGGGCTCTGTTCCAGGGAAGGTGGGACCTGTTCTGACAGGACGGTTTGCACCTGAACTGGAGGGGGACTAACATCCTTGCGGGTAGGTTTGCTAGTGCTGCTCCGGGGGGTTTAAACTAGATTTGCAGGGGGAGGGGAACCAGAGTGTTAGAGCAGATAGTGAGGTGGAGGAGGATAAAGGTCAAGGGAGGAATGCATGTATAGACAGAAATCAAAGGTTTGTACACGATAGAAATGTTCTCAGGTGCATCTATTTCAATGCAAGGAGTATTGTCAGTAAGGCAGATGAGCTTAGGGCGTGGATTGGCACGTGGGATTATGACATTATTGCTATTAGTGAGACTTGGAGGGGCAGGAGGGGCAGGACTGGCAGCTCAATGTTCCGGGGTTCCATTGTTTCAGAACTGATAGAGGGGGAGGGATGAAAGGGGGAGGAGTGACATTACTAGTCAGGGAAAATATCACAGCTGTGCGTAGACAGGACAGCCCGGAGTGCTCATCTACAGGGGCCAGATGGGTGGAGCTGAAGAACGGCAAAGGTGTGATCACACTAATAGGGTTGTATTATAGACTGCCCAATAGTCAGAGAGAATTGGAGGAGCAAATCTGTAGAGAGATAGCAGACCGATGTAAGAAACAGAAAGTTGTGATAGTAGGAGATTTTAACTTTCCACAATTGACTGGGACTCCCATACTGTAAAAGGGCTGGAGTTTGTCAAATGTGTTCAGGAAAGTTTTCTAAATCAATATATAGAGGTACCAACGAGAGAGGATGCAATACTTGATCTCCTATTAGGGAACCAGACAGGTCAGGTGACAGAAGTATGTGTAGGCGAACATTTTGGGTTCAGTGACCGCAATGTCATTAGTTTTAAGTTAATTATGGATAAGGATAGGTCTGGTCCTCGAGTTGATATTTTAAGTTGGAGAAAAGTCAATTTTGTGGAAATGAGAAAGGATCTAGGAAGAGTGGATTGGGATAAGTTGTTTTCTGGCTGTGTTCAGTAAGTGGAAGGCATTCAAAAGCGAAATTTTAAGAGTGCAGAGTTTGCATGTTCCTGTCAGGATTAAAGGCAAAGTTAACAGGCATAGGGAACCTTGGTTTTCAAGGGATATTGGCGATCTGGTTAAGAAGAAGAGAGAAGTGTATAGCAGGTATAGGCAACAAGGAGCAAATGAGGTACTTGTAGAGTGCAGAAAATGTAAGAAAATACCAACGAAGGAAATCAGGAAGACAAAAAGAAGACATGAGGTTGCTTTGGCAGATAATGTGAAGGTAAACCCGAAGGGTTTCTACAAGTATATTAAGAGTAAAAGGATAGAAAGAGACACAATTGGTCCCCTTGAAGATCAGAGTGGTATGTGTGGAGCCTCATGAGATGGGGGAGATCTTAAACAGTTTTTTTGCATCAGTATTTACTTAGGAACTGGCAAAGTGTATAAGGAAGGAAGGGAAACAAGCAGTAGTGTCATGGAACATATAGAGATTAAAGAGGAGGAGGTGCTTGCTGCCTTACAGCGAATAAAGGTAGATAAATCCCCCGGGCCTGACATGATATTCCCTTGGACCTTGAGGGAGACTAGTGTAGAAATTGCAGGGGCCCTGACAGAAATATTTAAAATGTCCTTAGCCACGGGTAAGGTGCCGGAGGATTTCAGGGTAGCTCATGTTGTTCCCTTGTTTAAAAAAGGCTCCAAAAGTAAACCAGGTAATTACAGGCCAGTGAGCCTGACGTCAGTAGTAGGTAAATTATTGGAAGGTGTTCTGAGAGATCGGATATACAATTATTTGGACAGCCAAGGGCTGATTAAGGATAGTCAGCGTGGCTTTGTGTGTGGTAGGTCGTGTTTAATGAACCTTGTAGAGTTTTTCGAGGAGGTTACCAAGAAAGTAGATGAAGGAAAGGCTGTGGATGTTGTCTACATGGACTTCAGTAAGGCCTTTGACAAGGTCCCACATGGGAGGTTAGTTCAGAAGGTTCAGACACTTGGTATCCACGGAGAGGTTGTAAACTGGATTCGAAATTGGCTGTGTGGGAGAAGACAGAGTGGTAGTGGATGATTGCTTCTCAGACTGGAGGCCTGTGACTAGTGATGTGCCTCAGGGATCTGTGCTGGGACCATTGTTGTTTGTTGTCTATATCAATGATCTGGATGATAATGTGGTAAATTGGATCAGCAAGTTTGCTGATGACACTAAGATTGGAGGTGTTGTGGACAGCGAGGAAGGCTTTCAAAGCTTGCAGAGGGATTTGGACCAACTAGAAAAATGGGCCAGAAAATGGCAGATGGAATTTAATGCAGAAAAGTGTGAGGTGTTGCATTTTGGAAGGACAAACCAAGGTAGGACATACACAGTAAATGGTAGGGCACTGAGGAGTGCGGAGGAACAAAGGGATCTGGGAGTTCAGATACATAATTCCCTGAACAGAGGTCCGAACAATCCCCATCCACCACTACTCTCCTCCATCTGGCTGAACTTGTTCTCACACTGAACAATTTCTCCTTAAACTCCTCTCACTACCTCCAAATAAAAGGTGTGGCTATGGATACCCGCATGGGCCCCAGCTACGCCTGTCTCTTTATGGGTTATGTGGAACATTCCTAGTTGCAGTCCTACTCCGGCCCCCTCCCATAACTTTTTCTCCGGTACATCGATGATTACTTCGGGGCTGCTTCATGCTCTCGACTGGACCTGGAAATATTTATTAATTTTGCTTCTAATTTCCACCCCTCCATTTTCACATGGTCCATCTCTGACACTTCCCTTCCCTTCCTTATCCTCTCTGTCTCAATTTCTGGTGATAGACTGTCCACCAATATCCATCACAAGCCTACCGACTCCCACAGCTCGACTACAGGTTCTCACACCCCGCTTCCTGTAAGGACTCCATCCCATTCTCTCAGTTCCTTCGCCTCCGTCGCATCTGTTCTGATGTTGCCACTTTCAAAAACAGTTCCTCTGACATGTCCTCCTTCTTCCTTAACCGAGGTTTTCCACCCACAGCGGTTGACAGGACCCTCAACCGTATCTGGCCAATCACCCACGCATCCGCCCTCACACCTTCTTCTCCCTCCCAGAAAAATGATAGGATCCCCTTTTCCTCACTTGTCACCCCACCAGCCTCCACATTCAAAGGATCATCCTCCGCCAACTCCAGCATGATACCACCACCAAACACATCTTCCCTTCAGCCCCCCCCCGGCGGTATTCCATAGGGATCGTTCCCTCCGTGACGCCCTGGTCCTCTCCTCCATCACCCCCTACACCTCAACCCCTCCCACGACACCTTCCCATGCAACTGCAGAAGATGCAACACCTGCCCCTTCACTTCCCCTCTCCTCCCTGTCTTAGGGCTCAAACACTCATTTCAAGTGAAGCAGCATTTTACTTGCACTTCCCTCAACTTACTCTACTGCATTCGTTGCTCCCAATGCGGTGTCCTCTACATTGGAGAGACCAGACGCAGACTGGGTGCCCGCTTTGCAGAACACCTTCGGTCTGTCTGCAAGCTTTACCCAGACCTCCCTGTGGCTTGCCATTTCAACACTCCACCCTGCTCTCCTGCCCACATATCCATCCTTGGCTTGCTGCATTGTTCCAGTGAAGCTGAACGCAAACTGGAGGAACAGTACCTCATCTTCCGACTAGGCACTTTACAACCTTCCGGACTGAATATTGAGTTCAACAATTTTAGATCATGAACTGTCCTCCATCCCCACCCCTTTCCGATTTTCCTCCTCCTTTTTGTTTCTTCCAATAACTTATATCGATTTTTCTATTCCAACCTATTTCCATTATTTTTAAATATATTTCCATCCATTGTTTTATCTCTACCTTTTAGCCTTTTTCGATTCCTTCCCCCCACCCCACTAGGGCTTTCTGTACCTTGCTCGCCCTGCTTTCTACCCTTAATTAGCACATTTCTTTAGATAATATCACTACCTTCAACACCTCTTTGTCCTTTTGCCTGTGACATATTTTGGTTATCTAAACCTATCACTGGCCCTCTATCTAGCTCTTCTTGTCCCAGCCCCCCCTTAAACCAGCTTATATTTCACCCCTTTTCTATTTTTCCTTAGTTCTGTTGAAGAGTCATGCGGACTCGAAACATTAACCTCGCTCCTCTCCACAGATGCTGCCAGACCTGCTGAGTTTTTCCAGGTATTTTTGTTTTTGTAAAGGAAAGCATTCCATATGCTTTATTTACCACATTATCCACCTATCCTGCCACCTTCAGGGACTTGTGGACATGCACTCTAAGTCTCTCACTTCCTCTACTGCTCCCAACATCTTCCCATTTATTGTGCATTCCCTAGCTTTGCCATCCTCAAATGCATTACCTCACACTTGTCTGAATTGAATTCCATCTGCCACTTTTCCATCCACTCAACCAAGCCGTTGGTATAACTCTGGAGACAACAGGTATCCTTTTCACTATCAGTTACATGGCTAATTTTTGCGTCATCTGTAAATTTCCTAATGATGCCACATACATTTAAATCCAAATCATTAATATGTACAACAAACAGCAAGGGACCCAACACTAAGCCCTGTAGAACGCCACTGGAATCCATTTTCTGTTCCCAAAAACATCCATCACCATTACCCTGCAAGTTTTTCTTTCCTTAAACATGGAGACCAAAACTGTGTACTTTAATCTAGCTGTCGTCTTGCGAGAGCCCTGTGCAATTGTAGGAAGGACTTGTACTCCAGTCCCCTTGCAATAAAAGCCAATTTGCCATTTGCCTTAATTGTTTGCTGTAGATACATGTTAACTTCTAGTGTTCCTTGTATAAGTATACCCAAGTCCCTCTGAACGTTAACAAGCCATTTAAAAAATATTCTGCTTTTCTATCCTCATTAACCAAAGTGAATGCATTCGCAATTCCCTACATTATAGTCCATCTGCCACCATGTTGCCCACTCACTTGACCTGTCTATATATCTTTTGCCAGGTGAAATAAAATAAGACCCCAAAGATCTTTTACCAGTACATTAAGGACAAGAAAATAACTAAGGAAAGGTTAGGGCCTATCAGAGATGTACATGGTAACTTGTGTGCTGATGCTGTAGCTGTGGGCAGGGTTCTTTGTCTCTGTCTTCACTAAGGAGAGGGATGATGCAGATATTCTAGTTAAAGAGGAGGAGTGTGAAATATTAGATACAACAAGCATAGTGAGAGAGGATGTACTGGAGAAACTGACATCCTTGAAGGTGGATAAATCACTAGGGCCGGAGGGATGGTATCCCAGGCTGTTAAAGGAAGCCTAGGAGGAAATAATGGATGCTCTGATGATCGTTTTTTAACCCTCACTAGATGCAGGCAAGATACCAGAGGATTGGAGGTCTGGGAACATTATCCCATTATTTAAAAAGGGTGTGAGGGAATAGGCCAAATAATTATAGACTGGTCAGTCTGACTTTGGTGGTGGGAAAATTATTAGAATCAATTCTGAGAGACAGGATAAACTGTCACTTTGAAAGGAACTGATTAATCTGTGATAGCATGGTTTGTTAGGGGAACGTCGTGTCTTGCTAGATTAATCAAATTTTTTGAGGAGGTAACAAGGAGAATTAATGAGGGTAGTGCAGTTGATGTTGTCTGCATAGATTTAGTAAGACATTTGACAAGGTTTCACATGGCAGACTGGTTAAAAAACTAAAAGCCCATGAAATACAGGGTAATGCGGTGGTGGAGGCAGAAATCCTCAACTCATTTCAAAGGCATCTGGATCTACACATAAAGTGCTGTGGTCTGCAAGGCTACAGAAGGTGGGATTAGATTGGGCAGCTAGTTTTTTTATTTTTTATTTTTGGCAGGCTGAGACACGATGGGCTGAATGGCCTGTTTCTGTGCCATAACTTTTCTATGATTCTATGGTTTAATTTGATTGAGGATTTTGATGAGGTAACATATAGGGTAAGGCAGTTGATGCCATGTACATGAACTTCCAAAAGGCTTGATAAAATGCCACTTGACAGGCTTGTCAGCAAGGTTGAAGCCCATGGGTAAAAAGGAACAGTGGCAGCACGGATACGAAGTTGCATGAGTATCAAGAAACAGAGTAGTGATGGACAGTTGATTTTCAGACTGGATGCTGATATAAATTGGGGTTCCCCAGGGGTTGGTATTAAGACCACTGCTTTTCTTGAATAATATTAATGACCTAGACTTGGGAATAGAGGGCAAAATTTCAAAACTTGCAGATGACATAAAACTGGGAAGTATGATGACTGTGAGGAAGATAATGATAGATTTCAAGAGGGCATAGGCAGCCTGATGGAATGGGTGGTCAAGTGGCAGATGAAATTTAATGTTGAGAAATGTGAAGTGATACATTTTGTTAGAAAGAATGAAGAGAGGCAATATAAAATAAAGGATACAATTCTGAAGGGGTGTAGGAGCAGAAGGGTACTCCAGGGCCACATATGCGCAAATTGTTGAAGGTGACTAGGCAGGTTGAAAGAGCAGTTAATATGGTATACTGGATCTTGGGTTTTATAAATAGAAGCAAGGAATACGTAAGCAAGGAGGTTATGGTGAATTTTTATAAAAGATTGGTTCAGCATCAACTGGAGTATTGCATCCAATTCTGACTACCACTCTGTGGGATTGTTCTAAAGGCATTGGAAAGAGTGCAGAAGAGATTTACGAGAATGGTTCCAAGGATGACAGACTTCAATTACCTAGATAGATTGGCGAGCTGGGACGGTTGCTAGAGAAGAGAAAGTTGAGAGGAAATTTGACAGAGATGTTTAAAATCTTAAGGGGCCTAGACAGAGTAGATTGTGGGAAACTTCCATTGGCAGAAGGGCCAAAAACCAGAGGACATTGGCAAGTGGACACTGATTGATAGAGGCATTGCCAGGAGAATGCATCAGTTAACAGTGACTGACAGTTAACTGCCAAGCATTGTTTGAAATTTTAAAACAGGCAGCTTGACTCTGATTGGTCAAGGCAATCCCTGAGGAATGAACCGACGAATGGCTATCACTTGTTTCTTTTTGCTGAAACAGGCATAATGTGTGTACATGTTCTTTCTGTCTGCAAAGAACAGGGCCCTGTGTATTATTATATGTAGCTTCCAGCAAATACACCACACTGTGAGCCAGACTAACAATCTTAAATTGTCAGCGTAATTTTTAGCACAGTGCTAAATAATCATTTAGCAAATGTTGTCCAATCACGCAATCACATGTAATGTTGGACACAGTGTTCTGAGTTTTGCAAGCACGTAGAGTACAGTTGTACCTTACCTGTTGCGAACAGCAGCTAGAACATGTTGTTCGATACAATCTGCCAACTTTTGGGATGTATGGCCTATATACCTTGCATCACACTGGCACTGAAATTCACATACCACATTACTCATTTGTTTGATAGGCAGAACTTTTTTTGGCTTGATGGCAGCATTCTGTTAGTGGCGAATACCACTCATGTTGCTACTGCATAGTTGCTCAGATTTCTGAGATATCTTACCCTTCCAAGGTAACTCGAGGTAGACAGGCACTTTTCAGGGCCAAAAATGATGGCCTTAAGCCCGTTCATGAGTTTGCGTGATATACAGCGCAAAATTATCTGACCAGGATAGCCATTATCCCACAGGATGTCTTTGGGAAGAAATTTTCGCCTGGCTGGTGGGTGCGCACCTGACCCGCTCAAGTGTGAAATGACGCGCGTTGACGTCGGTCGAGTGTGCCGATGTCAACGCGCAGTTACAAATTAGTTCGGTCGGCGGGCGCGCGCCATAGTCGGCAGCTTGCCTGCCAGCAATAGAAATTAATGTAATCAATTAACGTAAATTTTTTGCTGCCCATCCAACCAAACGTTTGGTGGGCAGGCGAAAAGGCCATGTGGCCTTCACATTTTTTTGGAGACATCATCCGCCAGCGGGATGAGGTTTCCAAAAGCAAATAAAAATAAACTAAAAACTTTAATTTTTCATTAATAACATGTCCCTGCTCATGTGACAGAGTCACATGAGGGGGCATGTTTTATTACATTTATATTTTCTTCAAATTTTTTTTATATCTCTTCAAACGCTGACGCAGCTCTGTGCCTCAGGGAGTTTATGCAGCGCTCACTCATGCGCATGCACAAAGTTGGTGCTCAGCCCACTTGCAGTCCCCTGCCTCCCCACACAGGCAACACTCAGCTCTGCTGCTAGCGTTTCATGCTGAGCGGGCCTTAATTAGCCCCCCAATATGAAATTGCAGAGTGGTGCCAATCGCAGGTGGTGGTTGGCCTGCCCCTGCTGAGCCCTCCCGCCAAGGGCAAAATTCTGCCCTTTGAGTTGTTGCTTCAGCTGATATTGGTACTCTTGCGATACTGCTGATGAGTGCAATACGAAAAGTTTTGACAAAATACTTTTTTCAGCAATACTCTAGTTCATGTTTTGTGCAAGCCTGATATGTTTTGAAGTTGAGGTGTCATTTGGTCTGAAGTGAAGGTCTTGAGGTTGTAGAGTTGTCTCTGCAGCTGTGATGGCTTCCACTGTCGAATTACCAGAGGTTGCTTTCGCAGGTAGCTTAGTAAGTTGAATCAGGTAATGGCTAGAAAGGAGATTGTTTATTTCTCATTCAAAAGAACTGCGATATGGCCCTTTCTTTGCCACGTTGATTCCAACAGTTCGACGGCTGTGCTTGTTGGTCCCTCTCTCCCTGTATTGAAACTCTTGTCTGCTTCTCTGAAGAAGTTGCTTTGTGTATGTTTCTCTGTGGATCTGCCTTTTTCCTGCCCCCTTCAATGGTTTTTGCAGGTAAGGCCAGATGGCCATCATTATCATGTGACCTATGCCAGAATGCTGAGTCACTTTCCATATAAAACAAGTGGTAATTCCATTACAGTTATCCAAAGTTGCCTAACTCCCTCCAGTGATCAAAAGGTTCAAGGTTGTTCACATCTTACAGTGGTTGGTGACAGTAGTTTATAGACTCCCAACTAGTAGTTATACTGTTTGAGCAGTAAACAAAGATAGTCTCTTGGTAGTACAGAACTTGAATATTGCTGAAAAAAGAGACACGCTGTTGAAGCTTTTCATCTTGCACTCATTGGGACATACGCAAGAAATGTGCAAAGTGTAAGAGGTTAGGAGTCATTCCATTGAATATGCGTTTCTTGTGGAAGCTGACGAAAATGTTAGTGCGAGCTGGCCCTGGGGGGAATCCATGGCAACACCATCTATTTGGGCATGCATAATGTCATTAAAGCTGAATTCAACTGCGCGAGTTGTTAACTTTATAAGTTCAATGAATACAGATTCAGGATATGGTGGCGCAACTCTCTATGGCCTCCTTGAGCAACATATTAGTGAATAGGTTTACAATGTCAAATAAGCACATAGACATAGCCAATATGCAAGTTGCATATAGTCTTTGTGAAAGTGAAGGAGTTTTTCACCGTTTATGTGGAAAACTCACTCAGAATTTTTTGTAGCAACTTATTCAATCATTCAGCTAATTCTTCCTCCTACCCCTTGAATATTTCCTATACGTTGATGATGTGTTTGCTATATTTGAAACTGCAGCTGCATTTAAGAATTTCGTTACACACCTTAATATGCTCCATCCCAAGCTCAAATTCATCTTTGGAGTTGAGCTCCCTTTCCTCGATGTGCTAGTTGAGAAATTCGTTAATGGGTTTTCTATTACTGCCTATCGCAAGCCTACCTTCACTGGTCAATATATGTATTGGGATTTCTACAACTCCATGCGCTAAAAGATTGGCCTTATCAGCAGTCTTGTAAAAAAAAAGGCCAAAGCTATTTGCTCACTGTGCACACCTGACACCGAAATAAGATGCATCAAAGCTATCCTGTGGAATAATCAATCAGATCATTGCTTACCATGTATCGAGCATACTCACGAAAGGACTGAGGTCACCATTTTCATACCTGAAAAGTACCCAGACTACCCCAAATTACCCTGGAAGGATAAATTATCTCAAAAACTTGAGCAACAGGTGAAGCTAGCCATTTCATGCTGTTAGTATGCAGCGGCAACACAAGTGGTGTTCTCCACTAACAGGATGCTGCCATCAAAGATGTTCTGCCCACTGCACAAATGACTAATATGGTATTTGAATTTCAGTGCTGGTATGATGCCAGTATGTTCCAATGACTGGTGGATCACATCAAACAACATGTCCCTTCAGCTGCGCGCAATGGACAAAGTATTGACCGTATACAACCAACACCATGCTTACAAAATCCAGAACATAATGCTTAACATTAGATGTGATTCCGCGATTGACAGCATTTGCTAAACAATCCCGAGTGTACACTAACAACTAATTTATATTCATTTGCAGGGACTCTGCAGGCACTAGGAATATGTCCAGACATTGCACCTTTTTTGACTAAACAGAAGCATGGGGGACAGCAGCTCACTGGGGATTCGCCATGGCAATGTCTCAACCAATCAAAGCCAACTTGCTAAATAATCAATACCCCTTTTCTCATGCAGTATAATTTGTTGTTTCCTTTAAGATTTGGAATTCTTGCATTTGTCCTGATGAATGCAAGATGAAAAGCTTCGACAGCATGCCTTTTTTTTAGCAAGAAATAATTGGAACTTGTAACACAGGCAATGTCGTAATTAATCATGGAGGACTTTAAATTTCAAATGACTGGATAAATGAATTTGACCGAGGTGGTTTGGAAGATAAGTTTGTAGAATGCATTTCTGATAGTTTCCTGGAACAATACATTGTGGAACCAATTCGGGATTATGCTATTTTAGATCTTGTGTAATAAGGCAGGTTTAATTGGTAATGTCATAGTAAAAGATTCTCTGGGAAAAAATGATCATAATCCAATTGAATTCTATATTAAATTTGAGAGTGACATAGTCCAGTCCCAAATGAGAATCTTAAACCAAGCCAATTACATTGCTCTGAGGGGGAGCTGGCTAAGGTTGATTGTTTAAATAGACTAAAAGGTATGGCAGTAAATAAACAGTGGGAATGTAGAAAGAAGCTATTCACAATGTTCAACAAAAAGACATTCTATTATTAGACCAAAGCTAAGTAAGGAAGATCAATCTGTGGTTTACGAGAGAAATTAAGGTATTAGATTAAAAGAAGAGGCTTATAATGTTGCAAAAATAGTAGTAAGCTTGAGGATTAGGAGTGTTTTAGAAACCAGCAAAGGGTGACTGAAAATGTTGATAAAAAGAGAAAAAAAATAGAATCTTAGAGTAAACTAGCCAGGAATACAAAAACAGATTGTAAGAATCTTTGCAAGTATATAAAAAGGAGAGTAACAAAAGTAAACATTGATCCCTTAGAGGCAGTGGCAGGAGAAATTATGGGTATGAGGAAATGGCAGAGATATTGAAAACTTATTTTGTGTCTGTCCTCACAGTAGAAGACACAAGTTGGATACCAGAAATACATAGTAAACAGGGGATTAATAAGAGTGAAGAACTTAATAGCAGCAGAGAAAAAAATACTTGAGAAATTTAAAGGACTAAAACCCAATGGCCTACGTCCTAGGATTTCTAAAAGAGAGAGCTGGAGAAATAGTGGATGCACTGGTTATGATTTTCCAAAATTTCCTAAATTCTGTAACGGTCCCTGTGGATTCGAAGTTAGCAAATGCAATGCCACATTGGTTGTCGGGAAAATGCTGTAATCAATTCTTAAGGAAGTCTTAACAATGCACTTAGAAAATCATAGTATGATCAGACAGAGTCAACATGATTTTAAGAAATGGAAATTGTGTTTGAAAAATTCATTAGTTTCTTGAGGATGTAACTAGTAGTGTGAATAACAGAGAGCCAGTACACGTAATATACTTGGATTTCTAAAAGAGATTGGATAAGGTGCCATCTGCAAGGTTAATAAGCAAGATAAGGGCTCACATGGAGTTGTGGGTTAGATGTTAATAGGTTCGAGATTGGTTAACAGACAGGAAACAGAAGAATAGCATTAAATGGGGCATTTTCAAATTGGCAGGCTGTGATTAGTGGAATGTTGCAAGAATAAGTGCAATTCTTTTCTTAATGACTTAGATGAAGAGACCGAGAGTAATGTATCTAAGTTTGCTAATGATATAGCATTAGGTGGTAATGCAAACTGTGAGAAAGGCACAAAGAAATATGGACATGTTAAGTGAGTGAGCAACGAGGTGGCAGATAGAGTATAATGTGAGGAATTGTGAGATTATTTACATTGGTCATAAGAATAGGAAAACAATAGCTTTTAAATGCATGAGACTTGTAAATGTTGATGTTCAGAGGGACTTGTGTACTCATACAAGGAACACAAAAGTTAGCTTTCAGATGCAGCAAGCAATTAGGAAGATAGATGGCATGTTGACCTTTATTGCATGGGGAAATCTTTCTACAATTGTACAGGCTTGAGATCCATATGGTCTACTCCTGCTCTTATTTCATTTGTTCTTATGTCCCATACTATTATTACATTCCTTTTCAGTCCCCACCAGTACCATAGTGCCATTGATAGTTTGATCATCCATCTTGCAGACTTTGCCCTCATTCATACAGGCAACAAGAATCCCATACCTGTTGGATAAGACAAAGGCCGAACCTCCTAGAACTGCAACTGAAGTCATCTTACCCTCTCCTCTCCCTGACAACGAACTAGACCTCTATCACTGCCTCACCTAAGGGTGTGAATACCTTCTGGATCCAAGTGTTAACCCTGGTAACTCTTCTGCTCTGACCCCGCCCTCACCTCAACCCTGATACCCTGCCATGTTTGCACCTTGGACTCCAATTCATTGACTCACAGAGTCTAGTGCTCTATTCACGGCCTCACCTTTTTCTGGTGCTTTGTTCTCAATCTCGCTGTATTCAGGTGCTTTGCTTTGCTCTCGGCCTCACCATTTTCTTCTGAACTCCACCCTCTGCCTCACCCTTCCCTATTGCTTCACTCTGTGCTCAGCCTCACTCTTTACTGATGCGTTGCTTTATCCTCAGCCTTTCCTTTTCCTAGTATTCTGTCCCACCCTTCCCTTCACCCTTTTCAAATGCTTTGCTCCATTCTCAATGTCTCTGTTTTCTGGGGCTCAACTTACAGGCTCACTCTTTTCTTTCACTGGGAAGTTCCACAGTTCCTGAATTTTCTTTCTGCCTCTCTTTAAATAATGAAGTGATATTTGTAAATTTACAATCTGAGGGCAGAATTCCAAAAGCTAGAGAGCTTTGGATAATTATGACTAATGTAACCATTTTCCTTACATTTAATTTAATACCCTTGGGTGGAAACTATGGGCAAAATTTTTTTTTGACCTGACCTGCTCGAGCATATAATGACAGGTGTTGATGTTGGGCAAGCGCCCCGATGTCAATGAGCAGTCGCTCAATATTTCGTTTAGTGGGCACACTGCCAGTTAAAAGGCTTGTTAAGGCCTTTAAAAAGATAAATTAAAAATTTTTTCGGGCAGGTGAAAAGTCAAGTGGCCTTTGTACACATCCACAGGCGGGATGAGGTTTCCTAAAGCAAATAAAAATAAGATAAAATTTAAATTTAAAATTTAATTAATAACATGTCCCTGCTCATGTGACAGAGTCACATGAGGGGACATGTTTTTTAATATTTTTCTAATCTTTATTTTTTTTAAAAAACTCTTCGATCAGGATATCGAGGTCGGCGAGTGAGGGGCAGGGCCCGCTCACCGATGCATAAACTGATGCAGGATGACATAGGGCGGAATTCCTGGTGTCATCCCGCATCATTTCAATTTTCAGATTGGCAGGGGTGCAGCCGAATCAGCTGTGTGCCCGCCGACCTGTCAACGGCCTATTGTGGTCATTTAAAAAGTAATTCAAACAATTAATGGACCTGCCCATCCAACCTTAAGGTGGGCGGGCAGGCCAGGAGCCCTGGCGGGCTTCAGAAAAAGCATGAAACCTCATCCACCAGAGGTTTCATGAGGGTTTTTAAAAGTTTGATTAGAAGTGATGGACATGTCCCAACTCATGTGACAATGTCAGGGAAATTTTATTATTGTTCACGTACCATTTTAAAATTTGGCGTTGATCTCCCTGAGGCAGCACTTAGCCTCAGGGAGATGAGTACATGCGCGAAAGAGTGCACTCTCGGCTGAGGGAATTCCCCCCCCCCCCCCGCATGTGTGCACCTGCATGCACGTGCGAAGCTTGTGCTTACCCCGCTCCCACTCCTCCCTCTGCCTGCACAGGCAACGCTGAGCTCTGCCGCTCGTGTTTCACACTGGGTGGGCCTTAATTGGCCCGCCAGTGTGAAATCACTTTCTGGCCTCGATCGTGGACGGCAGTCACCTTCCTGACCACCCCTGCCCGCTCCTGCCGAGCCCACCCGTCAATAGCTAAATTCTGCTCTATCAGATCTTGAGAATTTGTTTATGTCATGTCTCATTATTCTGTCCATTGGCATTTTAAACTTAAATCCAGTTAGCTTCAATGCTGGACTTATTTTAGGTTCCATCATATTGCTGGTATTTTGTCATCTTTCTCCAAGCCTTCAGTTAACTAGTTGGCCATTTCCATTTTGTCCTTTATATTCTCATTTGCATTTGATTTTCAAGTGCCAACATTACCCTTTACCACTCTCTTTCTTTTCAAATATTTATTTGAAAAAATACTGTGTATTTTGATATCCCATACACGTTTTTATCATAGACACTTTTGCACCTGTTGTGATTTTTCTAAAGCTGCCCCAGTCTGCTTGATTTCCACATTTTTTGCATTCATATAAACATTTTATTTTAGCTTGATACTGCCCCTTACCCTATTTGGTGACCATGGTTGTCAGACAAGACATTGGGCCTTTTACTTCTTTGAATACTTCCTACTATTTGTCTGTAGACTTATCCATTAATAGCTCAGGTCAGTTTACTTTGGTGAGTCTCATCTCTTCAACGTTTTCTGCACTTAAATGTATAATCCTAGTTGGTGGTTCTCCCTTCTCCCTCTCAAACCTAATACTAAATTCAGTCACAATATTTGCAAGTTGTTTCCTTACCACTGGGTGGTTGATTCTGATCATTACTTATCACTAAATCTAATATTCTTGTCACTTCTAAAACTTCTGTAAGAGTATCAAATACATTCTAGACTTCCATTTGCTTTACGACTTGAACTTTTCTTATCCCAGTTCCTGATAAATAATACCTCCCATTACACCTGCATTGTTTTTGTTGTCTGCTTTCTTGATCTCTGTATATCTCACACACCGGCTGGAATTTCCCTATCCTGCCTGTGGTGGGTTTCGTGGCGGGTGGGAGCAGAGAATCCAGCAGGAGGCAAAAAATCAGAAACCCACCATTGTAAAACCAGGTCACAATTCTCTTGACGGTGTTTTCATGGCGGTGGTTTCATTCCATTGACTAGTGGCGTGATCGCCATTTGTATTCATTAGCATTTCATGAATGCTCATTAAAACAGCTGCTCACCGGTACCTTGCCACGCCTTCCAATCTTCCATCACGCCAATGAGAAATTACGTCGGTGTCAGACCTGTTTGAAAAAGGGTGGCATGCTGAAGTCAGACCTCAGTTTGCCGGTAACTTTGAGGTGAGTGGAACACACCTGCCATAGTGCTGTGCCGGTCTTGTTGCGATACACACCACTCTGCTGGGGCTGTAGGGTTGGACTGCTCCTTCTCTTTGCTTTCATTGTCCTGAGGAACACCACTGTGTTGTGGTACTCATGCAGGTTTCCACTTTCAGAGATTAGCACCTCAACCGGGGTTGGGCTGTGAGGCGAGGGTCGGGCTGACAAACGCAATGGGGGCAACAGGAAGGAAATGCTGTGGAGTGGCTGTCAGGGGGAAGGATTAACATGAGGGGGGCAATGGGGAGGGGAGGCTGTGGAGTGGCAGTCAGGAGAAGAGTGAACACAAGGGGGGCAATGGGGAGGGAAACCTGCGGAATGGCACTCAGAAGGAAGGGCGAACACAAGGTGGGCAACGGGGTGGGAAGGCTGTGGAAAGGCAGTCGAGGAAGGGCGAACACGAAGGGGGCATTTCTGGGATGGCCCTCTAACATCTTACTGCCGCCAGAGTGAGCAGCAGTCTGCTTAGAAAGAAAGGAGGAAGACTCTTTTTGGAAAAATATACTTTATTCATAAGATATCTGAAAGAACATTACAAAACATTTCAAAATGGCCATCACAAGAAATGCAATCATATTCAAGTTTCCACAAAGATTATGAGGTGCTTCAATACAATCAGTAAACATTACAGACATTTCAACGTGGTCATTACAGACAGTCAGACATTGCAATGGTAATTAAGTTATCTACATAGATCATGTTGCACTCTGAGGTGCTTCAATATAAATGTGATACATGTAGTATTCACTGTATACATTCAATGTGAATGCCAGGCCATAATGTTTGCTTTGAATTTTCCTTCTGTGGGGCTCTGTGAGTGAGCTTACTTTGGGAACTGAGAGCCCACTTAGGAACAAGATTGATGTGAGAGAAGGCTTGAAGCCTTCACCGCCATCTAATGATGCCAAAACTGCTGCGACTAAGATGTGAACATGCCTAGGGATCTCCTCCTCCCGTGCAATGTCTTCTTCTGCCACTATCACTGAGGAGACACACATGATGCTAGATTATCAATGCTGATAATCAATGGTATTGATTATGGTATTCTTTGAGCGAGAAAGGTGAGAAACGCTTACATCACACACTTCCAATAACCATCTAAACACATCTCCCTGACATCACACAAGGGGTACAGATACTAGTTCAACTGAGGTTGACATCACAGGAATGTTAATCTCACAGTGGAGCAATATCACTGAGTGGGAGGAAGGATAAACCTTGAAATAAGAGGATTCCAAAGTACAAAATCACAATGACTTCAGTTGACAGGAACATTCACATAACCATCATATGTATTAACAAAAATGCAATTTAGTTACATGTGTAGCACACCCATGACCCAAAAGTGATATCAATTTTTCTTAACTTTCCTAACTCTAGCACTGCGCCTGTGTGCAGTCCCGACAACTGCAGCAGAGGTGTAGGCAGCCTGCTAACTGTTGCATCCTGATGTCTGTGATTTCCTTGGCGGATGTCCTCTGGTGGCCCGTGGCCTGGAGGGCCCCGGCCTGATAAACACCCCTGGTGGCCTGAGAAATTGGAGTGGATGGGATCAGAGGCAGAGGGCGCAGGGCAGAAGAGACACTCTTGGAGTGTCCTGAGAGGAGGCCCCAGGGATGTTCGGCTGACGCTCATCCTCCCTGTGGGTGCCTGAGAGCCCTGCCCTGATTCCTGCATTAGATGGTCCACCTGGGGAAAAGTCAAGATGCTTCATCCCCATGTCGCCTACATCATGATGGTGCCCACCAGGGTGAGTGGCCATGGAGTGCATGGCCGAGCATAAATCTGGCAAGACCTGCTGGACCAAGGTCTCCATTGTGGTCACCAGCCTTCCCATGGTGACCTTGAGGCGCTTGCATGCTAAAGCCACGACATAAAGACAGAACGTGGACAAACTCCTCCATCATTCACTCTAGTCTGCTGAGTGACTGCCGAATCTCTGCCTGATGTTCTGCTGTCTGTCATTGCATCTCCAGCATAGATTTGACAGCCGCTTCCAAAGGCTCACCATCTGACTTGGACCAATTGGGTGGCTGGTCTCCAGCAGCCCTCCGCGTGCCAGAGACTTAGGCTGTCCTTGCCTCCGACTGCTGTGGGGACGTGTCAGTGAGGTGTTCCCCAGATAATGAGCCCGAGCCTAATCTACATCTGTGCCCCACTGATGTGTGTGTGTTTGAGCTGTAGGATGGTGCATGTGAGTGCCGTGACGGTTCTTCTGGAGCTTCCTCCTAGGATGAGGTTCCTGGGCTCGCACTGGTGGTGCTGGAATGCCTTGGGGGCCTTGATATGCCTGTACCTAGAAAATAGAAAAGAGGGTTTCAGTTATTGAGCATGAGCTGGATAACACTACACTGTGAATATCAGGATTTGATGAGGTGATGGAGCTGTGATTCATACTAGATTGGGTTGGAGAGGCTGAAGACGGTACTCCCTCCAATCCAGCAACAACCACATAGGCCAGTTGAAGAGGAGAAATTACAATTCCTGATCACACAGCGACCACAGAGACTCAGGCTTCCTTTAACCAGTTTTACTTAAGCATATGCAAGGGAACCGCAATCATTCCTAAGAATGAAGACCCAGCTCCCAGATTGATTACATTTCATTACTTTTGTGCTTTTTCTTATCATTAATACATTTGAGTACATTTGAATGCATCCAATTGATAACCGACACACAGGTGTGTGTAACACTATCCTATTGAGTACATAAACATGTGATTTTGCTAACCAATTATTCTAAGGATGTATACATAATTATATGATCCAATCAAAATTAAAACAAGTACGCAAAGACCTTGGTTCTCACAGCTCAAGACTGTTTGTGTTTCATCAAAATCCCCTTTGTTCATTGTATGTCTTCCCATATCTAAGCTAAAACCATCTGCCCCTTCCCTATGTGGGAGGGGAGTACACCTAATCTAACTTATGTTCTTTCTTGTGTTTCTAGTCTGACTCTCAAGGCTGTGCAATGTTCATCTGGTAATCATCAGCTCTTAATATGCTTAGCAGCCATGTCTGCCTGGAGATTTTAAGTGTTCTTCAGTAAATTCTTACAGTGTTCTCTTTTAGCATTTTTAATTTTCCCCTAACAGAAGCCGATCTCCCCTTCCCCACAGGAGCGATCCCTTGTCACCCCAGCCAGCTCGGCTGCAGCCTCCTCAAACTTACTGAGGGCGATGATGTTGGCCATCCCTCCCCAGTTTGTGATCTCCCGTGCCTATTGTGCGCCAGCTTGGCCTGTATGAAGGAGAAAGAAAGGCATGTGATGAGAAGGGATGGAGCAAAGGTTGGGTGAGATGCATGCCCCCTGTGTGTGGTGAGCCCTCCCAGAAGGGCCAGAGTGCACGAAACATGATAGATGGTATGCTGGTGATGTGAACGCCTCAGTGAGAGAACGAGTATTGATATGTGTCCCCTGCTTATGGTTGTGTGAGACCCCTGAAGAAAGTAGCTATTTGAGTGAATGATGTCATGATGAGAGTTTGATATTAGAAGGTGTTGAAGGATGACTTACCCTCATTTATCCTCTTCCTGCACTGGGTGGCACTTTGGGCGTGGGTCTCAGCCACGCTGACCTGCTCCACTGTGATGTCCCAGGCCTGAGAGGTGAGGCTGATGTGCTTCCTGCAGCTATCCATTGGGCAGAACACATGCCGTTGTTCCTGCACCCCTCTGATAAGGCCTGGAGATCCTGGTAGGTGAAGCAGGCTACAGACCTCATGCTGAGGCTCTCAGCCTTTCTCTTATGGGTTGCGGACATCTCTGGTGGGCTGGAGAGAGTGAGATTTTGTGTTGGACTGACGTTCAAAAATGGTGCCCGGACTTTCGAACCTGCCAGCTGATACAAGGTGGATGAATCAGCTACTGACCCGTCAGGTAATTCGAAGCAAAATGCGTCTCTGCATAATTAATCAGGCTCCAAGCGCAGATTCGGGCGCGAGTTGCCGCCATTATGGACAGCGAGCTAGGTGCTGCCGAAACCGCCCGTCACTGCACTTAGTTTCATTTTGGGAGAATTTCACCCAATATTACCATTATCAGGTCTGCACACAATTCCCACTAGAGTACTTGATGTTTTTAGTTCTACTCAGTGTTTCTGTTGCCTGATCATCCTTTGTTTTTATTGCTGTAATTGTGCCCTATCAATGTTGCTACACTTGCTCCTTTTCCAACTTTCCTGTGTTATGATCTTGGTAGTGACCAGTAACAGTTTGGTTTTCAAAAAAGAAGAAATCTAAAATCACAGTTATTTGCTAAAAGAATGAAGTCCCAAGATTCCACGGTTTAAAGCAGAAGGATTTTTACCATACAAGAGCCAAACAAAGCAACCACCAAATACTATCTTAGATAATTTCCTATATGCTAATATCCAGAATCAACATGATTCTGGAATTAACAGTCAAATTGCACTAAATGATAAATTACATATTAAATGGCAGATAGAACTAAGACAGATCTATGAATTGGCTCAGCAGTACACACTAGGTCGTCAAACCCAGTCACAAAATCCTTCAAAATTCTGCCTTCCTCATGAAGAATTTCAGCTCCTCTCCTTCTAGGACGTAGCCTAATCCCCAGCTGACAGCAGTGAACAACCAACCCAAGCTCCACCGGTATGGTCTTCACCAAAAATAGCACAAGTCTGCCCAAACCCCTCAACTCAGTCTGGATGTCATAGATCCACCAATGTTATCTTCAAATAATAGAAACAGCTGCAGCAACTGTGTATTTCTTTATGCTCAGCATCTGGATCTAGCCTCTGTATTCTTCAGCTTGCCTATGCTGCACCACTGGACTCTACTTCAACTACTGAGCTTGGATGGCTCTGCGTGCCTTTAACCCAATGTCAGTCTGCCCAAAAGTTTTTGTTTTAGTTTTTGTTTCCTTAGGAACTTTGAGGATGTTTCCTCTTTCTGTTTCCTTTCTCTGTTTACTTTTTCTGTTTCCTTTCTCAGTTTCCCTTTTCATTTTCCCTTGTTAATTAGGGTCTGTCTCAAAAAAAAGTTTGAAACTATGGCTTCTATCACACCTACCATCTCTGAAGCCTTAACATTATGGAATATTTTGGCTCCCAATCATACCCAGCTTCTAGCCAAGTCTTTTTGATGGGCACAACATATTTTTTCATTGAATTTATCCTTTTAATTCAGTTTTTAATTTTTTGTTTTGTGCATTTGTAAACTCATTAGGAAACTTCCCACCCTGCCTCTTTCCCTTGTGGTATTTTTCTTACGCTGTTTGACTTACTCTATGTAGATTTCCCCTTCCTTCCCCTCTGACCGGTTCAAATC
The DNA here is from genome assembly GCF_017639515.1 of Carcharodon carcharias. Taxonomy (NCBI): domain Eukaryota; kingdom Metazoa; phylum Chordata; class Chondrichthyes; order Lamniformes; family Lamnidae; genus Carcharodon; species Carcharodon carcharias. The sequence goes on along the minus strand of NC_054468.1, from coordinate 158,502,546 downwards.
TTGTCCCCCTACCCTTTCCTCAAGGAATGTGTGCCCCTCTGATTTATGTCAAGGTCATCACATTTGTGCTGCATTTCCTGGCCCCAAGAGTGGTCCCAGTGTCCAAAAACCCTCCTCTCTACAGCTTGGACATGTGTTGACAATCATAATCTTTCTCTCCCTGTCTAGTTCAGCACACAACACTGGTGATGTACCATAGATTAATACACTTGAGGATCTACTCCTGAATCCACAATTCTATGAATTAAAATCTCCTTGACCTCTGGCTGCTTGCTCTGCCATTACAGAATGTTTTGAATTTGTGTTGTGATGTCTTGAAGTCTTGAATCATGCCAACTGAGAAGCAACATATCATTCATAGAATGATATGCGGATATAGTTTTATGATATACTTTGGGAGGAGGCTCGTGTGGAACATAAACACTGGCATGCACATAGGTGGCCCAAATGACCTATTTTTTGTATTGTAAATTCTATTTTTGTATTGTAAATTCTATTCTTCCATAGAAACAAGAGTAGACCATTGATCCCTCAATCCTGTTCCAACATTTAGTTAGATCATGGCTGATTTGTACCCTAACTCCATTTACTGGCTTGGATCTATAATCCCTACTACCGTTGCCTAACAAAAATATACCAATCTGAATTTTGGTATTTTCAAGCGACCTAGGCTCAACAGCTTTGTTTTAGTGAGAATTTCAGATTTTCATTACCATTTGGCATCATTTATGTCCCCTTGTTCTGCATTTTCTCACCAGAGGAAATAGTTTCTACCTAGCCTAGGAAATTCTTTAATCAACTTAAGTACCTCAATTTAGATCGCCCCTTAACCTTCCTTTTAGCCCTGGTATTGTCTGTACTGTAATCCTCCAAGATCAATTTTTCCTTCTTGAGGTGTAGTGCTCAGAATTGATCGCAGTTCTTCAGAAGCAACCTAACAATTGTAGCATAAATTTGTTTTCTAGCTCTCTTGAGATGAAAGCCAACATTCAATTATCCCATTTAATTACTTTGGACCCGATTTCTACTTTAATGTCTGTACATGGACCCCTAACTTTAGGATCATAGAATGGCTGCAGCACAATAGGAGCCTATTTGGCTGGTCATTTCCATTCCGCCTCCCTGCCTGCCTCACTCACCTGTCCTGCCCTCTGTCCATTTTTCTGGGGCCCTGCAAATTTTTTTCTCTTCAGGTGCTTATCTAATTTCCTGTTAAAACTGATAGTTTTTCCCACTTAATCAATGTCTGTTTGTAACTTTCTGTTTCCATGGGTATTATTTACTATGCTACCTAGCTAAATGGGCAGAATTTTTCATCCCATGGACGGGCGCATGCCCGACCCATACAGGAGTGAAATGGTGCTTGATAACATCGGCTGAGCATCCTGATGATATTTCGGTCGGCGGGTGCACACAAAAGGCGACAGCACACCCCCCACCGACAATTAAGAGGCCTATTAAGGCCTTAAGCAATTAATTAAGTTGCATTTTTGCTGTCCATTCAATCATTCGGTTGGCAGGCGGGTGAATAGGCCAGGTGGCCTTTGCATTTTTGAGGAAACCTCATCCTAGGGTGGGATGAGGTTTCCGATAGTATTTTTAAAAAAAGGAAAACGTTTGCACAGAATTTTTATGATCAGCATGTTCAGGTGAGTGAATCTTTTGTGTGGAAATTTTTTCCTGGGTTTGCAAATCTTTATTCTTTAGCTTTCTGTGTACGATCATCCACGCCAGTGCTGACTTCAGCGTTTGCACTCCTCCTGCCCCCCACTCCAGCAGCGCTGAGCATTTCAGCATGCCTTTCATGTTGGCTGGCCGTTAATTGGCCAGCCAGCATGAAATCGCAGTCGGAGCCCAATCATGGGCGGCAGTCAGTTTTTTGGCTGCTTCCGGGCCCGTAGGCCACATCCGCCCAACAAAGGGGAATTCCTGCCCAATGTTGTCAGAAAATTTAGATAATGGCTATCCTCTAAGTTATTTCTAAATGGTGAAAAGCTAAGATCCCAACACAGATTCCTTGAGGGCATTACTAGTCACATCCTGCTAATTTCAGTACATATTCATTATCCTTATTCGCTGTCCCTCATCTCCTAACCAATTCTCTATCCATGTCAAAGATTGCCTTCAACTGCACGCACTTTTCTATTGGTTTCATACTATCTCTCACCTCTTTTGTTGATCCCAATCTTGTTTCATTACTCAAGTACACCTTTTGTCCGGCAGGGGAATATTCAGGTCATGTATTGTGCTACATCCTTCTTTGCATACCCCCCAATGTTCATCTATATTTTCATCCATTAATAGTTTACTGCATCATTCCTTCAAATTTAGGCTTGCCTCAATTTAAAACCTTAGCTCGTGACTCATACTCCTCTCCCTCAAACATTAAATTGAATTCAAGAATCTAGATCTTGTCTACAAAGAAGTTATTCTACCCTGATTAGAGAATTCCCTACAATCACCACTCACCTCTTCTTACTATCTGTTCTGTTTCCTACAATGATAATCACTTTTTCCTCAGTGCTTTACATTTGTTAGTGCAAGCTTCAACTCCTGTACCAAGATGGTGTCTTGAGCTGAAGTGCCTGTTTAGCCTGTATTTAGGTTAAGACTTCATGTTGTGCACTTTGAAGGATTGCCTGAATCTGCTGCTCAAAATTGCTACCATAAATTCTTCAATGTTAAGATTTAAAATACATTTCTCAAATTTGGGAAACCACAGAATATTGGGGTTATGACAGCATGATGGATTATTTTACTACATGTAATTCATAAAGATAACGTAAATTTGCGAGAGAGTCTACATGAAGGCTGGGAAGGAACAACTTTTGCTCTGTGATTTGATGGATTAATTTTGGATTTGAAGCTTTGAATGAAACTTTCTTTTCAATACAGCAGATTTTTAACCTTTTGTTGCAGGCATGATTGGCTAATCATGATGATGGTTATGATGTTTGTGAATTTCATCATAATTCCACTTGGGGTCAGTTTCTTCACTGAACAAATTTATACAGGAGGCTTTTGGATCTCATACATTATATTAAGTGATGCTATAGCCATGGCTGATCTGGTGCTAAATTTCTACATTGGATACGTAGATGAAAAGGATGAGGTATGAATGAATTTATTTCTAAAATGTTCATAGAAAAACACAAGTATTGACAAATAGTGATGTCAAGAACTTTGAGTAACATTTTGTCTTTTTACTAGTATTATTGTCAAACTCAGTCATTGTCACCGTTTTGCCATACATGTATGGAAATGACTCTTGCCAATTAACTAATACACCTGCAAATTATAATTTAAATCTAACCTGCAGATTACTTCAGGGAACTTTAATTGGCAAACTCAGCAAATGGCGATGCAAGTTGAGGTGTAAGGAGTTTCATACCATCATATGAATGAAGTAATTGAAAGTCATAGGGCCATTTCAAAAGATACTGACAAAGACATGTTCCTCACAGCATACCTGTGGACGTAAATTAACTACTTGTACAATTATTTTCTGGTGTCAGAAAGGACAAATCTATGTATAGATCAGATGTTTGATGAGAGTGGCCCTGAATACCGAGAATGCAGACAATAATGGAAACTTAGACTGGTATTCTAGGGAGTTTCACTTCTAACACATATTACAACATATGTATGAAGTAGCTATTCTTGTTTCAACTAAAGTTGGAACAGTGTCAAAAGCAATGGTGTTTGAGCCATTATGGTGTTTTCTTATTCATTTTATGATCACAAGATAAGGTGAGTAAGATAATCGGCCAATTTTCATCAATCCAGGGAAATCCTATGGATACCACTAACACCACCCCCCCCACTTCACTTTAGCATCTAGTTGTTTCTTACATTACTCTATCTGGAAATTAATTTGATCTGCACATTCCTCTTACTTGCGTGAAGAAAGTTTTCCTAATACCAGTTCTAAAATTACTTTTCTTTAAAATTAGTTTCAACTTGTCCCCCAGTTCTATTGCTGGGAGGTTAAGTTAAAGTAATATTCTGGAATTAACATTTTCTATGCCTTCTAACAACCTTGTACAACCTTCTAAGGTCAGTGCTTAGACACTCTTTCCAGGCAGAAAAGCCTAATCCCATCCTCTCTTTTCTTAGACCTCTGATACTGGGGATCACTTTGTGGCTTTCTTTTGTACTGCCTTTCCGGGGAAAGCCTTGTTTATTTTTCTTATCAAGAAACTGCTGGTGATATTTTCAGTGTGGTCTGATCCAGGGCATTATATGTTTGACCATAACCTCTATATTCTCCTGACTAAACTATGTAGATGATTGCTGCTTTGCTTTGGTTGGACATTCTTAGTGTTGAATCTACTAAGGAGCTTAAATCTCTTTCAGTTGTATCAGTACCATTCATGCAGTGTCACCTATTTTTCTTTGTTGAGCACTTAACACTTAATTTGCATCAAATTTTATCTGCCATTGTTATACTTGCATATTTTGTTCAAGTCACTGTAATTTCTGAATTGCATTTATGTAGCACCATTAGCGACCACCGGATGTCCTAAAGCACTTTACAGCCAATGAAGTGGTTTTTAAATGTAGTCACTTTTGTAATGTAAAAATGCAGCAGCCAATTAGTGTACAGGTATCTCCCACAAACAGTAATGTTGATACTGATCTCATAATCTGTTTTTTAATGTTGATTGAGGGATAACTATTGGACAGGACAGCAGTGATAACTCCCCTGCAGCTCTTGAAAAGAATACTCGAACAGAAATACATTTAAGTTGGTGGCTTTGACCCAGAAGCAGTAACAGTAAGGAAAATTTGTAATTACTCCAAGATGTTTGGGAATCTGTAATTGTTTTTAAAAATGAAAAGGATGTTTAAGAATTTGTATCACTAGTAAAGGGATCAATTATAATTTTTGGATAGGTAAGAAATACTGGTCCATGTGACCTCACAACTTTTGACAGAAAGGAAGCTAAAATACGCAAGTTATGTGGCAGAGAAAAGAAGAAAGGAGAGAGCTCAGGAGTGGTCGGAAAGCAGTTTAGGACTGCTGCTGTTTCATTCACATTTGTGTAATTGAATGAGCAAAGTTGGCCATACTGTGCAAAGATAAAAATGGTTCTGGTAGATCAGGCTACCATGACCAATGGGAGCTGAGATTTGCGAAGGTTCCAAAAATAAGTTTTTTTTATTCATTCAAGGGATGTGGGCTTCACTGGGTAGGCCAGCATTTATTGCCTATCCCTAACCGCCCTTGAGAAGGTGGTGGTGAGCTGTCTTCTTGAACCGTAGCAGTCCATGTGGTGTAGGTTCACCACAGTGCTGTTAGGGAGGGAGTTCCAGGATTTTGACCCAGTTACAGTGAAGGAACAGTGATATATTCCTAAGTAAGGATGGTGAGTGGCTTGGAGGGGAACTTCCAAGTGGTGGTGTTCCCATGTACCTGCTACCCTTGTCCTTCTAGCTGGTCGTGCTCGAGGGTTTGGAAGGTGCTTTCTAAGGAGCCTTGGTGAATTTCTATAGTGCATCTTGTAGATGGTACACACTTCTGCTACTCCGTGTCGATGGTGGAGGGAATGAATGTTTGTGGATGTGGTGCCAATCAAGCAGTTTGCTTTGTCCTGGATGGTGTTGAGCTTCTTGTGTGTTGTTGGAGCTGCACTCATCCAGGCAAGTGGAGAGTATTCCATCACACTCTTGACTTGTGCCTTGTAGATTGTGGACATAAAGGGAAGATTGTACAGGCAGAACTATGTTTACACAGAAGCTTCTGCCTATGGAGAATAGATTAAGTCCTTGAAGGAAAGGGAAGGAATTCTGATTGGAAGAACTAAGCGGCTGAAACTGGAATCATTAAGGTGGAGTAAACTGCCTTCATACTGCATGAGATAGTCTCTGTTATGTCTACTATTCCATGTGTAATTTATAGTTCGTACCCACCGTGATTTGCCTGTTAATTTATGTTAATTTACATTAACTCTGACTTGTGTTAAAGTAAAAGTTTACAAAAAATTAAATCTTGTTTGGTAATTTCTTAATCTGGGAGTTGTTCAGTATATTTAGTTACTTTAGTTTACAGATCCTCATGGGGATTGTAACATCATTCATTGTTCTGGCAGCTCTCTAATTTCCCTGCAAATTTGCCTCTCCATATCTTTCCTATTAGCGGGTGGCCTATAGAATACATCCAATTGTGTAATGGCACCTCTATTGTTTCTTAATTGTAACCAGATGGATGTTTTTTCTTGATCCTTCCAGGATAAGCACTCTCTCCAGCACTGCAATATTCATCTTCATCAATCCACCCACTCCTTCTGTTATACAAATTTGTGAGTTATTATTATGTAATAACAAGACATTTTTCATTAGGATTTTTTAGCTATTTTGTTTACATGCAGATCAGCCTTACCATTATTGTATGCAGCTTTGGTGAAAAATATCCTTTAATTCCTGAAACAGTTCCTTTTAATTGGGAATCTAATTCTAAAGCAGTAGCAGCTTTAATTTGGTATAATTTGGTCAAAAGAATCTTGGTCTCCTGTTTCAACTTTTCCTCAATTTCTTTTGAAACTTTTTAACGATAATGAGATCACAATATACATAGATTTGGTTCCACTGACTGGGCTTTTTTTGGCATTCTTTCAAATGGTATTATGTACACTTCTTTTGTTCTACATTGCCAAGTAGGAGCTACATTATAAGATCAGGTCAATTAAATTGCAATTAAACCTTTAGGCCTCGTCGCACTCTGTCAAATGGACCCCTTCTAGTTAATATCAAATTGACTTCTAGTTAACAATAAATTGAGCCCCTCTAGTTATGCTTTCTAGCAATTTCCATAACTTTTCCAACTAGTTTTACACAACAAAATTATTCTCTAATTTACACCCTATTGTTCTACAGAAGCCATTGAAATTAGCTTGTATTTTGAACCAGCAAATGTGAATTTTTTAAATTCACATTTAAACAAGGGCTTCAAATTTCTACATCTACATCAGTGAATTGTGTATTGTGTCTGAAGAAGGTCAATCAAATATCTCCTTTGTAATTTTTTATTAACTCAGGCATAGCTACTGTAAATCAAACTACCTGACAGGCTGATATAATTTGTTCTGATTTCAAAGACACCAATGTACCTTTAACAGACTTTAGGGATTATTTTCCACTCAAGAACCCAAGTTACAATTAATTACATTTTCACAGGGTTCCATTTTTATGGAAATGGAATCCAATCCAATAAAAATTTGATATTTTAGTCTGCTATGAAGACAAGCACAGATCCCTGAGCTTAAGGTATCTTTTGTACAGTATCTTTTTGTATTTTACCCAGCAATTTTAGTTTCTTATCTGTGCGGTGTACTTTGAACTCCCCAATCCTTTTCCTACTCTTATGGTTCTAACCCAGGGCCGATGTTCTCTTACATGGGCAGGGCTCTATTTGAATTTCACAACTTAATAGGGGCTCACTGCCATTACTTACTGATTTCTGTCCTTTTAAACAATTAAGAGCTTGCTTCAGAAATGAAAATCTTTTACCCCTTGATTACCTGTTCATTCAACAACTCTGATACCAAAACAAAATTAGTTCTACCTCTCCAACTTTCTAATTTTTCTGATTCTTCTAGCACTAACACAGTAGGCTCTATGGAGTGGACAAAATTCAATTCCAGCATTGAATTTTCTCATTCAGTAAAATGGGATTTTACCTTACCTCATGATTTAGGAGATATTTTTGGGCCTTTTAACTTCACACCACGGGACTTCATGGAAATAACCATTAATGGGGGATGCAATGGCATAGTGGTATTGTCACTGGACTAGTAATCCAGAGACCCAGAGAAATGCCCTGGGGTTCCAGGTCCGAATCCCACCATGGCAGATGATGGAATTTGAATTCAATAAAAATCTAGAATTAAAAGTCTAATGATGATATGAAACCATTGTTGATTGTTGTAAAAACCCATCTGGTTCACTAATGTCCTTTAGGGAGGGAAATCATGGTTTACCTGGTTTGGTCTACATGTGACTCCAGACCCACAGCAATGTGGTTGACTCTTAAATGCCCTCCGAACTAGGGCAACACTTATCTGTGACACATACAGGATGTGGGGACAGACATGTTCCCTAATTTTACTTTAATTCAAACTTTTCTGTGTGGCTTTTGGGAATTTCTTCCATTATTTAATCACATCCAGATCACAAGGAAGGATGATAAGATTCCTCTTTTGATCAATGACACTGACCAATTTATCAAATATGCTCCTTGTAATTGAAGTTACTTCTGAAGTTGTGTCTGTTAAAGATTATGGCCAGGATTTTCCCCTTGACGATTTGGGGGTGGGGCCCGGTCGCCGAGGAGAAAATGACACGGGATGACGTTGGGAGGATTCCCCGATGTCATCCCGGGCCATTTAAATTTTTTGGAAGGCGGGCGGACAGCGAAATCAGCTGTCCGTCTGCCGACCTATCAATGGCCAATTGAGGCCGTTGATAGGCTAGTTAAAGTACTTAAAGACCTTAACTCCCTCAATAGCCAAGTGGTTATGATACTGGGCTTATAACCCCAAAATCAAGAGTTCAAATCTCACAATGGCAAACTATGAAACAATGTAACTTAATCTGAATAGGAACAGATGGAAACGTGTTTGTACTTGAAAGAGTTACAAGAAGCTAATTTGGTGATGAACTTAGCTGAAAGTGAATTTGCAAAAAGCACAAGTTACGTGTACAGGCCATACCATGGGCTTGGCCTAAATAGCCAAGTGGTTATGGTACTGGACTTGTAACCCCAAGATCAAGAGTTCAAATATCACAGTGGCAAAACAATGTAACTTCATCTGAATAGGAACAGATGGAAACGTGTTTGTACTCGAAAGAGTTACTTAAAGACCTGCCCAGCCAACCTTAAGGTTGGCAGGCAGGCCAGGAGGCCCAACGAGCTTCTGATTATTCATGAAACTTCATCCACTGGTGGGATGAAGTTCCATGTCCATTTTTACAAAAGTAATAAAGTTTATGTCTTCTTTATTAACATGTCCCATCTCGTGTGACATTGTCACATGAGGGGGACATGTTAATAATTTTTTAATGTTTCTATTTTTAAAGTTTTTTCCACTGTTGCTATTCTCCCTGAGACAGGACTTTGCCTTCGCGAAAGAGCGCACATTGACAGCTGGGGAATCCCTCCCCCCCCCCCCCCCCCCAACCCTGCACAGGAAGCGCTATGATGCCTTGGGCTGGCCTTAATTGGCCCACCCTCTTAAAATGGCTGTGGGCCCCGTTTCAGTGGCAAGGGTAGGCTGCCCACCCGCTGCCAAGCTGGTGAGGCCTGCATGCCATCCAAGGGCAAAATTCTGCCCTATATCTTTTTTTGAGATCAGTTTTTACATTACACCCCTCCCCTCACCTTTCTGAATAAGACTGTGAAGATAGTTGCACACTTGCCTTTTGGGATCTTTATAGCCAGGTTTTCCTGTCCTGGCTGTAGCAGCGATTCTTTGGTGCAGCCATCCATGAAGAGGAATGGTGAAGAGGAGCAACGCAGAGGACATTCCTCTTTTCATGACATCTGCTGCCATGTTCAGGTAAGTTTTTAAAAGCCTTAAAGGTTTTCAGTGGAGTTGGAGGATTGGTGAGTGATTGGGCAGGTGTTTGTGAGGTGGGAGTGGTCAGTCTGGTTGGCAGTAGTTGGTAGTGGAGTTGGGGGCGGGTAGTCAGGCTGGGGCTCAGTAGTCAGGTCAGGGCGTGGGTAGTCAGGTCAGGGGAGTGGGAAATCCGATCGGGTGGGTATCCGGTGCAGGGGGTGCAAGGGGGTTCAATTGGGAGTACGGAGAATATGTCTGGGGATTGGTGGGTTGTGTTCTGCTGTTAATCACTTGAGTTACACCCCAGAGATTAAACAGCGCAACAATATTGGGGTAAGTATGTGGGTAAGTACAGTGCATCTAGACCATGTCTCTGAGCCTGAGCTTAGTGTTAGCGACATTCACTTACTGTCCCAGGCAGTGCAAATCAGCCCATTGGAAGTTTAAAGTTCCCGAGCAATTATTGTGCATGTGCATAGGTCAGGTCTTCCCATGGGTCTTTAATGCAGCAGTGGCTGACATCTCAACATTTGTCACTGTTGGCATCAGAAGATCCGACCCTTTATTTCTTGAATCCTGACAATTCTAAACCTTTGTCTTGGTTGGTGTCTGTGGTAACCTGGATGGACTGAGTCCATGATGCTGAACTCTTTTTTCCATCACCTTCGTCTCTGTGCTCACTTCTTTGGGCAGGAGGCATCCCCCCGTTCAACAGATCCTTTCAACTGCCTTCAGTATTCTCCCTCTACCTGGACCCCTCCCTCTGGCCTCTTACCTGCTCTTGACCTTTTCATTGAGAACTGTCGGCGTGATATCGGCCATCTTAATTTTCCTGCTCCTCTCACCGACTCCAACCTGTCTCCTTCTGAACTTGCTGCACTCCGTTCCCTGAGGTCAAATGCTGACTTTGTTATCAAACCTGCAGACAAGGGTGATGCTGTTGTTGTCTGGAGTGCAGACCTCTGCCTTACAGAGGCTGAGTGTCACCTCTCAGACACTTCTTCCTGGACCATGACCCCACCACCGAACATCAAGCCATTGTTTCCAGCACTGTCACTGACTTCATCTCCTCTGGAGATCTTCGCTCTATAGCTGCCAACCTCAGTCTCCCAAGCCTGCACAGCCCGCTTCTACCTCCTTCCCAAAATCCACAAACAGGACTTTCCCGGTAACCCATTGTGTCAGCCTGTTCTTGTCCCATGGTACTCATTTTTTCCATCTTGACTCCATTCTTTCTCCCCTTGACCAGTCTCTTCCCACCTACATTCGTGATTCCTCTGATCCCTACGTCATATCAACAATTTCCAGTTTCCTGGCCCTAACTGCCTCCTCTTCACCATGGCTGTCCAATCCCTCTACATCTCCACCCCCCACCGGGATGGCCTGAGGGCTCTCTGCTTCTTCCTTGAACAGAGGAGTGAACAATTCCCATCCGCCACCACTCTCCTCCACCTGGCTGAACTTGTTCTCTCACAGAACAATTTCTCCTTAAACTTGTCTCACTTCTTCCAAATGAAGGGTGTGGCTATGGGTATCCACATGGGCCCCAGTTATGCCTGTCTTTTTGTGGAGTATGTGGAACATTCCTTGTTCCAGCCTTACTCAGGAACCCCTTCCACAACTGCTCTTTTCGGTACGTTGATGATTGCATCGGTGCTGCTTCATGCTCTCATCTGGACCTGGAAAAATTTGTCAATTTTACTTCCAATTCCCACCCCTCTATCACCTTCACATGGACCATCTCTGACATTTCCCTTCCCTTCTTTGACCTCTCTGTCCCCATTTCTGGTGATAGACAGTTTAATATGCATTACAAGCCCACCGACTCCCCAGCTACCTTGATTACAGCTCCTCACACCCTGCTTCCTCTAAGGATTCCATCCCATTCTCTCAGTCCCTCCACCTCCATCGCATCTGTTCCGATGATGCCGCTTTGCAAAATGGCACTTCTGATGTGTCTTCCTTTTTCCTTAACTGAGGTTTCCCCCCCACCATCTTCCATCTCTCTGCCCTCACCCCTTCCCCTCCCTCCCAGACCCATGATAGAGTCCCCCTTGTCCTCACTTTTTGCCCCACTAGCCTCTGCATTCAAAGGATCATCCTCCGCCATTTCCTCCAACTCGAGCATGATGCGCCACCAAACATATCTTCCCCTCACCATCCCCACTCCCCCTGTCAGCATTCCATTGGAACCGTTCCCTCTGAGACACCCTGGTCCACTCCTCCATCACCCCTACTTCTTTCAGGCGAAGCAATGATTCACTTGCACCTCCTTCAGTTTGGTTTACTGCATTCGCTGCTCCTAGTGCGGTCTCCTCTACATTGGCGAGACTAAATGCAAACTGGGTGATCGCTTTGGGGAACACCTTCGCTCAGCCTGCAAGCATGACCCAGACCTTCCTGTTGCTTGCCATTTCAACACACCACCCTGCTCTCATGCCCACATATCTGTCCTTGGCCCGCTGCAATGTTCCAGTGAACACAACACAAACTGGAATAACATCTTCCGATTAGGCACTTTACAGCCTTCCAGACTTAACAGTGAATTTAACAACTTCAGACCATGCACTCTCATCCCTCTTGACTCCTTTTTTAATCCAATTTTTATTTACATATATATATTTTTTATATTTAATAATTTGTTCATTTTTTTATCCTTTTCCCCAAACCCGCTCCCCCCACAGGGCCGTCTGTCACTTGTTTCAATGTTGTGCTTTCACGAGTGCTGACCCTTGTTCTGCTATTAACACCTTCTGCTATTTTACCTTTATGCCACTCTCAGCACCTTCTTTACTCTTCACTACCATTAATATTCCCTTTGTTTTGTGTCCATGACACCTTTGTCAATCTCTCCTTCACTGGCACCTATCCCTGACCTTCTATCTTGTTCCACCTGCTCCACCTCCTCTTAGACAGTATAAAATCCATTGTATTTCTACTTCTTCTTAGCTCTGAAGAAGTCATATAGCCTTGAAACATTAACTCTATTTCTCTTTCCACGGATGCTGCCAGATCTGCTGAGTTTTTCCAGCATTTTCTGTTTTTATTTCTGATTTAAGAACTGCCTTTGAAAATGACTCTCCAAGTTTCTTATTGTAATTTCTAGCTCCTGCTCCTTGAAATTGTTCTACTGCCCTCCATATGGCTTTCTGTAAAGTTTTGGGGTCTTTGCAAATGAGAATTCTGCCCATATTGGTAATTTTACCCTGATGAGAGGTCATCAGCCTGAAATGTTAATTTTGGCTGGACTTCATGTTACTCGACAGAGTGAGGGAGATGGAACAGAAACTGACTGATCCACTTGCTCCCGCCCCTGCCTTCTCTACTTGTCCAATCAAGTGTCGGATGGCTAATTAGTGGCCATCTGGTGTGAAAGAGGACAATTATAGCTGCAAAGAGGGGCTCCATGCCCAATTGGCACTGTAGGCAGAGACGTCATGTGGCAGATGGGTAATGCTGTGAACAGGAAGCTGGCTACGGCTAGAATCGTAAATGCTCCTGGTCTCAGAATGAGTCTTTATTTTTTATTGAAAGCATGATCTTCAAACTGTACTACATGCGGGGCAGGTGGTGCTTGGAGGATCAGGTAGATGAGTTGTTTGGAGATTGTGCACTCTTTCTGATATCTTGACTTTGCCTCTGCATGTTCCCACCAAAGTCTTTCAATGTGTTTGCTGCTTTCTCGAATGAACCTTTTCCATTTTGGCTGGTCACAAGCCAGGGGCTCCCATGAGTCAGCTGGTTGTTTGATCCCTTCAGGAATGCCTTGAGGACATCCCTCATTTACTGCCCCACCTACCTTTGTTCTGGGCCTGCTCTACCATTCAATAAGATCATGGCTGATATCATTGTGGCCTCAAATCCACTATTTTGTCTGTTCCTCATAACTCTTGACTCCCCTAAGGTTCAAAAACATATTTCAGCCTTGAATATATTCAATGCAGCACTGCACCTCAGAGAAGACACAATTCTGTCAATTGACCCTCCCAGAAAATGTAGTGTCCACATACAAGAAATACTTAAGTGTGAGCTGGATCATGTATAACACAATGGCATTATCCGCTGTGTGCATCACCACACAGACTGGTGTAGTTTAATTACGTGCATTCTAAAGAAGGATGGTGCAATCAGGGTATGTCTAGATGCGGGATGCCTAAACCGCTCCTTAAAGAGGTGCCCACACATGATCCCAACACTGGAGGAACTGACTCCAGGCTCACAGGAGCTAAATTCTTCAAGCTGGATGCCAAACATGGGTATTGGCCAGTCCATTTAGCTAATGAATCTCAGGAAGTCATCACCTCCAGAACACCATTTGGAAGATATTGCTTCCAGAGACTACCTTCCAGCTTATCTGTCAATCAAGACCTGTTCCAGCAGCATATGGACAGAATCACAGAATATGTTTCTGGTTGCATATACATTGCCAATTATATTGTGATGATGGGCAAAACCAAAGAAGAGCATGATCACCATCTTCACTTACTGATGGCAGTTGCTTGCTGCGTGGAGCTTGTCTTCAACAGTAGGAAGTGCCAAGTGAACGTCAGTCAGATCAATTTCTTTGGCTCCATCTTTTCAGGTTGCGGAATCTGTCCAGATCCAGGCAAAGTCGAAGATGTCAGGCACGTGCCTACCCCATAGGACAAAGAAGACCTACAGAGATGCCTTAGATTTTTCAACTTCTTGGCACCATATGTTCCAACTTTTCCAACAAAACATCATTATTGAGAGAGCTACTAAAGAAAGACGTACCATTTGTGTGGCAGGAGGATCACCAACATATGTTTGAGTTTCTCAGCAGATACCTTACCACGACTCAAGGAAAAATACAATCCTGGAAGTCGATGTCTCGCAGAAAGGACTAGGAGTGTGGATCATGCAAGATGGCAAACCGATCGAATTCGGATCCAAAACACAATCCAATTACTCCAACCTAGAGTGTGAGGCACTCACTCTGGTATTTGGGATCATAAGATTCCATACTTACCTGTTTGGTAAGCAGTTCACTGTAGAAACCAAACACAAGCCACTGGAGATGACCTGGTGCAAACCACTAACAAGTGCGCTAACTCAACTACAACAACTCTTCGTAAAAGTACAGGGGTATGACTTCAACATCTGCTACAAACCTGGTACCACCTTAAACGCACTGAGCAGATTGCCGAATTCAAACAAGATTGCAGATATTCCACTGGATCTACAAGTAGACAGTGGATGGAAGATGTACTCAAAATCGATCTACTGCATTTTGGCCAGCACAAGTGTGACCAACTTCAATCAGAAACAGCCAATAACCCGCAATTGAAGGCGCTGTGGAAAACTATCATAGAAGGATGGCCTGACACGATAAAAGAGGTGCCAGCCAACCTCAGATGTTTCTGGCCGTACACGGATTAACTCAGTATCTCGAGAAGCATGGTTTTCAAAGGGAAACAAGTACATGTGCCTGAAGCTCTTTGACAGGACATATTGTCGCAACTACACCAAGGAGATATGGGCATAGAGTGGATGAGACAACTGGCACATGATACGCCTTTTAGCCAGGGATTAATAGTGACATTGAGAAGCTAGTGAGGATGTGAGAGGCATGCCAGAGCCACCTGCCATAGCAACATAAAGAACCTCTATACCCTCATGAGGTTCTGTCAGTTCTTTGGTCTAAAATTGTCACTAATCTATTTACCGTAAATGGAGACTACTTTATCTTAATCACTGATTACTTCTCAAAATTTCCAGTTGTCAGGCAGGCTAGGGGCATGTCAAGTAGGTCCGTGGCAGAAATATTGGATGCAATGGTGTGCCTGCTGAAATCATTTCAGACAATAGGCCATTGTATACTGGCAGACCTTTCAGAGACAGGTGTGCCAAATGGGACGTGAACCCTGTGACATTCTCACCACACCATCTCCAATCTAATGGCCTTGCCAAGTAGGTGGCCCGCACTGTCAAATCACTTATCCTGAAGTGTAGGACAGTGCAACAAGATTTACCTCAGAGCTACATCTTCGGATATGGGTTTATGCAGAGATCATGCTTGGAAGAGAGGTGAGAACGATCTTGCCAAGCCATTACCTGTCCAAATTCTTGGAGTTGCAGGACGCATTTCTTAAAAAAACAAGAGAGGATGAAGATGATGGATGACTGGCATGCAGGTGCAGAACTACCTCAGCCACATGTAGGACAAAAGTTCTGGGTTGCACAGTGGGAACATGGTTACCTGCAGATGTATCCAAAGTGTCCAGTGAGCCCGGGTCATATGAAGTCACTATCCAACAGAGCAACACTGGAGGAGGAAAAGAAGCCAGCTAAGAGAAATGCACAACACGCCAATTGTGCACAGTCAACACGAAAGAACACACTCAGATGATGACAATGCATCCCATTTCCATCCGAAAACCATGACAACAACCAACATACCAACAAAATGTCTGCGAATCAAGAACAGCCAAGGGCAAAACCCACATCTCCAGAAGGTTACATCGTAGCAAGATCTGGAAGAGTTGTCAAACTGTGGAAACAATATGTGGACTGCTAAACTTCCAAACTAGTAAATTTTATAATCATTATTTCTGTACTCATAAAGCTTACACTCCCTATCTCTGCATAACTAAGTTTGCTATTACTCAGCGTCTATCTGTCTCACTTATAATGTACAAGATTTATCTTTGGAAAAAGAAGGGGATGTTGCAATGTTGCTTTAAGAATAATATCACTTTAAGAAGCTCAACATACGGATAAGCCAGCCACCTGGATGTTATCACATGACCAAGAGCCATGGGGCAGAATCATCCTAGATTTGTACTAAGTGTGGTAGCGGGTGGGTAAAATGACGTTTTACCTGCCGGCTGCAATGTTGGCTTTCCATGCCATATCGTCCCAAAACCGCTGCATTAATTATGTATTCCCGGGAAGCAAGCTGTTTCCATGGCAGGTGGGTTTTCATCTTGCCGCTTCATCACGCCAGGCGCTGTATTTAAAGTGCAGACACGCGCACACCTCTCAGTGCTTCCCGCCCACGACTGCTGCAAAGAAAGCATGGCCTGGAAAGGCAAAAAGATGCAGCCCCCAGGCTCAATGACATGTCTCTTGAGTGCCTTTTGGATGCAGTGGATGCTCGGTGTAATGTCCTCTATCCCCACTCTGGCTACAGGGTGGGCAGCAACATCACTAATCCAGCTTGGGAGGTGTTGGCAGCAGTGGTCAGCACCAAGGTCCTGCAAAAGAGGACAGCCACCCAGTGCCACAAGAGAATGAATGATCTCCTCTGTTCCATCAGGGTAAATCACTCTTCTCATTGCTCTCAACTCACACACATACAAACCCATCAAAAATCCAAAGGGCCCTCCCTCACTGCCAGTTCAAGGGACATCACCATTCACTCTCTCACACACGCTTTCATTGTCCTCATCTCATCCATGGGACAACTCACCACCCACACATGCCAGGCGTACTTATCATCTGGCCTGGCAGGTGTCCTGCTCACACACTCTCCATCTCTGTTCATGCAGGACAAGCTGGCACACAACAAGAGGGAGAGGTTGCAGATCAGTGGAGGAATGATTGAAATCAAGGTCCTCACGGACTTTGAAAACAACCATCCAACTGGCCCGCGAGGATCTGGATCGTTCCTGTGCTAATGGTGAGGTCAGCGGTGCTCTACTAAGTGAGGGTCCAGCAGTGCAACATCCATCGGACATCCATGCAGTGAGTAGTGTGTCCTGTTTCAAAGGCAACTGCCATGAACTAATTATCTCTCCTTGCTTTCGCAGGCACATCTGGGAAACTGCCAAGGGAGCCCAAGACCCAGGGCCCCCAAAGAAAGCTCAGGAGAGGAATCCGCTGAAATCCACCATGAAGACCCATCACAGTGCTCAGCTGCACCCTCCACCAGTGCAAAGACACACACCTCGGTGGGATCTAGCTTAAGAGTAGCCTCGAGATCACAATCTGTTGAGCACATCGCACTGTCTGATCCACAGCAGGTGGCAGCAGGGGCTTCCCAGGTGTCCAGCACTAAGAGATCTGAAATTTGTTGAGTCCAAGTCAGATGATGAGTCTTTGGACTCAGTCATGTCACAGCTGCTGGAGCTGCAAAGACAAGCTCCGGAACATCAGGAAGGGATGTCCACTGCACTTCTCAGATTGTAAGGCATGATGGAGGAGCCTGTTTGCCTTCAGGCTGAGGTGATAGTGCTGGCGGGGAGACTGCCACATGGAGACCTTGGTCCAGGATGTTGCTCCTGCACTGCTGCCCGGGCTGAAATCCATCGCTAACGACATAGTTGGCCTCCAACAGTGTGTACGCAAGCGGGTGCGTGGCAGCTTGATCTCACTCCAGCTACCCCTTCTCAAGGCTTAGCCAGGGGCCCTTGGGCACCCAAAGGGAGGAGGATCAGCAGGTGTACCCACCAGGCCATCCATCCAGGAGATTTCGGGAGTGTCTGGCCCATCTGAATCCCCTGTTCTTGTGACCTCAGCAGCTCCAGCACTAAAGGCCATGGAGGGTGCCATGACCACACAGCAGGAACCTCCAGGTCTCAGCCCTCCAGATGATGCTCACCAAAGACATTGCAGACAGGGCGTCTGCCTCCACCTCCACTGTGGATGTCTGGGGAGCACCAAGACATAGCAGAAGGGTTAGGAAGATGTAACTCTTTCAGGTCACAAAGAAATAAACTAAATTAACAATCAGGGAAAATGAAAAAGGCAGCCCCTTAAAGGGCAATTGCAAAAACAAAAGACAAAATTTAAAGGAAACTTACAAACATTAAACCAAAATGTGATCTAAAGGGTCAACAAAGCACTCCAGTCCCGCAGTGCCCAGCGTGGAAGGCCTCAATGGTGACAGTGGATACGCATGCTCCCCTTCCAGGGACACCTGGCTATGAACATAGCCGAGGAAGAGAGGCAGACAGTCGGGTCGGATGACCCCCTCTATCGCCCACTGCCTGGACCTGTTAATGGGTAACTTGGCCAGGCCCAGGAGCAGGTTCACGAGGAGGGCCTCCTCCCTCCCCGCCCCAATCTGCACTGGGTGCCCACAGATCAGGAGTGTGGGACTGAAGTGCAAACAAAACAACAGTAAAAGGTTTTTCAAGTAACTAAAAAAGGGGCGCAGCCTACAACAACCTATATATATACGGGCCACGGACTCCACAAGATCACAAAAGGCGCAGGCATCTTGGAAGTCCGTGAACTGACACAACCTACAATTGTATGGGACTGCTGAGTGCAAGACCCACCACCCCAGGTTCCCATGTAGACAGCCCCCCACTGGGGACTCCCGCCGCTGGACAGCAGCAAGGCACGGCGTGCCCAGGTGGCGGGCGAGGGCAAGGAAGTGAAGGGTGTGCAGCAGCAGCCCATACATGAAACCCCTCCGCGCCATGCTAAAAGGCACAGAGGGCATTTCTGCAAGGTGGCTCAGGTTGCGGGGCTTCGGCTGCCAAGAGAGGGTTCGTGGCCTGGGGCAAATGTGGAATTCCGTCCGAATCGGAGTACGTTTGGACTGAAGACCACCGCGCACCTGCACCACCTTGAGTCCCAGTATGATGTTGGGGCCGAGCACAACCGTCTTAAGGTCTTGACTGGCATTGGCCACGAGCTGGACATCCACTGACACACAATGCTCCAACTCCTGTGGAATCATCCAGTCCACTCATCCACCACCTAGCACGTCCCCGATCCTGGTTACCCCGGCAGCCATAGCCTTCCTCTCCACTAGTCACCAAAAGTTGTGGAGGTGCGGATTCCTGAGCAGCAGCTGTCTGATGATAGCCGCTATTCCAGATGGTGGAGAGCTGCGTCACAAGGCTACCATTTTCCAGACTTTGATCAGCTCCTGGTAAAAATGGGCAATGCCTGCAATGAGCCACGAAGGCCCCTCAGGTCTACAAACAGGAGCTGCAGGTCATAATTTAGGCCGTGCACCTGGCGGAAGAAATACGTCGCCAGGGCACACCATCTCAGAGGGGACCTGGCATAAAGATATCGCTGCAGGGCCTGAAGGCGGAAGGTCGCCACCGGTGCCTGACCGCCCTCCCTATGCGGGAGACTCAGAACCTCAACAGCGGCCCAGTGTAGCCCTTTGTCCCAGAAGAACTCGATGAGCATTCTCTGGATTTTTGTGACAAAATCCGGGGGAGGGGTCAAAGTGACCAACCAGTACCACAACATGGCTGCAATCAGCTGGTTTATGACCAGTGCTCGCCCGAGTAAGATAGCACTCGGAGCAGTCCTGTCTAGCACCGCAGGCGAGTGGTGACATTGGCCTCCAGCTCCTGCCAGTTCACTGGCCAGGATTCCTCAGCAGGGGAGAGGTGGACCCCCAGCTTGAGAAGGCTGGTCCTGCTCCAGGTGAAAGGCCTGAGCTCCTCGGCTGGGGGATCCATCTGCCACTGACTGACCAGGAGTCCAGAACATTTGTCCCAGTTGATCTTGGCAGAGGACATGGCAGAATATACCTCCTGGCACTTGCGCATCCTCCGCAGGTCAGCCGGGTTGGTGAACATGAGCACGGTCATCGGCATAAGCCGAGAGGACCACCCCGATGTCCGGCCCGCACAGAGCCAATCCTGACAACCTCCTCCGCGAGAGGCACAGGCTCCACGCAGATAGAATACAATTGGCCAGACAGGGGGCAGCCCTGATGCACTCCTTTCCCAAAGCGAAGGGTGCCATCAGAGACCCGTTAACCTTAACTAGATGCTCTGCTGCAGTGTACAAAAATTGGATCCAGGCGATGAAATGCATCCCGAACCCGAATGCTCACAGTGTCTCAAATAAATATTCGTGATCCATCCTGTCAAACGCCTTCTTCTGGTCAAGAGACAGGAAGGTGCCCGACAGACCAGTCCTCTGGGAAACGTGGATGAAGTCCTGGACCAGATGGATATTATCGTAGATGGTAAGTCCCAGGACCGTGTAGCACTGGTCAGGGTGGATAATGTGGTCCAGCATGGTGCCAAGGCGAGAAGACATTGCCCTGGCAAAGATCTTGTAATCCATGCTGAGGAGGGAGACCAGACGTCATTTCTTAAGGTGGTGGAAATCTCCCTTCTTTGGCAGCAGGGCAATCATAGCCCTGCGCCACAAGATGTGCATCTCCCTGGTCACAATACTCTCCCTCAGGACCTCCACGTAGTTGTTCTCCAAGACACCCCAGAATGCCTTGAAGAACTCCATGGTCAGCCCGTACAGCCCCGGGGACTTGCTCCTGGAGAGGATGTCAAGCGCGCAGGTCAGCTCCCCCAGACTTATAGGGGAGTCAAGCTTTCCGGCACCTTCCCGGCCGACCTGCAGTAGGTCCTCGAACAAAACTCTGCAAGCACCCTCCCTGGACAGATCCAGAGAGAACAGGGCAATGTCTCGGGTAATGGACCTGACACCTTCCGGATCTGAGACAAGGGATCCGTTGTCGGGCCAGCAGGGTAAGGAGCTGCTGATGGACCCCATGCCTTTTCCCCAGCGAGTAGAAGAAGGGGGAGCTGTGGTCCAGATCCCGGAGGAACTGGATCCTTGACCTCATGTACGCGCCGCGGGACCCGATGAATTGCAGGTCCCACAGTATGCCCTTCTCCTCTTTGTATGCCAGCCGCAGGGCCTGGTCTGCATCAGGCTGATGGAGACGTGTTTCCAGGTCTAGCACCTCCTCCTCCAACTCCTTGACCCTGGGTTTCTGCCTTGTCAACCCCCTTGTGTACTCCTGACAGAACGTGAGCCTTACCCACGTGCCACCATAGGCTCAAGGACGGGAAGACTCCCCACTTACTTCTCCAGCCAGCCCAGAAATGACTGAATGAGTCCAAGAACCGCTCATCCTCCAGCAGCAGGATGTTAAAGTGCCAGTATGTGGACCAAATCTGAGCACAGATCGGAACAAGTTCCGCCCACACTAGATGGCGAAACATACATGGCACCTGCCGCACAGAAGCCGACGGAACGCAGGACACGAACGCCTTGGAAACGTAAAGGCAGTTGAATCTAAACGCTCTGACTCCAGGTGACACAAAAGTGAAAATGCTGAAGTCACGATAGAGATGTCACTAGGCATCCACCAAGTCGAAGGATCCGACCAGGTCCCTCAGCTTACTCAACCCAGCGAGTGGTGCTGGGCACCATGACAGTCCCTGGCCCTGAGCGTACAGTTGAAATCCCCCTCGAGGACGATGAGTTCGCCCGTATCGATGGAGCTGAGATGAGTGGACCCTTCCTCAAAGAAGCTCGCTTGCTGATGCGTGCCCAGGGGAGCTTACGCATTCGCAAGGTGAAGCACAGCACCCCACTAGGTGCACAATAAGGTGCAGCAACTGGCCTGGCACCAGAAACCTTGACCCCCAAGATCTCCGGCTGAAAATGTGGGGCCAACAAGATAGCCACCCCGCCAGAATTGGAGGTGACATGACATATATAGATGCCCCCCTCTCCACTTCAGGAGCCTTGTAGCTTTGTCTCCCAGAATGGTATGGGTTTTCTGCAGGAAGCACACCACACACTTCTCGTTCCCGTGGACCGAGAAGTTCTGGAACCTGCGGTGTGCGTTCCTGCTGATGTTGATGTTGACGTTGAGGCTAGCTATGGCAGTCTTCATTGTCAGAAGTATGTGCTACCATCACCATGCCTAATGTAAGAAGGAGAGGACTTTTAATCCTCCCTCTCCTTCAGGAGCCCAGTGAGAAACATGTGGACCCTCCTCTTAGCATTCTGGTCCAGCTCAGAGGTATTGAGGACCTCACAGGCGGACCAGAGCACAAGAGGAAAAGAATGCCACTGATCTAGGGCCGACTGGACTCTGTCTTGGCGACTGCGATTACTCACTAAAAAATCCTGGAGCTCCCGTAAAGGGATGAGGGAAGAATCGGTGGGGGGTACCAGGGGATCCACCACCTCACCTGACAACGACTCTAAGTTGTCCCGGTGCTCACGGCCGAAACCCCTCCTCCTCCCGGTCACCTCCAGCTTCCAACCGCTCCCATGTATTGAGTACAAGGGCAGGTTCGGAGCTGCCAGTCGGCTCCATCTTCACCTCAATTCTACCCCCAGGGTCAAGGGCAGAGGGGTCCTCTCAGGTCTCCTCTTGGGGGATATGGGCCAAAGGGTGGTGGCGGCTCAGAGTCCCGTTCCTCCCCAGGCATCAGGTCATCCAGTGAGTCCGGAAAAAGCTCTGTACCTAGGACAGAGATGCTCGGCACTAAAGGTTGGGAGGGAGCAGGAAGGCCTTCCTCGCCATCACTGCATAATGACCCAGCGTTTGGGGCCATGAAGGTACTGCTGCAGTCTCCTGGCAGGCCAGATGGCATCTCAGGATACATGGTGGGTTGGGGTGGGGTACCGCCACAAGAGCAATAACCTCACCGATCCCCTGCTCAGGGGACTGCAGCAAGGGGTCGGGGATTTGGGCTCCCCCCAGAGGGCAGAACGAGGATTTACGGGGTGGAGAAGCCACCACCTTTTCATTGGGGGCGGAGACACTTCACACCTCACAAGTGGTGAGGTCCTCCCCCTCCGAGGGGTGGCGCCTCTTCCAGGTTAGGCTGGGGGGTGGGGAGACGTCCACCTGCGAGGCCTCCACGACCTCCTCGAGCACCCCCCCACTGATGCTCTACCCTCTGGGGTTTGGGCAGATCCACCCTCTTTAGTAAGACCACCGGCTTGGGGCCGTGCTGGACCCGGGAACCCATGCAGGGATGACACCGGGCCCAGCACTTGGCGCTGAGACACCCACGGGCCGGGGCCAGATCGTGTTTTTTCCCCTGAGCCAGTGTCTTCAGGTGTCTTGGGATCAGGGTGTTTCTGGGGTGTTCGGGGGGTTTTGGGGGCTGCCTTCTGGTGGTGGATTTTTCTCCATGCCTCCTTATGGCATGGATTCTCTCCCCCCACCTCACTGGTAGCTGAGGCGACATTAGCCGCCAGCATCACCCCCCTTAGCGGGGGAGCAGGTGGAGTGGTGGTGGCAGGAGGTGTGGCGGTGCCTACCACGGCCGGCCGGGTGGTGCTGGCAGCTGTGAAGGCGGGGCAGTTCTTCCTAACAAGCCTCACCTCCTTCCAGGCATGGCACTGCACGCCATCCGCCGTCCAAAATATTGGTAGGCGGCCCCCTTGAAAATGATGTCAAACTGTCCCTCTGTGCACTCCTTCCGGGCCACATGAATGAAGACCTGGTGCCGGAAGAAGTACACATGGTAGACTCTGGGCTCCCTGAGGCTGAGTGGGATCGGCACAGCTCCAGACCCAGTTGGTGAAGGTGGGAGAGGAGGAGCTCACTGGGAACAAAGGGCAGGACTTTGGAAAACACGAGCCTCTCTGCGGTGGCCTCTAAATGGTCCATCACCACATAGGACCCTACAATGGTGAGCTCCCTGGTCAGGGCCAGGTGCAGTGTCTGCTCAGACCTCAGGAAGAATACTGCGTGCCCAAACACACGTGAGGATACGATGATGGCCGAGGAGTCGAAAACCCCAGCCAAAACCTTCAGGCACGCTTCTATACTCATCTTGGGGTGAGTGTAGCTCTTTATCCCCAAGATCTTTGTTATGAGGTGGAATGGTGACGGGGCTGCAGGAGCAGCAGAGGCCACAGAAGCAGCCACTCCCACATGGGTCTTCATTGGGTGGGGTCCCTACCACCAGTGATAGTGCTACCTCCACAGCTGCCCCGGAGGGCCCGGCTACTTGTTGCAGACATACCGGCCAACCCACAGCCACCCCAAGCTCTTTCTGGCAAGTTCAGACACTCTGGCCCCACCGGGAGAGTGAGAGGGAAAGATGGTGTAACCTCTTCCTCCTGATGGCAAGTAGAGATAGAGTGGAAAGGAAAGAGAGGGGGTAAAGGACAGGGAGACACAGGAGGGAAAGGGTAAAAGGTGCAGGGTGGGTGGGTAGCACCTGTGGAGTGGAGCATGGGTGGGAGCCTCGCTGTTCTTCCCATAGGAGAGAGTGATGTCTTCACCAGGCAGCTGGTAATGCCTGGCACAAAGGAGTCCACTCTGTCCCTCTTCACCAGGCAGTACCAGCTACCTGGACTCAGACATGGGTGGAGTGAAGAGGGAGTGGCAAGATCTTAGGCAACACACACACACCCCTTCTCCCCATGTCTCTGATTGGTCTTCACTCCTCCCCACACAAAACACATGGTCGCCTTCAGTACCCACTGAACAAAAGTTCTAACACCCACCTCTGATGTTATTTAAAAATAAAGTCCTTGCCTCCCAGCGTCCGTCCCGCAGCACCTACCCCCTGTCTCTCTCCTCCAAGGCTTCAGGCCTCAGGCCCTGCAGGTTCCAGGCTCCTGCAACCGTGGCAAAAAACACTAGCAGTAAGGTCTTGCATGCTTGTAGTGTCCCCTGGGCAGTAGCAAAACAGATGAATAAAGAAGTCCTGAGGTTCCTGAGGCAAAAGGCAGTAAGCAGCAAAATCTCAATAACAACTCCTGGCGCCTTCCAGCTCCAACAACAACACCCAGGACACAACTGCAGCAGCAGCAACGAGCTGCGCCTGTGTCCAATTAGGAAGAGGCATTTTTTTTCAGTCCATTGCCGAGATTTACTTGGAGCTGGTATACTTGGTCACCGCCTTTGCTCCTTCCGACACGGCGTGCTTGGCCAGTTCCTCGGGTAGCAGCAGGTGCGCGGCAGTCTAGATCTCCCGGGAGCTGATGGTGCTGTGCTTGTTGTAATGGGCCAAGCGGGAAGCCTTACCTGTGATGCACTGGAAAATATCGTTCACAAACGAGCTCATGATACTCATGGCCTTGGAGGAGATGCCGGTGTCGGGGTGAACGAGTTGCATAGCCTGAGCACAGGCGTTAATCACTTGTACATACTATTCACTATTGTCAATAAACAACCAAGAATATCTCTCTGCTGATGGCTCCTTGTTCTGATGAACAGTGTTCGTGTCACTCAGATGTGAAATCTTTCTGCACAAGATTTGGGAAGTGTCTCAGTCCAGGGCCTCTTCCCTGTGCTTTGTGCAGCCCTCAGACCAAAGTGAAGATCCGGCCTCACATTCCCTGGACACATTACTGATACCTGCACCTCGACAGTGCTTGTCATTGCTGCCAGATTGTTGTGGACAGGCATCACAGAGTTCCATCATTCTCTCTGTGTGCTCTCAGCACCTTTAAGGTGGGGCTGGCCTCCATGTCTTCAGCATCTGTGACTAGTGACACCATGCTCCTAGGAAGTCAGGTGCTGAAGGCAGACAAAGGATTGGATGCTTTTAAAGTTTCATGGCTGCGTCTCGATGATGTAACCCTGATCACAGAGTACAAGCGAGCTGCCCTCAGCCAGACAGGAGTCAGACATTCTCAGAGGCTATGTGAGGATGTATGGTGCATCCTCATTGCATGTCATCATCGTTCTCCTGCAATCAAGCGAATATTAGGGCCTCCACGGCATCTCCATGAGAGGAGCATTATCACAGAGGGTATATGCGCTGCCATAAGCCAGACTAGAGTCAAATACTTACAGATACAATGTGAGGATCTTATGGTGTCTCCTCACTGCACGTTGTCATCATTCTCCACAAATCTAGCAGCCATGAGGGCACCCGAGCGTGCCTGTCTCATTTGGCCAGTGTGAGGGCCTCATCGCCGTCATCGTCGCCTTTGAGGACCTCCTCGCCCTCATCACTGTTGATGTCCTCATCAGAGGAGACTTCCAGCTCCTGCGTCTCCTCCTCAGCCAGGGCCCTCCCTGTTGCAGTACCAGTTTGTGAAGGGTGTTGCAAATGTGACTCCCTCTGTGGACTATATTGCAGGGCTCCACCAGACCGGTCCAGGCACTGGAACCTCATTTTCAGCATCCTGATGGTTTGCTTCATCAAGTTGCAAGTTGCAGCATGAGTCTCAGTATACCTTCACTCTGCTGCTGCCTGAGGTTGCTACACGAGTGTCATCAGCCACGGCTTGCCTCAGTCCCTGAGGAGCCATTCCTGCCGCCTCTGTGGACCCTAGAAACATCAGGGATCTGTGGCTTGCCATTTTAACACTCCACCCTGCTCTCTTGCCCACATGTCTGTCCTTGGCCTGCTGCATTGTTCCAGTGAAGCCCAACGCAAATTGGAGGAACAGCACCTCATCTTCCGACTAGGCACTTTACAGCCTTCCGGACTGAATATTGAATTCAACAACTTTAGGTCTTGAGCTCCCTCCTCCATCCCCACCCCCTTTCTGTTTCTTCCCCCTTCCTTTTGTTTTTTTCCAATAATTTATATAGATTTTTCTTTTCCCACCTATTTCCATTATTTTTAAATCTTTTATGCCCCCCCCACCCCCACTAGAGCTATACCTTGAGTGCCCTACCATCCATTCTTAATTAGCACATTCGTTTAGATAATATCACCAACTTCAACACCTCTGTATTCTTTTGTTCTTTTGTCTTTGACATCTTTTGATGACCTGCTCCCATCACTGCTTGTTTGTCCCTACAACAACACACCCTCTCCACTTCTCTCTCCACACCCCGCCACCACCTTAAACCAGCTTATATTTCCTTGTAAATAAAAATCAGTTCTGTTGAAGGGTCATGAGGACTCGAAACGTCAACTCTTTTCTTCTCCGCCGACGGTGCCAGACCTGCTGAGTTTTTCCAGGTAATTCTGTTTTTGCTTAGGGATCTGTGGCTGACTGACAATGTAGGAGTCATCCACACTCACTGGAAACCACGCGCAGAACCGCAGGATGCGTTTGTGGTGGTTGCACATCAGCTGCACATGCAGCGAATACAAGCCCTTATGGTTGACATAGTTGACTACGTGTTGCAACAGAGATCTGAACGCTACGTGACTGCAGTCGATGAAACCCTGCACCTGAGATCTGGGCAAATCCAATCGCTCTTGCGTCCTCACTTTCCTGGTCCTGGGCAAAATGCACAAAGTTGTGTGCCCTCCGAAGATGGCATCCGTGACCTCATGGATGCATTTGTATGTGGAGACTTGTGATACCCCACAGAGGTCACCTGTGGAGCTCTGAAAGGAGCCACTGGCATAGAAATTGAGCACTGCTGTCACTTTCTGGCCACTTGCAGTGCATGTCCACGTGGCACCAAAACCTGCAGTAGCTGGCAGATGTGACTGACCTGTTCCCTTGACATGCGCAGTCTTCGGCAACACTGATTCTAGGTAATCTGCAGGAATGAAAGGCGGCCTCTATAGACCCTGGGTGCAGCTAGGCGCTGACCAGCGACGGCTTGCTGTGACTTTTTGGAAGAGTGTGCAGGAGCCCAAGCTGCCCCTTCTTCCAGAGGGTGCTGCTCCTCCCTCTGTGGAGCCAGGTGCCTCAATCCCTCTCTCCTCCATTGTCTTTGCCCTCTGTATGCCCAAAACCCAACTCACCTCTTCCCCCACTCACCCTGACTGATTGGCAGTAGCTTTGCCCATTAGAGTATGCTGTGCTCTCAGCCCAGGCGGAGACATCCTCCTAACCAGTGCTGCCAGGCTGCACTGTTAGCTTGAACCTTTGAGACTGGTCCAAACTGGGATGATGACATTGTAAGGAGCTGTGAGCGCCTCCACCAGTGACTGCTCTATGGCCAGCTTTAGCAAGGAGAATGTACAACATGCACAGTCGTCCAACTGTTCTGCTGTTCACTAAAACGCTCATTATTTTACAGTCTGTGCCCGAGGGGTGAAAAACTATGGAGCACTTGGTGGCATTTTGATGCTTCTGCGTTGCTTGAGTGGGCAGATAAGCTAGAGGCCCAACTCCAATCATATCAATGTGGCTGCGCCTGAACTGTCTCAGCTGCAGAGGCGTGGTCACTTTATACAAGGTGCCCCTAATGCGTGGCTGCTTCCCTTGCCCAACTACCCCACCTCCCTACCCTGCATGTGCTTGTGCGCTACCTTCAACCGCAGGGCAGCCTTTGCCCCCCTCCACCAAAGCCACTTCAACCACAGGGCAGCCTTTGACCCCCCTGCCCACCCAAAGTTGCCTAAACCACAGAGCAGCCTTTGCCCCCCCCCCCCCCCCCCCCACAACGCGCTTCAACCTTGAAGTCCAACAGGTATCCCTCACAAGTGCTCCACAATGTTATTGTGCACTCACCTCCGAGTTCCCCTCAGAGTGCAGCCCGCCAAATGCACGCCTTTTATATGCTGTTGTGAAACACATCGATGTGAATTCATGCCGACTTGGGCGGATGATTCAGCGGGCGGTGGGTGGCAATGAGTTGGGCAGGCTAGCTTTATAATTATATGCTGAGGTATTACAATGAGGTTCTCGACGTCCGATGGTGGGAAACGCAGCCCGCCATCGACAGGCTGAGCAGACGACTGCAAACTGGTTTCATGATGTCATGAAATCAATTTTTGGCCTTTTCACCATGTTGCCCACTTTTGCCACTGAACTCGCCTGATGCCAGTGGGTACGGAAGATTCCGCCAATGGTCAGCCTCTGCACTATTGTACCCTAGACAATAGGCGTGTCTAGAGATTGCTTGTTTGTGCTGACTTAGCTGCAAGTAAACCCCACCAGAGATCCTCATGAAAACTGAATTCACGGACCTCATTTGTGCTACATATGGATAGCACAAGGATATCACTACATTATACTCCAACCTCCTTGCAATAAATTTAACATTCCACTTGCCTTTCTAATTACTTGCTCTACCTTTTTGTGTTTTATGTATGAGGATACCCAGATCGCTCTGTACCATGGTAATTTATAGTCTGTTTCTATTTAAATAATATTTTGTTTTTCTATTAATACAAAAGTGGATAACCTTACACTTCCCCACATTATACTCCATCTGCCAAATTTTTGTTCACTCACATAACCTATCTATATCCTTTTTCAGACTCTTTGTACCTTCTTCACAACTTGTTTCTTCACCTTTCTTTGTATTATCAACAAATTTGTCTGCAATACTCTCGATCTCTTCATCTAAGTCATTAATAAAAATTGTAAATAGTTGAGACCCCAGCACCGATCCCTGTGGCACCTCACTAATTACATTTTGCCAACCTGAAAATGATCCATTTATACCAACCCTCTTATCTTCTGTTAGCTAGCCACACCGCTATCCAGCTAAAATAGTTTCTGCAACACCATGGGCTCTTATTTTGTGTGGCACTTTATTGAATGTCTTTTGAAAATTCAAATACACATCTCCTGGTTCTCATTTATCCATCCAGCTCATTACATCCTCAAAGAACTCCAATATATTTATCAAACTTGACTTCCCTTTCATAAAACCATGTTGACTCTGCTTGATTGTATTACAATTTTTAATTGTTCAACTACTTAATAATGGATTTATGAACTTTCCCAATAACAGACTTTATGCTAACTGGTTTACAGTTTCCTGCTTTTTGTCTCCACTCTTGTTTGATAAAGCCATTACATTTGCAGTTTTCCAATTTAGAGAATCTAGGGATTTTGGAAGATTACAATCACTACAACAACAACATATAGTGCCTTTAACATAATGAAACGTTGCAAGGCACTTTACAGGAGCATTACAAAACACAGTACGACACTGAGCCATGTTACGAGATATTAGGTTAATGACTAAAAGGTTGGTCAAAGGAAGTTTTTAAGCTGTGTGCTAAAGGAGGAAAGTGAGGTAGAGAGGTGTAGAGAGGGAATTCCAGAATGTGGGACCCAGGTAACTGAAAGCAAGGCCATGAATAGTAACGAAATTATAATTGGGAATGCACAAGTGGCCAGAATGCATCCACTATTACTGCAGCCACTTCTGCAGCCTGAGAATTCAGGCCATCAGGTCCAAGGGATTTGTCAGCCTTTACTTACCTCCTTCTGTATCTGTCCCTGGATAAAAACTGTCCTCCAATTCACTTGTATTTTCAAAATCCTAATTGTCTAGCCTTTGGCCCTCCCTATTTCTGCAGCTACTGATTTGCACAAGTGCACTCTTACCTCCACCTTTGATGCCCTCGTCTCCAATAAAGCCATTACTCTCACCTTGACCATTCATCTTGGTACACCCTTATCTTCACTCCCTTAAGCCCAAGAGATGTGGACTTGAAAAGATATGGTGGACGATATATGTATCCTAGGCTGTTGAGGGAGGCAAGGGAGGAGATAGCAGGGGCGCTGGCAATAATTTTCAATACCTCTCTGGCTATAGGAGAGGTGCCAGAGGACTGGAGGACATCCAATGTGGTACCATTATTCAACATGGGAGGAAGGGATAAACCAGGGAACGACAGGCCAGTCAGTCTAACCTTAGTGGTGGGGAAACTATTGGAAGCAATTCTGAGGGACAGAATTAATCTACACTTGGAGAGGCAGGGATTAATGAAGGACAGTCAGCATGATTTTGTTAAGGGGAGGTCATGTCTGACCAATTTGATTGAATTTTTCAAAGAGGTGACCAGGTGCGTAGATGAGGGCAATGCATTTGACGTAGTCTACTTGGACTTCAGCAAGGCTTTTGATAAGGTTCCACATGGGAGACTGATAATGAAGCTAAGAACCAAGGGGATTTGGCAAATTGGATCCAGAATGGGCTGAGTGGCAGGAAGCAGAGGGTGATAGTTAAGGGGTGTTCTTGTGACTGGATGCCTGTGTCCAGTGGGGTTCCACAGGGATCAGTGTTGGGTCCCTTGCTGTTTGTGGTATATATAAATGATTTAGACTTGAATGTAGGAGGATAAAACTGTCAAGAGAAACAAACTTAAAGTGCCGTTGACAGCCGTGTCAGCAATCCCTGCTGAGCTAAATCCATTAGTGTGGCTTAGAACTCAACCAAGCTTTCATAATGAGATTCCATTGCACAACAAAATCTCCAGAGCTGAATACCTTAAAGTCTTTGAAGTCATTGAAAGCTCAGCCATCTGTTCAAGCTTGAAGCAGGGAAATGGATGCCTCAATTGTCATTTAATGAAAAGATTAAATTACAGAGGTCAATTGACACAGTCAAATCTGAATATCAATATTGTTCAATGCAAAAGAGCATTTTATCCAAGGGATAATGTACTCTAATGCATCTGAAGACTTTTCCACTTTCACAATGCTGGTCAATTTAATGATCACTTATCTTTTAAGAACAAAGCTCTATTGTCAATCACTGCATTAACTTACTTAACTTATCATACCGAATTTCATTATGACACGTGAAGTTGGCACCACCTTTTGAACTTACCAATCAAATAATTCCCAACTCCAAACTAGGGTCTCCCCACAGTTTACAACAGTTCAGATCTGGCGTGAACCACGTCGCTTTCAGAAGCTGGCCCAACTCCATCAAAATTGCAGGTGGTCTGAAATGCCCACCTCTGCAATGGAGCAAGCAAGGTCAGGATTGCTATATGTAGACTTGCTACCCGTACCCAAATTCTGTGCCACAGAAAATTTCTGGTGATGGAAATGGGGCAGGAATCCTAGTATTGGGTCCCATCTGCAATGTATTTTGCTGGCCCACTCCATTCCTACGTGGATGGAGGCATGAAAATCCGACCCCTTGGGTTGGGAATAATGAGGGGAGGCAATATAAAATGAAGGATACAATTCTAACGGGGATGGAGGAACAGAGCGACCCGGGGGTGCAAGTACACAACCATTGAAAGTGGCAGGACAGGTTGAGAAAGTTGTGAAAAAGGCATATAGGATCTTGGGCTTTATGAGTAGATCCAGTACAAAAGCAAGGAATTTATGGTGAATCTCTTGACCTCAACTGCAGCATTGTGTCCAAAACTTTTCTGCTTTCACAATGCTGGCCAATTTTATGGTCACTTACCTTTTAAGAACAAAGTCCTATCATCAATCACTGCATTAACGACATATTTAACTTATCATGCAGAATTTCATTATGACACGTGAAGTTGGCACCACTTTTTGAACTTACCTATCAAATGGAAAGTATTAGAGAGGGGAAAGAAAAGATTTAGATAGATTGATGGAACTGGGGCTGTTCTCCTTAGAGGAGAGCAGATTAAGAGGAAATTTGATAGAAGTGTTCACAATCATGAGGGCTATGGACAGTGTAGAAAGGGAGAAACTTACCTTTGATGGAAGGGTTGCAATACCAAAGGACACCAATTTAAGATGATTGGCAAAAGAAGCAACAGTGATATAAGGAAATACTCCTTTATACAGAGTGATTAGGATATAGAATGCATTGCCTGAGAGTGTGATGGGGGAAGTTTGAATTGAGGCTATCAAAAGATAGCTGGCTAATTATTTGAAGAGATAAAGTTTTCAGGGAAAAGGCAGACAAGTGGGAATAGGCAAGTTGCTCTGCTGAGAGTCAGTGTGGACACAACAAGTTAAATGGCCATCTTCTGTGCTGTAACCATTGTTTGATTCTATAAGGCTGCATGCCTCAGATTTGATCACCATTTTAAATTTCACCCTGGCCAGGCACATTTTCCATACCTCGGGAAACCTGGAAGCTAAGGAAAGCTGATAACCACTGGATCCAGCAGTCAAGTATCTTTCCAGATACCTACTGTATCAAGCCCATCTGTTTCACCAGCCCATCTATCTCTCTATTGGTCTGATCTTTCAGATCTCTTTCCACCACCCTCCCCTCTCCTCTTCAACCCCCAGAATGTCTCCAATCTTCCCTCCAGCGTGGCTCCCCTCCCCAATATGTCTTGCTTCCCCCACCTTTATACAGCCCCTCCACACATGAACTCTCTCTCTTTCCTCTCTTATCCTTGGCTGTTTTACAGTGCTACAAACCTTGCTACTCAGCAGCTAGTCAGCCGTAATCTGGCTGGTTGCAGCTGGGAAACATGGATAAATGCTAATCAAATTCAGAAAGCCCTGAAGGAAACCCAGATGTGCCAACAGCAAAACAATCTCTTTGCCCTCCACACCCCACAAATCCCTGCTTCCCAGCTTTCAAGTTAATATTAAGGTTTGCATGTCCAACTGCATTAAATCAACAGCCAGCCAAACACACAATGCTCTTCTCATGAATATTGAAGAAATAACCGTGTCAGACAATGGCAAAGAAGTCTGATTGAATGTGATGGGTCTGAATGAGAGCAAAAATGTTTGCAATCTATTCAGTCTCGAGCTGTGCTTCCAACCCCATATCCTCTTTTATGTAGCCTACTTTCTCATCTAATATTACCTACCTCAGCAAATCATGACCTCATCTATGGGTGGAATTTTGCTGGCATTGGGCATGTTCGGTGGCATGAGCAGACAATGTGGCAAGAAGGCCAAAAATTAGTTTCACAATGTCGTGAAACCAGTTTGCAATCATTTGCTATACCCATCCAAGGCAGGCCGCGATTCCTGCCATCGGACATCGGGAACTTCATTGTAATACATCTGCATATCGTTATAAGCCCAACTGGCTGGAATCATCCCTCCATGCTTGATCATCTGAGCATGCTGGCGGAAAAAACATGCTGGTGCAGAACACATTTTGACAAGTGTGACATGCAGAAGTTGGGACTTACCATCAGGGCCTTGCTCACATTGTGGACATCTGAGGAGCAGGAGATGCTGGAGCCCGACAGCAAAAGGAGCATGGAGGAACATCCATCACATGCTGGGTGGATTCTCATGGCCATAGCTCCACCGCAAAGTAGTTCACGGAATGTGGAAAGTCATTGTTGAGGGTCTGCTCAGTGTCTTGGCCATGGTCTGCAATGAATGATTGTCGTCAAGGGGGTGGAGAGAAAGGTCTAGCTGTGTTTGGGAGAGGAAGATGTACTGGGGCAGTTGGGAGAGGAAGGTCTAGGTTGGACTGGGAGAGGAAGGTGTGTTGGGGGCGAGGTTGGGAGGGGGGAAACAAAGGTGTCAAGGAAGTGAGGTCAGGAGGGGGGGAACGAAGGTGTCGGGGGGATGGGGTTGGGAGGGGGGAGTGAGGGTGTCGGGGGGGAGGTTACGAGGGGCAAATAAAGGTGTCGGGTGGTGAGGTTGGGAGGATGGAGGGAGTATGGTGCGGAGGAGGTGGTAATGGGGGAGAAGATGGCAACTGGGGAGGTAAGTGTATTGGGGGAGGAAAGCATAATGGAAGGAGTCTGGAGAGGGGTGGGAGTCAAGGTGACAGAAGGAGTCCGGGGGGTGGGGAAGGAGTCCGGTTGGAGGAAGGAATCTGGAGAGGGGAAGGAGTTGGTGGGGGGGAGAGGAAAGAGTCCGGAGAGGTGACGGGGTAATTGTGGAGGAAGAAGTAAGTATGAAGGTAGGAGTCAGGAAGGGGGAAGACGTAAGGCTGGAGGAAGGAGTCAGGAAAGGGGTAAGAGTAAGGATGGAGGAAAAAAGGGTTTAGGAAGGAGTCAGGAAGAGGGAAGGACTTAGGGTGGGGGAAGAAGTCCGCAGCAAGAGCCTGGGGTGGAGGAATCCGGTGGGGAGGAGTTGCAAGGGTGGAAGGAATTGCAAGGGGGAAAGGAATCTGGTGGGGGCAGGGAAGACTTGGGGGGTGGGGGAAGAGTCCAGACGGGGGAAGGAGTCCAGAGTGGGGGATGTCCAGGTGAACGTGCAAGGGGGCAGTCTGTGGAACTGATGATGGCCTCCGAGGTAGCAAACTGAAGGTGGGTGTGGTAGGAGGGAATGATGAGAATGACTGAGGGCAGAGTGAGGTGGTACGATGGGAGAGTGAGGGTGCGATGGTATCAGTAGAGGGGATGGTGAGCGTGGTTGGTGGGGACTTGGAAACAGATACGGACCATGGGGGTGGAATGGAGGAGGGGGGAGGTTAATGTGGATGGGGGAGGGATTTTTGGGAAGGAAAGGAATGTGCATGTTCACCTGGACATCCCTGAGAGAAAAGCGTTGTGGCTGGTAGGTGACGCTGGGGAGGCAGAAGGTGACTTGGGTGGTTGACAGTGAGGGGGGGAAAGGAAATGGGTGGTGGGGGAGGGGAAAGGATGGGGGAACCTCAAGACATACTGTGGCACTACCATGCTGGCTAAATCAAAAGTGAAACAAGTGTCATGGTGGGCAAGAACATGTGCTACATGGGAGTGTGATCAGTGGGTGGATGGAGATGCAGGTCAGCTCAGATGGTCAACTGAAAGTGAACCCCAGCAGGCAGCATTGAAAATGCTCAGGACATTGAGGTGAGTGTGATGCACGAAGGATCCATGTGTGGGAGAGTGCTTGCACAAGGCTGCAAAAGGTCCTGCCACACACGTGTTTCTCCCTCCAGAATCACTTGTAGGCCAGCTGCGTGCAGCTGAACTGCTAGTGGGCGATGGGGGGTTGGGGGCAGGGGGATGCAGTGGGAGGATTCGCAAAGCCTGTCAATGAAGCTGAAAGACACCATTGCACATTATTCAGTGAAAGAGAATATATTTTCAGATTGTAAAGTGACAAAATGTGTTCACCCATGCAACCAACTGTGATCAGAATCTCTTAACCTCTTAACTTTTCCTTGCCCTGACATCCAGAGCAGGAGTGGGGACAGCCTGTGCAATAGTTGGCCCTGGTGTCTCTGATGACTTTGGCATGGGTTCCCTGGAGACCCAGGGTCGTGGGAGCCCCGGCTTGCTTTGGCTGTCCTTCTGTGAGCCAGCTGCTCCCTTTTCGGTGACAGAGGACGAGGCTGAGGGGGTCGCAGGCAACGGGGACTCAGAGGGAGAGGACATGTCTGAGATTCCTGAGAGAATGACCCAGAGGTGCCCAGCTGCCACTCCTCCTCCCTTCAGATGCCCGAGGGCCCCAGCCTGACTCCTTGAGGGGACAGAGCACCTAGAGGGACGTCGAGGTAAGCCCGTTTCCCTCTAGCGTTACCACTGCTGGAACGCACTCATGGCTACTGTGATGGAGTGCAGGTCTGCACGCATCTCTGTGTTCTGCTGGACAAGGGTCTCCATGGTGTCCACCATCCTTCCCACTCTGTTGAAGGATTCCAACAGCTCTCCGTTATGTTCCCCTGAATTCTGCTGACTCTCCACGATAAGTTGGAAGGCCAAATACAGAGACTCATCATCTGACTCGGACCTCACAGATGCATCTTTGCCAGCTGTCCTTCAAGTGTCTGGAAGCTCAGCTGAACCTACCTCCCCCTGATGCGGACACATGTCCATCTGATGACCACCAGATTGTGAACCCAAGCCTGTTCTAGATCTAGGTCCTGCCAAGGTGCGTTTCTCTGCACTGGTAGAGGGTGTGGGTAAGCACTGTGATGGGTTTTCCAGGCTGCTTATTTCCAGCTTTTCAATGGAGTAGGAGTCCGCTTGGCTGGAGATGAGGGACTAGAGGGTGTCAGTTGCTTGGCAGATCTCTCTATGAATCAAAGTAGAGATAATTAGTGCATGGCAACAGAGTTAAAAGCAGGAGAGAGAGCACTCACATTTGCAATGAGAGAGGTTTGATGCGGTGTAGGATCCTCACATGGGTGTTTGCTGCCAACCTCACGGTCAGTGCAAGCACGGTCCATGTCCTCACCTGCCAGTGTGATGGCACGCTCCTCAAAGTGAGTAAGGGGCCTAATGTAGGTCACTCCAATCCCATTCTGGGACTCTTTTCTGCTGATGTGAGGAGGCTTCTCCTACAGGAAAACAGATGAAGAATGAGCAAGACACATGGCACTGCGCGGAATGCTTGTGTGGTAGCCATGGAAGGGATGAGGATGTGAGCTCCAGAGGACATGAGCCTGATGGAGATGTAAGGGTTGGTGTGAGAATTAGTGGTGTTGTCCCTTGTGGTGTGAGATCCTTGTGGATGTGTGATGGGTTTGTGAGTGTGAGAGTTGAGAGTGATAAGAAGAGTGACTTATGCTGGTGGAATGGTTGAGACCATTCATCCTCTTTCGGCTGTCCTCTTTTGCAGGACATTGGTGCTGAACACCGCTGCTACCACCTCCCATACTGAATTAGCGACCTTGCTTGCTGTCTTCGCCCAGAGCCGGGTGGAGGACATCATGGCGGGCCTTCGCAGCATCCAAAAGATGCTTGAGGGATGTGTCATTAAACTGGGTGGCTGCAGTCTTCTTGCCTTTTGGGGCCATGTCTTTTGTGCAGCAGTCTGGTCTGTAAGCACTGAGAGGTGTGCACGCGGCTGCACTTTAAATATGCGCCTGGCATGAGGAAGTAGCGAGGTGATGGCATGACGGGCAAATGTGAGTCCGCCCACCATTGAAATGGCATGATTAATGAGCTGTGATTGGGACGATACGGCATGGAAAGCTGCCATTGCACCGGTGGATAAACCATCCTTTTTCCTGCCGACTACAGCACTTAATGTAAATCTGGGACAATTCCACCCTATGTCTTTGTCACCTCCAGGCTTGACTGTGCTCATTTGGCCAGCTTCCCATCCTATACCTTTGGTAATCTTAAAGGAGGAAAGAGTTGAATTTTAAGACCTTTGTTGAAATCTGTATTTTTAAACACATTTTTGGCTACCCCTCCTAATGTCTCTTTTAGCTCAGTGTCCAGTTTTCCTTTATACATCAAGTAACTAAAACCTTAAGTCTCTTTGGACCTCCACTGCTTCCAGCTTCTCACCATTTATAAAGTACTCTTATCTATCCTTTTATGTCCAAAGTGGATGACCTCACACTTGCCTATATTGAAATTCACTTCCCATAATTTTGTTCATCAACTTAAGCTGGTAATGGTGATTGAGAATCATTTATCCACAGATATACAGGGACCTGATCTTCAGGTTGTGGTGCAACTATCTGCTGAACATTCTCTTTGTATTCTTGGTTTGATAGAGACCTCCATTTAGTGGTGCTGAATGCAAATCTCCATCAATTGGTTTAGTTTAACCCTGCTGCTGTCCAAATCATTCTTTCAGTATCAGAGTCTATAGGATAAATCAGCTCACTTCTGGACCCTGAAAGATTAAAACTGAAGAGAATGTTCTGTCCTGGTTATAGTTAAAGTACCCATCAACATCCTTGTTGCTGCTTCCCTGATAGGATTTTGAAACTGTGTTATTTTTGTCAGTTGCATGTGCCCCACTTTCTTGATATGGAGAAATCTGTCATCATGCTCAAGAATCTCTAGATTATTACTGTGAATTCTATGCAGTTAGAATTTCAACCTCTTTCTTCCTCACGGAACACTTAACACCTATCTAAGCCAGGAAAGCTTAGTTGCAATTTGACATTGAAATCTCCAAACATGCTTAGGGGTAGCTCTGAAGGTGAATTAGCTAAAAGCTTATCAGAACAATGATCTGATGGGCTTCCCCTGGTTATCCTATCTGCATTGTTTTTGTTTGTGTTGACCAGGAAGAATGGTAGTCTTCATCAATGAGTCTGTCCGTTCCAACTCTCAAACTGGGCTGGATGGCTAACACCCTGCTGTTATTACGTGTTTGCCTTGCTTGAACCTTGGGTTACTGAGAAACTCACAGATAGTTTACTTTGTTCTCCTCCCTTTTTGTCAGGAGTATCATTTTGAAGTTAACACAACTCCAATGAGTGAAGACCTTACAATACATATCCTGTGAAATTATGCTGTGGAAACTTTACCTGGTTAAAGTTTGTGAGAAATCTGTCTTTGCTTCAATTGCTTGAGATATTCGTTAATATACAAAAAAAAACACGATTTGAAAATTAGCATGTACCAATATGTTGCAGTTCATGATAACAAATAAAGGTGTACAATTCTTTTTTCCCATCAACAGATTATTATAATGGATCGAAAGAAAATCAAAAACCATTATCTGAAAACCTGGTTTATTGTGGATCTGATTGGTATCATGCCTGTTGACTACATATTTTTAGGTGCAAAAGTAAGTCATAAGTATTTGTAAATAATTGCCTTATGAATTTGAAGCATTCTGTAGTAACTTGGTATAATTTTCACCTTGGCCCTATAAGTAATTTCCTGGTCTGCACTTTGCACCTCATCCTGATGCAGATTGGTACTTCTGGTGCCATGCTGAAGCCCAAAATGAGAAACGACAGTGGATGGGCTAAAAGCTTGAGTACTGATTTTGCTTTCTAATGAAAATTAAATGTAAATTTTTTTACCAATTGATGCCTCATCATAAGATGTGAGTAATTAGAGAAATACTTGAAATTAAAAGCCAGAAAACGCTGGAGATACTCAGCAGATAAGGTAGCATCTGAGGGGAGAGAAACAGAGTTCATGTTTCAGATCAATTACTTTCATTAGAACTGGAAAAAGTTAGCAATGTAATAGATATTAAGCAAGTGAAATGGGGGAGGATGGAAAAAACAAAAGTTCAGATCGGTGATCGGGCGGAAGATAGGAGAGATTAAATGACAAAATAGACAGCAGTGCAGTACCAAAGGGTGTGGCAATGGGACAAATGAAGAAACAAAAGATGCATCTAGAGAAGGTGTGAATGGCAGAATGACTACTGTCATCCAAAAGCAAAAACAAGAGAAGGATGATAGTAAAATGAACCCTGCAAAGAAAAAGGAAACAAAACGAGGACAGAAATTATGCTCTGAAATTGTTAATTCAGTGTTGAGTCCAGAGCTGTAAAGTGCCAAATCGAAAGATGAGTTGCTGTTCTTCGAGTTTACTTTCAATTTCACTGGGATGCTCCAGGAGGACGAGGAAAGACAAAGAGTTCAGTGGA
Source organism: Carcharodon carcharias (assembly GCF_017639515.1). Lineage (NCBI taxonomy): Eukaryota > Metazoa > Chordata > Chondrichthyes > Lamniformes > Lamnidae > Carcharodon > Carcharodon carcharias. The sequence goes on along the minus strand of NC_054468.1, from coordinate 158,462,554 downwards.
GCGCATTATGGAGAAATAAAATGACAGGTGACCAGAAGCTTGGAGACTGAACAGAGGTGTTCCACAAAATCATCATCCAACCTAGGTTTGGTCGAGTAGACCACATTGTGAGAAGTGAATACAGCCTACTAAATTAAATGTAGTGAAAATTGAGCAGCAGGAATACAGCAAGATCAGCAAGTATAAAGAGCAGTGGTGGAGCAGACCGAGACCAGCAGCAGGAACACGGCAAAACCAGCAGGTATAAAGAACGGTAGCAGAGCAGAGCGAGACTAGCAGCAGGAACACAGTGACACTGGTGGGTATAAAGAGCTAGGGGCGGTTAGAGCAAACCAATCAACTTCAAAACAACAAAGAAGAAAAAAAATCAAAGTGTGAGATAACAGGAAAGCAAATAAGTGATTGGTTAGTGAGTATTTTTCTCCTTTTCTCTCTCTAAGCTAGGTCACTTGTTCAAACTAGGAGCTGAGAATTTAAAAAGTTCAACCGGGGTGAGGATATCAGTAATTAAATTAGTAAGAGTATTAGTGCAGGACAAGCCTACAGGGAGTAATTAAAATGAATATCTTAAACTAAATTGCAAACGGGAACAGAGGCAATTTGTTTTAGATTTTATCGAATAATTAGTATGGGCAGAATTTTCCCCCCACTAGGGGGAAAGTTTAGGAGTGGGCGTGCTGCCACTTTACAAAAGAATGCACTTATCACCCTGGGGCTAAATGCTGCCTCAGGGAGATCGGCTCCATAATAAAAAATCTGAAAAATATAAGAAAAATATTTCCCTGACATGTCCCCTCATATGACACTGTCACATGAGTTGGGACATGTCTATCACTTTGAAAAACACTTTTATTACATTTTTTAAAACCTACATGAAACCTCATCCCACCTGTGGATGAGGTTTCATGCTTTTTCTAACGCCCGCCAGGGCTCCTGGCCTGCCCGCCAACCATAAGGTTGGATGGGCAGGTCCACTAATGACTTTAATGACTTTGTCAATGGCCTTGATTGGCCATTGACAGGTCGGCGGGCACACAGCTGATTCTGCTGAGCCCCCGCCTACCTGAAAATTTATATGGGGCGGGGTGACATTGGGAGTTCCGCCCGATGTCACCTGCGTCATTTTACGCGTCGGCGAGTGGGCCTGCCCCCTGCTCACCGACTGGGGAATCCTGGCCTATAAAAACTGAAGCCAATTTGATAATTTATCATAAAATTAAAATCAGTGCTGAATTTATCAGTAAAACTAGGGGAAGTTTAAAATAAAATTATAGGGGATAGCAAAACTAAATAAGTCGGAATTTTTCAGTAAATTAAAATCTAGGGTTTTTACATGATAAGAGTCAGGTAAAAATATTATAACATAAAATAAGCACAGGGGAAGATGATGATTGGTGAGTAACTGGTGAGTCTTTTTTTTATTTAAGTAGTAAGGTTAATAGTCTTATAAATTAAGGTATGGCAGGGCAGTTCAGACACGTAGGGCAGAATTTTGCCGTTGGCAAGCAGGGGCGGGGCCCGCTCGTCAACATGTAAAATGACGCGGGATGACGACGGGTGGAACCCCCAATGTCACATTTAAATTTTCAGGAAGGCGAGGGCACAGCAAAATCAGCTGTGCGCTCACCGACCTGTCAATGGCCAATTGAGGCCATTGAAAGGATCATTAAAACAATTAAAGGACATGCCCGTCCAACCTTAAGGTTGGCGGCCAGGCCAGGAGCCCCGGCGAGAATTAGAAAAAACATGAAACCTCATCCACTGGTGGGATGAGGTTTCATGTAGGGTTTTAAAAAGTTTAATAAAGTTTTACTGTAATTTATGAACATGTCCCACCTCATGTGACATTGTCACATGAGGGGGACATGTTAAGGAATTTTTTAAATCTGTTTTTAATCTTTTTAAAAGTGTAAGCGATCTCCCTGAGGCAACGCTTAGCCTCAGGGAGATGTGCGGTCTTTCGTGTGCATGCGCGAAAGAGCGCACTCTCGCTTTTGGGGAATCCCCGCCTGCCCAGGAAGCACATAGCGCTTCCTGCCGGACGTCACACTGGGCGGGCCTTAATTGGCTCCCAGCCCACCAGAGATTGTGTCTGGCCTGGCAGGCAGAAAATTCTGCCCTTAGAGTGCACACCCTGTTTCATGTATGAACCGCAGGATGTTTCTTGTGTCCCAGACAACTACACGTGCAGGATATGTCATCAGTTTTAGCACCTCGAACCCTGGGTTTTGAGCCCTGGGAAACTTCACTATTTACTCTAGTCCAAAAACCATCCATAATCACTACTCTCTCTTTCCTGTCACTCAGCTAATTTCATATCCATGTTGCTACTGTCCCTTTTATTTCATGAACTGTAATTTTGCTCCTAAGTCTGTGGTATGGCAATTTATCAATCTGTATGCACTACATTGGCATTACCCTCAACAACTCTCTCTGTTACCTCAATAAAAAATTCAAGCAAATTAGTTAAATACAATTTTCTCAATAAAATCATGCTGGCTTTCCTTAATTAACCCACAATTGACCAAGTGGCTATTATTTTTGTCCTGAATTATTGTTTTTAGAGGCTTCCCCATTGCTGAGGTTAAACTGACTGCCCTAAAGTTGTTGCATTTATCTCTACAACCTTTTATGGACAACTGTGTAACATTCCAGATTCTCCAGTCCTCTGACACCACCCCTGAGCCTAAGTAAGACTGGAAAGTTATGGCTAGTGCCTCTGCTATTTCCACTCTCACTTCCCTCAGTATCTTTGGATGCATCTCATCCAGTCCTGGTGCCTTACCAAGAGAACCTACTTAATACCTCCTCCTTGTCAATTTTAAAATGCTTCAAGTTTCTGGACTACCTCCTATTTCACCATGATCTGTGTAGCATCTTCTTCCTTGGTAAAGACAGATGCAAAGCATTCATTTTATACCTCAGCCATCCCCCTGCCTCCATGAGTAAGTCCCCTCTTTTTTCCTAATTAGCCCCATCCTTCTTTACCATCCTTTTACTAAATATATGTTTATAGAAGAATTCTGGATTCTCTTTTATGTCACACTCTCTTTTTGCTTCTTTTGTTTGTTTTTTCAATTCTCCTCTGGACCTTCTATATTCAGCATGGTCCTCGGTTATATTATCTACCTGACATCTATTGTAAGCACATTTTTTTTTCTTCTTAATATCTATATGCATTTTCATCCAGGGAGCTCAGGATTTGTTTGCCCCACCTTACTTGTTTTTCCTTCGTCGACTTAAACACTTACCTCACCCACCCTACCCACTTACCTCACCCACTCCATCCACCCTACCCATGCACTAGCATTCATCCATCATCCATTCACTAACATTTACGCTGGACATTTAAACTTACCTTATGGAACTAGTGCTATAAAAGCGGGCTTGGCTTCTGCACTAAGTCTCTTTGCTGCTCTCTTTGAGGATTCCTGCACTGAGGCAGTTCTTCTGCATCGTGGATTGGAAGTCAGAGATTTTTCAACATATCCAGGGAAGTGGGTAGTTTTCTGTCTGATCAGCATTGGGCACGAGTTCCAAATCTGATCGAAAGATTTGGGCCATCCTCTCCCTCCAGCACTGCAATGTTCTCCTTAATCAATATTGCCACCTTTCTTTCTTTCTTATCTTTCCTGAACATCTTTGTCCAGGAATATTTAATACCCAGTCCTTGCCTTATTTGAGCCAGGTCTCCATTATAGCCACAAAATCATATATACATGTGGCTATCTACACCTGCATCTCATCAATGTTATTTATTGCACTCCATGCATTCACACATGTGCACAGTAACCTTAACTTAGACTTTGGGCGGAATTTCCATGATTTTTACAAAGTGCGGTAGTGGGCTGGTAAAACGACATTTTACCCACTGGCCATGATGGCAGGTTTTCACGCCATATCATCTAAACCCACCTCATTATTTAAGCACTCCTGGGAAACATGCTGTTTTCTGGTGGGCGGGCTCTCATTCGCACACCGGTCATCACCCGCCGCCGCATCACACCAGCTGCTATGTTTAAAGTCCAGCCACAGGCACAGTGCTCATTGTTTCCAGCTCACCACTGCTGTACGGAAGACATGGCCAGCAAAGGAATAAAGACCGCAGCTCCCCCGCTTCGATAATGGGTCCCTTGAATGACTGCTGGATGCCATGGAGGCTCACCAGGATGTCCTGTACCGCTGCTCTGGTCACAAGATGGGCAGCAACATGACCAATCCAGCTTGGGAAGCGGTGGTAGCGGTGGTCAGCGCCAACGCCCTTCAGAAGAGGACAGCCACAGTGCCGCAAAAGGATGAATGATCTCCGTTCTGTCAGGGTAAGTCAGCCTTCTCATCAGTCTTAACTCACAAACCCATTACACATCCACAGGGCCTTCACTCACTGCCAGTTCAAGGGACATCACCATTCACTCTCACACACAAATTCATTGTCCTCATCCTGTCCTTGGGATCACACCGCCCACACAGGCCCGGCATACTTATCATCTGGCCTGGCAGGCATCTTGCTTACTCTTTCTTCATCTCTATCCATGCAGGACAAGCTGGCACACAAGAGAGAGAGGTCACAGACAGGTGGTGGAATGCCCGAAATCAAGGTCCTCAGGGACTTTGAAAACGGGGTCATCCAGCTGGCCGGTGACGATCCGGACCGGTCCTGTGCTGACGGTAAGGTCGACACTGCTCTACCAAGTGAGCATCCAGCAGTGAAACATCCATCAGGCAACCATTCTATGAGTGATGTGTCCTGTTTCACAGGCCACTACCATACACTAATTATCTCTCCTTGCTTTCGCAGGCACATCTGCCAAACAACCAACAGACTCCATGACCCAGGGCCTCCAAGCAAGTCCTGAAGAAAACTCTGAAGAGGAATCTGAAGGCACCCTCCCTGAAGTCCTGTCACAGCGCTCACCCACACCCTCCACCAGCACAGTGACACCCACATCGGTGGGACCTAGCTTTAGAGTAGCCCCGGGATCACAGTCTGGTGAGCACATCGCACTGTCTGATACACAGCAGGAGCGGCAGGGACTTTCCAGGACCGCGGCACTCGGAGGACTGCTGGAGGCCAGAATGTTGCTCAGTCCAAGTCAGGTGATGAGCCTCTGGACCTGGTCATGTCACAGTTGCTGGAGCTGCAAAGGCAAGCTCGGGAACATCAGGAAGGGATGTCCGCTTCACTCCTCAGATTGCAAGACACGATGGAGGAGTCCGGCTACCTTCAGGCTGAGATAATAGTGCCTGCTGAATGCACCGAGGTCAACACTGGTAGGGTGGCGGCTGCCATGGAGACCTTGGTCCAGGACTTTGCTCCTGCACTGCTGCATGGGCTCAACTCCATAACTGATGTCACAGTTGGCCTCCAACAGTGTGTACGCAAGGAAGGTGCCGGGCAGTTAGATCTCACTGCAACTACCCCTGCTCCTCAAAGAGTCAGCCTGGGCACCCATAGGTAGGAGGATCAGCAGGTCCATCCATCCAGGTGACTCTGAGAGTGTCCAGCCAATCCGACTCCCCTCTTCCTTTGAGCTCAGCAGCTCCAGCTTCCCAGGCCGAGGAGGGTGGTATTGCCGCACAACATGGCACTGAAAGCAGGCTGGGGCTCTCCAAGTCTTGGCCCTTCAGAGGGCGCCTGCCAAAGTCATCACAGACAGGGCGTCGCAGTCAGCAGGCTGCCTCCACCTCCACTGTGGGTGGCCGGGGAGCACCAAGACATAGCGGCAGGGTTAGGACTGTTAACTCTGAGTCAACCAAATAAACTAAATTAACAAATCAGGGACAAAATAAACACAGCCCCTAAATTAGGGAACTGTAATACCAAAGACAAAATTTAAAGGAAACTTACAAACATCAAACCAAAATATGATTAAGAGGGTCCATAAAGCACCTCAGCCCCCGCGGTGCCCATCAGGCATGGAAGGCCTCGACGGTGCCGACAGGGACACCCAGCCGCGAACGTGGCTGCGGAAGAGGGGCAGACAGTCGGTTCGGACAACCCCCTCAAACGCCCGCTGCCTGGACCTATTAATGGCTAACTTAGCCAAGCCCAGGAGCAGGTTCACGAGGAGGTCCTCCTCCCTCCCGGCCCCCCTCCGCAGCAGGTGCCCGTAGATCAGGAGCGTGGGGCTGACGTGCAAACAAAACAGTAATAAAAGGTTTTTTAAATAACTGAAAAGGGAGTGTAGCCTACAAAACCCTACATAAACACGGTCCACGGACTCCACAAGGGCAGGTATCTTGGGAGCCCATTAAATGACACATCCTGCAGTTCTACGGGACTGCTGCATGCAACACCCTCCACCCCAGGTCCCCGATGGAAAGCGAGAGTACACCTCCGCCGCCGGATGGCAACAAGGCATGCCAGGGTATGTCCGGGTGGCGAGCGACGGCGAGGAAGTGAAGGATGTGCAGCGGCAGCCCATACAGGAAACCCCTCCATGCCGTGCTAAAGGACACGGAGAGCATTTCTGCGAGGCGGCTCAGGTTGCGGGGCACCAGCTCCCGAGGGAGGGTTCGGGGCTTGAGGCCAATGTGGAATTCCGTCCGAACAGGGGTACGCTCAGACGGAAGACCACCACGCACCTGTGCCACCTCGATGCCCAGTATGACTTCAGGTCCGAGCACGATCGTCCTGAGGTCTTGAATGATATTGGCAGCGAGTCGGACGTCCACGGACGCGCGACGCACCAACTCCTGTGGAAACATCTAGCCCGCTCCTCCACCACCCAGCACGACCCTCATCCTGGTCACCCTGGCAGCCACAGCCCTCCTCTCCATCAGCCACTGAAACGGATGGAGGGGCAGATCCCTAAGCAGCGGCTCTCAGATGAGAGTAGCTACCCCTAACGGGGGAGAACTGCATTGCAAGGAGACCATGTTCCAAACTTGATCAGGTCCTGGTAAAAGACAGGCAATGCCTGCAAGGAGCCATTAAGGCCCCTCAGGTCTATAAACAGGAGCTGCACGTCATAATTCAGGCAATGCATACATCGCCAGGGCACACCATCTTGGAGAGGGCTTAGCGTAAAGGTATTGCTGCAGAGTCTGAAGGCAGAAGATTGCTGCTTGGGTGCGTAGGCACACCAGTGCCTGACTGCCCTCCCTATGCGGGAGACTCAGAACCTCAGCTGCGGCCCAGTGCAACCCTTTGTCCCAGAAGAGGTCGATGACCATTCTTTGGATTTTTGTGACTAAGTCCTGGGGAGGGGTCAAAGTGACCAGCTAGTACCACAACATGGCGGCAATCAGCTGGTTTATGACCAGTGCTCAACCCTGGTAAGACAACACTCGGAGCAGTCCTGCCCAGCGCCACAGGCAAGTGGTAACTTTGGTCTCCAGCTCCTGCCAGTTCACCGGCCAGGATTTATCAGCAGGGCAGAGATGGACCCCCAGGTAGAGGAGGCTGGTCCTGCTCTGGGTGAAAGACCTGAGCTCCTCAGGTAGGGGATCCATTTGCCCCAGTTGACCTTGGCAGAGGATGAAGCAGAGTAGACCTCCTGGCACTCACCCATCCTCCGCAGGTCAGCTGGGTCACTAAACATGAGGAGTGTGTCACTGGCGTAAGCCGAGAGGATCACCCCGATGCCCAGCCCACGCAGAACTAATCCCGACAACCTCCTCCGCAAGAGGTGCAGGAAAGGCTCCACGCAAACAGAATACAGTTGGCCAGACAGGGGGAAACCCTGACATACCCTTCTCCCAAAGCGAAGGGGTGCCATCAGGGAACCATTAACCTTAATTAGACACTCTGCAGCAGCGTACAGAAATCGGATCCGGGCAACAAAATGCATCCCGATCCCGAATGCTTGCAGAGTCCCGAATAAATAATCGTGATCCACCCTGTCGAGCGCCTTCTCCTGATCAAGAGACAGGAAGGCGCTCGACAGACCAGTCCCCTGGCAATAATGAATAATGTCCTGGAACGGATGGATGTTATTAAAAATTTGCGGTCGGGGACAGTGTAGGAACTGGTCAGGGTGGATCATTTGGTCCAGCACGGTGCCACGCCTAGAAGCTATGGCCCTGGCAAAAATTTTATAATCCATGTTGAGGAGGGAGACTGGGCGCCAGTTTTTAAGGAGGCAGAGATCCCCCTTCTTAGGCAGCAGGGTAATCACGGCCCTGCGCCACGAAAGGGGCATCTCCTCGGTTGCAATACTCTCCCCCAGGACCCCCACATAGTCGCTCCCCAGGACGTCCCAGAACGCCCTGAAGAACTCCACGGTCAGCCCATCCAGCCCCAGGGATTTGCCCCTTGAGAGACTGTCGAGGGCGCCGTTCAGTTCCCCTGGAATCATAGGGGAGTCAAGCTTCCCGGCGCCCTCTGGGCCGACCTGCGGCAGGCCCTCCCACAAAACTCTGCGAGCATCCTCGCTGGATGGATCCGGAGAGAACAGGGCAGTATAGTAGGTTCTGGCAATGGCCTTGTTGCCCTCTGGATCTGAGGCAAGTGATCCGTCGTCAGCCAGCAGCATAAGGATCTGCTGACGGACCCTGTGCCTTTTTTCCAGCAAGTAGAAGAGGTCCTTAAGGAACTGGATCCATGACCTCACGAATGCGCCACAGGACCCGATGAGTTGCAGGTCCCGCAGCGCGCCCTTCTTCTCATCGTACATCAACCGCAGGGCCAGGTCCGCGTCGGGCTGACGGAGACGTGCCTCCAGGTCGAGCACCTCCTTCTCCAACTCCTCGACCCTGGATTTCCACCTCTTTGTCGACCCCCTCGCGTACTCCTGACAGAAAACGCGGACGTGAGTCTAGCCCACGTCCCACCATAGCCTCAAGGAGGGGAAGCCTCCCCGCTTCCTTCTCCAGCCAGCCCAGAAACGACGAAACGAGTCCAGGAACCTCTCGTCCTCCAGCAGCAGGTTGTTAAAGTGCCAGTATGCAGATCCTGGCCGAGCGCAGAATGAAACGAGCTCCGCCCACACCAGACGGTGGTCCGTGCACCCACCGCACAGAAGCTGGCGGAACGTAGGACACGTACGCGCTCGAAAAGTAAAGGCACTCGAGTCCGGACACTCCAACTCCAAGTAACACAAAGGTGAAAACGCTGGAGTCAGGATGGAGATTTCACCAGACGTCGACCAAGTTGAAGGACCCAACCAGGTCCCGAAACTTACTCACACCTAGTGTGCGGTGTTGGGTACTGTGACGGTCCCGGGCCTTGAGGGTGCAGTTGAAATCCCCCTTGAGGATGATTCACTCACTCACGTCGATGGAGCCAAGATGAGTGGACACTTCCTCAAAGAAGCTCGCTCGCTGCTGCGCACCCTGGGGAGCGTACACATTCACAAAGTGAAGCGCCCAACACCCCCCACCCCACCAAGCCCAAGTGCACAGTAAGGTGCAGCAACTGGCCTGGCACCGGCTCCTTAATCTCCAAGATCTCCGGTTGAAAATGTGGGGCCAACAAAATGGCCACCCTGCCAGAATTGGAGGCTAGGTGACTCATGTAGACAGCCCGACCTGCCTGTCCATGCAGCTGCCAACCCCCCTCCCCCGCCACTCCAAGAGCCATGTAGCTTTGTCAACCGGAATGGCATGGGTTTCCTGTAGGAAGCACACCGCGTACTTCCCATTCTGGAGGACCGAGAAGTTCTGGAACCTGCACTGTGCATCCCTGCTGCCGTGGATGTTGAAGCTGGCAATGGTAGTCTTCATTGTCAAAAGTACATGCTATCATCACCTGAAATAAAAGGAGAGGGCTGTTTTTAAGCCTTCCTCTCCTTAAGGAGCCCAGCAAGACTCTCTTCTTAGCATTCTGGTCCAGCCCAGGACCCTTGAGGGCCTAGCGGATGGACCAGAACACAAGAGAATATGAGTGCCACCGGTCCAAGGCCAGATGGACCCTGTCTCGGCGACCGCGATCGCTCACCAGAAAATCCTGGAGTTCCCCAATGGGGTTGAGGGGGAGTCGACGGCGGGCGCCGAAGCCCCCATTACCTCACCTGGCTCGAGGTTGTCGGTGGTGTTCGCTATCAACACCATATCCTCCTCCAGGTCATCGCCTCCAGCTTCCGACCCCTCCCCCACATTGAGTATGGGGACTGGTTTGGAGCCACCAGCTGGCTCCGCCTCTGCCTTGATCCCACCCCCAGGATCAAGGCCAGAGGGGTCCTCTCTGGTCTCTTTTTCAATGTCTGGGTCAGAGAGGCTCGGAGACCCGCTCCGCCTCAGGCACCGGAACGCCAGGCAAATCCGGAAAAGCTCCGGACCCAGAACAGTCGTATCCGGTGCCAAAGGCTCCATCTGCGAGGCCTCCACCGCTTCGTACAGCCCTCCCGGGCGCTTCACCCTTTGGGGTTTGGGCAAACCCTCTGGCTTGGGAGTCACGCACCTCGATGCTGCCGGACCCAGGAACCCATGGGGACGACGCCGGGCCCAGTACTTTGCACTGAGGCACACACGGGCCCGGGAGCACATTTGCGATGCTGGGTCCGAATGTTTTCTGTTCCCTCAAGCCAGTGTCTTCAGGGAGTGCTATTGAACTGTCTTGGGGGGTCTTGGGAGTCTCGGGGGCCACCCCCAAGTTGTGGGTCTTCTTCTGCGCCTTCTTACGGCATAGGGGCTCTCTCCCCGTCTTACCAGCAGTCGAGGTGGTGATGGCTGCCAGCAGAATCACCCCTTGTGGGGAGGTAGTTGGAGTGGTGGCGGGGGGAGGAGCGGCGGTGCTAGCTGCGGCTGCCTGGATGTTACTGGCCTTGAAGGCGGGGCAGTTCTTTCTTAGGTGCCCCACCCCCTTGCAGACATGGCACCGCATGCCATCCGCCAACCAAAAGATGTGTTAGGCGGCCCCTTCAAGGGTAATATCGAAGCCCCCCTTGGTGCATTCCTCCCGGGCCAGGCGCACAAAAACCTGGCGCCGGAAGGAGTACACATGGCGAAGGCTAGTGTCCTTCATGCCGAGCGGGATCGGCATCACCCCTGACCTCACCTCCCCCAGGTGATGAAGATGAGGGAGGAGGAGCTCATCGGGGACGAAAGGCAGGACGTTCGATAATATGAGTCTCTGGGCGCTGGCCTCCAGGGGGTCCACTGCCAGGAGCGTCCCATCCGCTGTGAGCCCCTTTTTGAGGGCGAGGGGCACCGCTCGCTCGGCCTTCAGGAAAACATGGCATTCCCGTATATTTTTGAGGCTGTGACGATGGCTAAAGAGCTGACAACCCCAGCCATTGCCTTAATGTAGGCCTCGATGATCATTGTGGGGTGGGTATAACACTTCACCCCAAGCTGACGGGTCAGTAATTCAAATGGTGACAGGGCCACGGGAGACGCAAGGGCTGAAGAGGCCACCGCCCCCGCATAGGTGGCCCGGACGACCAGCAAAGATGGTGCCGCCATTAGGAAGTGCTACACCCATCCCGATTTCCCAGAGGAAAGGGGAGTGGGAGCAGGGGAGAGCGAAGAGAGACAGAAAGCGGGCGAGAGGACAGATTGGCAAAGGCCTCAATGTTTCTGGAGGTGGGCGGTGGCGTTGGTATGGTGGTGGGCTGGTGATAGGTTATTTCAATCTTCTGCTTTGGGGGAGGAGTCACAGTTTAGGAACAGATGACAATAGTCCTTTAATACAGCAGGCTCTGGGCAGAACAAGCCAACCCAGGCAAGGAAAGGGAGGGCAGAGTGGAATTTCACAGCCCTCCCTCCTTCGATCTTCCTTCCTCCCCCTTCAGACAGCCAAGCAATTAAGTTCAAGTCTATATTTTCCCCCAGGCACCCACCTCCAGCACAGAAGCAGTCCTTCCCCCTCTGGCTGTAGTGGAATTCTCTCCCTTCAGCTCCCCTTGAACTCCCACTCCCAGGCCTAGGCTCTTCAGGCCTTGGTAGGCCTCACAAGGCCCCACCCAGCCCTGCAACAGTAGGATGGAATAGCAGCAGCAGGTTATCCTAAGGCAGCTTCAGGAACAGCTACAGGAATCCAGCAGTCTAGAAATCCAACAGCAACAGACAGAAGACAGTAGCAAAACAAGAGCCTCAGTTGGAATCCCAGGGCATCCACAGGAATACAGCAGCCTGGAAATCCAATAGTTGTAGCAGTAGCAGCAGCACACACAGGAGCAGTCAGTGTACAGCATCCAACTCTCCCCTCTCCGAGCATGCAACTGCTAACAAGCAGCAACCAGTTGCAGCTGAGAACAATCTAGGAGAATTGACTCTTTTGGAGTCAACCAAATAAACTAAATTAACAAAATGAGGGATAAAGTAAACACAGCCCCTAAATTAGGATAGCTGTAAAACCATTGACAAAGTTTAAAGAAAACTTACAAACATCAAACCAAAATGTGGTTAAGAGTGTCAATAAAGCACCCCAGTCCCCACGGTGCCCACTGGGCATGGAAGGCCTTGACAGTGCCAGCAGATACCACGTGCTCCCTCTCCAGGGACACCCAGCCGCGAACGTAGTCGCGGAAGAGGGGCGGACAGTTGGTTCGGACAACCCCCTCGATCGCCTATTGCCTGGACCAGTTAATGGCTAATTTGGCCGGGCCCAGGAGCAGGTTCATGAGGAGAATCTAGAAGAATTAATTGCCCAGCCTGGGCACGTGTGTTAATCACTTGTGCACAATGTTCACTATTGTCAATAAACTCCCAAGAATGTCTCCTCGCCTATGGCTCCTTGTTATGATGAGCAGTGCTTTTGTCACTCAGATGTGAAACCTTTTTGCACAAGATAAAGGCAGGTGTCTCAGTCCAGGGCCTCTTCCCTGTGTTCTGTGCAGCCTTCAGGCCACAATGATGGCCTGGCCTCACTCCCTGGAAACATTACAGATGCCTTCAGCTTGGTGGTGCTTGTCATTGCTGCCAGAATGTAGTGTGCAGGCGCTGCAGAGTTCTCTCATTCTCTCAATGTGCCCTCAGCATCTTTAAGGAGGGGCTGACCCCCGCTTTTTCAGCATCTGTGACCACTGATGCTGTGCTCCAGCTCCTGAAGGGCTCAGGTGCTGAAGATGGATAAAGCATCAGAACTTCTAAAGTTTCATGGCTGTATCTATACGATATGACCCTGATAACAGAGTGCAAGCAAGCTGCCCTCAGCCAGACAGGAGTCAGATATTCTCAAAGACTATGTGAATATTTATGGAATGTCCTCATTGCATGTCGTCATTATCCTCCACAAATCTAGCAGCTATGAGGGCCTCCCGAGCATCCCTGCCTCGTCTAGTCAGTGAGACGGTCTCATAGCCATCATTGTCGCCTCTGAGGACCTCCTCACTCTCATCCCCATTAGCTTCCTCCTCATTAGGGGAGACGTGCAGCTCCTCCATCTCCTCCTCAGCCAGCTCACCTCCCTGTTGCAGTGCCAAGTTATATAGGACACAGCAGATGGCAACGACGTGTGACACCCTCTGTGGGTTGTATTGCAGGGCTCCACAAGACCAGCCCAGGCACCGGAACTTCATCTTCAGCATCCTGATGGTCTGCTCCACCAAGTTGTGAGCTGCAGCATGAGCCCCATTACACTGTCACTGCTGCAGTCTGAGGACGCTGTACGAGTGTCATCAGCCACACCCCCTGAGGGTAGTGCTTGTCCCTGAGGAGCCATCCCTGCAGCCGCTGTGGACCCTAGAAAATTCCAGAGATCTGTGACTGACTGAGGGTGTTGGCGCCGTGCACAATCCCTGGGAAACCATGAACACACCTGCAGGATGTGTTTTTGGTGGTCGCATACCAGCTGCACATTCACTGAGCGGAATCCCTTGCAGTTGATGTATTCCACCATGTGTAGCGATGGAGACCTGGGTGCCACATGGTAGCATTCAATCGCACTCTGCACCTCTGGGAATCCAGAGATTTGGTCCAAAGGCCCTTGCATCCTAGCTGTCACGGTCCCAGGAGAAGTACACAAGTTGTGTGCCCTTGAGAAGATGGCATCTGTGACCTCATGGATGCATTTGTGGGTGGCGGCTTGTGATATCCCACAAAGGACATATGTGGAGCCCTGAAAGGAGCCACTGTCATAGAAATTGAGCGCCGCAGTCACTTTCACAGCCACTGGCAATGGATGCCCTCCTTGTCCCCTTGACGCCAAGTCCTGCAGTAAGTGGCAGATGTGAGCGACTGGGTCCCTAGACATGCGC